>NC_091144.1:40672032-41351032 GCF_041381155.1 Argopecten irradians
TGACGATTTTATATTTAAACGTATCCAACCATAAATCTGAATGTGTACAGCTACATTGACATTCCTCACTCATAGACATGAGTAGAGATCGAGCGATAAAGGGAGCTTTGATTGTGAATTAACTTACCTTATCATAAAGCTTGTTCTTCTACAATCATATTTCATGTTATGTACAAAAATATTGCAAATTCCTTCAAAATACTTCACAAAGCTACTTTTTGTACAAAAACTTGACATTTGTTTATAAAATACATGCTGTTCGAAATGAGCGAAATATCCGGAAAAAACCACTTATATATGATTTTTTAGCAGAACATCCCGAATTTTATACCTTTCGTTATGTCTTCATGTATGACCCAAAGTCTTATTTGCTTATGTTATAGGGGATATAGACTAACGACGAAAAGCATGTCAGACCAAGGGGAACTGTACGGAGATTCGTGGATTCTGCACTACCTCCTTGACAGGATGATGGGAAACCAGGAGATGGTGGCTATCAGGAGGAAACTGACACTTGTATTGGAACAGATAGACAATGCAGGTAATGGGGGGAAGACAATTTCTAATATGATTTTACAGGCAGTGAGGCAGAAGGAGTAGGCATGAAAGGTTCGGACAATGATCAAATGTTAATTGACAATGATGTTGTGGTTATATGTCGGGATCAGGACACTAGTACTACACCAGATATTGCTGATAAAACTGTATTTATTATGAGAGATGCCCACAGCCGACCTGGATACGTAAATTTAGAGTTGATCAAAGTGGGACATAGGGTTTGTAAACATTTGAGTGAATCAATCGTTCCTGTAAGGGATTTAAATTTCATATCCAGTGAGATGTATAGGCGGTCATTTACAGATGAGTATAGTAATCTGTACCAGATTACGTTGGGTGCATCTGGACCAGCTACTACCTTGGCCAATGAACAAACTAGGACAGGTTGTGATACGGACATTGTCCGTGCATTCATATGTAATAGTTGGCCTAGAGAGGCTGATGAATGGGTTAGTAGACCACGATTACATGAATGGCCAGGTAAATGTTTGATAGATGAAATAGTACAAGGCGGATGCTATCTGGTCCCTGTAGGAGACAAAACATCACCCGACTCATTCCTTCAGTGGAGAATTTCTTTCGTAACTGCGGAACGCAAACTCATTCATTCTATCGGCCATGTCCAGTTCCAGGTGTATTGTCTTATCAAGTATCTTAAAAAACAGATATCTACCAGTTTAAAACAGATATATGGGGATGCAGATATCGTATCATCGTATGTAATCAAAACAGTTTTATTCTATGCTTTAGAATTTACACCGTTATCTTTTTGGCAAGAAAAAAACATATTTTTATGTCTCATGCTGTGTTTGAATATTCTAATCACTTGGGTGAATGCAGCATACTGCCCTAATTACTTTATCAATACAAACAACATGTTCCTAGGAAAGGTCCGTGGCCAAAATCAACAAGATCTTCTTCATTTCCTCGAAGATCTACACAATATGACTTGGGGGTGTCTGTCAATAGGAACATTCTTCAAACCATCAATAGGAGATTATATTCGCCGTGTAAAACATGGAGCCTGGGAATTAGTACTAGCTACACCAGCTCGGTTAGAAAGAGAATCTGATTTGACAATCATCCAGAAAACCATGACCATCACTGTAACATCGACACATCCTAAACTATTCAAATATCTTAGTAATCTCCTCTGTAAATCAGAATCGGACATGGATGAGTATGTCGCTTATTACCATATGACCAACGCATTATCCTGTAAAGGAATGGAAACATTTGAAAAGCAATCGCCTTCCAGAGGAAATAAAGATAAATACAACTGCCTTAGGAAATCTAAGAAAACTATGACACCATTTGCCTCAGTGTGTTCTAGTCCTGGTCTACTGACGTTAGCTAAGTATCACTATCAGACTGGGAATTACAACAAAACACTGGAAATGTGTGGACATGTGATCTCGTCATGGAGAGGTTTTTTTTCGGATCATCTTTATGAAGAGGATAAAGACAGGTATGAACATCTCTACTGTGGGCGTGGCTATAACCTTCTATACAAATGTCAACAGGCATTTGTATCATCCGTAAAGTTTTCACGGACATGTCGTCTTATGTGTCCATCCCAGTTGCATCCTGAGCTAGCATTGGTAAGAGGTGATTCTGTGATGATTCCCCCACGACCTTACGCCATATTCCTATCCTTCCTATGCTACCATGACCTTGGTGATACCAGAAGACGTGACGCAGCGCTGACCCAACTCCAGACCGTGAAGCATGACAAGTCTCAGGGAGTGAGTAAATGGTGGATTGTGCACAATATCCTGGGGATCTGTTACGAAATGATCGGGGACAAAGTAAGAGCTCTCCGGGAGTACACGGAATCTCTGGGTGCTAAAGTACCTTCACAGTATATTAACCCTGCCAAGGCCAGGATACAACAGCTGAAACAGACACAATAATTGGAAAAACATTCTCATTTCACCACTTAATCTTTCATGGTTCCTTAACGCAACATATTTGTATTCATTTTTTACACATTAATATACAGACATCATAAACAATTGGCATGTAGACATACGAGTGTTACGTGTACATGGAGATAACAATCAAGGTTATAAGAATTATGTCAATACATCCACATAGATAAAGACATGTATACGTTAAAGCATAAACATGGATATACAAATTATATAGATGAATGTGCAAAGACAACATGGCGGTTTATTTGAAGCATAAATCACCAATTACGTAACATTAAGTACCAAGGAGGTATACTAATTTAACATTCCTATCTGCACACAATATGCGCACTTCTAATTTAAAAACGAACGTAGATGAACATCAAATTTAAGTATGATATATGCAATATATCTAATGTATAACATTATTTTTATTATTAGTCTACTGTATTATATATATATAAATGATGTATGTAAGACAAAACAAAATAACGACATTTTTATATCCTTTTTATATTTCTACATTTGGACATATTTTATTACAAGTGATGTATAAGTATAGAAGTTTATCATTAATCTTATGGTACATGACAGTGTGTTGAGACAAAATTCACAGCTATTTTTAGACTGTGTTAGAGATGCTGTAATGACCCGTAACATTAATAATTAGTATTACATATTATAGAATCGTCATGTACGAGATCTGGAGTGAAATTCTTTATTGAAATTTTAATATGGTCCAAATGATGTGGATTTCTATCAGGTGTAATGATAAATGATGATATTGAACTGTAAAGTACTACTGAAGGTTTTACAGATAATCATCTTGTGTGAACAATGTTATTTTCCTGTATAATCGTAGTCAATGCGTTAATTTTCATATTTAAGCAAATGTCGAGATTTCAACCCTTTAGAATATTACAGAATTCACAATTGAAAGAGAAATGATGAGCTGGTTAGCCACCAATGGTATTGAATGTATATACTTACAGGATTTTTATCTGAATTACTCTTTTTAAATCTACGATTGAGTTAGAATTCGAATTATTTCAAAGATCAATGGTTTGAACAGTTTAGAAAAACTCGAATAACTACGTAGTCGCGGAAAATTTTCCCTGATATGTTCAAGAAGTTGTTACTTACGTGGTTGTATCCTCTGAAGGGTAGTGCATGTTGCAAGATAAATATTTTACTTTAAAGTGTAAATGTTGATCTCGATTTCCACACAGCTATTTATGTGGACAAGAATCGAGATAATAATCTTATTTTGGAAGATTTTATTTGTCAAATGTTGTAATATAATCCTAGCATATTGCTGATATCAAACATAGGTGAAGAGAAAGAGAGACAGACAGACAGAGAGAGAGAGAGAGAGACAGACAGACAGACAGACAGACAGACACACAGACAGACACACAGACAGACAGACACACAGGCAGAGAAACAGACAGACAGACAAACAGACAAACAGAGAAACAGACAGACAGACAGACAGACAGACAGACAGACAGACAGACAGACAGACAGACAGACGGACAGACAAACAGACAGACAGACTAATGAGGAAATAGGATTTGTCAATAATACATTACAATAAGGAATTAGGATAGTACATTAACTTCATTTGTGTAGGCAATCTATTTATGGCTTGTTCTTTACATCCGTTGGGTAGTAGTTTATAAACGAATCAATGCAGATTGGTAAAATATCATGTTTCTAATGCTGATCGCCTAATGCTTAATTCCTTATTTTCTTTTTTTATTTGTAAGACAACAAGAGACTATAAAGTTCCACGACAAAGAACTTTATAGAGGGTTTTCTCCCTTTGTTATTTTTCTCAGTGTTTAAATATCCGACGATTCACCATCACGAAACAATAAGTGTTCTACAGATTGCTCAGCGCTTCAGACGACAATTGATATCTTATAAATATCTTATATCTATTAAATATGAGGTTTTGCATGGCATGTATTAGAGTCGTCTCCCTTCAATTATTGATTTCTTCCATTTTTATAGCAATGTGATCCATATAAATATGTTAACTTCCATTCATCCTCTGAGACTAATCGACATAATGATTATCTTTAATTAGACTTTTAGTAATTACTACATTTGTATTAACTACTTACTGTTGTTTTAATTGCTACACGTGGGTCATGTTCGGATAAGTTCGCGTTTACTCTGATTAGCAACAAAAACAAAAACAAATCCTCAATTATTTTACCATAATTTCGCTAATTTGTTATAAAAAGCCCACTACCTTTCCGAAACGGCTTTTAATTTTTAAAATGGAAATGTGAAAGAGATCGATAGTTTTGTAGCGTCTCAAAAGTTATTAACTTGCCGTTAATACTACACATAACATCTGAACATTTATTAAAAACAGCAAAATGACTCTCCGCTGTTACCATGTTTGGTGTTGTAACCTCATCTTAGGCCATAGTTATATATTCTGATGTTTCTTATCCTTTTTAAGAAATCTTTATGTCTTACTCAGGAAAGGTAGTGGGCCCTTAAGTCTCCTCACATCACGGGACATGAATGGATAACGAAACGCAAAGCATTTGAATTTAAAATAAAATTCATTAACGGTCTGTTGATGACCCGGAACTGTATTGATCAACCCAAAGTTATTTAAGTGTAAAATTTAAACCCATAGAAATGTGCATTGAATGTAAAATGCTGATGATAAAAAAATGTTTACATAAGGTATATAAATAACATATAAATATAAAACATATATAATGTTATGTACGCCTTATTATTGATGTTATTTATGGTTCTCTCTTTATACATTTTCCGTCAGATATGGAAGGAATTGTTTGTTATGTATGTACATTCCTATGTTTTTAATCTCTATTTCCTATTTTGGTGGAGTGGGTGTACGAAGGAATTGACATATCTTTAATGATAACAGAAGTCTAGCTAGATTTCCTACCAAAAAAAAAAGGAAAAAAAAAAACAGAAAATAAAAACTAACAAAAAAAACCCAAAGAAACAACAAAAACCAAACATATCAGCCGTGGTTTATTATATAGATTTTAGATTTGCAATTGCCTCAGTATACATATTAATGCTCCAATTATGGTTACAATTTTATGAGGTGTGTTTCATATTAAGGTTCAATTCATATGTCGGTTTGTGCCTTATTCATTGGTTGAAATTGCCTTTTTCTTCTGTGATACTTAGTATATATTTAGTACATAAATTAGTTTTGTGATCATACCTTGATATTTACCTGCCCTTTGATATGCTATTATACATTACATGTTACTAATTATGTCTGTCATGGCCATGTCCTGCTTGAATTCATTATCTGTTCTAATTACGTAGCGGGTCCTACAGTGCTGTGACTACCCATCTGTTATTTAGCATGTTTATGGAACATGTTTTAATGTCTTGTCAATATAAGATAGGCTACATATAGATATCTGTAAATATGTATTGACATTAACATTATCTTTAAGTAACACACTTCACATAGTTCACATTATTCAACTGTATGTTAATGTTTGAATGTTGAAATCTAATGACATGGACACAATATTCAGTTGGTTTTATATATTCATTGAAGATTGTTCAAGTGTATGTGTAGACTCTAGACCAATAGAAAAAGGTGCTGATCACACAACTTGTAATTTTGTTTTCAGATTTTTACGATAGCATCATAATTATCTTTGGTAAATTTACAAATTTGAAATGAAAAGAACAATTTATTTCAATAGCAACATTTTTGACTAAATATTTTGATTGAACTGGGGCATGGAATTTTTTGTCGTGTCATGTGATTGAACCAATTAATAATACTGTTACTTAACCAATTAGTGAACCAACTTATATTCGAGTTTAATAAGTTCGCAAATTTCACAGGCTAGTAGGAAACGGATATATTGAACTTTCCAGGCAAAGATAAAGTTAACAGTATTGCTATTTGACTCTAAAAATGAAATTGAAATGTCTTTATTCAAAGAACGTCGTCAGTTATGAAAGCATGAAATTAATTATTTTCTTGTACGGTGAATATGTAAAAAGTTTACTTGCTAAACAGATAAAACAGAAAGGATATTTGTTGATTTTGTAACTGAGGAAAATTACCAATTCGTCATCTCGTGTTTTTGATAAAGAAAACATAACACTTGTCAGCGGTGGAGCATCTTTAAAGTTCAATACCATGTTAATCATGTAAGTGATTTATATCAATTCTTAAGTTTACGTCAATAAACGTATACTTATAGTTCATTATCATTACACAATATTTTGGTAGCATTTGCGAATGTGAAAGTATTTTAGAGAATTGTTGATTCATAATACATAATCATAACTTTATGGTAGTTTATTATTCCAGAAATATTTCTATGATATACTGATATCATATTTAATATTGAGAATGATATACAACTAAGCTTGATCTAAAAGCAAATGAGTGCTTTGCAATGGGTTGAAATAATGATACTGCTTTTATTAAACAATATATGAATAAATCAACCATATCAAAAGAAACTCTTTTTAGTTGTCATTAACAAAAGCATATTATTGACATCAACTGATGATATTACTTTTATCTGAAACGTAATTACTAAAACATCTTGTTTAGCTGCTAATTGCAAATTGATGCATGTTACCGTATTTACAATGTCAACTTGCTCATCTTCGATGCTATACATTTCTGGCTGAGCTATTTTTCATAATTTGTAACTGGAAATCTAGAATGTACAGCGATCACTGGTCTAAATGATCGTACAAGAAAACGCTGTTTGCCAATCATGTAATCGTTATTCTAACGGTACTATATAAAATACCACAAATGCAATATAGTTTGTTTATACACGTTTAGAAACATCAAACTTACATATGGAAATTCCAATATTTAACTTCATAGTGTATTATATATACAAACCGATATAAGAATACAAGATCTATACATAGCAACAAGCGTTATCAAACTGACAAAAGGAGAGTGTGTATGAAATTCAAATAACTTTATTTGAAATGTCATATCCAAAACTAATGGACTGTCTAAACCTTCGTTCTTTCGATGGATGACAAATTCGATGACTGATGAATTTCTGAAGGAAATCTTGATCTTTTTATCACCTAATTGTCCCGTTCAGCTTTGTCATAATTATCGTACGACACACATGTAATTACACTGGTGTGTACATACACAAACGACGGGTGACTGGACTCGTCACTGCTATATGGTATATATACAAAATTGATAAATAATGTCAATGAAATAATTAAGGAAAATGAATTCAGATGTATTTTCTAAAGTGATTATTAGTAAGATGAATTATTAATAGTAATTCAAACTTTGATGTTTTATACCAATAAACAATGACAAACCAAACAAAGCAAAGAAATACAAAATACCAGTCTGATAGTTTTATCATGAAACCTTTTTTAGGGTTAATACAGGGTTATCGTATGTTTTGTGCTAATTGTTGCGTAAATCTCACTTCACTTTTTCTGTGAAAAAACAATCACACCGTAAAGTTTAAACAGCTTATTTTTAATGTGTGATTAAATGATGTGTGTTGCGCAGTCAAGTAAATTTTAAAAATGAAAATAGATAAAACTAAAAGACTACTTAGGGGAGACTTTAAGTTGTACATTGCTAAAATATAATCAGTAAAGTTTGGTACCAGTATTAATTAAAATCACTGACTTAGTAATCACAATAATAATTAATATTAAACAGTCCAGGTATATGCAGTTTTTACATATTAGAGTGAAATAAAATTGTTACTCAAACTGACACAGGCACTGATCATGAATGCAAGCATTCCAATTTCAGGTTGATAGTATAAAACTGTCATAAAAAGGAAATAAAAAATAAAATACTGTAATAGCTATTAGTCTTAGTCTAAGACTTATGTATACTTAGATATTGAAATGTCGATTCCAAATTAATTACAATTACCATAGTAACTTCATGGATTTATTCAGAGTATTCATATAACATACATTGGTATAGAAAACAAACTTTGACTTTTAATTTTGATTTTGATCTATCCAGTCAAGTTGCCTCCCTTTACTGAGAGAGTGACACGAAGGGAGATAGACATCAGATGATTTTATTTGTGTCCAATGCGTAATAAAACATAATTAACCAAATACATACATACCAGTATGATTTTATTTGTGTCCAATGCGTAATAAAACATAATTAACCAAATACATACATACCAGTATATCACCGTATACAAATATGTCCAGCCATTGTCTGTAAATGAATAAAACTAAAAAACAAGTTTTAGGTTGGAGATTTTAAGTTGTACGTTGCTAAAATAGATCAGCAATCAGCAATCTTCTGGGGAGAGCATTCTTCATTTGAGCATTTGATTTCTAAGAGTCCATGTCCCAATGAATGACATATTCTACAAATGCAGTACACAAGACCATCTGGGCTTGCTCCCAAAAAGGGATATGTTGGCTTTACCGATAATCCAAATTCCTCGACTTGGATGTCAGGGTGGTTTTTTCCCATGTACCTTACATATGTTTTCGTTGCAGGTTGTTCATGTGTTCTCCCATACCTTGTGTATTCATTGTCTTGGAAGGTGTAATCAAAGAGTTTGTTCATCAAACCTTCTGGATTATTGAAACTTTTTCTCTTCATTACATACCCAAAGATTGAGGTAGAAATGCGGTCTTATCTTGTTTTTTTCCATAAGGAACTTTCAGACTATTTTCTTGTAGGTTGTTCAATAAAACACATTCATCCTCGGTGACACAACGATTATCAAAATAGCTCTAAAATGTTCCCTGGTTATATTGACATCTGATCAACTCTGAACAGGTAAGAAATTAAATAAACCATAAGTAAATCAACTAAATTATCACAATCAAGTTTTGCAAGTCATACAGTTTTACTGGGACACCGGTATCTTCTGAAAACTTTTCAAATTAATGTATTCTTATTTGGACTTGTTCAGCTTTTTGGGGGCTAACTTTCTTTTCCTGGGGTTGTTTCATTTACAGTTCTGGGAAGTAGGAGCAAGCTTACCCTCAGATGATTTCTTTGAGATATCTGCCACAGCGTATATCAATGCAGAAGTATCCTTATTAGCCTCTTCCTCCCTGAAAATAAAAAGAAATATGGTAATCATATAGCATATAAATCAAAACAAATGTGCTAGTGCGCAGAACATTTTTAAAAATTGAACATCCTGCCTAACTTGAGGAATAAGGGAAGGAAAGTCAAATAATCAAGGCAGGTGATGTATGCAGATGTATCAAGGAAATATGTAAGAATCTAAGAATTTAAACCTTAGGGTGTTGTTCAAACTACATAGACAATTCATACCTAGCCTTATTCATTTGTTAGTTAGTCTGGATCGTTCAATCTCGTTTTATTAAACAAAATACCTATTCATTCTCTTTGAAACATTTCAGGTACGTTAGGATGCAAAACGTGTTCTCACCCAAAATACACTGGTTTACAAATATTTTTACGTCAAATAGCACAATAGAGTCGTGTATTCTGTAGAACATGCACATTGATAAAACTAGAAAATGTTCATTTTTAACTCGTGATATAATATGTGCAAATTAATACCCACCCATTTCTGGCAGTTCAGAAGTGCTTTATAGCTAAATTAAAAGTATGGATGGTGGGGGAGATGTCATTAGAAATAAAATTAGTCGTAACCATGCTCAAATGGTATGTCACATTTAAATGAGCAGTCTACATATGCTAATGAATACTAATCTTCATATTCATTTATCGGTCATAAATGATAGTAAATAGTTTCACCGATATCGAGTACATAAGCCATTGTAGAACTTCCCGTTCATAAATTGTCCTCAATACATATAACCCTGAGATAGAGCTCAAAATGTAGAAATTCATATGGATACTCACTGAAGAATTAAGGACTAAAAGTCTAAGTTGGACATGCTGTTATATTTAGACAATGTTTGATGAGTACAGGTGATATTAAGAAAAAAGGTATCATGCATACTATATTATTGATAAATGCAGCAGGTTCAAAAATGGCTATATATCATTCTAACTTCCCTTAATCAAAGAGGAAGCTAATCAATTATCTTCCTTTATTAGCCCACCATCATCAGATGGTGGGCTATTCAAGTCGCCTTTCGTCCGTGGTCCGTGGTCCGTCCGTCCGTCCGTCGTCCGTCCGTCCGTCCGTTAACAATTCTTGTTACCGCTATTTCTCAGAAAGTACTAAAGGGATCTTTTTCATATTTCATATGTAGGTTTCCCTAGGGCCCTAGTTGTGCATATTACATTTTGGGACCGATTGGTCAACAAGATGGCCGCCAGGCAGCCATTTTGGATTTTTATAGTTAAAGTTTGTTACCGCTATTTCTCAGAAAGTACTGAAGGGATCTTTCTCAAATTTCATATGTAGGTTTCCCTAGGACCCTAGTTGTGCATATTGCATTTTGGGATCGATGGGTCAACAAGTTGGCCGCCAGGCAGCCATCTTGGATTTTAATAGTTGAAGTTTGTTACCGCTATTTCTCAGAAAGAACTGGAGGGATCTTTCTCAAATTTGATATGTTGGTTCCTCTAGGACCTTCGTTGTGCATAATGCATTTTGGGACCAATCGGTTAATAAGATGGCCGACCGGCGGCCATCTTGGATTTTGATAGTTGAAGTTTGTTACTGCTATTTCTCAGAAAGTAAGGAAAGGATCTTTTTCAAATTTCATATGCAGTATGTAGTCAAAGTTTGAAAAGCAGAGAAAAGATCCATCTTTCCATTGTCAGACATAGATCATTCTTTGGTGGGCGCCAAGATCCCTCTGGGATCTCTTGTGATAATTGAGTTTGTTACCGCTATTTCTCAGAAAGTACTGAAGGGATCTGTCTCAAATTTCATTAGTAGGTTCCCCTAGGACCTTCGTTTTGTGCATAATGCATTTTAGGACCAATCGGTTAACGAGATGGCCTAAACTTAGCCATCTTTGAATTTGATAGTTGAAGTTTGTTACTGCGATATATCTCAGAAAGTAAGGAAGGGATCTTTCTCAAATTTCATATGTAGTATGTAGTAAAAGTTTGAAAAGCAGAGAAAAGATCCATCTTTCCATTGTCAGACATAGATCATTCTTTGGTGGGCGCCAAGATCCCTCTGGGATCTCTTGTGATAATTGAGTTTGTTACCGTTATTTCTCAGCAAGTTCTGAAGGGTATGCGCCAATATCCCTCTGGGATCTCTAGTATATATATTACATCAGGTTTAACAGGACTCTATAGTCTTAAAATAAAACCAAAAACTAAAATCCATTTTTGTTCATATCGCAAATTAATTATCTTCCTTTATATTTATATTATTATTACAAAGTATCAGGTTTAACGGCACTCAAAGTTTCTACTCCACACAATGAAATATTACTGTTATTCATCAATAAACAAGGAATCTATAAACCATATGTATGTAACACAAGTCGAAATTAACAACATACAGGATACAGGAAATATTTCTTCACGTGAACTTCACGTGAACCGGGACAAAAAAAAATCACGTGAAAATGTTCACATGAATTTCACGTTTAATTCACGTGAATTTCAAGGGAATTTTATGTGAGAGTTACATGATTTTTGTTCACGTGAATTTTCCGTGAATGAAATATTCACATGAAATTCACGTGAAAGAGTATTAACATTGATAAATTTTATTTTTATTTCTAGTATTTGATAATATAAGCGTTAATAAATATTACATCTAGATAAAAAAAAAATAATGTATGAAGTACTTATGTAGTACATTTATCGGTATATGTACTTGTTGTAGATACGCATAGTTCTGATGTACCTGTGTGTTCATAGTACGATAACAGTCATATCTCTCTCAAATATTTCTAAATGTATTGTCATTATAACATATCAACAATGTGGAGATCGTCTCCTCTAAGACATTCTCAAAATGACATTTTCTTGATATATAAGTAAATAAAATATACATAAAATATCCTACAGATAGGACAAATGTTTTGATGAGTAAATCACGTGCTATATACTATTGATAAGATACAGTAAGTAAGCTAGTAATACTCCGGGTAGATGTACCCGTGTTACTGATAAAACTCAGTACAGTGTCCGTAGGATGACGAGTACCCACGCTGGGATGGCAATGAAATATGTCTTCATTGCTCTGTCATTTTCTCTATTGTTGGGTAAGTCAAACTTATTTACATATTTACACCGTTTTAGATAAGTAACTCACTCGGACATACATCACCATGGAGACCCAGAACGGGGTATTGTTACCCCGAGTTAACACCCCTTGCTTTGCCGGCTTCCGATGACGCTCGAAACAAAGGGATTCCAAAATAAACGATGTTGCCTACGACTTCAGGAAAAATGACATGACGTCAGGATTACGAGGACGGCGGGACAAAATGGCGGCTTCTGCCTGCTGGATTTTCGGAATACATTTTGATGTGAAATTCTTTGTTATTAGGTATTTGTAGATATGAGATAAAAAATCTCTTAAATTTGTGCTTATTTCATATGAGATTTTATGAAACTCATCTTGAAGTTTTAATTTTTGCTCCCCAAGGCTCGCAAAAAAAATCATTATCGGTCAGTACAAGCCTTGTCAGCCCCGAAGCGGAAGTAATATAGTGTACAGGATGGGTGTTGTAGCAACGGTTCCGCCCAAATATGGCGTTCTGTCTGACCCCAGACCGATCGGTGGTCATCTTGGGATGCGGGGATGTTGGGTTGGTATAAAAGGGGCCATTCACAAGGGAACCTTTGTTTTAACTTAGGGAATAGGTAAGGAGCAGATCCACGTCGTGCACTGTAGACAGTGCAACACACGTAACCACGTGGGTCTTTACTTGGAGAATATAGCTAACGCAGGGTTTGTGTATAATTAATTATTTGTCTGGGGCTTAAAGCTTAGACATCCATAGGTATCCTAGTTCACACCATTGGTTTTATATATTTCTATAGTTAGGAACACTTGTAGATGGTAAGTTGGCCCCGTTGACGGTGCATCCCCCTTAAGGGTTTGCGCATTCCAACAGGTGCGGTTCACTCAACCATGACGACTATACGGTTATATAACGTGGCATTGTAAATACAATACTAGTAAACAATACTTCCTTGATAAATATTGCTATTATACAATTGTTTGCTACATTATATCAGTTAAATATTTTAAATCTTGCCATGAACTAATATATACTTATAGAAATGATACTAGCATGTACACGTGCGTGTATGTAAACAACACGCTGCATTGTAATACACTATACAGGTGAGTTAAATAGGAGGTACCTGGCTAAACTACGCACTTGTTACATTCACAGATAACAATATACAGATATGTACATGGTTACATGACAGTATTAACAAATTGGTAAAACCTCACCACAATCTGTAGTTTGTACTCATGTGTACAATGTCCTGCACGTGGAGTTATTCACGCATGGCTTTCTACTGTACCTGTCGCTTATTAACAGTTGTTGCTGATATTAGACCCGTGAGCGGATGACTAAATTCCGTATTTACAATGCATGAAATAATAAAAACTGTAAAATGGTTAAAAAATATACATGTGACTGTTACAGGAGTGCAGCAGAGTAAAGTACCTCAATGACGTTTTCTTTTCTGAACTCGCAACGAAAATGCCTAAATTATAAAAATCATCATGGTATATCAATCCAATAATTGCTAAAATGCTGTGATGGTACAGTTTTCAACGTTTTATGCAAATTTTATGATTTGATTAACATATAAAACGTCATTGAAAAGCTATTGTCGCTAACTGTATTTGGCATGCTCTTCCATTGGTATTTGGATTTTCATTAGCGGATTTCAGCTATATTATATTACGCCACGATATGATTCATATATGATAAAAATTGGTATAATAGAACTGTAACACAGGTTTGATGTGTCTTATATATATACATGTATGCTGATATATCATGTAATGATTTAATGCAATAAAAGATTGTTTTAAAAGGGTTTGTTTCTCCTACATTCCTATATTTAAACCCTACCTTGAACCTCAACGACAAATATATAGAAATCACTGTCATCATTATCTATATTCCCAACAAGCACGAAACCAACATTAGGTTGATGTCACTGTTTTTCTTGCTTTTGAAATCTAACGATAATGATCATAATTAACGATAAAAATTGGAAATCAAAAAGAATAAATGTTTTCGGCGTTCAAGCATCCCTTGCTGTAGTAATATAGAATAGAAAAAAGAAACCATAGTATCGATGAAGCAGACTCACAAAAACTTTTGAAATAAATATTTTTGGAATTTGAAAGCTTTATCGAACTGATAATTTGTTTATAAAACAAAAGGAATGTAGATGGGTTGTTGTGTGCAAGACGGATCTCGTATAAGTTAATCACGTTTCGCATGTAACAAAGTGGCATAGTAATTTATAACAAGAGGCCCAGAGGGCATGTATCGCTCACCTGGTTTGTAATGTTCTAAATACAGGTTCATTGTTTCTTTTCTGAAAGAATTCGAATATTTACCTCTAATTCCCCAATTGGGCCCCATGGGCAGGTTTTCCCTTCCACCATGGATGTTTGTTGCCTTTGGTCACAATCCTTGCAGTCTCTAGGACAAGTAGCGATTTATAGGATTTACCTCTATTTCCCCTATTAGGCCCCATCCCTCCTGCCCCCGTTTGGTCAGAGCCAAACTTTATACAAGTTCTGTTCCCCTTCCCCCAGGGTTGTTTGCAGCCAAATTTGGTCACAATCCATGCAGAACTCTAGGACAAGTAGCCATTTATAGGATTTACCTTTTCCCCCCTATTGGGCCTCGCCCCTCCCGCCCCCGAGGGGTTAGAGTAAAAATTTATACAAGTTTTGTTCCCCTTACGCAAAGCATGTTTGTCGCCCAATTTTGTTTACAATCCATGCAGAACTCTAGGACAAGTAGCGATTTATAGGATTTACTTCTATTTCCCCTATTGGGCCCCGCCCCTCCTGCCACCGGGGTCAGAGTTAAACTTTATACAAGTTCTCTTCCCCTTCCCCATGGATGTTTGTGGCCAAATTTGATTATAATCCATGCAGAACTCTAGGACAAATAGCGATTTAAAGGATTTACTTCTATTTCCCCTATTGGGGCCCGCCCCTCCTGCCCTCGGAGGGTCAGAGTTAAACTTTATACAAGTTCTGTTGCCCTTCCCCCATGGATGTTTGTGACTAAATTTGATTACAATCCATGCAGAACTCTAGGACAAGTAGCGCTTTAAAGGAAATGTTGACGGTCGGACGGACGGACGACGGACGACGGACGACGGACGCCGCGCCATGACAAAAGCTCACCGGCCCTTCGGGCCAAGTGAGATAATAAAACTGTACTGCAAAAAAAAACATAAATTATACACACACAAAAACAGGACAACGTCGAAAAGTTTCTGTGTTGGCACACATAATCTAAATTTGATTTCTTTTGTTTTCAATGTGTTATTTATTATGTTCTGATTTCCTCTCAACTAAAAACTTCATTCCCGCTCCAGATTAATCAATGTATAGAACAAACGTGACAATGCTTACTTTTATTTGCAAACGATATGATACATATCAAAATGCCATAAATCAATTCATTTATTTAGATAAGCTTAGGAAGATCTTTGCTTCTTTAAGTATATACAGAAACATTTCTAATATTTCCTGGTAATAGAATAAAAGCATGATTTTACCGTAGACCTCGGTAAGCATGGAGAATTGCTACATATGGCTTTCTTAAACTTTTCTCCTACAGTTATATGATTAGCACAATAATCTTCAAATGTCTTAGATATCAAATTAAACATTGTAAGCGATAGCAGCAGTCATCTAGACCCATGCTGATTCGTATGGATATTAAAATAAATACCTACTGAAAATAAAGGGAATAAAAGAAAATCTAATAAAATTCTATTGGTTCTAGTACATTTTGTACTTCAACACATTGTCACACAACATGCAGAATAGTTTCATTCTCGGAATTGCAAGGGTGCATAGAGGATATAGAAGACAGTGGTAGGGATATGACAGATATTTCTGTATTGTAGCCACTGTAGTTTGATATTTTTGACAGGGAAAGGAATTCTGTATAATATAGCCTATTCTGCGTCAAATAAAAAAGTGAATACCACTTCTTTTTACCTGTCGGCGGTATTACTTTTGATAAAAGTAAGATAATTGGTTTTTACCAAATTTCCATTTCTCAAGAATGAGTCAATGTTTAATGATTCGTATGGATACGTTACATGTAGGGATTTCATTAGAAGATATAATGCTTTTGGTATTTAAGGATTTAGATTTTACTTTCACACTAAAGCCATGTCTTAAATATGGTAAAACACACGTGTAATAACACTATTGTGACATGACGGGTAGTAATGACGTTATAAATATGACGTCGGACAATTGTCTTGGTAGAAGGAAACGACGCATCCGTGTCTGTTTTGTGATCTCTGACAGGGAAAAGGAAGTTTTTTTTCAATATCTATTAATATTAGTGATGTGATAAATATAATCTTTCACTCGTGGCTACGTTATACACATGTATAAGATTTATTAAACTTGTTAAATAAACGTGATATCATTAATCCAATCATGTAAGGTCCTTTATTTATATACACACCGGTAAAAAATTTAAAAATTTCCAATATTGTGGTCTGATAACAAGTCAATTATTCTTTATTACAGGAACAGCTGCCGGGCTGAAATGTCCAGTAGGGGACTGGGTTCAAATCCAAGGAAATTGTTTCCGGTTTACTTCTGATCGCCTCACATGGGACCAAGCGACGACAGATTGTCGACAATTTGGTGCCACTCTTCTTGAGTTTAATGGAAAAGACGACAGGGTTTGTAACTCACTTGATGGTATGCCTGTTATGTATATTGGTGGATATCCGAATGTTAAAAACAAACTTCTCGGCATGAAGATGATCATTAAGTAATGAAACGAAATAGATTTCCCTGTTTTTGCTTGAACGTTTTGTGAATTATATTCATAAGTATCTAATTGTGATGTTCATTAGCTTAATCACACATCCTATTTAAAAAAACTTTTTTTAAATAATTAAGTATGTGTACAATAAAATTATTATTTTTCCTCGCACCACAGAGATTATTTACGAGGTACATTGTTAACCTGACATCAGAGAGATGGTGGACTGGACTGAATGACTATAACCACCCTGGAGGCTGGTCGTGGGGGAAAGGGGACTGGGGGGTACTGGCAGATCCTGGTGCCGTGTGAGTCTATTGTCAGGCCTTTATTCTAGACAGTGTTAGTTATAAAATGTATACCACAGTAGTATAAGGTAAGGATTACGTAACTAGTTACTGCTCTCATGGGCATAAGCTGGTTCTTCATTAGACGTCTCTTCTACCAAAGTGTTATGTATTTTATGTGTATTGTATATTTCTGATGGTGTTACTGGCTTTTTAAGAGCAAATTTTAAGTTTGAAGTTACTTTCTCACCTTCACCTTCTTTGTCTTGTGTCTTTCCGGTAGTTGAAACAAAGAGATTAGGAGAATTCGCACCTAATAGAGACAATGTCAGTATAACAGAAATTCACATCATTTTGAAACATTTTTTTTTGCTATAAAATGAATAATAATAATAAACCGTCTATAATACTGTCTATATTCGCGGGGTTTTAACTTCACTTTCGTTGATTAACGCAAAATTTGCGAAATTTAGTAAAATTTGCGAAAATAAGCATCCACGAATAAGTTCCGAACAATAAATCACGAAATGTTACACCAGCGAATAAGAGTTATACATTATATATAAATAATTAAACGTATCTTTGTAGGGTTTGGAACGTTGAACCAGACGACCGTCACCATATTGAAAATTGTGGCGCCATCAACATCCAAGGAACACTTAGTGACCAGTCATGCTCTGAAAGGCACGGCTTTATCTGTGAATATCATCCAAAAGGCATAGGTAAGTCATATGACAATGGAAAATGCAAAGCTAATATGTTTATCTCTCGATTGTAGTTTGTTCCTTCAAAATGTAGAAGTTCGACCCTAAAGGGCCTAAACTGCCTATGTACCATAAAACTTTCAAAAAACCAACAAAAAGCACAAATGCTGAACAACCCCTGATTTCCTATCTTCACTCGACTTTAACCAGGGAAATATGGCAAAATTACGTATGATCAATAATTCAAAAGCTAAAAGTCCCATAGTCATTTTGGTAATATTTTTAATGGTGCCAATTAACATATTTTTCAATATGATTGAGTTGATAACCTGTTGATGATATTAGCTAGTTAATTACAAATAGAGTAGGTAATCAGGTTTGGGATAAACAAGGGGATTACCAGGGATTCCGTTGTCGATGCCACAGTGAACACGTGGGTAAAACCACACATAGGACGGCTTTATATAACCTTCGACATCAAATGTGTTTGTCAGCTGATAGATGTTGGTAGGGAACGCCAAAGCATAGTCATCTTATTTTAGTTGTTTTTAAGTGAATTTATTTAATTTGAATCTTTTCTTTTATACGTTGCCTAAGTAAGAGAGCCAAATGATTTGTGATTACTTACTCAAGGTACTGGCTGTCCGCTGGGATGGATTGTAACTACATCAAATTGTTACTACGTCAGCGATCTCACAGACGAGTACTTGGTGGTTTCCTGGAATGACGCGGTCAACAAGTGTAAAACTCTACATCCGGGCACTGACGCCAAGCTGCTGAGGCTGGAAACTGCAAACGAACAGGTAAAGAAACAGTTGTCAGGTGGTAAATTATAAATCTCCACACGTTAAATTTTCATAACCAACTATGCTTGCGATCTACATATAAGACATATTATAGAGAACCCAGATCTACTATTATTGGCGTTATATCCCCCCTGGACTATCTCATAGTAAATCTGGAATCAACAGAACAGGTTATTTAGTCCTTTGGGCAAGAATCATATAACGGCACACTGTAGTTGATTGTGTGGCTTTGAAGTTGGGCGTCTCTCTCTCTCTCTGTAATCTTTAAAGAAAGTCATTCTATTGAACTGCCTTCAGTTTTACTATGAGATAGTCCAGGGGTGAATATAACGACAGTAATAGTAACCCCTGTGGTATCGAGGATGAACATAATAACGTGTGTAGCTTATCAACCATTGTAGCAAATCATCTAAGGTTACATCTTATATTTACATATGCCACTATATAGTCAACGGGAGGGGAGTTGCGTTCAAATTAGCGTAAACGCAACGACGTATGAATACAAACCCAGAGTAGGATCGGACTACTTCTAGTTCACGCTTCGGTAATTACTTAATTGACATTTTACCTTTTCAGTAGGCCTACTGTATGAAGTGTAAACAAAGTTTACAAAAATAATCTACATGTAGCGCATGTAGCGCTAACGCGCTACATTGAATATGTCTGTATCCCATTGCGCTCAGACATATTCAATGTAGCGCGTTAGCGCTACATGCGCTAGATGTAGATTATTTTATCCTATGTATATTATTATTGTACATTATTTTTACCTTTTATTTTTACATTTTTACCTTTTATTTTTACATGTATATTATTTTTACCTTTTAATCATTTTTAAAATATGTTTTTTAACGCAATCAAAACACTGTTCAATCTCTATTTGGTGTATGTTTTTAAACAGTCTCCATTTTCTCTCCTACTAAGGCCTACATCAGAGCCCAGCTGGCTGACCTTAAGATGACCGACCAGTTGTACTGGATAGGGATGACTGACCAGGCGAAGGAAGGATACTGGACATGGGACGATGGATCACTGGCCAATCAGACCAATATGTAAATTTGGATACTTTTTTAAACTTTAAGTTGATTTATTTGCGCATTCCCCTCATTATATACAAAAATCAAAATTAACATATTTTTCTCAATATTTAAACTTATGGATCCGCTCACTAGGTGTTTGGGGCTCCGTAGATAGTTCTTTGAATAAGCCACCGATAACACTCTATTACATATACTGCGTAACGGTTTACGGTAAAAGTACACTCGGATGTTTGTGTTAGACCAGATAGCTCCATAGAAGAATATGAAATCAATTTCAGTCAATCGTTACAAAACTATGCAATCCCGTGAAATTGAAAGACATATGCTTCTTTTTCTATTACATCTGGCTATTTTCTGTTATATCATACACAATAGTGTCATAGTATCATAATATATTGAAAAAATAAAAATTAAGATAAAAACAGTAAATTCCTGGAATGAATGAGGTAGGTCGAATGGATCCCATCCTATGAGAGGGCACAATTGTGTATGTCCTGTTTTGGTTTTTGGAATAATACAATAATCAAATTTGTGAATCACCGTAGAAATGTTGTTTTGTGAGGTGTACGGAAAATGATGACGTCAGCAACCGGAAGTTATGTTTGATTTATCGTGTCTATGGTCAGTTAGGTATAGATATAGGACAAGGAGAGATTAAAAACGCCTTCATTTGATCATCAACATTAGATAAATACATATGGATTATGATTTGTTTGACTTTCTTTTATTTCTGTAGTTTTCAAAGCCCAACTTTTTATGTACCTCTAAGATACTCTAAAATCCGCGAAGCTGTTTACAATGAGAGTATACTCAGATTGTTGCTTTATACCTCCATAATATACACAAAACTTGAGGGACTATTTTTTTCTACGAGATTCTTGTGCTATTGTTTTCAGCCAATCTGAGATGACGTTACAAATGGCGACGTAATTTGTTTACGTTATGAGTTGATGATATCAATTTTTAAGCCAATGAAAATGCTTGTTACTAGCAAAATTGAATTATATGATCCAATAAACCCAAACGTGTTTTTCAGTGAATGGACAGTTGAACCTAACAACCTCGGAGGGACTGAACAGTGCGGACTTATTTATGACAATGGGAGATTCGCAGATGCCGATTGTTCAAGGCTTGAAAAATATATTTGTCAGACGCCAGTGATAGGTATGTCGGTATCTAATTTCATATGTCGTTTTTGAGAATTGATATTTAAAACAACTATATACTGTTAAAATATACACACAATATTTCAAATTATAGAAACACGTTGTCGTTAACCTTTACGTTCTCTTCAGAAGTACATGAAACACATTTGGCCTAGATTTCCAAGGCAGCTTTGAAGGATCAAAGAAATCTGGTCCTTTAGAAACGCATTGATAAATATAACCTACATTAGGAACAAAAGAGTGATAAATTTGGCAAACCTATTAATAAAAAGTTTCAAACAAAATCTCAAAGCGTCGCTTAAAAAACAAAGATAGTGTCGAAAAAGAAACGAGTGCTCATCTTTTTGGGCAGTTAAAATTTGTTAAAAACTGTAAACATAGCACTATTGCCCGTTGTTAGGAAACTTGTCGATTGTCTCCTATTGTTCAAATGCTAACTGCCGTGTGAAAGTGCGAAATGCCATTTATATCTGGGCCAATCAGAATGCAGTACTCACACTTGCGTTATAAGGAATTGTAATAACATTTTTTATCTATAATAAAATTCTTCAAACAAAAGAAAGTCGAACACAATGATGGCACGTTCAAACACATATGTTAACATGATATATGGTGGATTCTCATTGTTCTTACTTCAGATGTCATCCGATTAAAATAGCTATGTATGGGTTTCGAGGGTTATGGTAAGACTCATAGGGTGTGTAATGTTATTCGTTTTTTCTTTGTTTTGATGATTTTGTGTGGTTGTAGTAGTTGACCTATCATGTCTACATTGTTTTATTTGGTTTTCTTTTTTTTTCTTTTAATGAATGTTTATTTTCATATTTCGAACAGACGACTCCATGTACAAAAACAAGTTAGGTTGTACGAATGGCTGGGTTAGAGCGGGTCATAAGTGCTACTTTTTCCACATCCAGCGACCACAGAATCATAAGACGGCTGCATCGACATGTGCAGAAATGGGAAGTCGTCTTATTCAGATCGAGACAAAGGATGAGGAGGTAACTATATCATAGTCGACCCGTTATTACGAACTTTTATAATTGTCTTATACAAATTCAAATAAAGAATTGGGAAAAATCACTTTAATATAATGTACATTATTTCTAGTATATGGAGAAAGACATAGATCACCATCATCTAAATTTTTGGACTAATGACTGAAGATTGTACGGATATGATATAACGATAACTTGGACTTTGCTAACTTTAAAGTTTTGTTTCTTCAAAAAGGATTATATCAGCGTAATAGAAACACGTTGGGAGGTTCCTTATTATGTCTTCCAGATTTTAAAAGATTGAGATTAAAACGAATGGAATAAATGACTACTTTTAGATTGAGTTATAAAGATTGTTGAAAAAGGAATGTTTTTTTTATGTCTAGTACTGCCTTATGAGTCTGCTGCCATCGACAAATCTAGTTTGGCGTCGTCTCAAGGACCTATTTCTATTTTTATTTTGCTTGGGCTCAGTTTCATCAACATTCCATAAATTTAAGGAAATCCTTAACTTAAAGTTTTCCATAGGAAAGAATTACAGAAGTTAACGAAAAATATTAAATTAAGGAGCTTTCCTTAACTGGTGTAATATTTTTCTATGGAGAATTTTAAGTTAAGGAATTCCTTAAAGAAACTGCTCTGGACATTGCTCTGTACATTTACTAAATGTATATGAGCACACTATGTTTTTGTTTGATTCATTTTGAGATAAGGAGTAGTGGAGTCGTGTTATAAGACAAGTTATGTAACTATTCTATATATTCAGGAATGGCTTAGAGTGCAGACCATACGATATGGTTCCTACGCTTTCTGGACCGGACTTACGTACCAACCAACATCGGGCAACTGGGTCTGGAACAAACATACAAAGGCAAATATGAGTCTTATGTATAGGGTAGCTCAATGAGCTATGAATAGGGTCAGAGCTCAATATGAGTCTTATGTAAGTAGGGTACAGGCTCAATATGAGTCTTATGTAAGTAGGGTACAGGCTCAATATGAGTCTTATGTAAGTAGGGTACAGAGCTCAATATGAGTCTTATGTAAGTAGGGTACAGGGCTCAATATGAGTCTTATGTAAGTAGGGTACAGAGCTCAATATGAGTCTTATGTAAGTAGGGTACAGGGCTCAATATGAGTCTTATGTAAGTAGGGTACGAGCCAATATATCTTATGTAAGTAGGTACAGGCTCAATATGAGTCTTATGTAAGTAGGGTACAGGGCTCAATATGAGTCTATGTATGTAAGTAGGGTACAGGCTCAATATAGTCTTTATGTAAGTAGGGTACAGGCTCATTGATTATGTAAGTAGGGTACAGAGCTCAATATGAGTCTTATGTAAGTAGGGTACAGGCTCAATATGAGTCTTATGTAAGTAGGGTACAGGGCTCAATATGAGTCTTATGTAAGTAGGGTACAGGGCTCAATATGAGTCTTATGTAAGTAGGGTACAGAGCTCAATATGAGTCTTATGTAAGTAGGGTACAGAGCTCAATATGAGTCTTATGTAAGTAGGGTACAGGGCTCAATATGAGTCTTATGTAAGTAGGGTACAGGGCTCAATATGAGTCTTATGTAAGTAGGGTACAGGGCTCAATATGAGTCTTATGTAAGTAGGGTACAGGCTCAATATGAGAGTCTTAGTAAGTAGGGTACAGAGCTCAATATGAGTCTTATGTAAGTAGGGTACAGAGCTCAATATGAGTCTTATGTAAGTAGGGTACAGGGCTCAATATGAGTCTTATGTAAGTAGGGTACAGGGCTCAATATGAGTCTTATGTAAGTAGGGTACAGAGCTCAATATGAGTCTTATGTAAGTAGGGTACAGGGCTCAATATGAGTCTTATGTAAGTAGGGTACAGAGTGAGTCTTATGTAAGTAGGGTACAGAGCTCAATATGAGTCTTATGTAAGTAGGGTACAGGGCTCAATATGAGTCTTATGTAAGTAGGGTACAGGGCTCAATATGAGTCTTATGTAAGTAGGGTACAGGGCTCAATATGAGTCTTATGTAAGTAGGGTACAGAGCTCAATATGAGTCTTATGTAAGTAGGGTACAGAGCTCAATATGAGTCTTATGTAAGTAGGGTACAGGGCTCAATATGAGTCTTATGTAAGTAGGGTACAGGGCTCAATATGAGTCTTATGTAAGTAGGGTACAGGGCTCAATATGAGTCTTATGTAAGTAGGGTACAGAGCTCAATATGAGTCTTATGTAAGTAGGGTACAGGGCTCAATATGAGTCTTATGTAAGTAGGGTACAGGGCTCAATATGAGTCTTATGTAAGTAGGGTACAGAGCTCAATATGAGTCTTATGTAAGTAGGGTACAGGCTCAATATGAGTCTTATGTAAGTAGGGTACAGGGCTCAATATGAGTCTTATGTAAGTAGGGTACAGAGCTCAATATGAGTCTTATGTAAGTAGGGTACAGAGCTCAATATGAGTCTTATGTAAGTAGGGTACAGGGCTCAATATGAGTCTTATGTAAGTAGGGTACAGGGCTCAATATGAGTCTTATGTAAGTAGGGTACAGGGCTCAATATGAGTCTTATGTAAGTAGGGTACAGAGCTCAATATGAGTCTTATGTAAGTAGGTATGTAAGTAGGGTACAGAGCTCAATATGAGTCTTATGTAAGTAGGTACAGGCTCAAATGAGTCTTATGTAAGTAGGACAGAGCTCAATATGAATTTTGTGTTACTTGTTTTGGGGTAACATATGGGTGATACATTATGGTATTTAGTGACTATTTCGTACTTATGAGTAATACATTATGGTATTGGGTGACTATTTCGTACATTTGGATAATACATTATGGTATTGGGTGACTATTTCGTACGTATTAGTAATACGTTGTGGTATTGGGTGACTATTTCGGACGTATCAGTAATACATTGTTGTATTGGCTGACTATTTTTGTGTTTAAGTTTGTGGAACCAGGAGCCAAACAACATGGGCAATGAGGACTGTGGGATGGTAACACAAGACGGAATCTTTAATGACTTTAGTTGCTATGCTAACCAAGCTTATATCTGTGAAGCCCAGACTGAAGGTAGGCTATTGCTTCCTACACAAAATGAATTATTCGCTGTGTGGACAAGTTCTTTCCGTTCGCTTTCATAAAATTTCGTGTAGAGGCAAATTTTGACTTCTGTGAAATCATTATTTTTGTTGGGGGTTTAATATTTTCGTGGATTTCGTTTTTGACTAAAATTAACGAATTTACGTCCCCACGACGCTGGCACGATAATTGTTTCATGGACACACCTGAAAAATCACGTATTGTACGTATCATTGTTTCAGCTCAGCCGTGCCCCAGTGGATGGCTATCACGAGCCGCCAATGGAATGATGACGTGCTACTTGATAAGCAATCGAACTGATGCGGATATGACGTCATGGCAAGGGGCACGTGACAGATGTGGACAAATCAGTGAACCACTTGATGGCTATCTATTGGCTATTAATACGAAAGAAGAAGCGGTTTGTGCATGATTTAACTTGACCATAGGGATTAATCAGAATATAAAATTTAGGTGTAGATGGTTGATTTTTTGCGAGCATTGGCGATCGGGGTAGTTTTTAACCCACAACTACAAAAAACTTAATTTAAAGACTTTAAATGTTAAAATGTGCTGCTCAAATCCAGCGGAAGCGGCCATTTTGTCTCACCGTACTCGAATCCTAACGGCACGACTTCTTGACGTCACTTTGTTTTTGTCATGACGTCACTAGTTCCTGAGCAAAACTGTAAAGATTAGTGATTAGCCTTATTTCGATAGTGTTAATGTTATTTTTGTAATACGTAATCATTCAAATTTTCTTTTCTCAGCCCCCGGAAAAGAACACTATGAAAATATCGTGATTAATAAATGGTTTGTTAGATACAAAGATACACGCTCTTCGTTTTTCAGACATTTATTGCAAATGCATTGAAGAACGTCACGTCAAACACTCTCACTGGTTGGTGGACTGGTCTGAACGACAGAAAGGTGGAAGGATACTGGGAATACGATACGGCCTTCAACAACCCATTACAGCCAAACGTCATGTACGTACCGCCTAAATCACCAGCGGTTTGTGCGAAAGATAATAACATATACCATGGTTGAGCGTTTACCGCTGTCCAGGTTGAAAATAGTATTCAATGTTCATTGGCGCTGATTTTAAAGAAGTTCATCTCGCATACTCTTTTGAAAATCTTTCATCTTCTTCCTCTTTTCACATAGATGTTTACCATCTTGAGTTTGATTTTTCGCAAGATAAAAAAATACATACATAACTTTCTATAAACTTTTGAAGCTTTTCACTGAAATATCCAGTCAGTAGGCCTCGACACACTCATTCCCTAATACAACCCATTTGTAATAGGATAGCGAGACGTAGTCATAGTGAGAAATACTAAGTAAAGTGTTAATAACATTAGATAGCGAGACAAACTTGTAAGTGATCGTAAAAATTACTAAACAAAGCGTTAACGGCACTATATATGATTTTCTTCTCATTAAATTTGCGTGCATTTGTAAAAGTTAAAATTACTGTCAAGCTTCTTTTCTAAGTAATAGTTGTTCAAATTAAAAATCATCAATTCTATTTTAAGTTTTGTGTGCATTAGTTAATGCAATGAAAGCCACAATCGTTTCAATGCTGACATCCGAGTACCGCAATTATTCCTGATGGCCTCATGGCATGTTAGTTAGTCCACTAGATTTAGGATCTTATCTTTTCTCTTTTTCCTAGTTTTATTTTACTTCACGTCTCATTTGACACCACTTCAGTTTAACCAAGAGTTAGTTCTCGCCTCTATGAGGAATGTTCTTGGTCCTTCCCCCTTGCTGAGACACGCCATATGCAATCTATAAAATTGGTTGCATAAAGTGAATGGGACGACTGGTTTGTCTGTTGTCTGTATAATATGACCTGGTGAGGTGTGTTGTTCAGTGTCTTTGCCTGCATGTTTCAGTCAGATAGCACTATAACGGGGCAAAAGATCTACTGTTGGAAGATGCCAAAACACGAATATACCGTATCATCCCAAAACATTTTACAAGGGGTCCTTGAATGACCTAGATGTTCATGTGACTTTAAGCCTAACCATCCAACTAACAGCCAATGTTTCAATTCGAAAACACCAATATAGCTATTTTTATCAAACAATGTATTGTCCTTATTGGTTTTGATATAAATTGTTTTATATTGTCACGACATGTTTTCTCCACAAGAATGTTCCAAATATTGTTATTCATTACAGCCCGTGGGGTGGCGAACCTGATAACTCCGGGGGTACAGATTACTGCGCTATATTATATAATGGTCGATACAATGACGTGAGCTGTGACAATATAGGATTCTATCTATGTGAGACAATGGCGGAAGGCTTCCATTATAACTCAGCAGGTAAAACAAATCTTACATCATAATGATAATACACATATACGAAGATAATAGTAAGAATAATTCGTCATCTACTTTTTTAACGAATCATCAATTTGTTTTATCATCATTTAGAATACAAAATATATCTAAATTCACAATGGTAAAATATTAACAATGGTTAACCATTCACAGTACTAGTGGTAAACGATAAACTATCTACAATGGTAAACTATTCACAAGAATACATGTATGGCACTTATTGACATAAAAGTAGGCATGTGTACATATATTAGATATGCTCTGATTTTCCATCATTTTCATTTACATAGTCATGTGACGTGTAATATATAGCATATTGATTCGGTGTTTCCATTTTTAGAAACACCGAGTCAATATTCCGTTGCGAACTTCATTGCCCAAACGCGTCATTCTTCAAGGAGGCGTTCTTTGACCAATGTTTTTCTTGTAATTGATATACACATCAAATATTGTTTTTGACATTTTTTAAAGAAAAGACATGTCTAATCTAAAAAATTAAGGAGCTTTGTGTCTGCCCATAATGTGTAATATCGCCCTTGTAGAATTCACTATAATGACCTCGAGCTACGCCCACGGTCATTATTTATTCTACGCGGGCGATATAAAACCATATGGACCTCAGCAACGGTCCATAATTGGTATGCATGTATATATATCTGAATTACCGGTATTATCAGAAACATACATGTATATTGGAGAGTTTGGCAACTCCGCCATTTTTACGATCGGCAGATGTACATGTATCTCTGTATGTGCTAGGAAGTTTTTAAATATACTAATAATGATAGAAAAAATAAAAAATAAAACAAATCTGCCATCGATCTCTAACGTTTTCCCAGCTGCCGCTGTTCTTCAGGAGATGTTTATTAATAAAGATATATAGTTAAATTCAGGAGATGTTTATTAATAAAGATATATAGTTAAATTCAGGAGATGTTTATTAATAAAGATATATAGTTAAACACAGGAGAATAATTTTGATATGTTACTAAAGTTCAGTAATTTTCAGATGGTTTGAGTACTACTGTGGAAAGAAAAAATCATATTAAATCATATTAGTCGGGGCAATTGGTCATATGACACCAAGGCATAACTTTGTGTTAATACAAAAATATCATGTTAAAAAGAATACACTTAAAAGTAGTCATCCAATGGGAAAAGCCTATAAACGGGAGGTCCCGCTCTCTGTCAACAAAGACAAAGAAGGAGTTTCCAATCTCGATGTATTCCGTCTTTGCATATTACAGAGTTAGCTCCCGTGTGTGTCAGTATCCAATGTGACGTCATTATTTTGTGGGCGCAATTCACGTTGTTTTCTCCGAAAAGTATGACGCTACGCTCGCAAACACATGACATCACAATCAATACCTTCCCACAAGAGCAGCTAACTCTGTAATATGCAGAATATATGTTTCTGTTATTATCAATGACATTCACTATACAGATGTGTTAATTCATGTCGTTATTATTGCAGGTTCATCTTTAACCACCGCAGTATCAATGCTTCTACTCACTGTTTGTGCAAGTCTGCATAATATACGAATTACATAAAATGTGGAATTATGGAGATTTGGAGACGCTATGTATATGCTTTGTATATAATATAAAATCTATTGAATATGTTTTGTGCATGAAATAGAAGCTTGGTGTGTTCTACATAAAATTGAAGCTTCATAATACATTTTCCGTGTCACTTTCGCGGGATTCTTCTTCATTTTGAAGGGCGTTGAAACCCTTTTAATCTTGATCCCGCTCCCGTTCGCTAGGGGCAAGCGCCACCGTGACCTTCAGCCATATTTCAGCAAAAAATAATCAGCCTTTAGCGTGGATGTTGAAGCACATGTGAATTGAAGACAAGGCGCGGTAAAACATTTCTTAAGTACAACCATTTTTAGAAGCACTAAAATTACAGAATGCGTGGAAAAAACGAAACGACAATACTTAAATTGTATTTCCATGTAAATAACACAATACATCTAGTATGTAGAAGCATTTTCTTACACATGATTGTACATCATATACATGTATAATGTTCACAATAGTATGTTGTCTTGTTGTGTCCTTGTTTCACTACGTTATTCCAGATTTGATCTGATATTAAATAAAGATGTAAAAAGCCCAATTCTTTTTGTCAGACGTCATTCATTACTATACTTCTGCCGTATCCGCCGTTGAGCAATACAAAACCAGAAAATTAAAGTGAAGGAGAACAAACTGACCAACCATATGCCTACAGAAACTCTTTTGGAGATAACGGAGGAGCGATGGCCAACTCCAAAGCCAATTATAAAATCACATTGCACTTTTAAAAGCATTGATTGTCATTTTTTTATATATATATATTTGGTGTGTAACATACATTGGGTGTTCTAACATATCCAGTGGTGCACGTTAGCTATATATTCCGTCTTTGCATATTACAGAGTTAGCTCCCTTACGGATGGGTATTGATTGTGACGTCATTATTTTATATTTACATCTGCACTGCAGTCCCATTATGTAACCTTACCAAACGCAGTTGGCAGTCATATAGACTATGAACTTCAAACGTTTATTTTGACGTCATTACCATTGTGACGTCACAATTGTCGTGCCAGTGATCACGGAAAAGACTGTTCAAATGGCTGTTCCATCCTTGACAATAACGAATGATTAATTAAGGAATGATTTTTTATTTTTTTGTTGTTTACTGATGTGTAAACTGCATTTTTTGTACAGATATTTTAAATGACGCGCGACAGCGCGTCATGTTGAAATATCTGTACAAAAAATGCAGTTTACACACCAGTAAACAACAAAAAATTAAAAACATTCCTTATATTTACATTTCGACCGACCCTTTCATTTAAATTTAGTGTTCCGGTGAAATAAACCTTCGTTTTTTCAACGGGTTATACGATTGATGGAACAGCTGAGTAATTGATGGACTCGCGAAACAGCTGGCTCCAATTTAGCGGGAAAATGTGTCAAGTTCCGGGAGTAAATATAAATATAGTTCCACCAATAACTTTATCATTTTTTAATCCATTTATTTCAAATTGTTTTCATTCTTTTTATTTTTTAATATTACGAAACACAATGCTTTCCATTGCATTCAAAACTGATGTTTGATATCCAGCCTTTGTCATGGACATATATTTTGGCCTAACCGGATGTGCATTCACATAAGGGCGGAAGTCAATGTTTCGGTTTGTGTTCTTGCGCAGCAGCCCCTCCTCGTTTACGCAAGTGTAAACGATTGTCCCGTTAGTAAGGTTATACAGGAAAGTGAAAACGGAAATGTAAATATTTCATTATAAATGCACACTCCCTTGGTATGTCAACATAAAGTTGTAACCAAATGTAAATATATTCATAGAACGTCTTTCAGTTGGCAGAGCCAAATCCAACATGCGCGCTTTTGGAATTTGCCTCTGTACAGTTGGCATTCATATTGGCTATGGATGCCAACTGAAAGACGTTCAATGCTGAAGTGAAAGGTATGACGTTACGCTCGCAAACACACGACGTCACAATCAATACCTACACGCAATGGCAGATAATTCTGTAATAATGCAAATACAGAGTAGTGCACCATGATAGATAAGATATGCTAGAACATCTAATGTATGTTACACACCAATGCATGTCAAAAATATGACAACCAATGCTTGAGGCCGAAGTTCTACTAATTTAATTACAAAAATAACAAAAATTCTTCCCAATATCTTTGGTATCTTTGACAACAACAAAAGTTATGTCAGTGTGATTATTAATTCCCAAAAAGGGGTACAGACAAGAACTTATATAGACACCGTCAGCAGTGACGTCACGAAACCTGACAGCACAGATTTCCGCGCATTTTTTGAAAACATGGCCTGTTGACTTCCCAAAAATTAAAGAGAAATAATTCAGTATTCAATAATTCAGAATTCATCATTTTGTAGTATAATCCGTATTGGTGATAGTAACACCCCTCGGCCCCGAAAATTCTACTAGATTAAATAATAATGAAATTAAAGATGTCTTAAACACTTTGAAGCTTGGCAAGGCCTTGGTTCATGAAATTAGTCAACTTATGTTAAAGAATGTTTGGAACACTATTTTAAACCACTTGAAATATTATTTGATATGTCACTATAACTACGTATAAAGGTGTATACCCCAGGTCATGGAAACTAGCAAAAGTTATGCCATTATTTAAAAAGGATGATAAGCATCCTCCATGGAACTATCGTCCAATATCTCTATCATCCACTGTTGGTGAAGTTTTTGAACGTGTTATTTTTAAACATATCTATAACTATTTCCTCGATAACTCCTTGTTGTCTTATAAATATCAGTCCGTTTTTACTAGGTCATTCCATTGTAATATCATAATATATATTATTATTAATTGCTTTAGGATAAACCATACTTGTATTGTGTTTTCTGTGAATATTTTTAAAGCCTTTGATCGTATCGAGTCTGGCATAAAGGTCTATTAGTAAATTTAACATCAAATGGAATAGGAGGTGAACTGATCCTTTGGTTAAAGATTGCTAACATCAAAAGCAGCAAATGGTATGCATTAATGAATCTGTTTCAAATTAGGCTCTAATCAAAAAAATTGCGTGACGGAGTTCCGCAAGGTTCTGTCTTAGGGCCTCTTTTATTTCTGATATACATAAACTATATAGCAGATATTTTCCATTCCGCATCTCGTATTTTCGCAGATGATAGCTCTCTCCAATGTTCTCCTTCTTTTCTGTGTTCAAATTCAAACTTCCCTAAATAGTGATCTAAAGCTCTAAAATAATTGGGCCAAAAAGGTTACATCTGGTTGATCACTTTTAACGCTGATAAAACCGGCGTACTTTTTATCTCTAATAGAAATGAAATAAATGAAATGTTAGAACTTGAGATTGACGAAAATATTTTAGACTTTACGAATAGTCATAAACATTTGGATGTAACTTTGAACTCTGGTGTAAAATAGGGGACCATGTGAAGCCATATACTCTTCAGTTATGAAGAAAATAAAAGATAAGAGAAAATTGAAATTTATCTTAAACTTATTAACCATATCTCTCCTCCTCCTTTCTTTGGCTTCGGCGTTCGCGATATTAATAGTATTCGTACTAAGCTCAGGCAACAATGTAATTCTTTGAATTATGATTTATTTCGATTGAACCTTGCAGAAACCCGAGCTGTTTGTGTGGTTGACATTTTATGCGAGAATGCTTATCATTTTTTCTTTGAATGTGTCCGTTATGATATTGAAAGAAACATTCTTTGTTCAGAAATTACGTGAATTTTAATTAGATACTCTTTCGATTGAGTCTTACTGTTATTTGGTAGTCATTTAGAAGTGTCTTCAAATACTAATTCGGAACATTTCATATGTGTTTAGCATTTTATAAAGGACAGCAACAAGTTTTAAGAAAAGCAAGATTTTTACCCATTGTTGTCTTGAAATAGAATATTGCCTTATTACTGGTTTGTTACACTGTATGATTTTTTGATTATTTACCATTGTTTCTTGTTTATATAATAATATATATTTATTTTTGCCCATCCATAATATATAATGTAACGCTCTCGCTCTCTGTCTCTCTCTCTCTTTCTCTCTCTCTCTCTCGCTCTTTCTTTCTGACTGACACGCCACACACTTATTTTATTTCGTTTTAACGAAATATTATAAATTTCGTTAAAACGAAATATTGATTCGTTTTATCGAAATGTTATTTCTTTAAATCGAAATATTTATTCGTTTTATCGAACTGTTCTCTACGGAAGCCGTCTGGTGCCACATCAAAATATATATTTATTGTGTTCCCTCACAATGTTATTGTGAGGCCACACAATAATTATTGTGAGGGAACACAATGTTATTGTGAGGGCCACACAATGATTATTGTGAGGGAACACAATAGTTATTGTGAGGGAACACAATATTATTGTGAGGGAACACAATCATTATTGTGTGGCCACACAATAGTTTATTGTGAGGGAACACACAATATAATTGTGAGGTTCCCTAACAATAATATTTTGTTCCCTCACAATAATATTGTGTTCCCTCACAATAAACATTGTGTGGCCTCACAATCATATTGTGTTCCCTCACAATAAGATTGTGTTCCCTCACAATAATATTGTGTGGCCTCACAATAATTATTGTGTTCCCTCACAATAATATTGTGTTCCCCTCACAATAAGATTGTGTGGCCTCACAATAAGATTGTGTTCCCTCACAATACTTATTGTGTTCCCTCACAATAGTATTTGTGTGGCCTCACAATAATTATTGTGTTCCCTCACAATAATATTGTGTTCCCTCACAATAGTATTGTGTGGCCTCACAATAAGATTGTGTGTTCCCTCACAATAATTATTGTGTGGCCTCACAATAAGATTGTGTTTCCCTCACAATAGTATTGTGTGGGCCTCACAATATTATTGTGAGGGAACACAATAAATGTATTTTTTGGTGTGTGGCGCCAGACGGCTTCCGTAAATTCTTTCGTTTTATCAAAATGTGATTTACTTTAAATGAATTAATAACAAGGTTGTATTACATTTTAGTTATGATCAGGTATAAATCAGTGTGTCGAACAGCTGACGGCTTATATCTTAAAACTCGAGGAATGATCAGAGAGCCTGTATACCACAAATTAAACAAATAAATGTAATTTGTGAATGTAATAAATCCTAAACCCCTACCAGTTCATCACCATACTCAACCAGGATGATATCACGCGCCCCTGAATGATACAACACCCATTAGAAAGTGATATTGTACCCAAACTCATTGACTATATTTTCGTTTTGTTTGTAATAGATTAACAAATTGATTTTAATGTAAACAGACTATGTTTTTATTGCTAGCATAACGGGTTTAGGAGTGGATTAAAGCCGGAAAACACGGAGAAAATCCACCGACTAGCGGTCAGTACCTAGCAGCCAATTAACAAGGGATTCGAACTCGCGACCCATTCTTGCTCTGGAATTTTATAGAAAGATTTTTTCTCCATTTTTACTTTAGTTTCGTGTTTCATATTGTACTAACTTAGAACGGTTTATGTAGATCATGCAACTCTATGAATATCAACCTATGATTTAACTTGTATCTTATTTATCTTTTCTCTGTATACAATAAAAATAATACAGTTAATTAATAATTTGTCTACTGCAGAAGGGACAAAAACACGATATCGACCTAACGTTAATGGCATGCCCATTTTGACATCACACTCCTAACCATTCTGTACGTTTGAGCATGACAACTTTCATGAATACGGGCCTAAAGCTCCTTCAGTCCTCAGGGTATTATCTGAACAGTTGGGCTTTTAAGAAAAGACTCATCAAAATAATGTGGTAATCTCAAATATTATTTCGTTAAAACGAAATACTATTTCGAAAAAACGATAGAATTATTTCGATAAAACGAAATAAATATTTCAATAAAACGAAATATTTATTTTGATAAAACGACACCATAATTCGATAAAATGAAATACCATTTCGATAAAACGAAATAACATTTCCATTAAACGAAATAATATTTCGATAAAACGAAAGAGTATGCCTATTTCGATAAAGCAAAATGTTGTTTCAATAAAACAAAATAAAATACGTGTGTGACATATGCCAGAAAGGGGCTCCGTAGCATCCTTACTGGAGCTTATATAAAATTTTGGATTTCCGCACAAAAGTATGCGAAGACGACCTCTCAACCCCGCATGGTAATAGCTTTTTGGACATCAAATCGCAGTAGTTTGGGAAATTGACTGAGTTTGAAGATGTTTTCTCTGATTAAGTGATACAGGAAAATAAAGGAAAATTTCTCCTGTATACAGTCGTTTGTAGTTGAAAAATGCTATTTGGAATAAACGTGGTTTTGAGGGGATTGAAGCAGGATGGGTGTGTATTTCCACTAGTGTTAGGCTTTTTTTACTTATATTTTTTTTTTTGCCAATATATAAGGCAAAAAACACACACAAATGAATAATAAAAAATCCTAATAAATATAGGCAGGTTTTAGCGGACTATATTTCCACGTGGCGGAGTTGCCATCTAACAATGTAGACTAATGCCCTACTGAAAACTTTAAGGTTATTTCTAGATTTTAATTATTACACTCAATTTTTTGTGGGTTATATTATTTATCAATTTCTTTTAAAAAATATATGACTTGTAACTAATTAAATAAGTTCTCTTTTCCCTTATTTCAGTGCACCACAATGTATACATATCGTGTACTTAAAATTTCCGGATTTCTTGATCCTTCAACCGTTTGACTCTGGATTTTACAGTACTACATCCGGGTGACTTCAAAGATGGCAGGGAAGTTGGATATCTCTGTGCCAAGGGCACCCAGCCCATTAATACGGGTTTGTTCAGTTTTTTGGGGGGCAAAACTTAATGCTTTATTCCGGCATGGATAGTAACATGGTGCAAGACACTTTCCATATTGTTTTTAGCATTAATTCTGAATAATTAACCTCTTTTTCTCGAACCGGCTCCGTGCACTTGCCCTTGAAACGCGACACTGCACGAGGCTCATAGAAACAGACAATGTTTATTTTTTCTATAAACGTTTGATTTTGCGTATATGACCGACATAATCAGATTAATACAGATATTTGAAAATCATGCGTGAATTGATTGTTGATGACTTGTGTTGTCATTCATTTACTTGTGAAAAATGAGCTAGGTAACAGCAGGTCGGGAAACCTATAGTTACGAGGAACACTAATTAATATATCTATGTCCGTTTTGTATCCTTCATAGGCATGTCCATAGAGCCTAATGCTTGTGCTACAATCATGATATTACACATTAATACTGATTAGGCCAAAAAAATTATATGCATGTTTCAGGTTATATTTACATGACTGGAAAAAAATAGGGTAGGTCGGTCGGGATTTTTTTTAAATTTTATATTTAAGGAGGGGTGGGGGAGGGGTAGTCCGCTAAAACTGACCATAATCGCAGGCTCAAAATTCTGACTGATCGCCTGTTTATGGTCAGCTACCTACTGCACTTGAAAAGTACAAATCTGGCGACAGCGATTATGGGACTTCTGTAGGTTTAATTGGGGTCAGAAAGGTATTGACAGTTAAAAGAAAACATTTGACACTCACTTTAATACATGTCACATCCCAACTCATCACATAAATGATGCTATGTCCCTAGTTATGGTCGAGACGTCCTAGAATCAATGTTTGGGTAGCCATCTTTGAAGACTGAAAGTTAATTTTAACACCCAATCAGACAGCTAGGATCGATTTCCGGTGAAATTCGACGATTCTAATTAGCTGTTAAAATTAACTTTTGGTCTTCAAAGATGGCTACCGAAACACTGATTCTTGGACGTCTCGAACATAACTAGGGACATAGCTTCGTTAATGTGATGAATTGGGATATGACATATGTATTAAAGTAAGTGCCAAACGTTTTCCTTTAAATTTAAAGGCATATTTGACCCCAAACCAACATGCCGAGTTCTCATAATCGCTGTCGCCAGATTTGTACTACAATCCCCGACTTTTTAAGAGCAGTTGGTAGCTGACCATAAACAGGCGATCAGTCAGAATTTTGAGCCTGCGATTATGGTCAGTTTTAGCGGACTAGGGGAGGGGTAGCTGCAATATTGTAGCTCAAAAGACTTTTTGACAGAAAATGGTGTCGTCTTTAGAGCTACAATTGGTGCCAATTACTGCTAATGGAGCAAAGTAATGATTATGCAAAACATTATAAAACGTTTGTTTGCGTTTTTATCGTACTTGTTTGATATCGCTTACCTACTAGGCAATAAAACTGAACCACATAAAATATCGAATTCCCATCGAGGCATTATTTTTTACATAATATATATGAAGGTCTTTCTGAAGAGAATTTGTACGGCAAGTCCATAAATTGTGAATTTGACGTCTTTGAGCGATACGGTATGTATTAAGAATGATAGTTATGTTTGTTTTGGACAAAAATAATAAATGCATGTATACGCATAAAATAATTGTAAACCTACTAAAAAGTATAGAAAACTATGCCCGAGTGATTTTCGGAGGCAGTGCTCCACTACGACACATAGGGACCAATTTGTACCCGGCCGAAAGGTATAGTAGGCCGGGTACGTAAATTCGTTCTAGGGGAGGGGTTGAGTGGCTTTAATACAGTAACATGACATTTGTCTTTCAGGCTTTAGGATGGCTATAGCTAGAAGTCTTTTATTTCTCATTACCATATTCATAAAACAGCTGCCCTGATACTTATAGCAGGAAGTTATGTTTACTTCAAAAGTTCACATTAATGTTCGGTCCGGCAAAATCTTGTTTGGTCCGGCTTAATCACAAACCTTGCTGGTCTGAATGTCCGGCCATTTTTTTCAACTTTCGCGATGTCTGAGCATGCGTAAAAAATTAAGTTGAAAACTTCGCACAACATTTTTGTTTTGAAAAAGTGTGATAAAATAGCTAGAGTTTGAAGTGAAAACTATGGTAGTTAGGGATACCAGAAACATACATATTTTTTTTTGGGCCTTAGCTAATACGGTTTTCACCAATTTGTATGCAGTACATTTCTTTTCTACATAACTTTCATTCTTATGACCAGAAACATATATGTACATTGTATATGTTTCTGTTATGACGCTGAGGTGTTGCAAATTGACATGATTGGTTATTGAGCTACCCATTATAGCCATGGCATGTTTATCGGAGGACACCACAGTGTCCGACCGGTTGAAATCTGCCTGTTTTCTAATGTTTCTGGATACCTAGTGACATTTATACGGCATGATACATATTGTATCATATATCAAATTAAAGATAAATTATATGGCTGTCAATTGAGAGTATTCCCATTGTCACATCTTATACAATTTGTTTATAATCATTTTTATGAAATTGGGTAGTGTTTTTATTGCCAGCAGAGATATAGACCTTGACACAGTATTACATATATATAGAAAGAGAAAATGTCCATAGAGCCTAATGCTTGTGCTACAATCATGATATATGGCGATAATATATGATAACAGTTTTACATGTAACCATTTGTTAAAACAGATCAACCAATATTTTAATAATCATGAAAGTAATTGTTTGTTTTCAATTTTTCAGGCTTCTAGATGGGTGGCGTTTCTATCTGGTATATGGATCGGTGCTTACCAACTGAGTAAGTGATTTAATTGGTTTCAAATTAGCTGTGATGACGTATGAGATATATGTATAACACCAGAGTGATTGCAATTTGTCCCGACAAAGTGTTGTTACTTTTCAAGTCGATCCAAAATCCAGATTCTACCAGCATGCAGTCTGGTTTAGCTCATACTTGCCTAAAATGATGCTGACATTGTCCTGACCTAGGGTGGAAATTTTTGGGTTCAATCAAAAATCCAAGATGGTCACAACAGACTTTTCGCGATGGATCCCGCCAGTCTCCCTAAAGAAAGAACATAATGGCCCTGGCAAAAATCTTGGAACTCAGAATCTGGAACCCAACTTCATCTTATCTGACAATAGATTCATAAAAACTGTTGAAATATAAGTCTATCTTAATGGATAAATAAACAAATGATAATGGTTTTACAACAAAATGATAAAGTCATATAAACAGGCACAAAGCTAGTGGCCCAGTGGGCTCTCTGTAACACAAAACTAGGGGGCCCTTCAAGATTTTTAGGGGCCGCAGGCTATATTGGTTATAGTGTCGATAGCTGTGCCATATGTTGAAAACAAAATTTGAATTTCTCAAGTTCTACCAGTGCAATTTAGCTGAAACTTGACCAAATGTTGTTATGTTTTTGGTTCAATAAAAAATTTCAAGATGGCCGTCACAGTTGCCATTTTGAAAACACATTTAGAACTTGTTCTCTAGTTCTACCAGTGCACTTTGAGCCTTTGACTCCTGCCATAGTCTCAATATATATCGCAATAGTACAAAAATTTCACAATCCCAATTCCCAGTCTTCTCCTAGTGATTAATTGTATTGGTTATTTTTCAGGAAAGTATACTCAGATTGAGAAGGACTTTGTAATACAACAGGCACCCTTAAAGGTGAAATTAGCCGAAAAAGAAGCACATTTGAAGTTTTTGGACTACAAAGGTAAACCAAAATTATTTTTAAACGTAACATATGCTGTAATTTTCATACTCATGAATCAAGGAGACTTTTAGATATTTTATTCAGGACCAAAAGTTACCAACATTTTAAGAATTACAATAATTAAAATACTTTTAATTTTACTAGTACAAATATGACCTGAAAAAAGATTATTGGCAGTACTGCCACAAAACCATAGTATAACATGGTTCGTGACAGAAGATGAAAAGTGCTGGAATTTGGGGTCAGTGCTGGAAAAGTGCTTGAATTTTGGGTCATGTGCTGGGAAAAGTGCTGGAAATTTTTCCTTTTAAAAATCCTTGAAAAGTGCTGGAATTGAAACTTCATGCTCCCAGAAACACTGACAAAAGCTCTGTTGTCAATCAATTTATCATAATTTTCAGTAATCAGACATTACTTTGGATGAACTTTGTTGTTTGATAAGAATGTGTAATTGAATCTAATTACTCTGACAAAATTGTACTAACCAAATTGCTGCAAAAATTGTAGGCATGTTATTCTGAAATTCTGATTTCGAGTCCAATGTAGAAGAAAAAAGTAGTGCTTGAAAATCTAGAAAAGGTGCTGGAAAAAGTGCTTTGAAAGTGCTGGAATTTTGGTTTGAAAATCTGTACGAACCATGTAATTAACATCTGCATTGCAGTGAGATGAGTATATTAAGTCAGACCACAATTTTCAATAGATATCTTAAAAAAATAACAAAATTTTCACACAATTATGTCATATATAACTTCAAAGAATTGATTGGTTTTGAGTTTTCAAATAAAGGTTTCTACTACCATGGTACATGTATCAATATGCAAAAGACATCTTTTTACTGCAAATTTTAAGAAACAACATGATGATTGGTAAAATTAGTGCTGTGGATGTTTTATAGGTTTATATATAAAATTATTTGTTTTTATGTAATTGTAGTTTAATCTGATATTAATTAAATTTCCCTATTGTTACAGATGGAATGAGAACCCTTTACAAAGAAGCCAACGGCAAAGAACCCTCACAAGAAATTATGGATTCTATCAAATAATTGATAAACAATGAGTGATTGATATTTTTCGTGAATAGAAAGAAAGTGGAAAAGTGAAACAATTTTATCATTTACTAAAGACTTTTGATTTAACAATGTCAGGTGTGAAAAGTAAATGTATTAGTTAAAGTTCTAGCTTGTGTTTTTATTTTCCCAAACCTTTGGTCATGTGCATAGTCTTCCATCGATAATTTCGAGTTACCAGAATCCACAGGTACTTTATAGATTTTGGTGTGTGAAGAAATCACGACTATTAGTGTCAAATGAAGGCACAGTAGAATCATAGGACCCTAAATCATAGAACTAAAATCACCCAAAAATTAAATCAAAGAACTAAAATCACCAAAAAGTAAATCAAAGAACTAAAATCATCCAAAAATTAAATCACAGAACTAAAATCATCCAAAATTTAAATCACAGAATTAAAATCACCCAAAATTAAATCACAGAACTAAAATCACCCAAAAATTAAATCAAAGAACTAAAATCATCCAAAAAATTAAATCACAGAATTAAAATCACCCAAAATTAAATCACAGAACTAAAATCATCCAAAAAATTAAATCACAGAACTAAAATCACCCTAAAATTAAATCACAGAACTAAAATCACCCAAAAATTAAATCTAAGAACTAAAATTACACAAAAATTAAATCACAGAATTGAAATCATCCAAAAATTAAATCTAAGAACTAAAATCATCCAAAAATTAAATCACAGAACTAAAACCATCCAAAAATTAAATCGCAGACCTAAAATCGTCCAAAATCGTCTGGCATGGTTCCAAACGATTGACTACCATATTTCACCCAATAGCGCTAAGGGCGTTTAAAAAATGAAAAAATAAGAAGGTGCTTAAATAAATAAGACGAGATGATTGCAAAGCAAAGTGCAAACCTAAACAGTTCTGATAGTTTTGGTCTTTATTTATTCACTGGCATCTGAAATTGAGGCTTCGAAAGGGGGAGTTGTTATTTTTCGCGTTGATCCGAAATCCAAGATTTTAGCAATCAAAAATATCTTCATGTGTCATTTATTGACAAATAAAAATATCGTGTCAATATCAAAGAACTGAGAGTATTGGTAACATTTTAAAGGGAATGTCCTCCACTTTGATCCATCATGTATACAAAGGCTGCGGTGGCCGAGTGGTTAAGATATCACGACATTACTACAAGCCCTCCACTGGGATCCGGGTTCAAATCCCATATGGGGTAATTGCCAGGTCCTTACTGCTGGTCGGTGGTTTTTCTCCGATTACTCCTGCTTTCATCCACTAACAAACCTGGCACGTCCTTACATGACATGAAATGTTACGTTACAAAATAATCCATTGGACTAAAAATGCTTACATTTCTTTTGTTTGCTGTAAAAAAGACATTGCACGCTAGAAACTCTTCAATAAAATTCGAAGTTGCTAGTCTGTCTGATATATTTGAAAAATGTTACCAAAGTAGGTCAAGCTTAATCAAGTAAACACATTTCAAAGTGCTTCATGCGAAATGCTACCGACAGCTAGAGTGCGAAATTAACGCCTGTCCGTCTGCTCATGACCGACAACTTTATAGTAGGGCAGACAAATTTTGCCATGCAACTGGTCCTTTGACCGGCAACTTTTTGGTACAGATAGAGTACTAAAGATATAGAAAACAAAAATAGCAGTAGCACTTTAGAAAGGTTGATGATCAAATTGTACAAAACAGATTTTCGTCATATTTTGGTTTTCTGTCAACGTTGTTGAGAGCGCAAGATACTAAAACAAATATGTGGATATTTTTGTTAGTAAAACTATTACTTTACTAGTATATAAACTATACAGGGATGGATTGTAATTTTGTAAGGACCAGTAACTTCATTCAGGACCAGTAACTTTTAGGGTCAGTCGATCCTTCTATCACCAGATGGAAAATGTCCTTAAGGGAGAACACTGCCTATCGACCCCGTATCCGAGATTTTAGGCCTTTCACATATAAAAGAAACTGCTGGAAGATTTCTGTATATTTGTCCTTTCTTTAATCTTGACATTAGATAATCTCTTTATTCCAGCATACTGCAACACGTCTCGGTTATTGTCAAGAAGTCCTTCTTTGCCAATTTGAGTCGCGTTCTTGAATTAAGTCCAAGGTCAAACTAGTGTCAGTGGTCAAACTTACTCGTCTTATATAAGAAAAAAAAACAGTTAAATATTAGCAGGGTCATCTTAAAGGCCCAATACCTTTCCGAAACTGCTTTCAATTTTTTAAAGGGGAATGTAAAACGAGATCGATAATTTTGTAGAGTCGCAAAAGTTGATAACTTACCGTTAATACTACACTCATCATCATCTTCTTAAAAATTAATTAAACGTTAATTTTCATAACGCAGGTCGTCTTATATTTCCCGCCGTCGTCATAAATGTCGCGCGGTAGTTGACTGTTACTGCGCCAGACGGCAAAACAGCCGAATGAATTACGTAGGAAATTTTGCATTTGTTTGGTGTTGTAGCTTCATAGGCCATCGATATGTATTTTCTTATGATATTAATGTTTCATCGGAAAACGTTAAATTTTGCTCCGGAAATGTAGTGGGCCTTTAAGAAAGTTATAGAAAAGTTGGAAGTTGATGGAAATGTTGATATAGAAGAATTAAGTATGAAGAAAAAAGAAGAGTCTATAAGATCACAAAAAATAGAATTCACTCTAGAGCAAGGTGAGTAGAAGATTGGAGAGGAAAGCCTACACACTATTTTTTAGCTTGGAGAACAGACCAAAATTATGCCAAACTGTATGCAGATAGTGTTATAACAGAACAGGATGAAATTTTAGTAGAAGTAAGTAGTTTTTATAGGACATTACATGATTGATCTTGTGATTCACCGGAAAATATAAATCTAGAACGTTTTCTCCAAATCGTGAACTTGAATCAAATAGTGTAGAAGGGGAGTTAACTTTTGAAGAGGCAGATAAAAAAAAGTTCATTTTTAAAAGGTTTTTGGAGGCAGAAGTGTCATTTTGTTGTCAGATCAATTATTTAGGGATATATAAAATGGGAGAATTATCTATAACTCAAAGCTAGGGAGTTATTGCTTGAATGCCAAAAGATGACAAACTAAAAAAAATAATATAAAAAATATTGAATCCCATATCATTATCGAATATTGTTTATAAAACAGCATATATCTTATAAGTTGAAAAAACTCGTGCCCAATCCCAGTGTATATAAGATATCACAATAAAATATGTTTCAATCAAATAAGATTAGAACTCTTCTTGATAAATTGATGGATATAGATCAAACAGGTTTTCTTTCAGGTAGACACATAGGGGTACAATGCAATACAAGGTTATTTCGTGCTGTAGTGCATTATGCAGAATAACATGATATTTCTGGGTGTTATCAATGACTTTGGAAAAGCTTTTGATTCGGTGTTATATATATATATTTCATTTCGAGTTTGGTAACAGTATTTTGATTTGGGTTAAACTCTACATAGAAATGATTTTTCAGTAGTTAATTAGGGCGGTAATTTGTCTTCCCTGCCTAATGAGAAAACTTAAGTCTGACTTAAAACTGCACATTTGCTCTATACATGTAGCTACTTGTCGCAGATTTTCCTGTCCGAAACCTTCGACCTACACAACAATGAAAGAAACGATTTCACCTTGAAATGTACCGGATTCGTCATGGAAACAAGTCTCATTAAAATGTTTGTAATAAAATCACAGGAAAGCCCAACTTGCAATTTTGTTGGCACCACCAGTTCCACCAGTTTCAGAAAAAATTATTCAGATTTTAAATCTTAAAAACTATGATAGTTTTAAAAACTATGATATTTTTTTTAATAACAAAGACATGCGTTGTCAAATATTTTACCGTTGCAACCGATTTTAAAGATGGATCGTTCATTTGAAAAAAAAAGAGTAAATATCATGTTTTTTTAATGAAATAAAAACAAATCATTAATTATTTTTTTATATTCAATTTGTTGCTTACCATATTGTTGGTGTTCTTTCCTTTCTAAAGTAACTAGGCTAATCCCTTTGTTTTGTGATCAAATGGAAATATACTGGCTATAGGCTATGGACAATTTGGTCACATGATTGACTAGATGGGAGTGCATTGCTCCCATCTGGTTTATATAGAGTAAACTGATCATTGCCAACAGCAGAGAATATTCAATGTCGCAAAATCTGGTGTCTTTTGTAACTTTAAAAAATAAATTCCATATCCATCAACCACTCGTTGTGTAACCTCTATCACTTCATGGGGTGTAATAATCCTCGCGATGTTTTTGTTTATTTCATATATTATAGATAATTTTATCATACTATTTTATATTCTATGTAGAGTCAAATAAGGCCGCGGTCAACAAACGTTGTTTGGATATAGTCGCTCATAACTAGGACATATTAACGGAAGAACATATACAATGTACATTGTTTCAAAATAAGCGCTAGATAACTAGCTTTTATGTTGTCAACTCTTAGTTGACTTGTGAGAATTATTTTGAAACGTAAAATTACTAAGAATATATAGTAAAAATATAACTTGCGTACTGTATTATGGCCACGACTGTTTAAACTACAAGTGTACTAAATAGTCCGCTAACACTGCCTATATCTACTATTTAATTGTCTTTTTACTAAATTAATTATTGCAAGTGAAATCATGATCAGTTCATTGTATTTGTAGACCACACAGAGAGAGTCAGATTTAAATGCCCACTATATCGTTCCGAAACGAACCTTCAAAGTTTCTTAATCGATTGATGTATATGTATTTCGATGTATGTATTTATATATATATATTTATATGATTTTTTAGCCAAAAGTATATGACTATATGTATTTTAGTATGCTATACTGTATATATACTGATGGTTAAAAAATCGTGACAGATCCCTATAGGACGACAGTGGGAAACATAAGACGACCCGCGTTATTAAAATTAACATTTTATTAATTTTGATTAAATTGTTCAGAAGATGATGATAAGTGAAGTATTTTAAACGTTAAACTAATAAATTTAGTGACTCTACAAAATTATCAATCTCGTTTTTACAACGTTCCCATTTAAAGATGCTCCACCGCCGAGAGAGTATAATCGATACTCATCATTTGAACAAAATTGGTGTTTATATCCATGTAAATGTATGTCTTTACAAAAATGAAATGATTCATTTTGCTTCTAGTGTATGCGCAATCATTCCTTCATTACATATAGAACATAGTGCCACGGATTTTTTTCATGACGAATTAATTATTTTTAAAGTGAATAGTCGGGCAAAGAAAACCAGTCTAAATGCGTTCATTGGCCTTCCAAAAGTTCTCACATATTAATACGACGGTCAAGGTCTGCTTACGTTTCCCAGTTCTGACCATTGAAATAAAGAAAAGTTGAAAGCATTGAAAGCGAGGCTGCGTGGTTCCAAATGTAACCACGGACATAGTCAGTCGGGAGGATGTTTAAAGGGACACTACCTTTCCGAAACGGCTTTTAATTTTCAAAATGGGAATGTAAAACAAGACCGATAATTTTGTAGGGTCTTAACAATTATTAACTTACTGTTAATACTACATTTATCATCACATTCTGAACGATTTTAAGGTATTTCCTAACATTAAATTAATTTCTACATACGCAGACAGATTTTGACGAGAAAGTTTATTTTTCTATTCCATAAGAAATTATACTGGATACATTCACACCATTTTTACCGACTCACCATTCTTGCCCGACTGTTCACTTTAACATTTTGATCTTGATAAAAAGTAAAATAAAAAGCTCAAACATTTCAATGGTGGTAATGGTGTAAAGTAAATACCTTGTGTAAATGAAAAAATACTTATTCGTCTGCTCCTATTTTTTATTGAGAAAAAATACTATTTATCAGCGGTGGAGCATCTTTAAAAAAACATGAAAAAAATGAAAAAGCGTTTCGGAACTTTAGGTGTGCACATGTTTTTTTTTATGTATTTCATTTTGTATATAAAGTGTCTATCGTCGGAGTCAGCGCTGTACATCAATGTCATCAAGGATTTATAAACGTCCTTGGTGTCATCAATGACTAAATCGAATGCCCCAGAGATAAAACAGGTGTCATGTCGTCTGCAAAATGACTAACCTCCCTTTGACCAATTAATATGCAAGGTGCCCGTTTTCACTCGGAAACTCTCACGGGCTTTCCATTTCGTCCATGTACAGTCGACATCACACGAACGTACAGGTTCGGCAGTGAGGGTGTGCCGGCTTGTTCGCTACCTCGGGATTATAAACAGCATATTTAGTTAAAATGAGATAATTGGACTGTCACAAATTCAACATGTCTCTCCATGTACTGGTGATTGGGGCGACCAACGTTCCCAATGTGGAGAAGTTTGGAGAGAGCGACCCGTATGCAACTGTCGAGTTTAAAGGTTGGTGTTTTTCGACTGTCTATTTCCCCAAACTCTCTCAACCGTGCAGGCGAGCCTGTCTTGATGAAAACTTGTATATATTTTCGTGTATAAAGTTTTAATGGGATATTTTGTCATGTTGTGATTTCATTATTTACGTATTTGTTTACAGGAATATCAAAGAAGACAGAAGTGATAAAATCAGAGTTGAACCCAACATGGAATGAGGTAAGTTGGTTTTAGAAGGGGATCGCTGGTGGTCATTGAAGCGTGAACCCGTGGACATCTCTATTACCTATCAATACACAAACTTTGTACGGTACTAGACTGGTGCTGTGTCATTCAGTGTATGTGTCACGTACAAATAAAGTGTATCAATCGGTATGACATTATGGGCTCTGGGTAGGCTGTACATATGTGTATTGGACAGCCCAACTAAATCTTGCTGCCCTAGGGTCAGCTACATGCATACATGCATATGGAAAAGTAGTGTTGTAAGGTCAAGGCCAGTGATGTGTATATGTGTAGGCCTGTAGCTATAAATGTGTATCAAATATCTCCAGTTACAGTTTACTTTAAAATGCTTACACGGACTTAAAATCCTTAGATAATATGATGTATTTCCGCCCACACATCTTCCCCAAGGACAGGATATATCATATACTGCTATAGAGTAACAAAGTCCTTTATAAGAATATATGACAGGTTTTAATGTATTCACAACTTGAATTTTGTATATACATTTGCAATACAGATCCGGTAGGGAGGAGATCTATTCATGAAAAAATGACATCATAAATGATTCATGTTGCTTGTACTCGGAACTGTTGTTAATTAGTGTGAGAGCGCCACCACCACAGTTTCTAGCTATCCCTTTGCGCTTTTAATGGTAATTTTTTCATCAGTGAAAGTACAAATACACTGATGAAATACAAGATAATGATGGCAAGACTTTAATGTGTCTGATTATATTTATATAAGTGTTCAATCTTTAATTCAGTCTTTTCATAATTGCATTCCAAAATTAATCAAGGCGACTTGAGTTTTTTCAAATCGCCTTTAAGGTCCGTGGTCCGCATTTAAATTCTGTCCATTCTAAATTCTTGTAAAGTAACCACTATTTCTCAGAAACTACTGAAGGGATCTTTCTCAAATTTTACATATGTAGGTTGCCTATTATAAGCCTGGACCCCAGATGTGCATATTGTTTTTTTCGACCGATCATTCAACAAAATGGCCAACAGATAGCCATCTTGCATTTTGATGGTTGAAGTTTGAAAAGCAGAGAAATGATCCCTCCTTCCATTGTCAGACATAAATCATTCTGATTTTGATAACACTCCATCCCAGGCCAGCTAGACCATTGCTTTTTTTTCACAATAATAAATATTGATAAGAAAAAATCTCAAATCATTGTACATCCCAGCTGGTCATTGCTATTTTATGTCTGGAGGATAACCTAGATATTGTTTTCCTCCTTATACTTATACTATATAATATTTTTGTAGAAAATTAAGGATGTCAGGTATCTATGACTAAGAAAGATTTTCATTGCAGGGTGACTCATTATAGAGATACAACTGTGACATGCTGGTACTGTTATATTACAGATTCATGTAACAACACATAGCCAGACCATTAAACAAACACTACACCTAATAGAGTACAAAATTAGATTCTTTAGTTGGTAACAAGTGTATAATATAACATTATAAGCTATCTGTTATTTTTCATGTTATATAATATAATGTATGTCAGATAGATATCATATATATCTATACATGCAATCAGCATGGTCAACAAAACAAACTGAACATATTGAAAAATATGCTGAAAGATGCTCCACCGTTGGATATATCTATACATGCAATCAGCATGGTCAACAAAACAAACTGAACATATTGAAAAATATGCTGAAAGATGCTCCACCGTTGGCAAGTGGTATTTTTTCTCAATCAAAAACAGGAGCAGACAATTAAGAATTTTTCTTCAGTTACTTACTTTGTATTTAAACACCATTACTACCTTTGAAAAGTTTGAGCTTCTAATTGCACTTCTAGATAGAAATATTAAAATAATTAATTGCATATCTGACAAAATTTCGTGGCACTATGTCCTACATGGAATGAACTACTGATTGAAAGCAAATTTATATTACTTATTGTGTTAATTAGACATATATATATATATACACGATTAAACACAAATTATTGTTCAAATGATGAACGTCGTTTATGCTCTGTCAGCAGTGGAGCATCTTTAACTTTACATTTTATTTATTAATTGAAATTTTATGAATAAACATTTGAAAAAAATTCCAAAAATTGTGTCCTCTTTGATCATGATGATTAGAGCTGAGACGTTTAGGAAAAATGCCAACAAGTTAACCGGATCAGATTTACAGTGTCACTATACAGTAAAAACGCCAGGGAGTCTAAAAAATGGTCGTTATAGACAGCTGGTCATTTTATACAGTGAGTTAATATGTAGAGGCAGTCGTTAAATACAGGTGGTCATTCTATACAGGCAATCGTTATAGACAGGTGTTCATTTTATACAGGCGGTTTTATACAGATGGTCATTCTATACAGGCAGTCGTTATAGACAGGTGTTCATTTTATATAGGCAGTTGTTTTATACAGGTGGTCATTCTATATAGGCAGTTGTTTTATACAGGTGGTCATTCTAAACAGTTTTCTTTTATTAATCTCTTTGAAATAACCAGTTATGGCCCTCATTGCTTTCTTGCTATTGGGGAAGAATTATTTTTTCGACTGATCTTCACTCAAATAAGTTACCTTGACTTTCATTTAAAACATGATTGCATCACAGTTTTTAGGAAGGTGTACTCACCTCCTGTAAGCATGGAAAAGTGTGTAATTGTTTTGTTAGAAGATGCAGAAATGAGATCTAGAATGTTTGTTAACATGATATTGGTCTATTTGACCATCGTGGTGACAGAATCCACATCATTTGTCTGGTAATTGTTGGAGTTTGTAAGGAATCGCTGGTAGCTGTATCACATTAAAACAAGGTATTACATGTATTAGTTTTAATAGAATGGCTTTTGCAAGTAGTTATTGATGATGAGTAGGAAACACTAGGTGGATGTGAATTATTTACATGGGAATTATAGTGCTGGGTTTGATTTCAGTTGGCAGGCATACTTTGATATTCATCCTTGTTTGTAATGTAACAGTCATATATATCATACAGTCGCAATGTGTTAACAAAGAAAGCAAGTATTGTAGACTGGCTCATCATATTGTAAAGGGGATATGTGAAACCCTATTGGGCGCTGGTGTTGTATTTTATGAACCTATAATTTGACAATGGTCTTCATTTATAGTGACACATGATTTGTGTATCGGTATTACAAAGGATAACATCTTTAGGATTAACCTGTTATGTACCATGTTGACACATGGTTTATGTATATAACACTACTAGGGCTGGGCATTGGAACAGCCGAACTGATACGATACGTATTGGCAATTCACTGAAACGATACACGATACATATTGATGATACGAAGGAAATATATTTTTCATGTTAGAATTGTTACTGACATTGTGAAAACTAAAGACATATTTTGAACAAAATAGTTGTTTGTGTGTCATGCCAAATGCAAGCCGTCATGTGCTCTGCTAAGTTGTATTCATTGTTACGCAAACGCATTGTCAGTGTATCTAAGTGACTCGGAAGCTTGACCCTTCCTATCAATGTTTTCTCTCAAAAGGAGTGAAAAACAGCAGTTTTTAATATTTTACCGATATAGTGATACAACAGCCTGTTGCTGTATCAGGAACGGATACGTTGTTAAATATCGGTTACAAACTGATATACCGATCCAGCCCTATATAACCCACCATGATTAGTAATCAAAGGTTTGATATTCATAATTATGTATAGAGACCAAAACAAATTAAAATGTATTTATTTCTGTAGATCTACAAACAGATATATGCCTGCTGGCCAGAAGGTTATGCTCCAGACTTGTTAGATCCAATGGGAAGCTGCAATGCATGATTCAACAGGTCTTTTTAACACATTGAATATTTATACCATTGGCAGTGCTAGCTTGGTCTACACAATGACTTGTCAACCTGAATCATGTCTCTTTCATGAATTCATTCAACAGTTGTGTTGTTCTGTGCAGTAGCTAGCTAGCTATATACAGTCAGTGACCATGATATAGCACGCATAACATTGCATTTGTTTGCTGGTTGATGACGTTAAAATTTTGTGACGTGAAAATGAGAAAAAAGTAGTTTGGGTCAAAGTTTAAAATTTCGACCAATTAAAAGACCGGAAGGTCATGTTGCACTAGTGGAATATCAATAAATAACACTCTATTCCACGAAAAAATAACACTACATTAGACAAAAAATTCATTGAAGATACATGCAGACATTTACTGTGCCGTTTTTGGAGTTAGTTTAAAGTGACAGCTAATCTGCAAAGTTAGTGCTTCTTTTCAGAATTTATGGACTAATATGTTTGCTTTAACCATTTTCCTTGGGCACTATCTTATATATTAAATGTAATTCTTTCAGCTATGAATTTCTATATTCTTACATAAATGATTTGTTCTCTTCTGTTGGCCCACGTTTTAAGCATAGGTACCTATGGGAAATACACCAGTTTATTTTTGTCTAGTTGTTTTATGATATTTTCTGCTGTTTAAGGCAATTGAGAATCTGAAGTATCTTGATTTGCTGACGTACCAAATTCTCTTTGAGTCTGGTGTCTGCAAAGGCAGCAGGGAACAGCCAATTTTAACAAGTATTGATTGGTGACTTAGATACCTTTTAAAAAACAGTTCTGAATGATATACACTGAAGGGTAGTTAATCGTCGGTTAGTGAAGGTGAAACACAAGTCGGTGTTAAGTACGTGATAGCATCACAGTGATCCCACTCAACTCTCCTCAGCAAACAGAATTATCTCTAGGCGTGCAGGTAATGCCAGCAATGGAAACAGTGTAGGGTTTGATCTGTGATAAATGTTCTGATCCTAAAAGCCTGATGATGTACGGGGTAATTTTGAAGAAAGCCATTTTCAGAAGCATACTCCATACAAATTAAGATCATGTTGCTCAGATACATTTCTATGACATATATATATAATATATATCTGTAAGTGTGTCCATGCTTTTCTGTGTAATAAAGTTTCCTTATTTGGTCATATGATCTGACCGACAATGACAAAACTTTCCTGATGTGTAATATCATAATCAGATGACCATTAAGGTTCATTTTTGTCCCAATGTCTGCATGGTGTTGATGAATCAACCAACCAAAGTCCGTTAATGCTGATGAGTTCTATTCTGGTCGTGATTGGATTCACTGCTGTTGCTAGTTGACATGATTTTAGCATCAGGTGTACAAACAACGGTATTAGGCCCCAATGTACAATAAAAAACAAATCACTTTGTTCAGAGTAAATTTTGATGAATTACAGAAGCAGAAATCATTTTCGGCCATTGAGTGACGCTATATAATTATGCCATACATTCACTGACTAACAGATAGTATATATCGCAGAAATCATTTTTGACCATGGAGTGACGCTATATAGTTATGTACTACATTCACTGACAAACAGATGGTATATATCGCAGAAATCATCTTTGACCATGGAGTGACGCTTTATAATTATGCCATACATTCACTGACTAACAGATAGTATAACCCAGAAATCATCTTTGACCATGGAGTGACGCTTTATAATTATGCCATACATTCACTGACTAACAGATAGTATAACCCAGAAATCATCTTTGACCTTGGAGTGATGCTATATAATTATTACAAGACAAACTGACATTATAGTACATATGTAGTATGTCATTACAGGGAAAATTTCTTCAATATCCAGATACATCAAATCAGAAAATAAGGTGAAATGCTGCAAAACGTCATTATGTGAAAATACAAAATTAGTAAATTGGCCCTGAAATGTATTGGTACATTTGAGCATTGTGAACAGTGGGTTCTGTATAAATACTCCATACCATTTATAACATTACACACATTATATCGAGTGTTAATCTGCTGGTAATTATTGTAAATGTTGTATAAATAGGTGGCGCCGCAATGAAATTGTTATTGCTAATTCACTAAATGGATTGGAAAAGTTATTCACAAAAAAGCAGCGACTGAATGTATTTTTCTGACGGTGTGACGGTCTCCAGCATATGACAGAGTAGTGCTAGCTACATTTGATTTGTAAGGTTAGTGGTTAAGGTGTACATGTTACAGTACCACTAATCCTCGGAGATCAGAGAGTAACGATGGGTGGTCTATACACCATCGATGGCAAACATGGTTATTGAGCTTGCTAATTTTGGTCTCTACAATATCATTGGCATGCATGTATATGTTAGACTTAAGCTTTAAACAACAGGAAAATAATACACCATTACACAAATTTATGAGCATTATTTGTTTAATTTTCATAAAAGATGAGTAAACCTTGGATATAGTTATTAGTTTAAGATAGCATCATATACTTCCCTGCTGAACCCAGGGGCCAGAGCTCGAGGGGTGGGGCTAAAAGGGGTCAGAATGTCTAAAATTTCAAAAATCTTCTTTTAGATTCACAAAGGACTAGATATGGTAATGGCCCTTTTTGGGCCCTAAATCTACCAAAGGACTAGATATGGTAATGGCCCTTTTTGGGCCCTAAATCTACCAAATTTCAAATGAAATATTTAGAAATTAAGTTGCTGCGTTTGAAATACGGTATTGAATATGCCCCTGATAAAAATTTAATGATATTTTTGTTGACAGAAAGTTTGTTTTTGCTATATAACCATGGTAACTTTGCATAAATTATGCAAATTTGAAAATTTGGTCAATTTTGGCATATTTTTTGATAGTTTTTCTTTTAAAAGCAATAGAGCGCAACCTAGAACAAACTTTATATTTTAAGGGAATTAGCAGACACAAAGAATACATCATTTAGAGAAATATAAAGTTTGTTCTAGAATGCGCTCTATGTTAACTTGATGAAAAACTGCATAAAAATATGGTTTTTGGGTATATTTTAGGTAGCTTTCGGGTATGTTTTATGTAGCTTTTGGGTATGTTTTAGGTAGCTTTTGGTTATGTTTTAGGTAGCTTTCGGGTATGTTTTAGGTACTTTGTATGTTTCGGGTATCTTTTAGGTAGTTCTCTGGGTATATCATAGGCAGCTTTCGGGTACTTTTTAGGCACACATACCTTAGTATAGGTACACCTGAAAACATACCTAAAAGGTACCTATTTTTCCCCTGGGAATTGCCAATTTTGATGAAATTTTCACATTTTGTATAATTTATGTATAATAAAAATGGTTGCCATGGCAACTAGAACTGCCATATTACCTAATAGCACTATCAAATATGTCAGGCATGTAGTTAATATTTGAAATGCAAGATTAACATCTTAAAATAACAGACTTTGAAAAATAGCGAATTTGGGGGCCATAAAAGACCCTTACCATACCTAGTCCTTTGATGGAACCAAATACTCTTCCATCGTTAAAATGGTCATTAAGACCCAATACAAAATTTAGGAATGTCATGGCCCTCAGGAGTCGTCAGATTTTCCCCTGCGGAGAGGGTAACATTTGATATTCACTCAATTTTCATAGGAAATGAGTCAAACTTGGTTAGAAATATTAGCCCAAGATAGGTCAAATTTTAACATCATATCCATGACAGCCCTTGCTGACCCCCAGGGGCTGGCGTTAAGGCCCCTGGGCCTCTTGTTGAACACCTTGGCTTGGATAATCATATACATATGTATTACAAAATCTTGGCCTGAGACTCTGTCACATATTCTAGAGTATGACATTACTTGAGCTGACTATTGCATGAATATGGGTTAAAATTCGGCCAAAAATAACATAAAGGTTAACGTTCCAGACAGATTGGACGGGACAGAAAAATCTAGCACTGGGTATCATGTGAGATTTCCCTGTCCAAGGTGCAAGAAAATGATAATAATAATTATGGAGTTTAATTAGATTTAATTATGTTGTTATTTTCCAGTAAATCGTGTTTGAAATTATTTATAGAGAAATAAAAAATAGTTGAGCTTCACTGACTGTTTACACTAGAGGGATGACTCAGGTGTAAACACATCACTGATATGCTCAGACGGTATAAAATACATTATGGGATATTAATGTAGTCTATTCTGTGTAAATGGTCTCCAGTGTTTTCTCAAATGATGTCAGAGTCCTTAACAAAGGAGATATATAGGCATTTAGTGAAGAGTGATATTTCTTGAAAGATGATGAAATTTTCATCTTCATACAATATTCATGCCATGTTATATATGTGTATAGCTTTAGACAGTTTAATAATTACAGTTGGATTATAAACATGTTGTGATTTGCATGATAATTTTCACACCAGATTTTGCTGTTTGATTTTCAGGCAGTAAAAAAAGTGATACAGATCTGTTAATATACCAGATCAAGTTAGTCAATTTGACTTACATAGTTCTATCTATTGGGACAGTACTAGGGGTTGCGGGTTAAGATATCTTGACAATTGCCACACAAGCTCTCCACCCCTGGGTCGCGAGTTTGAATCCCATATGGGGGAGTCGCCAGGTAGTGACAACTGCCTAGTGGTTTTTCTCAGGGTACTCCTCCATCAACATAAACCTGGTTGCTAATAGAATGTTAAACTATTAAAACCCCAAACCCGGAATGATCATCTTCTCAATCATGGTCACGTAGAAAAATATTTTTTGTCGTCGGGTTCACTGCAAGGTTCCCTCCTACTCCAAACCACTTGGCAAATACTGATCAACATCTATCAAAAGTGATTTGTATAAAATTTATAGCATGTTTCAAAACTATTGTAAAACAGAAAAAAAGTTCATACCTTTTTTTAACCAATAAGCGCCCCTCCTCCTTTTTCAGACCTTAATTTCATTTACCGTACCTATAATTAAATTCAGGCTGAAAATATGAAAAATGTGGATTTGTTTATTGTTTCTTTTGCAAAATGATTTATTGTTTACTTCTTCCAATAATATTATGAAAGGCTAGTCCAAATTTAGTTCTATTAAGCGCCCCTTTATTTATAAAAAAAAATTAAGCGCCTTGGGTGCTTATCAGGTCGAGTACGGTAGTTTAATAATTAATAAACAATTAGGCATGCCAATTTCCATGCCAAGTGAGGAAGCATAATTTCCATAGTAAATTTATTTCTAAAACCAAACATGAAAATACTAATACCCTATTCGACCCAATATGCGCCCATGTCCCTATAGGTGCCTCTCTCCCTTTTGAGGCCTCAATTTTACATACGACCAAAACTATCAAAATTGTATTGGTTGGCAATAATTTCGTTTCATTAAGCATCTTTGTTTTTTTTTTCAATTTTTAAGCACCTTGTATTGAGTTGAATACTAATATGTCAGTTTGTATTTCATACCGCCCCACACCATACTCATTCATTAATATTATTGTCATATAAAAATCTGCTGAATGGGCAGGACGAGAGTGACTATCAACACAGACCTACAGGTACACATTTATACAGGTACCTGTGTGTGCATCAGAGCTCAGAAATGTAATATGGTTTCGCTTGGATGATTTTCCCCACGTAAATAACACTAGGAATCTGAAACCTGTACAAGGCCAGTGCTGTGACGTCATAATCTAACGCACAAACATTTACATTTCAATTATTGAGACATTCAGTCAGGCGATATTTCACACTGATCTTATACCAGTATGGACTCTTTGTAGACATGTATTATAGCTATAAAAGGAATGGAAATAGATAATGAAATATACATGTGGTATATATACATGTGATATATAGGTGTGGCGGTGATGTACCTGTAATATAGATATTATGATGAAGTTATACCTATATGTTATAAGTACGGGATTTTGAACATATCAACTTTATACAATAAATACTGTATTATGGTTGATATGCTCTTGCATACAGGTGATAAAGAATTCCATGTACTGTTAAATGTTAACTTTATAAATATGGAAGTATTTTATTACCTATACATACAGGTAATAGGAAGACTACATATCTCCACATTCCCGATACACCTACATGTAAGGTGCAGAGCAGATACATTACTAGGTCTCTATACTGGTTGAATTTAATATAAATTCCAGCGTGGGAGTTCTCGTGCATTGTAAACACCAGAAGGGCTTGGCATCTGTGTCCACCTTAGACTAGACAGTACCAGGTTTTATTTAAATGTTTGATCTTGTGACTACACCAGGAACTAAATACTCGTGATAACAAGACTGTACACATACCTTCTTCAGACATAGTTTTTTTTAGCTATTTAGCTGAAATAGCTGTTTTTAGTCCACTATTATCAGAAAGTGGGCTATTCAAATCGACTTTTGTCTGTAGTCCATTGTCTATCTGTCTGTAAACAATTTACAATTGTTTCATGCCTTATCAGTCAACAGTCAAATTTTCCCTGAGATGTTGGGACCAACCTGATGAACTGTTTCCCGAAGGCCGGAGTTCAGTTGTTACCTCAACCGAAATCTTAAACTTATCACAGCTGCTGGCGAGAAAGACTTTTGCCCGTGCTTATGACGTCAACAACAAATTATGACTTCCTTGTTGGTTAACAGTCAAACTATTGACTGGTGTCGTGCTTAAAATGTACCTCCTGCATAAATAGTATCCAGGTACTTTTTATACCCTAAAAATTTTCATTTCCCGGTCTTCTCATCTGAAAAGGTTGAATTTTGTATGAACAGCACAAAAGGTTACAATAATTAGTATCTATGACCCAAACCAATCTAATCCCCCTCCCTAAGTCAGCTAGGTTTTGAACTTATAACCAAGAAGTGGTAATTTGTCAACCACTCGGCTACTGTGACCATGACCTCTGATAAATTGATGCATGCAAGAAGATTTGTTGTACATTTTGTGTATCTACTTTAATGTTTTCTGTGGAGAATGAAGCATGATATAGATGGGTGTGGATCTTTGTAATAATGTTCCACATTGTTGCATCATATGATAAAATTTTGAATCAGAACACGCTACTCCTACAGACAGTTGTTGGCTGTGGAGCATGCCTCAGTGATTACATTAATTATCTATATATTATTGATGTGTACCTAGTTACCCTTGATAGCATATCTGTTAAACATTTCAACTCTTTATTTCTTTAAAACTTACCGTTCACCAGAAAAGGTCCAGGATTATATAGTAATATAAAACAAAACTTAATTTAAAACATACCATATTTGACCCATTAAGCTCCCATGACCATGTAAGTGCCCCTCCCCCTTTTGAGGCCTCAATTTCAATTGTTGGGCGAGATAAAGACCAAAACATCAAATCTGTATAGGTTTGTAAGCACCATTTCATTTTTTTCAATTTTTTAAATGCCCTGGGCGCGTATTGGGTCACATATGGTAATAAATATTTAACACACAGGCACACATTTTTATATACGTCTTACACCTCGGATACACTAGTGTTACTGTTTTGTTTATTCTGTTTGATAACATTCAGATGCACAGTGACAGGTGTATACAGATATAATGAGGGAAGGGTTTCAGTGTGACAAATCTCACCAAGTGGTAATCATGTCTGACATCTTTGTAAAAGCCTTGAATTCTCTTTGGTGTTTGACTGGTGTTTGACTGAACGATTGAGCATTCAGTCGTTAAAGCCAGAACAAGAATAAATAAGTCTACTAGGATTAATACATTGTATAAACCCTTCAAGAGAACTCATTATTTTCTGTCATCATGTGAACTGGTAATGCAGACTTCTATCTGTTTTTAAAGTTAGCTGAAAAACTATAAAACAATGCGCTTTTAATGTTGTAATTCATGCCTCTTGTTGTCTGCAATCCTACAAGAATTTCGGCCTCTTGTTGTCTGCAATCTTACAAGAATTTAGGCCTCTTGTTGTCTGCAATCGTACAAGAATTTAGGCCTCTTGTTGTCTGCAATCGTACAAGAATTTAGGCCTCTTGTTGTCTGCAATCCTACAGGAATTTAGGCCTCTTGTTGTCTGCAATCGTACAAGAATTTAGGCCTCTTGTCTGCAATCTTACAAGAACTTTGGCTTCTTGTTGTCTGCAATCCTACAGGAATTTAGGCCTCTTGTTGTCTGCAATCGTACAAGAATTTAGGCCTCTTGTTGTCTGCAATCGTACAAGAATTTAGGCCTCTTGTTGTCTGCAATCGTACAAGAATTTAGGCCTCTTGTTGTCTGCAATCGTACAAGAATTTAGGCCTCTTGTTATCTGCAATCGTACAAGAATTTAGGCCTCTTGTTTTCTGCAATCGTACAAGAATTTAGGCCTCTTGTTGTCTGCAATCGTAGAAGAATTTAGGCCTCTTGTTGTCTGCAATCTTACTAGAATTTAGGCCTCTTGTTATCTGCAATCTTACAAGAATTAAGGCCTCTTGTTGACTGCAATCCTACAAGAATTTAGGCCTCTTGTTGTTTGCAATCTACAAGAATTAGGCCTCTTGTTGTTTGCAATCCTACAAGAATTTCGGCCTCTTGTTGTCTGCAATCCTACAAGAATTTGGCCTCTTGTTGTCTGCAATCCTACAAGAATTTAGGCCTCTTGTTATCTGCAATCGTACAAGAATTTAGGCCTCTTGTTATCTGCAATCGTACAAGAATTTAGGCCTCTTGTTGTCTGCAATCGTACAAGAATTTAGGCCTCTTGTTGTCTGCAATCGTACAAGAATTTAGGCCTCTTGTTGTCTGCAATCTTACTAGAATTTAGGCCTCTTGTTATCTGCAATCCTACAAGAATTTAGGCCTCTTGTTGACTGCAATCGTACAAGAATTTATAGGCCTCTTGTTGTTTGCAATCGTACAAGAATTTAGGCCTCTTGTTGTTTGCAATCCTACAAGAATTTCGGCCTCTTGTTGTCTGCAATCCTACAAGAATTTTCGGCCTCTTGTTGTCTGCAATCCTACAAGAATTAAGGCCTCTTGTTGTCTGCAATCGTACAAGAATTTAGGCCTCTTGTTGTCTGCAATCTTACTAGAATTTAGGCCTCTTGTTATCTGCAATCCTACAAGAATTTAGGCCTCTTGTTGACTGCAATCGTACAAGAATTTATAGGCCTCTTGTTGTTTGCAATCCTACAAGAATTTAGGCCTCTTGTTGTTTGCAATCCTACAAGAATTTAGGCCTCTTGTTGTCTGCAATCCTACAAGAATTTAGGCCTCTTGTCTGCAATCGTACAAGAATTCAGGCCTCTTGTCTGCAATCGTACAAGAATTCAGGCCTCTTGTCTGCAATCCTACCAGAATTCAGGCCTCTTGTCTGCAATCCTACAAGAATTTAGGCCTCTTGTTATCTGCAATCGTACAAGAATTTAGGCCTCTTGTTGTCTGCAATCGTACAAGAATTTAGGCCTCTTGTTGTCTGCAATCGTACAAGAATTTAGGCCTCTTGTTGTCTGCAATCCTACAAGAATTTAGGCCTCTTGTTGTCTGCAATCTACAAGAATTTAGGCCTCTTGTTGTCTGCAATCTACAAGAATTTAGGCCTCTTGTTGTCTCCAATCCTACAAGAATTTAGGCCTCTTGTTGTCTGCAATCCTACAAGAATTTAGGCCTCTTGTTATCTGCAATCGTACAAGAATTTAGGCCTCCTGTTGTCTGCAATCGTACAAGAATTTAGGCCTCTTGTTATCTGCAATCGTACAAGAATTCAGGCCTCTTGTCTGCAATCCTACAAGAATTTAGGCCTCCTGGTAATTGCAATCCTACAAGAATTCATGCCCCAAGCTCTGTGTCTGCAATCTAGACCGAATAATCTGTCTCTTAAAATGAGCTCCTTTTCTTTTTGTTATTGTTTATTGATACGCTAAAATGAGCGTATCAATAAACGACAACAAAAAGAAAAGGAGCTCATTTTAAGAGACAGATTATGCGGTATATCTGCAATCCTACAAGAATTCAGGCCTCTTTTGTCAAATATTGTCCTGGAAAAATATCTAGATATTGTCAATTTTCTGTTAAGTTTTCCTATCAGCTTTTCAGGAAACAGTATTGACACGAGATAGATATTGGTACCATTTAATTCTGTGTATGTGTTGCTCAGTAAGGTGTAGAAGGCAATCCTTATGTAACTGACAATGAAGGCTATAGGGATAGTCATTAAGTCAATTATGTTGAGCTGCTGGTATTTATGTAGGTGTCCCTGAGGTATAAACTTTTAACGGGAATCAAGAGGGCAGCACTGGTCGTCGTAACTGTACAGGGATAGTGTAACACAGTACACTGTGGCAATGTATGCTTTGTGAACTATACAGCCCACTGTCAGCTTAGCATTGATAGCTTAACAGGTATACATAGACAATGAATTGTCATATTAGAAATGGATAAGTTAAGTTGATTAGTCTTTACTGAAAAAAAAAGAATAATTTCAGAATAATACAGACCAAATCAATAACAATGTTTTTTTATGATCCTGTACTGGAGCTGCAGACACAATTCTAACATTCTACCTTCAGTGTCGGTGTAGCTTGAGATTATCTCATAAAGCAAACTTAGATAACTTAAAAACCAGAATGCTTTGAACATGGACAACCCGAAAATGTTAAATAGACAATATCATTCAATGGATATGACCTAATTCATTCCCTTCACCAAACCCATGTGACCCTATCTAAGATGTAATCATCTGAACCAGGTCATGTCAAGATCCACATGCAGTACTATACATTAATATCAAGCTATCAAATTGTTGTAAAATGAAAGTTTTCAAAAAAATCATTAAAAGTTTTTAATTCAAAAATATAGCAATTAATGCATAACTAGGTCACTGTGACCTACATATACTTTTTCAGTGGTATACAATAATTTTTCAACATCTGTTTTCTGAACTGAAATCCATAAACCCATGATTTGCAAACAAAAGCTGCATTATATCATGTCTTTTTTAAAGATTCAATGATATTTTACCATACTTGTTGTGACTGATGATTTTTGTGTTTTTCTGTTACAGACCTTCGAGTTTGACCTGAATGGTATTGCTCTAACCGCCGCCGATGAACTTGTTGTCACAATCAAAGACTGGGAGAGAGTGGGCAGAAACAGGTACATCACACTAATATCACTGACCTATAGTGACCTAAGTGGGGGAAAAAATCACTCCGGGCATATAACCAGAAAGTTGAGTCTAATAACATTAAGCACAAATAGTGATACTTCAGTTTGTCCCCTTCTTTGGCCCCCAAATCAATCAAATTTTAGTTCACTTGAGACAAAGTTTGTCCATCATCGTCTGTCGTTCGTCCATAACAACTATATATTTTAACTTCTTCTCATAAACCACTGAATCAAATTCATTGAAGTTTTGTAGAAACCTTTAGCTATTATGACTGAGTTAATCAAAATAGTGAATTATTGTCTCTAAGGGCCAATAAGACAGGACCAAAGACAGTTACAATGACAAATACTTCAAATAAGTTCCTGACTCACAGAAGTTACAGAGTTAAATACTTTTTCTAGAAGGAAGGGTTGTAAATAATCTGTGCAGCAGTAAATATAGGCATTTGTAACATGTATATATATCTGGTATTAACTCATGTATAATTCCAAATAGAATTATTTTATCATATATTTGAAACTTACCTACACAGCTCTTTGTAGGACTGATGTAAATGTGGCTGAATATATAGCTTCCTGTCGTCTGACAATCAAGTTGGTGTTTAGAATTTGGATGAGCTTGAATGATCATTTAAATTCCACCTGGTATCATACCAGTAAGCTATAAAGAACTGATAGTTTTTAGGATTGTTTGTATATATGACCTTGCTCTTCTCTTAAGGTCAATCTGATATCAGAATCGTACCATAATTACTGTTAGAATATTGAATCTCGGTTTAGGTAGAAAGTTTACTTTAAAGCTTGACTGGGACAATACTTGATGATTTATAGCTTTTCCATGGGACTATCAGATGACTTCCTGTTGTAAGCCTCACACACTTGTTCCCTTTGTAATTACATTTCTTATATCATCGTAACAGCTGCTTAGGAAACATTGTGCATATATTAAAATTTTTATTGTAAAATCAATTAGTAAGATCAACTTGATCAGAAGTATTAGCCTGTCGGCATTGTATGTTGAGGTTGGCAGCCATTTCTGAAGTCGTACAGGAAATTGTTTGAATATTTGTACACTTCACTGTAAGTACCAGCACGATTGACATTTCATTTCCCACTTAATGTTAGTGTCTGACCGCTGAGCCTAGGACACATGTTATAAACAGAAATGATGGCTGTTTTTAACCATAAAGTAAACTGAAGATAGAGTCTATCTAGCATTGGTTTTAATTGTACAAAGTGATATTTTGGCCTTCTAGCTTTATGCTGGGGGAATTTCTCTTTAACTCAGTTGATGGAGTGGCGGACCAGTAAGTCCGGGCCGCCGTTTCGAGCCCAGCTTACGGCACAATTTAAATCTCGATCTGTTATGTACATGGTGCTGTAGACCTCTCAAAGTGAACATATTGGAGAGTGAACTGGGTTGGTATGTATTCAGAGGCAAACACAAATTCTTCTCAATAACTGAACGACCCAGTGTACTCATATTGGGCTTGCCGCTTGCTGGCATGAATAGCTACCAAATGAATGACATTCATTCGAAGTCACAGGAGTGAAAAGGCTAGTATCTTTGAATGACTTCTTGTGAATAACTAAGAGGCCTAGAGACCTAATATTCAGTCTGCGACATGTTGGGATAAAGCTTAAGGGCTACCATGTTTGTTTAAATGAATGACCTTGACTGCTATTCATGATCTGTCATACGTCCGCTGTGTCGTAAACTTCCTATTCAAACGACTTCTTCTAAATACCGACAGACCGAGGCTACTCATATTTGGCCTACAGCATGCTGACATGAAGGGCTACCAAGTTTGTTCAAAAGAATGACCTTGAACCTCATTTAAGGTCTTAGAAGTCAAATAGATACGATCTATGAGCAACTTCTTGTGAATACCAAAAAGGCCTAGAGACCTGATATAAGCCTGTACATGCTGGGGGCTACCAAGTTTGTTCAAATGAATGATCTTGACCTTTAAGGCATGTGTACATTTATTACCAGGTTTTAATATATCAGAAATTTAAATGTTGATTAATAAGCTAAAATCATGAATATTTAGACCCGTAGGAATGATGTTGTATACAATGCTGTTTATTACAGATTATTAGGTAAAGTAAAGGTGCCCCTCCGTAACCTGACCAGAGGGGGAGCCCAACAGGAACCAGTCACAGCCAACCTTACAGACAAAAACAATCTCACACTTCCGGTAGGTACAACAAGTCTATTTTAGTAATATTCTTTGACTTGTACAACTCTAGTAGTATTCTGTGAATTGTACTGCTATTTTAGTATTCTTTGATTTGAACCGGTTAGTTGTATTCTGTGCCTTGTATAGAGTTAGTTGTATTGTGTGACTTGTACAACTGGTTTAGTATTATTCTGTGACTTGTACAGCTGTAGTTGTATTCTGTGCCTTGAACAGAGTGAGCTGTATACATATATATATATATATAGTTGTATTCTGTGACTTGTACAGAGTTAGTTGTATTCGGTGACTTGTTCAGCTGTAGTTGTAGTCTGTGACTTGTACAGAGTGAGCTGTATACATATATATATATATATATATAGTTGTATTCTGTGACTTGTACAGCTGTAGTTGTATTCTGTGACTTGTACAGAGTTAGTTGTATTCTGTGACTTGTACAGAATTAGTTGTATTTTGTGACTTGTACAGGATGAGTTGTATTATGTGACTTGTACAGAATTAGTTGTATTCTGTGACTCACCATGAACTGTGTTTGTTTTTTCAGTCCTCTCAGATTAATCTGAAGTTGTCTTATAAACCTCCCGCTGGTGCTGCCAAACCTGCAGTGGCTGCTGGTATGTATATACAAATGTACTGTAAAAGTACTCAATTTAGTACAGTTAAAGTTGTATGTGTTTGAAGAGTGACCTTTTGTCTGTCGTCATCCGTTGTGCACTGTGTCTTTAAACAAAATTAAAAAAACTTCTCATGCAAATTCATTGAAATTTTGCACAATCCTTCTAAGGCATCAGGCCAATCAAAAGTGTAATCTAACTGCTTGTCTATTAAAACATTTGATATTTGTAACAGTAAGCCAGTCTATTTCTCTGCTATCTGACCTCCTCTTTATTCAGACATTTGAATGTTTGTAACAGTAAGCCAGTCTAGATATATTACTGTGCTTTCCGACCACCTGTTTATTCAGACATTTGATGTTTGTAACAGTAAGCCAGTCTATTACTGTGCTATCTAACGACCTGTTTATTTAAACATTTGATGTTTGTAGTCTATTACTGTGCTTTCGACCTTGATATATTACTGTGCTTTCCGACCACCTGTTTATTCAGACATTTGATGTTTGTAACAGTAAGCCAGTCTATTACTGTGCTATCTGATGACCTGTTTATTTAAACATTTGATGTTTGTAGTCTATTACTGTGCTTTCCGACCACCTGTTTATTTAAACATTTGATGTTTGTAACAGTAAGCCAGTCTATTACTGTGCTATCTGACCACCTCTTTAATTTGACATTTGAATGTTTGTAACAGTAAGCCAGTCTGAGGTAGTGGGTGATATGACTGAAGCCGGGGGAGAGGAAATGGAGGAGGAAGAAGAGGAAGAAGAGGAAAGTGGACCTCCAGTCATTGATCCAGCCACGGGTCAAGTGGTACCAAAAAAGAAAAAGAAGAAAAGAACTGCCAGGCGTGGTTTACTTAAAAATCTGTCCACAAAACCTACAGATTTCCAGGTAATCAACCACAGTTTACAATCCATTGTAGCCCGTTGATGTAGCCTTAAGCTATAAATAGTTCACTAATTCAGTCTAGTAATGTTTTAATTGACTGTGACCAGGGAGCTCAATTGGAAGAGCACCCAGTTATGGTTTGGAGTTGCAGGGTTTGAATCTGACATGTGACCTGCAGGTAGCCAATTGGAATAGCCCCAAGCTATGGTCTTAAGGTGCAGGGTTTGAATCTGACATGTGACCAGGTAGCTCAATTGGAAGTGCACCCAGCTATTGTTTGGCGGTGCAGGGTTTGAATCTGACATGTGACCTGCAGGTAGCCAATTGGAAGAGCACCCAGCCATTGTTTGGAGGTGCAGGGTTTGAATCTGACATATGACCAGGGAGCTCAATTGGAAGTGCACCCAGCTATTGTTTGGAGGTGCAGGGTTTGAATCTAACCTGTGGTAGCTCAATTGGAAGAGCACCCAGCTATGGTTTGGAGGTGCAGGGTTTGAATCTGACGTGTGACCAGTGAGCTCAATTGGAAGAGCACCCAGCTATCGTTTAGTGGTGCAGGGTTTGAATCTGACATGTGACCAGGGAGCTCAATTGGAAGAGCACCCAGCTATAGTTTGGAGGTGCAGGGTTTGAATCTGACATGTGACCAGGTAGCTCAATTGGAAGAGCACCCAGCTATCGTTTGGAGGTGCAGGGTTTGAATCTGACGTGTGACCAGGGAGCTCAATTGGAAGAGCACCCAGCTATCGTTTGGAGGTGCAGGGTTTGAATCTGACATGTGACCAGGTAGCCAATTGGAAGAGCACCCAGCTATGGTTTGGAGGTGCAGGGTTTGAATCTGACATGTGACCAGGTAGCTCAATTGGAAGAGCACCCAGCTATTGTTTGGAGGTGCAGGGTTTGAATCTGACATGTGACCAGGTAGCTCAATTGGAAGAGCACCCAGCTATGGTTTGGAGGTGCAGGGTTTGAATCTGACATGTGACCTGCAGGTAGCCAATTGGAATAGCCCCCAGCTATGGTCTTAAGGTGCAGGGTTTGAATCTGACATGTGACCAGGTAGCTCAATTGGAAGTGCACCCAGCTTTTGTTTGGAGGTGCAGGGTTTGAATCTAACCTGTGGTAGCTCAATTGGAAGAGCACCCAGCTATGGTTTGGAGGTGCAGGGTTTGAATCTGATATGTGACCAGGTAGCTCAATTGGAAGAGCACCCAGCTATCGTTTGGAGGTGCAGGGTTTGAATCTGACATGTGACCAGGTAGCTCAATTGGAAGAGCACCCAGCTATCGTTTGGAGGTGCAGGGTTTGAATCTGACCTGTGACCAGGTAGCTCAATTGGAAGAGCACCCAGCTATCGTTTGGAGGTGCAGGGTTTGAATCTGACGTGTGACCAGGTAGCTCAATTGGAAGAGCACCCAGCTATCGTTTGAAGGTGCAGGGTTTGAATCTGACCTGTGACCAGAGAGCTGAATTGGAAGAGCACCCAGCTATGGTTTGGAGGTGCAGGGTTTGAATCCGACCTGTGACCAGGGAGCTGAATTGGAAGAGCACCCAGCTATTGGTTTGGAGGTGCAGGGTTTGAATCTGACCTGTGACCAGGGAGCTCAATTGGAAGAGCACCCAGCTATTGGTTGGAGGTGCAGGGTTTGAATCTGATCTGTGACCAGGGAGCTCAATTGGAAGAGCAACCAGCTATGGTTTGGAGGTGCAGGGTTTGAATCTGACCTTTGACCAGGGAGCTGAATTAGAAGAGCACCCAGCTATTGTTTGGAGGTGCAGGGTTTGAATCTGACATGTGACCAGGGAGCTCAATTGGAAGAGCACCCAGCTATTGTTTGGAGGTGCAGGGTTTGAATCTGACCTGTGACCAGGGAGCTGAATTGGAAGAGCACCCAGCTATTGGTTTGGAGGTGCAGGGTTTGAATCTGACCTGTGACCAGGAAGCTGAATTGGAAGAGCACCCAGCTATGGTTTGGAGGTGCAGGGTTTGAATCTGACCTGTGACCAGGGAGCTGAATTGGAAGAGCACCCAGCTATGGTTTGGAGGTGCAGGGTTTGAATCTGACCTGTGACCAGGGAGCTGAATTAGAAGAGCACCCAGCTATGGTTTGGAGGTGCAGGGTTTGAATCTGACCTGTGACCAGGGAGCTGAATTAGAAGAGCACCCAGCTATTATTTGGAGGTGCAGGGTTTGAATCTGACCTGTGACCAGGGAGCTCAATTGGAAGAGCACCCAGCTATTGGTTGGAGGTGCAGGGTTTGAATCTGACCTGTGACCAGGGAGCTCAATTGGAAGAGCAACCAGCTATGGTTTGGAGGTGCAGGGTTTGAATCTGACCTTTGACCAGGGAGCTGAATTAGAAGAGCACCCAGCTATTGTTTGGAGGTGCAGGGTTTGAATCTGACCTGTGACCAGGGAGCTGAATTAGAAGAGCACCCAGCTATTCTTTGGAGGTGCAGGGTTTGAATCTGACCTGTGACCAGGGAGCTGAATTAGAAAAGCACCCAGCTATCGTTTGAAGGTGCAGGGTTTGAATCTGACCTGTGACCAGGGAGCTGAATTGGAAGAGCACCCAGCTATGGTTTGGAGGTGCAGGGTTTGAATCTGACCTGTGACCAGGGAGCTGAATTGGAAGAGCACCCAGCTATGGTTTGGAGGTGCAGGGTTTGAATCCGACCTGTGACCAGGGAGCTGAATTGGAAGAGCACCCAGCTATGGTTTGGAGGTGCAGGGTTTGAATCTGACCTGTGACCAGGGAGCTCAATTGGAAGAGCACCCAGCTATGGTTTGGAGGTGCAGGGTTTGAATCTGACCTGTGACCAGGGAGCTGAATTGGAAGAGCACCCAGCTATGGTTTGGAGGTGCAGGGTTTGAATCTGACATGTGACCTGCAGGTAGCCAATTGGAAGAGCACCCAGCTATTGGTTGGAGGTGCAGGGTTTGAATCTGACCTGTGGTACCTCAATCGTTAGAGCCTCTGACTGGTGGTATGAGGATTTGTTGTGTAGGCATGCCAGCTGGTGTTTAACAATGAGAGTCTCTATACATGTACTTAGCTATTGATTAGTTTATTTAATTATCTGTCACGGCTGTCAACCAGCGAAATATCAATTATACAAATTTATAATAAGATGAAACTTCTGTAAATTAAACTGTGACCAGCGATTTCAATGATATTGTTCTAAATTGATTAATTGAATATGAATGTATTTTTCTAAAATTGATTTTGTTTGAGAATGTGAATTTAATATAGGAGACTGTAATAGTCTAGGAAGTTTAATAATTGGATAACAACATAGAATGCTTGGTGACAATATTCATGAAAAATTCATCATTACAAAGACTGGTGAATGATTGAATTAGCTGGCACAAAATTATTCAATACAGACAAAAAAGTTTGAATAATATGTAAGAGAAATAGTTAGACAGACACAATGTGTCATTGTTTTTGTTTTAATGTCTGTACCATGACATGGAGATGGGGACATATGATATAAACAGTAACCCATGTCATTCCTGTCCTGTACTGTAACCCATGTCATTCCTATCCTGCACTGTCCCCATCGTCTCCCTAGATTTGATGATTACCAGGTTGGTCGATTAAAACTGCCATTTCGTACCTGGTTGGCCGATTTGAGACAATACATTCCAGGTCGGATTATTGACACAGAAGCGTACATGAATGTCATGTACATCAAGTGTTGTTCGTCAGGATACGGTAACATGTGTTTGATGTCAATACCCTGCATTGTTTTGTTGTGTAAAGAAAACTTTACTTACGTAATCATCCTACACTCACAAAAGAAATAAAGGAAATATGATCTGGTCTAAACGGTAGATAAATAGGTCTCACAATTAGATACTGGTCTGTATTGAATGTGAATCAGGGATTATATGATCTATATCTTAGTCACCATATGATGATGAACAACTTAATTAAGAATATTGTTATTGGGGGTGAGAGAAAACAAATCCCAAACAATGTCTTTTTTTTTCTTTTAAAAAATGTTGCAGTTTTAACCTATATACAACATATAGTACGTTTTTGATTGTTTAATTGATGGTACTGAACATTCTTGTTTTAGTTGTAACTTGACTTAGGACACTATTTTTGAATAAATGAAATCTAATTTGTCACTTGCTTTGATCTAACGGCCAGGGGTGGAATAACTGGAGTATGTTTTTAATTAAACTGTTATTGCTTAGGTGATAACTTTCCTATGACCTCAATAAATGTGATTTCTTAACTTGAGAGAGATAAAACATTTATCAGGAGTAATATGAATTTCCCCTCCTTTGGGGTGAGGCATGAGAATCTCAACCTGTAAAGTAAATTTCTTAATTTTGTCAAAACAAGACTGAGTGTTTGTCAGCTTAAGAATCTTATCCCGAGGGTTGAGATCTCTTGCCTCACAGCAAAGAGGGTGAATGATTCTTTTTCTCTTACCCTATGTGAGCATATGTAAAGATCTCGTGTGGCTAGGGTGAAATAGAAAAATCTCACAACCGTAAAACTGCAGCTATCCCTGTACAGGGTGTGAGTAATATATATCAGAACAGGCCATTGATGTACAGTCAAGACCGGCAGGATTCGATCTTGACTCAATTTTGATAGTAGGTTATAACAAATGCCATCTATGAAAGCAGTTTGCATCTAGATTTCGGTTTGATGCCATTTTCACGATGATAACAAACAGTACATACTACAAACAAGCAAAAACAGTCACCGGAAGTCCCTTAAAGGTCACCACGCACGGGTCATGGGAGGCAGAAACCTGCGCGTGGGACTTTTTATTTTTTTTATTTTTTTTGGAAATTGGTGTTATTTTCCCCTTCCTTTTCCCTTTCTCTCTATTTTCTATTACTTTGATATCTCTTCTATCGTTTAAGACCATCTGCATGTCTGTATCTTGATAATTAAGCTCACAACGACAGGTTTCCGGGCACACACTAAAATGATATCCGGATTTCAGACCTGAATTTTTTACTTATTTCGGCATGTTCAAAGGTGCAGATTTGTGACGTCACTAATGCAATGACCGAATCGATATTGACATGCTATATAGGGATGAACATCTCCTTTTCAAAAAACTAGTATTTAGTTTTCAACGGTCTCAGTGGGGCTCCAGAAGGGTGCATGAAATGGGGCAAATGAATAATTACGCATAAATACGTTACGGCCGTCCAAAGGATATACAGTCAAGACCTCTCAAGTAACAAAGAGGAAATGTTCATTATTACCAGGTGACATTTATACAGGTCCTCTGGACCTCTTGTCTCATGAAAATATTTCTCTGTTAAAGGTCCGAGTGAAAATCATTGAAGCGCGACAACTCCAAGGGGCTAATATCCAGCCAGTGTGTAAGGTCACGGTTTACAATCAGCAGAAACAGACGCGGGTGAAAAAGTCGACCAACAGCCCATACTTCAACGAATCTTTCTTCTTCAACTTCCACTGTTCACCAGCAGAACTGTTTGATGAGCTCATTGAGTTCCAGGTACGGTCAAGATTAGGGTGTGATGTTAATTAATTAGATGATTAGGGTGCGGTGTTAATTAGATGAAGATGAATATGATGTTTAGATAACTGGCAATATGGAAGTTTCAATAACTATAGGTATATTAGCATTAGAGATTTTACAACAGCGAAAGTTCATCTTGCATATAGGTTTATTGATGAAAAAGTGAAGACAAGAAGTCTAGTTCCAATTTTATGTGAACTTTGAACTTTTGGATGTTGTATTTTTGTTCAGTTTTATCTAAAGAAATTTTTTGTTTTTCAGGTGTTTAACTCTCGGCGACTTCGTTCGGATGCCTTAATAGGATCATTCAAAGTATGTAATATATAAGAAATGTATAAAACATTTTAGAAATATTAAGAAAAATGAAGGTTCTCATTGTTACTTGTATCTTATTATTACTATTTATTGTTTTACAATAAGCTGAAAATTTATGCCAAACGAAATATTTTTCAAAAGTAATAAAACAATGATATAATATATGCAATTATGATTTATTAAAAAAAAAGCCAAAAATTAACAAAAACAATATATCAAAAAACAATATACAATCATATCAAATGTAAATAGATACTAAAAGCAATTAAAATTTTCAGAAATTTTACTTTTTGTCATTAAATTATATATCTGACTGTTGGACATATTTTGACCCAGCTTTCAATTGTGAGATATTACAAACTTTTCTGTTTTAGTGTGACATTGGGATGGTGTTTATAGAACAGAAGCACGCCCTCATCAATAAATGGCTGCTACTGAGCGACGCCAGCGACACAATGGCGGGAGCTAAGGGCTACCTCAAAGTGTGTGCCTGTGTGATAGGCCCTGGGGACGAAGCACCGGTAAATACATCAAAACACACATCATTTAGAGCAAAAATAAATTAGTAGAACAAATTCTTGAAGTCTTTCTTTGTAGCCTAACATCAGTAAAATCTTGGATGACTTTGGACAATGGAATTATTCAACTAATATATGGAGTTATTGCCCTTTGCAATAGACCTTATAAACACAATATGTTACTTGAGTAAGCTCACTGATCATAGTGAAACTTGGTTTGCAGTTCAACAATTCTTGGATGAGTTTAACATGGACATTTTCTGACAAGGACTTACTCAATTATTATCCCCTGCACAACGAAGTTGGCGGGGGATATACAAATGAGTTCCGTCCGTCCGTCCGTCCGTCCGTCCGTACGAATGGTTTCCGGAGCATAACTCTAAAACCAGTAGAGATATTTCCACGAAACTTCATACATACATTGGTCTTATGGTCTAGTAGTGCCTTTTGCTATTTTTAGGTTTTCATTTTTTGCATTTTTTCCGTAACCATGGAAACATTGCTGAAAATATCATATTTTTGTACCAGGTTCGTTTCCAGAGCATAACTCTAAAACCAGAAGAGATATTTCCACGAAACTTCATAGACACATTGGTCTTATGGTCTAGTAGTGCCTTTTGCTATTTTAAGGTTTTCACTTTTTGTACTTTTTTCTGTAACCATGGAAACATTGCTGAAAATGGCAGATTTTTGTGTAAGAATCATTTCCGGAGCACAACTCTAAAACCAGCAGAGATATTTCCATGAAACTTCATAGACACATTGTTCTTATGGTCTAGTAGTGCCTTTTGCTATTTTCAGGTTTTCATTTTTTGCACTTTTTCCATAACCATGGAAACATTGCTGAAAATATCATATATTTGTACCAGGTTCGTTTCCGCAGCATAACTGGAAAACCGGTTGAGATATATGCACGGAACTCCATAGACTCCATAGACACATTCTTTTTATGGTCTAGTAGTACCTTTTGCTATTTTTAGGTTTTTATTTTTTGCACTTTTTCCGTTACCATGGAAACATTGCTGAAAATATCATAGTAAATGGTAAATGTTACTTTGCAAAACTCCACCCATCTTTGTGTATATAGTCTAATATAAATGTCAAGGCTGTATACCAGATTCAACAATTGCAGCCACGCTCTACTTGAATTATACTCCATCTTTCTTTAGCTCAACTTCCTTTTTCCTGTTTTTTTTCATACACATAAGTCTCCACAATCAAACTTACTTCAGCTTTGATATCTCCATTGGCGGGGGATCTGAATGAATATGTCCTTGTTACTCTTTATAATGATGAAAACAAAGACTTTGATTAATGTTCATTAAGCTCATGGAACTTATTACAAGTGTTTCATATGTCGTGCATCCATCCAGGCCCTATGGGCCTTATGTTGTTTTGATTACACATTTCCTATTTGATATGAAGATGCCACATATGATCATACATTATTCTTATTTCAGAGCTTCAAAGCTGCAGCACAGGATGAAAGTGATGACATTGAGAGGTATTTATCAAAATTCACTTTGAACAGGTAGAAATGGTGTAGACATGTTGTAAATTGTTAAGACATATTCTTAAGTTTCAAAGCACTTTATAATTATACAGTTATGAAGTCAATGTCGTATCTGTCAACTCTAAATTAATCCAGATTGTAATTGAATTAAGTAAGTAATTAGTATACAGTTATCACCCTAAGATCAGTGTAGATTGAGATGTTTGTTGTTCCAGTAACCTACTGAGACCCTCGGGTGTCCAGCTGAGACCTGCCACCTTCACACTCAAATTGTTTGGAGCAGAGGACATTCCCAGGAGTAAGTAGAATCAGCCAATCAAAAACTATGAAGTATCTTTAGATCAGAGGACATTCCCAGGAGTGGGTAGAATTAGCCAATCAAAAACTATTTAAATATATTTAGAGTAGAGGACATTCCCAAGATTAGCCAATCAAAAACAATTAAGTGTATTTAGAGCAGAGGACATTCCCAGGAGTAAGTAGAATTAGCCAATCAAAAACTATTTAAATATATTTAGAGTAGAGGACATTCCCAAGATTAGCCAATCAAAAACAATTAAGTGTATTTAGAGCAGAGGATATTCCCTGGAGTATGTTGAATCAGCCAATCAAAAACTATTTAAATATATTTAGAGTAGAGGACATTCCCAAGATTAGCCAATCAAAAACAATTATGTGTATTTAGAGCAGAGGATATTCCCTGGAGTACGTTGAATCAGCCAATCAAAAACTTATTTAGGGACTATAGCATTAATATGTCATTATAACTCTCAATACATCATTGTAAAGCTTCATCTGATATCATTGCTTATTATTCTATTCCAGATACTGTATTTACCATAATTAGTGCCCCTCATCTATAAGCGCCCCTCCCCTTTTCTGAAGAAGGAGTTTAAGTTGTAGTAACGCCCCCATTTAGATTAATGTTCCATGAGTACAGAAAGTATTAAAATATGTCTGACCTTTTTGTTCACAACTTATATTTTGGTTCACTAATAAGCGCCCCTCTTTGTTAATTTTTTTAAGCACCCTTGACGCTAATTATGGTGAATATGGTATTCTTACAAACACCTTGTAATTCTACTCTTTTGCTTACTTATGTGTTATGACCTTTGACCTACAGTGGATCCAGCTTTCCTACAGGGAGTGAAGAAGGTGTTTGGTATTGGAGAGGAACAAAAAGAACTTGTCGATCCATACTTTGTCTTTACATTTGCTGGTAAAGAGGTGAGATAAAATAGTTATCATCAGATCTAGACCTGTCGTCTGTGGTGTCTGTTCATTCCACCACCCATAAAAAATTTGTATCGCTACTTCTCATAAAGTACTGAAGGCATCTTAAATACATGTGTAAGTTCCCCTTTGGTGCCTATAGTTATGCACATTGCATTTTGGGTTGATCGGAATATAAGATGGCTGTCAGCAATCTTGGATTTTAACAACTTAAGTTTCTTATCGCTATTTCTCAGAAATTACTGAAGGAATTTTTTTTCAAATTTTAACATAATCTACTTACTCTCTGTTAAATACTACATACTCTGTTAATGTAATTACATACTCTCTGTTAACATAATTACATACTCTCTGTTAACATAATTACATACTCTCTGTTAACATAATTACATACTCTCTGTTAACGTAATTACATACTCTCTGTTAACGTAATTACATACTCTCTGTTAACATAATTACATACTCTCTGTTAACGTAATTACATACTCTCTGTTAACGTAATTACATACTCTCTGTTAAACATAATTACATACTCTCTGTTAATGTAGTTTCCATACTCTCTGTTAATGTTAATTACTATACTCTCTGTTAACGTAATTACATACTCTCTGTTAACATAATTACATACTCTCTGTTAACATAATTACATACTCTCTGTTAATGTTGTAGTTACATACTCTCTGTTAACGTAATTACATACTCTCTGTTTAACGTAATTACATGTAGTGATGCATAAGGGCAATGTGTTTGATTATTTTGTTACGCATGAAGATTTGACCCGAGTTGGAGGTATTGGAGTTTTCACTTTCTTTTGTTACAGTTCCCCTCTATGTGTGAGAGAATTAAGTTCAGTGTCAAAGACTGGTATGTATTAATCGTTTTTATATTCTTATACTTTTTTTAGAGTTATAATATCAAATTACGATGTTTGGGAAGTTCCACTGTAATTCATTTATTAAAAAAGATAATGTTCTGAATATTGACTTCAATGTTAGAAGTCTTTTGATATAAAAAAAAATTAAAGTTCATTGTGTTGAATTAAAAAGATTATGTAATTGGTTATGCTATGTAGTGGTTGATAGATTCACACACTTCATTGCACTATGATACACACTTTAATTGATTTAGTTAATTTGTTTTGAGTTTGTTTATCTTTTTTTCTTGTAATGCAGTTGGCATTTATATACCTTAGATGAAAATAGAATGCAGTTTAATGTTCAATAGATACAGGTACTGTCATCTTGTTATAAAAATGTTAGGGTTTAGTTAGTTTATTCTATCTTTGAATATTGCAGAGTTATCTGCCCTTGCAGTTAGATATTGATTACAATGTCGTAATTTTGTGAGCAGAAATAATGTCGTTTTTTCAACACGACGTTACACTCACAAACACGTAACGGTCAATATCCAATGATAAGGGCAGACAACTCTGTAATATTTAAACACTTTATAGTTGTTCCTTTAAAGAGTTAGTTCCCTTGGCCTTCTCTTATTTACCTTGGTATAATATAACACGTCATCTTTCCTCAATTCCTTTTATCACCGTTCATTTCAAATGTGGTTGTATCAAATTCTTTGTGAAAAATTTAACATTTCTAAAAATCACTTTTAAAACATAAGAACACAAATTGAATACAAATTTAAGGTACTCCCATCACTTTCCATTTTAATACATGTCAAATCTGAGGCCAAAATATTTTTTGCTAACATTCATAATAAGGCAAAAATTTGATATTAGCTGCTCAAATTAAAGAAATTCTTCAAAAAACATAAATATTGTACACCTTCTTAGACAAATTACTATTTATATTCAAATTTTGATTTTAAATGCTGCTGTTTTGATCTTCCCAATGTCTCCGTCCTCAGTTAAAACACTTGTTACCTAGACCTCGTCACAGACCCAATTATGTCTCTGTTCTCTTGTGAAGCTGTTTCATGTATTTTGTGCATGGAAAAATATTTTGTAAAACAAATTGATCTAAATTAAAAAAAAAAAAATCCATCTCTTGAAAATTTCAATGCAAAATTTCATTTCAATGAGATGTTTTGAAAAAAAAAATCTAAAATTTCTTTCAACTGAAAAATTAGATCTTTTTAGTTATATTCGACAGTGTTTAAGGTGATAGTTTATCTAGATAGCTCAGTAGGTAGGCATAATAAAACTGAGATACCAAACATGTAGACCAATATGATATTGGCTAGATCATTAGACCAGTGTGAAGTGAAACTGAGATACCAAACATGTAGACCAATATAATATTGGCTAGATCATTAGACTGGTGTGAAGCTAGCAGTCTGCTCGCATGCTGTCCTACATATAGGCATGACTCCTTTGAAAGTCCAATAACATAATGCTTATATTTCAACAATGGCAACTTAGAATTACTAAATTACGGGGAATGAGATCTAGCTATTAACAGGGATACTAAGTGAAGGCAACTAAGTTATGCTAAATAAACCTCAATTTTTGTCTGTTCTTTATCCTGAGTGACGAAATTTACTTACCTATAATTTATCCTGAATGACGAAATTTACTTACCTATGATTTATCCTGAGTGACGAGATTTATTTACCTGTACTTTATTCTGAGTGACTAGATTTATTTACCTGTAATTTATCCTGAGTGACGAGATTTATTTACCTGTAAATTATCTGTGAGAGATTTATTTACTGTACTTTATCCTGAGTGACCAGATTTATTATTTACCTGTACTTTATTTCCTGAGTGACCAGATTTATTTACCTATGATTTATCCTGAGTGACGAGATTTATTTACCTGTACTTTATTCTGAGTGACTAGATTTATTTACCTGTAATTTATCCTGAGTGATGAGATTTATTTACCTGTAATTTATCCTGAGTGACGAGATTTATTTACCTGTACTTTATCCTGAGTGACCAGATTTATTTACCTATGATTTATCCTGAGTGACGAGATTTATTTACCTGTACTTTATTCTGAGTGACTAGATTTATTTACCTGTAATTTATCCTGAGTGACGAGATTTATTTACCTGTAAATTATCCTGAGTGACGAGATTTATTTACCTGTAATTTATCCTGAGTGACGAGATTTATTTACCTGTAAATTATCCTGAGTGATGAGATTTATTTACCTGTACTTTATCCTGAGTGACGAGATTTACTTACCTGTACTTTATCCTGAGGATGATGAGATTTATTTACCTGTAATTTATCCTGAGTGACGAGATTTATTTACCTGTATATTTACCTGTAATTTATCCTGAGTGACGAGATTTATTTACCTGTAATTTATCCTGAGTGATGAGATTTACTTACCTATGATTTATCCTGAGTGACGAGATTTATTTACCTGTAATTTATCCTGAGTGACGAGATTTATTTACCTGTAATTTATCCTGAGTGATGAGATTTATTTACCTGTAATTTATCCTGAGTGACGAGATTAATTTACCTGTACTTTATTCTGAGTGACCAGATTTATTTACCTGTACTATATCCTGAGTGACGAGATTTATTTACCTGTAAATTATCCTGAGTGACGAGATTTATTTACCTGTAATTTATCCTGAGTGACGAGATTTATTTACCTGTACTTTATCCTGAGTGACCAGATTTATTTACCTCTACTTTATCCTGAGTGACGATATTTATTTACCTGTACTTTATTCTGAGTTACCAGATTTATTTACCTGTAATTTATCCTGAGTGACGAGATTTATTTACCTGTACTTTATCCTGAGTGACGAGATTTACTTACCTGTACTTTATCCTGAGTGATGAGATTAACTTACCTGTACTTTATCCTGAGTGATGAGATTAACTTACCTGTAATTTATCCTGAGTGACAAGATTTATTTACCTGGAATTTGTCCTGAGTGACGAGATTTACTTACCTGTACTTTATCCTGAGTGATGAGATTAACTTACCTGTAATTTATCCTGAGTGACGAGATTTATTTACCTGGAATTTATCCTGAGTGACGAGATTTACTTACCTGTACTTTATCCTGAGTGACGAGATTTATTTACCTGTAATTTATCCTGAGTGACGAGATTTATTTACCTGTAACTTATCCTGAGTGACGAGATTTATTTACCTGTACTTTATCCTGAGTGATGAGATTTATTAACCTGTACTTTATACTGAGTGACGAGATTTACTTACCTGTACTTTATCCTGAATGACGAGATCTATTTACCTGGAATTTATCCTGAGTGACGAGATTTACTTACCTGTAACTCATCTGAGTGACGAGATTTATTTACCTGTACTTTATACTGAGTAATGATATTTTATTACCTGTACTTTATCCTTAGTGACGAGATATACTTACCTGTACTTTATCCTGAGTGATGAGATTAACTTACCTGTACTTTATCCTGAGTGATGAGATTAACTTACCTGTAATTTATCCTGAGTGACGAGATTTACTTACCTGTACTTTATCCTGAGTGACGAGATTTACTTACCTGTACTTTATCCTGAGTGACAAGATTTATTTACCTGTACTTTATTTTGAATGATGAGATTTACTTACCTCATGTACTTTATCCTGAGCGAAGATATTTACTTATCTGGACTTTATCTTGAGTGACAAGATTTACTTACTTGTTCTTTATCCTGGGTGACTGTATACCTTTATACTGAATGATAATTAAGATTTACCTGTAATTTTTCTCCTGACTGACGAAATTTACTAAATATCTGGACTTTAATATGACAACAACTGAGATTGCCTAAATAAAACATATGTGTGCCTCAGTGTACAATCAGAGTCCTTAATAAATGATTAGGTTGCTTATCATTAATAGTTAACAAGGTTGGCTTATACCATGTGCTCACTAAGAAAGATAGTTTTTACTAAAGCTACAAATCTGCATTTGAAACATGCTTTTTCCCTGTTTTAGATTTGAAATCTTTATCACTTTTCACATTTGCTGGAGACTTCTTTCACTATATTATGCATCGTGTTGCAATTTTGAACAATTGATTTCTTTCATTCCTCCGATTACAAATATCTTGCTTGTTTTTGAATTCACATTTTCTTTACAGAATCACTTTGAAGGACTCACAATGTGTATCTCTCAAATCAAGTGTTTATATCTTCTCTAGACAAAATAAGTCAAGGTCAAATAAGGATTTTAAAGCACGGCTAATTCAGAATAATGTTAAGTTAGCTCAGTCTTATAAAACAATAGCACATTACAAAAAGGTCAAAAGTCAAGGTCATATTCCGAGTTAATATTCCAGTCATAGGTCAAGGTCAGATATCAAGTTAGACCAATGATCAAGGTCAACTGTTTAAAGATAAATGTGACTTCCATGGAGAAATGTTTGATTTGATGTGGATTTCATAATCTCTATAAGTGACAGATTACAATACAAGCAAGTTATATAGGCTCTTTTGATTTTCATTCTCGAAAAAAAAAAATATTTCAAAAAACTGGTTGGTGAATATATGAAGGTCGGTTAAGGTTATCGGCAATGTCAAAGGTCAAACATGTAATGGTTAAGGTCATCGGCAATGTCAAAGGGCTAAATATGTAATGCAGATGTTTAAGTTTGCTGAAATGTCCTCATCACTTCGACAAGGCCAACGTACAGTGTATGTTTATATAAAGTGTGACACAATCTCATCTACTCATTGTGAGTCCTTGTATCTTGGCATGTGTGGCACATAATACAGAATCTTAAATCGGTGTTCGTCTGAGATTTTACGAAGTCATAATTTTTGCGAGACTTTGAGACAAGTTTCATAAAATCTCATATGAAATAAACACAAATTTAAGATTCTTTTTATCACATAAATACAAAAACATATATTTCTAAAAATATCAACACCAAAATTTTGTCCCTGCGTCCTTGAAATTCTGACGTCACATCAGACAGTCATTTTTCATGACTTGCCCAGCACAGCCAATGAAAAATGCTCCAGGTTATATTATATAAGTACAGTAAGTGATATTACACAGACAAAATCAGCGGATTATCAGGCAGATTATGTGATATAATTGTGTATTTAACCTTAGGGACCGGATCAGTGAAGACGACACAATCTGTGCTAGCACCCTCAGTGTGCCCCTCATCTCGCAGAACACAGCAGGGGACCAGGGTTGGTTTTCACCATTATACTACTAATAGGTCAACAACCCATCAAACAGACGCCTTTCTCTCATCATTCCTATTACTTTCAATGTCTTTAACGTCCAACACCTTTTAGAGTGACGATGATGTAATATCAAAGTCGATAAATGGAAAGAAAATTTGTAACAACTTCAACAAAGTTGATGAAAGAGAACAATGGAATATGAGAAAGGGTTTCTGTTTGGTCTCTATCACATGTTGGTTACCATGGTTACCAAACTTACCCTTGGCAACCCCACACTAATCCCATCCTACTAACAGCTTCATGTATCACTGCTACTGTAGATACTGCTAGTGCCTCCCAAAGCTTTAATTTTCTTCAGTCAGCCCTTAGCTAACATATCTGTAATTAGCCAACACAGCCTTTAGGCAGACAAACTCAATCATTGACATTACATGTTAGAAATATAATAGACAGATTCACCATAGGCACCCTCCCCCCAACAATAAAAAATATTTCAAGAATCAGATGATAAGCAGTGTTGAATTTGAATATAGATAACTCCTACATGATCTGATGAAATGTTATCAGAAATACCCACATTATTACGGGTTATCAGAAATACCCACATTATTACGGGTTATCAGAAATACCTACATTATTTTGAGTTATCAAAAATACCTTGTATACATTATTTTGGGTTATCTAATACCTACATTATTTTGGGTTATCAGAAATACCCACATTATTATGGGTTATCAGAAATACCTATTATTTTGGGTTATCAGAAATACCCACTTCATAACGGGTTATAAGATATACCTACATTATTTTGGGTTAACAGAATGACCTACATTATTTTGGGGTATCAGAAATATCTACATTATTTTGGTTTATCAGAAATACCTACATTATTTTAGGTTATCAAATTTCAACATTATTTTGGGTTATCAGAAATACCGACATTTTTTGGGTTATCAAAAAGACCTACATTTTGGGTTATCAGAAATACCTACATTATTTTGGGTTATCAGGAATACCTACATTATTTTTGGTTATCAGGAAAACGAACATTATTTTGGGTTATCAAATTCCTACATTATTTTGGGTTATCAGAAAGACCTACATTATTTTGGGTTATCAGAAAGACCTACATTTTGGGTTATCAGAAATATCTACCGTTATTTTGGGCTATAAGAAATACCTACATTAATTTATCAAAATGATCTACATTCATTGTTTTCAGAAAAGTTTGTAGTTAGATTGACCAAGTCCTGTAGTTGGATCAACCTAGTTTTGGGTTAGAATGACCTACTGGTAGTTTTGTAGTTGAATCAGCACCAAAAGATTTTCTTTGTGGTGGTATTCACTTCTCCAGTTAATAACACTGTCCTTTAATACTGCTATGTACCAAATAATAACTGGTGGTGGGTATAGCCTCCAGTTAATAACACTGTCCTTTAATACTGCTATGTACCAAATAATAACTGGTGGTGGGTATAGCCTTACTAACATAACACTGGTATAACTTATACAGTTTATATGGCAGTCAGATGTTATATGTAATATGTGTGTTAACATTTCAGCGTTTATATCTAATGTTTATCCGTACTTTCTGTCCTGCTTTCTGACCTCCAGGGATCGTATAGGTAACGATGATCCGGTGGGGACGTCCTATCTCCCAATATCACTGATATCGAGTGCTGGAGAAGATGGTATTTATGTCCCTTTGTGCAACTCTTCATTAAATCTTTTTTGTGTTCTTTTAAATATATATCTGTGTAGAATATATTCTATATTACTAATTTAATTAAATATTCATTTCAAAGATTCATTTTAACATATTCAAATTTTATGTGAAATGTTTTCCTTACCACATTAGATTGACTTAACCATCACAATCTCCACCAATTCCCTTAAGATCTGTCATTACTTCATAGAAATGTGGAGTTCACCCGTGTTATTACTATCACTTTATCACATACTTAGTACATTATAATTGTAGGTGTTTCTATTAAAAATGTATACAGCAATTCATTAAAGCATTCATTGGGTAGATTTAGGACAAATATTTCTTATATGAGATTCTGTCACATTAAATCCCTATCATCATTTGTATTATATAGATATTTTCTTTGGTTAATCTTATGTTAATGTGATAACATTGGGTTTGGTTATTAATAGCCAATTTATAATTACCATGCAGTTTTCACAGCGTTATCTTTCTTTGTCTTCAAAATCATCATCATGTAACTCTTATTAAATTGTTTGTGTTTATAAAATTTCACTTTTAATGATATAGTGATTTTAATTATGATTTTTGTTTAATTAAATGATAACTGTTTTCATTAAAACGATGAATTTTCATTTTACAATTGTTTACAAAGAGGGCACAGAGGACGGTAAAACAGTTTCTTGTCTGTTTAATGTTTACGATATTGTGGTGCTCGGGATGTCTAATACTTTAAATCTTCTCATCAATGAAGTAGCTGGTTAAGATTGCACAAACTGCAATAGTCATTCTTTGAAAATAAGTATGGGTTTTTTCCAGGTGGAGTTCAAATCTTTGTATTTTGTGGTATTTTCATTGAAACTGAAGGTTATGGACAAGCTGTGTAGCATCTTGAATATTATCCAGTCTATTTTAAGACTAAGCATCTTTCAGAATTTTAAAAGATTTATAAACTTTTTGTAAGGAATATAATATCAGTCATAATTTGCTTTACCATATTTGATAAGAAATATACAAACTTTTAAAGAAAGCTAAAATGATAAAAAACAATAGATAAATAAAAAGCGAAGTTTAATGAATAGTTAATAATTTAAAAAATAAAAATTAAATTCTAAATCAGTTAGGGCCATACTATGCGTAATGATGAATTTCATACAATTTACGGGAAAATATGGGATTTCTGTTCCATGTTGTACATTTTGATTGCATCCAAACAAATAGAGATTTGATAAGACACAATTTTTTGTAGCTCACCTGGCCTGAAGCTATTAAAACAATTCCTATATATAGCAAGATTTCTGCACGAAATGTTACCAAATTTGGCTAGAAACATCGTTTGGGGAAGGGGGAACCGAGTTTATATAAATATTGACTTTGAAGCCCTAGGGAAGGAGGGATGAGGCCCTATACAATAATTAGAAAGAAATCTTTAAAATCTTTGAGAAAATAAACACTCAATCTGTATTCAGAAAATTTCTTGGCAAAATAAAGCAGTTGAGCAATACAGGCCCTTCTGGCCTCTCGTTTAATCTTAAGGACATTTAATTATCAGTTAATGGTTACATAATTTGTGTGTTTGATTTTGTTGTCTCCCCTTGATATGACTCTTCAGCATGTTGGAATTGTGTGACCAACTTATAACATACCATTTTACAAAGTATCCCGTTTCTGTTTTACTTTGTCTTTGAATTTGTTGTCGAGGAATCTTTTTGTTATATATTTTTCTGTCATCATCTTATATTGATTTCCTTGAATCTAACTTTGAATAGAACATTTCAAAAGAAACCAGGCTTAATGTTGCTTTAATAGTTTCATATTTTGAAGATTTTTAGTATGAAAAATGAACTTGGCATGCCAATATATGTATACCTGACTGAACTTTAGCAACCTTGCTTTTTAGAAAGTTTTTAAAAAAGTCAATTTTCTTTCATTTAAAGAATGGTTCATCAAAAAGGAATTGATTTAATAGGTTTAAATTGAAAATATGTTCAATTATTTTGAGCTAATAAATATGAAATACTTTGACTAAAATAAAATAAGTTCTTTTTGTGTTGAAAAATTACACAGATAACATACATGTAAGATATCAAAAGTATGAAATCTGACCTTTGTCTTTCTATTTTTAGGTTTTCTGCCGACCTTTGGCCCATGTTATGTAAATTTTTATGGGTCAACAAGGGAGTATTCAGACCTGCCAAATGAATATGAAGACTTGAACGAGGGAAAGGTTGGTGTTGTAATTTTTGTACAGTTAAATTGGATGTACACTTTTGTACAGTTAAGTAGGATGTCCACTTTTGTACAGTTGAGTAGGATGTACACTTTTGTACAGTTGAGTCGGATGTACACTTTTGTACAGTTAAGTCAGATGTACACTTTTGTACAGTTGAGTCGGATGTACACTTTTGTACAGTAAGTAGTTACATTTTGTACAGTTAGTCGGATGTACCTTTTGTACAGTTGAGCGATGTACACTTTTGTACAGTTAGAGGATGTACACTTTTGTACAGTTAAGTCGGATGTACACTTTTGTACAGTTTGATGTACTACATTAGTGATGTACACTTTGTACAGTGTGATGTAGTACACTTTTGTACAGTTAGGGAGATGTACACTTTTGTACAGTTAAGTCGGATGTACACTTTTGTACAGTTAAGTCGGATGTACACTTTTGTACAGTTGAGTCGGATGTACACTTTTGTACAGTTAAGTCGGATGTACACTTTTGTACAGTTGAGTCGGATGTACACTTTTGTACAGTTAAGTCGGATGTACACTTTTGTACAGTTAAGTCGGATGTACACTTTTGTACAGTTAAGTCGGATGTACACTTTTGTACAGTTAAGTCGGATGTACACTTTTGTACAGTTGAGTCGGATGTACACTTTTGTACAGTTAAGTCGGATGTACACTTTTGTACAGTTGAGTCGGATGTACACTTTTGTACAGTTGAGTCGGATGTACACTTTTGTACAGTTAAGTCGGATGTACACTTTTGTACAGTTGAGTCGGATGTACACTTTTGTACAGTTAAGTCGGATGTACACTTTTGTACAGTTAAGTAGGATGTACACTTTTGTACAGTTAAGTGATGTACACTTTTGTACAGTTAAGTAGATGTACACTTTTGTACAGTTAAGTAGGATGTACACTTTTGTACAGTTAAGTGGATGTACACTTTTGTACAGTTAAGTAGGATGTACACTTTTGTACAGTTAAGTCGGATGTACACTTTTGTACAGTTAAGTAGGATGTACACTTTTGTACAGTTGAGTCGGATGTACACTTTTGTACAGTTGAGTCGGATGTACACTTTTGTACAGTTAAGTCGGATGTACACTTTTGTACAGTTAAGTCGGATGTACACTTTTGTACAGTTGAGTAGGATGTACACTTTTGTACAGTCGAGTGGGACGTACACTTTTGTACAGTTAAGTCAGATGGTACGCTTTTGTACAGTTGAGTCGGATGTACACTTTTGTACAGTTAAGTCGGATGTACGCTTTTGTACAGTTAAGTCGGATGTACACTTTTGTACAGTTGAGTCGGATGTACACTTTTGTACAGTTAAGTCGGATGTACACTTTTGTACAGTTGAGTCGGATGTACACTTTTGTACAGTTAAGTCGGATGTACACTTTTGTACAGTTAAGTCGGATGTACACTTTTGTACAGTTAAGTCGGATGTACACTTTTGTACAGTTAAGTCGGATGTACACTTTTGTACAGTTAAGTAGGAGGTACACTTTTGTACAGTTAAGTAGGAGGTACACTTTTGTACAGTTAAGTAGGATGTACACTTTTGTACAGTTAAGTAGGATGTACACTTTTGTACAGTTGAGTCGGATGTACACTTTTGTACAGTTAAATCGGATGTACACTTTTGTACAGTTGAGTCTGATGTACACTTTTGTACAGTTAAGTTGAATGTACACTTTTGTACAGTTAAGTAGGATGTACACTTTTGTACAGTTTAAGTAGGATGTACACTTTTGTAAAGTTAAGTCGGATGTACACTTTTATACAGTTAAGTAGGAGGTACACTTTTGTACAGTTAAGTCGGATGTACACTTTTATACAGTTAAGTCGGATGTACACTTTTGTACAGTTGAGTCGGATGTACACTTTTGTACAGTTAAGTCGGATGTACACTTTTGTACAGTTAAGTCGGATGTACACTTTTGTACAGTTGAGTCGGATGTACACTTTTGTACAGTTGAGTGGGACGTACACTTTTGTACAGTTAAATCGGATGTACACTTTTGTACAGTTGAGTCTGATGTACACTTTTGTACAGTTGAGTTGAAAGTACACTTTTGTACAGTTGAGTCTGATGTACACTTTTGTACAGTTGAGTCGGATGTACACTTTTGTACAGTTGAGTCGGATGTACGCTTTTGTACAGTTAAGTCAGATGTACACTTTTGTACAGTTGAGTCGGATGTACACTTTTGTACAGTTAAATTGGATGTACGCTTTTGTACAGTTGAGTCAGATGTACGCTTTTGTACTGTTGAGTCGGATATACACTTTTGTACAGTTGAGTCGAATGTACACTTTTGTACAGTTGAGTCTGATGTACACTTTTGTACAGTTGAGTTGAAAGTACACTTTTGTACAGTTAAGTCAGATGTACACTTTTGTACAGTTAAGTCGGATGTACACTTTTGTACAGTTGAGTCGGATGTACACTTTTGTACAGTCGAGTGGGACGTACACTTTTGTACAGTTAAGTCGGATGTCCACTTTTGTACAGTTAAGCCGGATGTCCACTTTTGTACAGTGAAGTCAGATGTACATTTTCCATGTTCACCTTTGTCTGGTTCGCTGATGTCGTTTTCTGTGTACTTGACTTAGAATCATTGATGTTTTACTAATGACTTCATTACAGGGTACTGGTGTAGCCTACAGAGGACGTGTTCTAGTTGAACTGACCACTGAACTCGGTGCTCTCCCAGAAGTTAATGTCCAAGATATAGAAAGTGACGATGTTCTCCGTGTACAGGTGAGAAGATGGATACAGTGAAGCTCTGTTAATTAGAATCTGTACCTCATTAACTAATTAATATAATTTTAGGCAAAACCTACTGTAAAGTTATTAAATTTTGCAGGTGTAATATTTTGCGATTTATTGTTAGGAAAACATATTTGCGGGGGTTTGTTTTCGAGAATTATTTTTGAAGCATTTGAAAGCGTCAATCATATGGCAGTCTATAATACGTAAACTTTAAGATTGGTAAATTTTGTGAGGTATTAAATTTGGTGATTTTGGATGAATCCGAGAGTTTAGCGAAATAATAACTCTGCGAATATTGATACCAACTATACAGTATTTGAGAGTAAGGAATATTCAATAAATATGACTATTGTGTTTCTTTCTGTATTTTGCTTATTACGTGTATCTGATAACTAATACAAGTTTTATAAAATCATATAATGTGTATCTGATTACTCATACAAAGTTTTATATAATATTTCTAGACTTAATTGCCAGTGATGAAGATATTACAAAAAAAACTAGTCATAGCATAGATCATTTCTACTTTCTTTTTAGGTCATCTGACCCGAAGGGTCAGAATGACCTATTGTCATCATGCACCGTCCATCGTCGTGCACCGTGCGCCGTGTGTAAACTTTTCATTCAAACGACTTCTTCTCAATAACCAAGAGGTCCAGGGTACTGATATTTGGCCTGTAGCATGCTGGGACAAAGGGCTACCAAGTTTGTTCAAATTAATGACCTTGACCTTCATTCAAGGTCACAGGGGTCAAATAGGCTAAAAATCCTTTAAACAAATTCTTGTGAATAACAAAGAGGCCTAGAGACCTGATATTGGGCCCGTAACATGCTTGGATGAAGGGCTATCAAGTTTGTTCAAATGAATGACCTTGATCTTCATTCAAGGTCACAGGGGTCAAAAAGGCTAAAATCTTTAAACAACTTCTTCTCAAGAACCAGTAGGCCCAGGGTACTGATATTGGGCATGTAGTATGCTGGGATGAAGGGCTACCAAGTTTGTTCAAATGAATGACCTTGATCTTCATTCAAGGTCACAGGGGTCAAATAGGCTAAAATCTTTAAACGACTTCTTCTCAAGAACAGAAAGGCCCAGGATATTCATATTGGGCCTGCAGCATGCTGGGATGAAGTGCTACCAAGTTTGTTAAAATAAATGACCTTGACCTTCATTCAAGGTTACGGGGTCAAATAGGCTAAAAATCCTTTAAACAACTTCTTCTCAAGAACCAAAAGGCACCAAATTCTCATATTGGGCATGTAGCATGCTGGGATGAAGGGCTACCAAGTTTGTTCAAATGAATGACCTTGACCTTCATTGAAGGTCACAGGGGTCAAATAAGCTTAAATCTTTAAACAACTCCTTCTCAAGAACCAAAGGCCCAGGATACTCATATTGGGCCTGCAGCATGCTGAGTTGAAGGGCTACCAAGTTTTCTCAAATGAATGACCGTGACCTTCATTCAAGGTCACAGGGGTCAAAAAGGTTAAAATCTTTAAACAACTCCTTGAGAATAACTAGGAGGCCTAGAGACCTGATATTGGGCTGTGACATGCTGGGATGAAGGGCTACCAAGTTTGTTCAAATGAATGAGCTTGATCTTTATTCAAGGTCATAGAGGTCAAATATGCTAAAATCTTTAAAAGACTACATTGTGTTGTGCTAATAGTCAGATGACCGTTAAGGCCCATGGGCCTCTTGTTATGAATATATGTGACTGCTAAGGCTGGGTATTGGAAGGTCTAAAACTATACGATACGTATTGAAAATACACTGAAACAATACACGATACGTATTGACGATATACTGGACCACATCTTTCAAATTCAGTTGACCATTGTGTTTGAATATTGTGACAATAAAAGAGAATTCTGATAAAACATTCTATAACCTGGCAAAAACCTACCAAACATTTGATTTGGTTCACCATCTGTGTTTTTCTAATCCATCATGGTGACACTTCCTTATGATTGAAATTATCTTACTTGAATGATGTTTTAGAATAAATTTTGTTTGAAATTTCCTCTTTCTATAATGAAAACAGTAGGTTGAATTGTTAAAACGATACAGTGATATACAGCATGTGTGAGTATCGATATTCGATATGCTTCTGAAAACCGATATATCGATATATTAATCCAGCCCTAGTGGCTGCGGCTACAAAATATATCTCAATGTCATTCTCCATTGCAATGCAAAATATGCAGAAGCGATAGTGTCATATCAAAGGGCTTTAGGTTAAGATTTAAAACAAAATGGAAATGTAAGATTCTGTTAATAATCCCTTTTGAAATTTTACCTTTCACTGATGTTTCCATTATGAATTTTTCAAAGAGAACATTTTGTAATCATTCGAGAGTGTGACTTTGGATATGGTCTTGTGCAATACTGGATCATGTTTTGACTTAGTTTCTGGTTATTGAGAAAGTTTTCCAACTCTTCATCACAAGAGTTCCACGTTCGAGCTGCGCTCTCTATCAGTTAAAAAAAGGAGACATCTTTGCTTCATTGCTATGTGATTTAGAGCGTGCTACGTTCAGACACCTCAAGTTAACATGTCTCCGTGATAAGCTTCCTACATATTGAATAAACCAAAGAAAGCATTCCTTATGTACAGATGATATTGTTTTTTGAGAAAACTTTTAATCATTAGAACGCTGGACATTCCATTTATAAATAAGCCATGATATCAATGGTACAATATTTGATGATTTTTTTTTGCTTAGAAATTCATGAGAAGAAGGAAATACAAGCTTCATGCAACGTTCCTGAATGCTACAATGGTCAGTGCAATAGATGCTCCCGTGGAGTTTGAGATCAGTATCGGTAAGTAGTTCTCAGTAAGTGGTTCTCAGTAAGTGGTTCTCAGTAAGTGGTTCTCAGTAAGTGGTTCTCAGTAAGTGGTTCTCAGTAAGTGGTTCTCAGTAAGTGGTTCTCAGTAAGTAGTTCTCAGTAAGTGGTTCTCAGTAAGTGGTTCTCAGTAAGTGGTTCTCAGTAAGTGGTTCTCAGTAAGTAGTTCTCAGTAAGTGGTTCTCAGTAAGTGGTTCTCAGTAAGTGGTTCTCAGTAAGTGGTTCTCAGTAAGTGGTTCTCAGTAAGTAGTTCTCAGTAAGTGGTTCTCAGTAAGTGGTTCTCAGTAAGTGGTTCTCAGTAAGTGGTTCTCAGTAAGTGGTTCTCAGTAAGTGGTTCTCAGTAAGTAGTTCTCAGTAAGTGGTTCTCAGTAAGTGGTTCTCAGTAAGTGGTTCTCAGTAAGTGGTTCTCAGTAAGTAGTTCTCAGTAAGTGGTTCTCAGTAAGTAGTTCTCAGTAAGTGGTTCTCAGTAAGTAGTTCTCAGTAAGTGGTTCTCAGTAAGTAGTTCTCAGTAAGTGGTTCTCAGTAAGTAGTTCTCAGTAAGTGGTTCTCAGTAAGTAGTTCTCAGTAAGTAGTTCTCAGTAAGTGGTTCTCAGTAAGTAGTTCTCAGTAAGTGGTTCTCAGTAAGTAGTTCTCAGTAAGTGGTTCTCAGTAAGTAGTTCTCAGTAAGTGGTTCTCAGTAAGTAGTTCTCAGTAAGTGGTTCTCAGTAAGTAGTTCTCAGTAAGTGGTTCTCAGTAAGTAGTTCTCAGTAAGTAGTTCTCAGTAAGTGGTTCTCAGTAAGTGGTTCTCAGTAAGTAGTTCTCAGTAAGTAGTTCTCAGTAAGTGGTTCTCAGTAAGTAGTTCTCAGTAAGTGGTTCTCAGTAAGTAGTTCTCAGTAAGTGGTTCTCAGTAAGTAGTTCTCAGTAAGTAGTTCTCAGTAAGTGGTTCTCAGTAAGTGGTTCTCAGTAAGTAGTTCTCAGTAAGTGGTTCTCAGTAAGTGGTTCTCAGTAAGTCCATCAGCTGAATGACCTTAACAATATAACACAAACCCACTCCTTATACACAATTTATATGTTACATTTTCTGCTTGCTTTACATCAGGTAACTATGGAAACAAACTTGATGACAATGTGCCACCATGTTCGTCGACGACCCAGCCCACTAATGCCGTGTTTGACGGATGCCACTATTCCTTCCTGCCGTGGGGTGCCACCAAACCATGTGTCGTTGTGGACTCTCACTGGGAAGATATTTCCTTCAGACTTGAGGCGCTCAACCTCCTCCAGGGCATTGTAGATAAACTGGTTTGTAATACTCGATGTAGGCCTGGAATTATCATCTTGGAATGTTCTTATATTGTCAGTTGCCACAAATGAATTTCGAAGTAACGCTTTTTGTTTTTTCGGAAAAATAACAGAAATATTAAGCTAAGCTCTGACCAAGGTGGAATTTTTGTGAGGATTAAGTTGTGTATATGTAGCCAGTGTGTTCATTGTAAATGGTTTAAGTTGTGTATATGTAGCCAGTGTGTTCATTGTAAATGGTTTAAGTTGTGTATATGTAGCCAGTGTGTTCATTGTAAATGGTTTAAGTTGTGTATATGTAGCCAGTGTGTTCATTGTAAATGGTTTGTGGGAGTATTAAATTGTCAATATGTTACTATAATTCTCAAGATTTTATGTGTTGTAGGAAGCTAACATTGAGCAGGTCAGGATAGGAATGAAGGCTAAACTGCCCACTCCAGAACTGGCCCAACTGCTCATCTCTCTTCTGGAACAACTAGTACAGGACTGTCGGTAATTTGCATTATCACATAACTGGCCTGCTCAGCCATGTCGTAAATAACATAAGACATGCTTGTAATAACACCATTGTGATGTCACATATAATAATGGCGTCATGATCAAAATAGGATGTAGCACGATTGTCTTAGTAAATGGAATTTCAAATCCGTATAGAGATGAATTTTTTTTTCTTATATTTCTATCAATAAAAGATAAATAGAATCTTGCGCTAATGACTGTGTTATGTGAAATTTATCAAACTTGTTAAATAATTTGATATCCAACTCACCTAAAGGCTTGTGGCATATCAAACTAATAAATAAAATTTGATAAATTTCATATCACATTGCCACTCATGTAAGATCCTCTACATATCACATTGCCACTCATGTAAGATCCTCTACATATCACATTGCCACTCATGTAAGATCCTCTACATATCACATTGCCACTCATGTAAGATCCTCTACATATCACATTGCCACTCATGTAAGATCCTCTACATATCACATTGCCACTCATGTAAGATCCTCTACATATCACATTGCCACTCATGTAAGATCCTCTACATATCACATTGCCACTCATGTAAGATCCTCTACATATCACATTGCCACTCATGTAAGATCCTCTACATATCACATTGCCACTCATGTAAGATCCTCTACATATCACATTGCCACTCATGTAAGATCCTCTACATATCACATTGCCACTCATGTAAGATCCTCTACATATCACATTGCCACTCATGTAAGATCCTCTACATATCACATTGCCACTCATGTAAGATCCTCTACATATCACATTGCCACTCATGTAAGATCCTCTACATATCACATTGCCACTCATGTAAGATCCTCTACATATCACATTGCCACTCATGTAAGATCCTCTACATATCACATTGCCACTCATGTAAGATCCTCTACATATCACATTGCCACTCATGTAAGATCCTCTACATATCACATTGCCACTCATGTAAGATCCTCTACATATCACATTGCCACTCATGTAAGATCCTCTACATATCACATTGCCACTCATGTAAGATCCTCTACATATCACATTGCCACTCATGTAAGATCCTCTACATATCACATTGCCACTCATGTAAGATCCTCTACATATCACATTGCCACTCATGTAGGATCCTCTATATATCACATTGCCACTCATGTAAGATCCTCTACATATCACATTGCCACTCATGTAAGATCCTCTACATATCACATTGCCACTCATGTAAGATCCTCTACATATCACATTGCCACTCATGTAAGATCCTCTACATATCACATTGCCACTCATGTAAGATCCTCTACATATCACATTGCCACTCATGTAAGATCCTCTACATATCACATTGCCACTCATGTAAGATCCTCTACATATCACATTGCCACTCATGTAAGATCCTCTACATATCACATTGCCACTCATGTAAGATCCTCTACATATCACATTGCCACTCATGTAAGATCCTCTACATATCACATTGCCACTCATGTAAGATCCTCTACATATCACATTGCCACTCATGTAAGATCCTCTATATATATATGTATCCATGTAGCATTTGTTATCTGTATCCACCCAATAACTTACACATTTGTATTTTTTGTTTGACAGGAAACCATTACCACAGCCTAAACCATCTCGCCATGTGCCTAACAAACTTGACCAGTTGACGGCCCAGTATCGAGCCGGAGAGCTGGCCAATATCCGCGAGATGGCGGGACAGCTGAGGGAGCATGCTACGGACGTGGCTGAGGCTCTCAACGAGGCCGAGAACTTCTTACAGATGATCAAAAACCTGGCCCAGGAGGTATTAAAGTGTGAATTCATAATGTTGACTGGCTTTGTTGTTTGTCAGGGATGCCAATACATAATATCACCATTTTAGAATACAGTAAAATACCCTAACAACAAAGTCATGGTTACATTTATAATGTAGTAATTTTCTTTCCCTGTCAAGGTTTCAATGATATATCTGTGTTAACTGAATAATGAACTATGTTTATAACCAAGTGATTTTGCTGATCCCAAGAGGTTCGTTATAACTGTGTTTTACTGGACTTATGTTTAAAATATATATAGAAAGGACGTTGCTGCAGAATAAAAAGTTGTTTGCCTGGTCAAAGTTGGTCTAACTTGATTGGATGTTTGTAGCCCCAGAACAGTATGCCTGATGTAATTGTGTGGATGATCAGTGGAGAGAAGAGAATTGCCTACCATAGAATCCCCGCCAACGAGATCCTGTACTCGACAGATCCTAACTATATGGGCCGTCACTGTGGCAAGCTTCAGTCCATCTCTCTCCAAGTAAGTACAGTCAAACACACTTCCTGTGTCCTTTATATACAAGTGTCCATTACAGACAGGTGTCCATTACAGACAGGTGTCCATTACAGACAGGTGTCCATTACAGACAGGTGTCCTTTATAAACAGGTGTCCTTTATAAACAGGTGTCCTTTCTATAGAGGGCCAGAACAAGAATCAAATGATGCTTTCTTTCAGGTTTAAAGAATATTAATATGTGAATGGATAAAAACAAGAACTTAATAAATATACAATTCATGTTTTTTTGTAACTGTATATACCTAACAGTGAATTAATATGGCTGTATGTCGTACAATTTACAGTGATGTTGATGCCTGTAGGAGTTTACAGATTATTTGCTTCTTTGCAACAGTATTTATTTTTGAGTGTTTTCATCGTCCATGCAATTTTAAGTGGATTAATAATAAATTTCCTGTTATGGCAAAAATTGACCTGATTGTAGTTACCGGGAGACAAAGCCATCAAGGATAAGAAGTTTGAGGTACCAGCTCTGATCAGAGTGAAGCTGTGGCTTGGCCTTCACAATGAGGAGAAAGCCTGGCATCAGATGCAGACGGAAGGGGAAATGGCAGTGTTTGCAGAAACAGTAAGTCTGCATTCTCATTGGTCAGAAATTGGTTTGAAGTAATTGTAAGTCACAATTTTTATTGGAAGTTTTAACTGATCAGATGATGTACCTTAATATTTTTATATTGTGAATGTTTCAGTATGAGAATGAGATCAGTATCCCCATTGTGGGATGGACAAACAAAGGGCCACTCGGCCGCCCAAAGTGGTCAGACAGTCAAGGCAAGGTCAGTAGCAAAAACTGAAAGTTGAAAGATGAATAACAGTTATATTTCATCGAGTAGGGTGAAATATTTTACACTGGTGCCCTTTGTATGTAACCAATAAAGTAGACCATAACGTTTTGTTTCAGACCTGCGAGATCAATAATATGTCACATGACATTTTACCTATAGTGTATTTATAGATCAGGCAAGCGGAGGTCGTGACAGGTGGAAAGTGAACATACCTCTTATTTAAAAAGTTTCTTTTGAAATTGTAAATATTACCAGATGAAGTTTTGTTTCACTTGGAGTAAAATGTAATTAATAAAGAAATTATAATGAGATTATGATGTAAAGGGAGTTAGGTCAGCTCTATCAGACTTTGATTGTCTGCTCATTAGGTGTCGCTGAAGAAAGACAAGTTTGAACCCCCTCCTGGCTGGAGATGGGACAGTGAGTGGTATATCAGTCCAGAACTCAGGTAGGTCACATGACAAGTCTGTAAGGTCACATGACACGTCTGTATGGTCACATGACAAGTCTGTATATATCGAGGTTCAGTATGATACGTATCGTGATACACATCTGACGTATTGTTTCATTTGGGAATCTTCATGAATTTCTGTGAAGTATTCGTTCAATGACGAAAAATTTTGAAATACATTCAGATCTAGTTGTAGATGTAAGGATCGAAACTGTAGTTCACAATTGGTTGGGGAAACCATACTTTACAACAGCAGCCATGATGTGACATTGCATCACTTGTGTTATGGTGATATGCAATGATCACCGCAAGTTTCGTTTGCAAGATTGATGGAAATTAAAACTTACTGAGATGTTTCAATGCAGTTTGTATTTTCATTAATTTCTAAAATGTTATTAATTGCGAAAAATTTTCCGTATCCACAACAATATGGGGGTAGTTCTCAATCACACTTTAGGCACGGTGAATGCAAGACTCCATAACCACCACAATTTTCTTACACTTATGACAAAACAACTACATGTAGGCCGTTGATGTTTAGTCACAATCATATAGTCATTTGGCTAAGACAAATGTACCTAAATTCTTCCATATCATTTAGGTTCAAAATTAATATGTAAATATTTGCAGTTTGTTATACAATATTACATTGTCTGTATCTTTTCTCAAAACAATGAATTCACATACTAGTCTCAACTGAATGTTTTAAAAACAATGAATTCATGTACTAGTCTCAACTGAATGTTAACAAAACAATGAATTCACATACTAGTCTCAACTGAATGTTAACAAAACAATGAATTCACATACTTAGTCTCAACTGAATGTTTTAAAAACAATGAATTCATGTACTAGTCTCAACTGAATGTTTTAAAAACAATGAATTCATGTACTAGTCTCAACTGAATGTTAACAAAACAATGAATTCACATACTAGTCTCAACTGAATGTTAACAAAACAATGAATTCACATACTAGTCTCAACTGAATGTTAACAAAACAATGAATTCACATACTTAGTCTCAACTGAATGTTAACAAAACAATGAATTCACATACTAGTCTCAACTGAATGTTAACAAAACAATGAATTCATGTACTAGTCACAACTGAATGTTAACAAAACAATGAATTCATGTTCTAGTCTCAACTGAATGTTAACAAAACAATGAATTCATGTACTAGTCTCAACTGAATGTTAACAAAACAATGAGTTCACATACTAGTCACAACTGAATGTTAACAAAACAATGAATTCACATACTAGTCTCAACTGAATGTTAACAAAACAATGAATTCACATACTTGTCTCAACTGAATGTTAACAAAACAATGAATTCATGTACTAGTCACAACTGAATGTTACAAAACAATGAATTCATGTACTAGTCACAACTGAATGTTAACAAAACAATGAAATATGTCTCAACTGAATGTTAACAAACATGAATTCATGTACTAGTCACAACTGAATGTTAACAAAACAATGAATTCATGTACTAGTCACAACTGAATGTTAACAAAACAATGAATTCATGTACTAGTCACAACTGAATGTTAACAAAACAATGAATTCAGTACTAGTCTCAACTGAATGTTAACAAAACAATGAATTCATGTACTTCTCAACTGAATTAACAAAACAATGAATTCATGTACTAGTCACAACTGAATGTTAACAAAACAATGAATTCACATACTAGTCTCAACTGAATGTTAACAAAACAATGAATTCATGTACTAGTCTCAACTGAATGTTAACAAAACAATGAATTCATGTACTAGTCTCAACTGAATGTTAACAAAACAATGAATTCACATACTAGTCTCAACTGAATGTTAACAAAACAATGAATTCACATACTTAGTCTCAACTGAATGTTAACGAAACAATGAATTCACATACTTAGTCTCAACTGAATGTTAACAAAACAATGAATTCACATACTTAGTCTCAACTGAATGTTAACAAAACAATGAATTCACATACTTAGTCTCAACTGAATGTTAACAAAACAATGAATTCATGTACTAGTCTCAACTGAATGTTAACAAAACAATGAATTCATGTACTAGTCTCAACTGAATGTTAACAAAACAATGAATTCATGTACTAGTCTCAACTGAATGTTAACAAAACAATGAATTCATGTACTAGTCTCAACTGAATGTTAACAAAACAATGAATTCACATACTAGTCTCAACTGAATGTTAACAAAACAATGAATTCACATACTAGTCTCAACTGAATGTTAACAAAACAATGAATTCAATGTACTAGTCTCAACTGAATGTTAACAAACAATGAATTCATGTACGTCCAACTGAATGTTAACAAAAATGAATTCATGTACTAGTCTCAACTGAATGTTAACAAAACAATGAATTCATGTACTAGTCACAACTGAATGTTAACAAAACAATGAATTCATGTACTTAGTCACAACTGAATGTTAACAAAACAATGAATTCATGTACTAGTCACAACTGAATGTTAACAAAACAATGAATTCATGTTCTAGTCTCAAGTGAATGTTAACAAAACAATGAATTCATGTACTAGTCTCATCTGAATGTTAACAAAACAATGAATTCATGTACTAGTCTCAACTGAATGTTAACAAAACAATGAATTCATGTACTAGTCTCAACTGAATGTTAACAAAACAATGAATTCATGTACTAGTCTCAACTGAATGTTAACAAAACAATGAATTCACATACTAGTCTCAACTGAATGTTAACAAAACAATGAATTCACATACTAGTCTCAACTGAATGTTAACAAAACAATGAATTCATGTACTAGTCTCAACTGAATGTTAACAAAACAATGCAAAACAATGTCAATATAGTCCAACTGAATGTTAACAAAACAATGAATTCATGTACTAGTCTCAACTGAATGTTAACAAAACAATGAATTCATGTACTAGTCACAACTGAATGTTAACAAAACAATGAATTCATGTACTAGTCTCAAACTGAATGTTAACAAACAATGAATTCATGTACTAGTCCAACTGAATGTTAACAAAACAATGAATTCATGTACTAGTCTCAACTGAATGTTAACAAAACAATGAATTCATGTACTTAGTCTCAACTGAATGTTAACAAAACAATGAATTCATGTACTAGTCACAACTGAATGTTAACAAAACAATGAATTCATGTTCTAGTCTCAAGTGAATGTTAACAAAACAATGAATTCATGTACTAGTCTCATCTGAATGTTAACAAAACAATGATTTCATGTACTAGTCCTCAACTGAATGTTAACAAAACAATGAATTCATGTCAACTGAATGTTAACAAAACAATGAATTCATGTAGTCCAACTGAATGTTAACAAAACAATGAATTCATGTACTATTCAACTGAATGTTAACAAAACAATGAATTCATGTACTAGTCTCAACTGAATGTTAACAAAACAATGAATTCATGTACTAGTCCAACTGAATGTTAACAAAACAATGAATTATGTACTATCCAACTGAATGTTAACAAAACATGATTCAGTACTAGTCTCAACTGAATGTTAACAAAACAATGAATTCATGTACTAGTCTCAACTGAATGTTAACAAAAACATCATTAAAGTATCATGATACACTAATCATATACAGCAATATATCACAATACAAAATAAATTAACAATACTCATCCCTATGATGTAGTCATGATCAGATTTTAGTGTAAATCTGTCCATCAACAGTCTATTTTATCAGTGTCCTTAATTTGTTTATCAATAAACATAATTATCACTGTTTCTCTTTATCACCATGGAAATAGTGTCAGGTACAAAGTCACATTTTATTTTTATTATTAATTTTTTGATGTCATTTACATTTTAAATGTCATTTTATTGTCATTTATGACCTAAATGTTATTTTCATCAATTATTGTATGAAATTCAGCGCAATATTTATAAACCTAGTATGTACAGATTTTAATACTATATGACATATATATCTATAATGTGTTTGTAAAAGTCATTTCTGTGTCCTGTTCACGATTATTTACTTTACATTACTTTGTTCTTTGATATCTTTTCATTTCTGAATGTTTTACAGTCATCATGTTCTGTCTGTCGTCGTTAATCATCCGCCATGTGTAAACTTTTCATTAAAATGACTTCTTCTCAATAATGAAAAAGCCTAGGGTATTGATATTTGGACTGTAGCATGCTTAGATGAAGGGCTACCAAGTTTGTTTAAATGAATGACCTTGACTGTCTTTTAAGGTCACAATATATGGTCATAGATATCAGAAACCTACAACTTACTTATTAATACTATCTTGGTTTAGTTGAATGGAAAAAAGTAATTTCAGCTGATTTGATAATTATATGTATCCAAAAATGTTTTGCTTTGATTTCTTTAACTGTGTTGTGTTGTGTCCATATTGAGATGACCGTTAAGGCCCATGGGTCTCTTGTTGTATTTCTAAGCTTTTGATATTGTTCTCTTTTTCAATTTGATCCATTTTTCGATTTTTTTTCCACATTGGTCAACATCACAGTATAATTGATTGTTTCCGTTAATATAGATGCAGGCGTGACCTTGTAACAGTCATAGATTGGACCTCAATGTTAGAATTAAATTAGAAGAAATAACCCCTAAAAATTACGGGCAAATGCAAAGATAAAAATGATGTTATTATGAAATCAATTGTTTGTAGTAATTTAATTTTGCTGTGTTCAGTATGCTGTTTGACAAGGATGCGGGACACAAGGTTTACATGGAAGATGTGTACGAATGTCACTCACGTATCCCTGGGGGCAGCTGGGGTGAGGCCACTACGCCCTGGGCGGATGTCGTAAGTCTTCAATTGTGTCTGATACAGACTATAGTTTGGTATAGTTATTGGATACAGACTATAGTTTGGTAACTGATTCTAATCAAAAGTAGATATCTGATACAGACTATAGTGTATATCTCTCCTATGATACATAACCGTTACTAAATGAGATAGATACTAAGATAGAGAAACCTGACATGTGATTCAGTACATGGTTTTGATTCTTATTCTTCAATGGTGAAAATATGAATTTGTGAATTTGTGAAAATTTTATATCATATTTTTGGGTATAAATGGCGAAATTTGCGAGCGACGATAATAATGCCTTACACGATATCTAAAATGTTCCTAGTTTTATTTGCATACACTTGGTAACAGGATTTGATTATTGACAGTACAAAATATAATACTGTAACTTTTTGTTGAAACTTGTTAAGAATTGATTCTTTAAATTGAGAGCAATAGTACATTTGTAACCTCCCTGGTATTACAGAAAGGTGACAAGTGCCCGTCCCGTGGAGAGACGCCCCTGCCCCCGGGCTGGGTCTGGGAAGACGAGTGGGAAGCTGATCTGAGTCGAGCTGTTGATGAAGATGGTAGACCATTGTTATTTTCACCTTGTTAATCAGATTTTTTTTTGGGGGGGGGGGTTACATTTGTTGATTGTAATTTGTTGATTTGAAATAAAAGTACTTTATTACTGATCACCTGTAGGTATTGTATAGCTTTGTTAAGTAATTGTGTAACGTTAAATGTTAGTTAAAGATACTCCACTGCTGACAAATGGTGTCTTTTCTCTATCAAAACAGAAGCAGACTAATTAGTATTTTTCTTCAGTTACAAAAGTTAACTACTTGACACCATACCGCCATTGAAAAGTTTGAACTTCTAATTTTACTTCAAGATAAAAATATTTAAAACAATAACAGTAAACCTGCAATAATCGGGACTCTGATAGTCCGGCACAATTATAATAATACACAATTAAACACCAGTTATTGTTTAAATGATGAGTATCGTTTGATGCTCTGTCGATGGGTGGTGGAACATCTTTCAGATAATTTGATTTAATTGTGTAGGCTGGGAGTATTGTGTGGAGGCCACGATGGCAGGTTATGGTCCCGTTGAGAAGCGATATCACCTCTGTCGCCGTCGTCGATGGATACGTACTCGCCGATTGGTGGAAGATCCAAAGAAACAGAAAGAAAAGGTAGATAGACAAAACCAGGTATTAGTACTAAAAATAATTGTCAGCCAGGTATGAATATCAAAGATAGACATATTACTATTTACCTACTTTTTTTTCATGTCCATTTAGATTTCTTGTATTTTGCGGACAATGAATATCTGTGAAAATAACTTGACTGGAAAAAGATTCAACTACGAGTACGATAGAGTGTTTTAACATTACTGTTAATCGTGAAATGATATCGGGCAAGAAAACACTAAAATAAGGTTGGTTACAGTATTTATCAAATAAGTTCTGATGTAATGGGTTTAAAATTCAATTTTGAGCATCAGATGACAATTTGTCAATTTTTACTTAACAACAATGAATATAAAAATTGAGAATTTGAGATTTGTTTACATTGTCACCAACAGGACATGCAGGAAAGACTGAAGATGGTAAACTAACTTTAAAATATTGAATGCTAGAAATGTGCTCAGAATATAATTTTATCTGTGTTATACACACAGGTGTAAGAATGATTTAAATGACACTCATACAAAGCTTTAGTGACCGTCATACCCTAAACTCACTAACTCACACGTCACCATACTTACAGTCAAAGAACAAGGTAAGTTCATTAACAGCACAATCACCTGTTGTTTTTGTGGAGGTCCATGTCGTTACCTTCTCATGTCTCATCAATTGGGAATGACTTGTCGTTTTTTGTGGATGACCATGTCGTTACCTTCTCATGTGTCCTCAATTGGGAATGACTTGTCGTTTTCTGTGGATGACCATGTCGTTACCTTCTCATGTGTCCTCAATTGGGAATGACTTGTCGTTTTTGTGGATGTCCATGTCGTTACCTTCTCATGTCTCATCAATTGGGAATGACTTGTCGTTTTTGTGGATGACCATGTCGTTACCTTCTCATGTGTCATCAATTGGGAATGACTTGTCGTTTTCTGTGGATGACCATGTCGTTACCTTCTCATGTGTCCTCAATTGGGAATGACTTGTCGTTTTTTGTGGATGACCATGTCGTTACCTTCTCATGTGTCCTCAATTGGGAATGACTTGTCGTTTCTGTGGAGGTCCATGTCGTTACCTTCTCATGTGTCCTCAATTGGGAATGACTTGTCGTTTCTGTGGAGGTCCATGTCGTTACCTTCTCATGTGTCCTCAATTGGGAATGACTTGTCGTTTTTTGTGGATGACCATGTCGTTACCTTCTCATGTGTCCTCAATTGGGAATGACTTGTCGTTTTTTGTGGATGACCATGTCGTTACCTTCTCATGTCTCATCAATTGGGAATGACTTGTCGTTTTTGTGGATGACCATGTCGTTACCTTCTCATGTGTCCTCAATTGGGAATGACTTGTCGTTTTTGTGGATGACCATGTCGTTACCTTCTCATGTCTCATCAATTGGGAATGACTTGTCGTTTTTTGTGGATGACCATGTCGTTACCTTCTCATGTCTCATCAATTGGGAATGACTTGTCGTTTCTGTGGAGGTCCATGTCGTTACCTTCTCATGTGTCCTCAATTGGGAATGACTTGTCGTTTCTGTGGAGGTCCATGTTGTTACCTTCTCATGTGTCCTCAATTGGGAATGACTTGTCGTTTCTGTGGATGACCATGTTGTTACCTTCTCATGTGTCCTCAATTGGGAATGACTTGTCGTTTCTGTGGAGGTCCATGTCGTTACCTTCTCATGTGTCCTCAATTGGGAATGACTTGTCGTTTCTGTGGAGGTCCATGTTGTTACCTTCTCATGTGTCCTCAATTGGGAATGACTTGTCGTTTCTGTGGATGACCATGTTGTTACCTTCTCATGTGTCCTCAATTGGGAATGACTTGTCGTTTCTGTGGAGGTCCATGTTGTTACCTTCTCATGTCTCATCAATTGGGAATGACTTGTCGTTTTTGTGGATGACCATGTCGTTACCTTCTCATGTGTCATCAATTGGGAATGACTTGTCGTTTTTGTGGAGGTCCATGTCGTTACCTTCTCATGTGTCATCAATTGGGAATGACTTGTCGTTTTCTGTGGAGGTCCATGTCGTTACCTTCTCATGTCTCATCAATTGGGAATGACTTGTCGTTTTTTGTGGAGGTCCATGTCGTTACCTTCTCATGTGTCCTCAATTGGGAATGACTTGTCGTTTTTGTGGATGTCCATGTCGTTACCTTCTCATGTGTCATCAATTGGGAATGACTTGTCGTTTTTGTGGAGGTCCATGTCGTTACCTTCTCATGTGTCCTCAATTGGGAATGACTTGTCGTTTTTGTGGAGGTCCATGTCGTTACCTTCTCATGTCTCATCAATTGGGAATGACTTGTCGTTTTCTGTGGAGGTCCATGTCGTTACCTTCTCATGTGTCCTCAATTGGGAATGACTTGTCGTTTTCTGTGGAGGACCATGTCGTTACCTTCTCATGTGTCATCAATTGGGAATGACTTGTCGTTTTCTGTGGAGGACCATGTCGTTACCTTCTCATGTGTCCTCAATTGGGAATGACTTGTCGTTTCTGTGGAGGTTCCATGTCGTACTCTCATGTGTCCTCAATTGGGAATGACTTGTCGTTTTCTGTGGAGGTCCATGTCGTTACCTCCTCATGTGTCCTCAATTGGGAATGACTTGTCGTTTTTTGTGGATGACCATGTCGTTACCTTCTCATGTGTCCTCAATTGGGAATGACTTGTCGTTTTTGTGGATGACCATGTCGTTACCTTCTCATGTGTCATCAATTGGGAATGACTTGTCGTTTTTTGTGGATGACCATGTCGTTACCTTCTCATGTGTCCTCATTTGGGAATGACTTGTCGTTTTCTGTGGAGGTCCATGTCGTTACCTTCTCATGTGTCCTCAATTGGGAATGACTTGTCGTTTTCTGTGGAGGTCCATGTCGTTACCTTCTCATGTGTCCTCAATTGGGAATGACTTGTCGTTTCTGTGGATGTCCATGTCGTTACCTTCTCATGTGTCCTCAATTGGGAATGACTTGTCGTTTCTGTGGAGTCCATGTCGTTACCTTCTCATGTGTCCTCAATTGGGAATGACTTGTCGTTTCTGTGGAGGTCCATGTCGTTACCTTCTCATGTGTCCTCAATTGGGAATGACTTGTCGTTTCTGTGGATGACCATGTCGTTACCTTCTCATGTGTCCTCAATTGGGAATGACTTGTCGTTTTTTGTGGAGGTCCATGTCGTTACCTTCTCATGTGTCCTCAATTGGGAATGACTTGTCGTTTCTGTGGAGGTCCATGTCGTTACCTTCTCATGTGTCCTCAATTGGGAATGACTTGTCGTTTTCTGTGGAGGACCATGTCGTTACCTTCTCATGTGTCCTCAATTGGGAATGACTTGTCGTTTCTGTGGAGGTCCATGTCGTTACCTTCTCATGTGTCCTCAATTGGGAATGACTTGTCGTTTCTGTGGAGGTCCATGTCGTTACCTTCTCATGTGTCCTCAATTGGGAATGACTTGTCGTTTCTGTGGAGGTCCATGTCGTTACCTTCTCATGTGTCCTCAATTGGGAATGACTTGTCGTTTTCTGTGGAGGTCCATGTCGTTACCTTCTCATGTGTCATCAATTGGGAATGACTTGTCGTTTTTGTGGATGTCCATGTCGTTACCTTCTCATGTGTCCTCAATTGGGAATGACTTGTCGTTTTTGTGGATGACCATGTCGTTACCTTCTCATGTGTCATCAATTGGGAATGACTTGTTGTTTCTGTGGAGGTCCATGTCGTTACCTTCTCATGTGTCCTCAATTGGGAATGACTTGTCGTTTCTGTGGAGGTCCATGTCGTTACCTTCTCATGTGTCCTCAATTGGGAATGACTTGTCGTTTTCTGTGGATGACCATGTCGTTACCTTCTCATGTGTCCTCAATAGGGAATGACTTGTCGTTTTCTGTGGAGGACCATGTCGTTACCTTCTCATGTGTCCTCAATTGGGAATGACTTGTCGTTTCTGTGGAGGTCCATGTCGTTACCTTCTCATGTGTCCTCAATTGGGAATGACTTGTCGTTTCTGTGGAGGTCCATGCCGTTACCTTCTCATGTGTCCTCAATTGGGAATGACTTGTCGTTTCTGTGGAGGACCATGTCGTTACCTTCTCATGTGTCCTCAATTGGGAATGACTTGTCGTTTTCTGTGGAGGTCCATGTCGTTACCTTCTCATGTGTCCTCAATAGGGAATGACTTGTCGTTTTCTGTGGATGACCATGTCGTTACCTTCTCATGTGTCCTCAATTGGGAATGACTTGTCGTTTTCTGTGGAGGTCCATGTCGTTACCTTCTCATGTGTCCTCAATTGGGAATGACTTGTCGTTTCTGTGGAGGTCCATGTCGTTACCTTCTCATGTGTCCCTCAATTGGGAATGACTTGTCGTTTTTGTGGATGACCATGTCGTTACCTTCTCATGTGTCCTCAATTGGGAATGACTTGTCGTTTTTGTGGATGTCCATGTCGTTACCTTCTCATGTGTCCTCAATTGGGAATGACTTGTCGTTTCTGTGGATGACCATGTCGTTACCTTCTCATGTGTCATCAATTGGGAATGACTTGTCGTTTTCTGTGGAGGTCCATGTCGTTACCTTCTCATGTGTCCTCAATTGGGAATGACTTGTCGTTTTTGTGGAGGTCCATGTCGTTACCTTCTCATGTGTCCTCAATTGGGAATGACTTGTCGTTTTTTGTGGAGGTCCATGTCGTTACCTTCTCATGTGTCCTCAATTGGGAATGACTTGTCGTTTCTGTGGAGGTCCATGTCGTTACCTTCTCATGTCTCATCAATTGGGAATGACTTGTCGTTTTCTGTGGAGGTCCATGTCGTTACCTTCTCATGTGTCATCAATTGGGAATGACTTGTCGTTTTTGTGGAGGTCCATGTCGTTACCTTCTCATGTGTCCTCAATTGGGAATGACTTGTCGTTTTTGTGGATGTCCATGTCGTTACCTTCTCATGTCTCATCAATTGGGAATGACTTGTCGTTTTCTGTGGATGACCATGTCGTTACCTTCTCATGTGTCCTCAATTGGGAATGACTTGTCGTTTTCTGTGGATGACCATGTCGTTACCTTCTCATGTGTCCTCAATTGGGAATGACTTGTCGTTTTCTGTGGAGGACCATGTCGTTACCTTCTCATGTGTCCTCAATTGGGAATGACTTGTCGTTTTTGTGGATGACCATGTCGTTACCTTCTCATGTGTCCTCAATTGGGAATGACTTGTCGTTTTCTGTGGAGGTCCATGTCGTTACCTTCTCATGTGTCCTCAATTGGGAATGACTTGTCGTTTTCTGTGGAGGACCATGTCGTTACCTTCTCATGTGTCCTCAATTGGGAATGACTTGTCGTTTCTGTGGAGGTCCATGTCGTTACCTTCTCATGTGTCCTCAATTGGGAATGACTTGTCGTTTTTGTGGAGGTCCATGTCGTTACCTTCTCATGTGTCCTCAATTGGGAATGACTTGTCGTTTTTGTGGATGACCATGTCGTTACCTTCTCATGTGTCCTCAATTGGGAATGACTTGTCGTTTTTTGTGGAGGTCCATGTCGTTACCTTCTCATGTGTCCTCAATTGGGAATGACTTGTCGTTTTTTGTGGATGACCATGTCGTTACCTTCTCATGTGTCCTCAATTGGGAATGACTTGTCGTTTTCTGTGGATGACCATGTCGTTACCTTCTCATGTGTCATCAATTGGGAATGACTTGTCGTTTTTGTGGATGTCCATGTCGTTACCTTCTCATGTGTCCTCAATTGGGAATGACTTGTCGTTTTTTGTGGATGACCATGTCGTTACCTTCTCATGTGTCCTCAATTGGGAATGACTTGTCGTTTTTGTGGATGACCATGTCGTTACCTTCTCATGTGTCCTCAATTGGGAATGACTTGTCGTTTCTGTGGAGGTCCATGTCGTTACCTTCTCATGTGTCCTCAATTGGGAATGACTTGTCGTTTTCTGTGGAGGTCCATGTCGTTACCTTCTCATGTGTCCTCAATTGGGAATGACTTGTCGTTTTCTGTGGAGGTCCATGTCGTTACCTTCTCATGTGTCCTCAATTGGGAATGACTTGTCGTTTCTATGGAGGTCCATGTTGTTACCTTCTCATGTGTCCTCAATTGGGAATGACTTGTCGTTTGTGTGGATGACCATGTTGTTACCTTCTCATGTGTCCTCAATTGGGAATGACTTGTCGTTTTCTGTGGAGGTCCATGTTGTTACCTTCTCATGTGTCCTCAATTGGGAATGACTTGTCGTTTCTGTGGAGGTCCATGTCGTTACCTTCTCATGTGTCCTCTATTGGGAATGACTTGTCGTTTCTGTGGAGGTCCATGTTGTTACCTTCTCATGTGTCCTCAATTGGGAATGACTTGTCGTTTCTGTGGATGACCATGTCGTTACCTTCTCATGTGTCATCAATTGGGAATGACTTGTCGTTTTCTGTGGAGGTCCATGTCGTTACCTTCTCATGTGTCCTCAATTGGGAATGACTTGTCGTTTTCTGTGGATGACCATGTCGTTACCTTCTCATGTGTCCTCAATTGGGAATGACTTGTCGTTTTCTGTGGAGGACCATGTCGTTACCTTCTCATGTGTCCTCAATAGGGAATGACTTGTCGTTTTTGTGGATGACCATGTCGTTACCTTCTCATGTGTCCTCAATTGGGAATGACTTGTCGTTTCTGTGGATGACCATGTCGTTACCTTCTCATGTGTCCTCAATTGGGAATGACTTGTCGTTTTCTGTGGAGGTCCATGTCGTTACCTTCTCATGTGTCCTCATTTGGGAATGACTTGTCGTTTTTTGTGGATGACCATGTCGTTACCTTCTCATGTGTCCTCAATTGGGAATGACTTGTCGTTTTTGTGGATGACCATGTCGTTACCTTCTCATGTCTCATCAATTGGGAATGACTTGTCGTTTTCTGTGGAGGTCCATGTCGTTACCTTCTCATGTGTCATCAATTGGGAATGACTTGTCGTTTTTGTGGATGACCATGTCGTTGCCTTCTCATGTGTCCTCATTTGGAAATTTCTTCATTCATTTTCTTTTCTTGTGCCACGTACAATTTAGGCATCCATTATTTTGGTTTTTCCATGCATGGTTTTACCTAAGTATAGTTCATATCAACTTACGTTTCTTTTCTGTCACCATTTATTCAACAGCTACTTGTCTTCCCATGAACAACAGTACTGTTTTGTATATAACCTTAACAGGTATATACCTCCCCACTTTCAGATCTAAGCCCGCTCTCCCAAAAACGTACTCCTCCTTAACTTTTTTATCAAGACTATATTCAACCTTCTAAAGCCAGATTGAATTACGCTATGTTCATCAGATGTTAATGCATCCGGAGTTCCCTTATAACTGGTTTTAACCAGACTGAGTTGGTCCCAGCCCATCAGTCAGATTGAGTAATCTTCCCTTGCTGCATTCTAACTTGTCTCTACTTATCAACCAGATTGAATTATTTCCCCTTACATTTGCCAATGGGCTAGATTTCCCCCTCCCCCCTTATGGAAATTTTGTCAGAATTATTAATGCATGAACACAACATGAAACAATTCCTATTTTAATGTTAATTTGTTTTGTATGCAGCTTGGTTTATTTTTGTTTGAGTCAGTGATTGGCTGCATGCGTGTTATAATGTACAACCTGCATACAGGCCTACATTATTTGTCAGTATATGTAAAGTTTGTTCAAGATTATGCTCTATTATTCTTGTGACAAAAGTTATCAAAAAAGATACTCAAATTTGACCAGTTTATACACCTTTTGGATTGTTACTAAAGCTGCAAAATTAGAAAATTTCAATTACTATTGAATCAAGGATTTACTAAAAACCACAACCTAGTTTCTAAAATAATTTATGGATTTTGGGGCCAACTACTGCCTAAACTATACAGTTCTTCTGATTCCATTTCATTTTGATGTCATGCATAACAAGAACAGTTTTTATTGCAGGGAAATTTTCGCTGCTGCAACTTTGACATTGATCTCGGAGAACTTAAGAACTTCATATAAACATAAACATACTTTTCCTCCATTTGCTAGATAAAGAAGTCACAAGAACAAGCGGATGGATGGGAGTATGCTCCACTATTTAACATGAAGTTCCACTGTAAGGAGCACACAATGGACATGGTTCGCCGCAGACGCTGGCATCGTAAGATGGTGGCTGAGACCCCAGGGGCTAGCTGCTTCTTCAGCATGAAAACAGATGTAAGCATCTTATTACCATATAGCAGGTCATTTTCGCAGACCAAAATTTTCGAGATTTGATCTGAAAATGAAAAAATCATATGTGAGTGATTATAAATTTTCGCAATATGGATTTTAAAGGTAGATATCATTGAACCATTTCTCCTTATTTTGCGGATTAAATTTTCGCTATCATATCAATGTGCCACAAAATCACGAAAAATATCATCTCCACGAAAATAACTAGCTATATCATTTACCCCTGAAAACACAGGGGAACTGCTTTAAGTTGTCGCTGACAACTATCTAGTTCTTGTATCTAGAGTTAAAAACAGAACAATTTTAGACTTTACTATTATTCTTTAGAGGCTAAAAGTTATGAACTTATTGTTAATTATGCTACAGCCAACGTAGCCTTACCAAAAGAGATATTTTAAAAGAAAAAATTAATTGGTGAAAGTACCCAAAACAGATCACTAATCACATATCTTCGTACATTCATGTGCCGAAACATTATTCAGGGGGTCGAACATGTCTGGGTATGAGAAGTTGTAATTTGGTATGCAAAGCATAAAAAGTTGAAAGTACTGCTTCGAGTATCAACAGTGATTGGGAAATCACTCATGTCTCTTCTATGTTTCATACAACACTCTTATTATATAATTTCCAGGATGATGATGACAAAGATGGCGTTGCTTCATTAACAGCCCCGAGGATGTTCCTCACCTTTGACAGTAAGTTTTACCTTGAATATTCATAAACCTTAAACTTTGACCTTGAATATTGACCTTCTATTTTGACCTTCACTGTGACTTGATTTGAGGCACTTTGGTTCCTTTGCTGTCTATTGCCCTGTTGTAAAGGTGGCTTAGAATTTAGATATAGTCTAATTGAGCTGTTAGTGGCTATGTAATTGTTTTCAAGAATGACAAATTTTTAAAACCACAAATATCATTTGGTTACCATAGTTACCGAATGAAACTTCATAATAGGCGTGAGTAAACATTTCCAATAGATAACTGGTAAGCATATGTACCCGCTTTGAAAGAATGACAAATTATAATGTAATCGTCCTATTTTCCAAAAGATGAAATTTAATTTAGTTGAGGGATAATGAGAAATCTATAATTGTGTTACAGAATCTTACAAGTACCAGCTGAGGGCGTATATCTACCAGGCTAGGGATTTGTTGGCCGGGGACGAATCAGGTCTATCTGGTAAGTTTGAATAATTTGCCTAATTAGTAATAAGTTGAAATATAACAGCCTGCATAGTGTATAATATGAAGATAGATTCACTCATTATACCTTCTAAGTTTCTGGGCTAATTTTAATGAAATTTCACAGCAATATTGGAAACCATATGTCATGTGACTTCATCATTCATCTCATGTGACTTCTTATTTTTGTCATGTGATTTCATATTCATGTCATGTGACTTCATTATTCCTGTCATATGACTTCATCATTCTTGTCATGTGACTTCCAGATCCGTACGCCCGTGTATCTCTCCTGACCCAGAGTGGTGTGACAGAGAAGATCCACAAGTCACTTTGTCCGAGCTGGGATCAAACCATCATCTTTGAAGAATTTGAGATTTATGGAGACCCAAAAACAATTGAGTCACAACCACCTGAGATTTTTGTTGAAGTGTTTGACTTCGACAAATTGGTAAGTACAGAGTATGTGTAAATTCAAAGATAAGCATGTTCACAGTGTACTGGGCCACATTCAGTTATCATGGTTTCTCCACATGCCCTATCTCCTGTACAATTTGTTTGGTATTTTTGAACAGCTAAACTACAACACCCTTTCAAGTGTTCATTTCACGAAATTATTTGTTTGGTAAATGATATTGCAAACAACTCTACGTTTTGCCTTTGTCATCAATGGTTGTACCATTCAAAGATAGTTTGGGAAATCATGACTGACGTGTTTATTATTCCTGCAATTTTTGTTTATTCTTTTTTGTTTTGACAAAATCATTAAAAGATTTTGAAAAAATCATGATACCTAACTGGCTGTGACCCAGTATAGTAACATTATCAATAAATAGGTCACAGCGTGTAAAAGTGGTTGTAAGAGAATATTGACAGATTATTTCCTGGATATCACTTGTTTATGTTTAGTTATGTAGCCTCTAGCTATATTAATACATGTAGGAATAGCACCGTCAGACATTGGTGACATCGTATAAAAGCTTCAATGAGAACATATTACTTGATGAAGTACGTGTCATATGATTTTGGTTTAAGCATGACCTATATCTGTTTTAGGGATCCAATGAGTTCCTCGGGCGAGCTCGTGCCCAGCCAATGGTGAAGCTCGATCCGAGTGACGCTAGAATGCCAGTCCTCCAATGGTACGACATCAAACGTGGAAACGAGGACGGAGGAGAATTACTGGCCGCCTTCGAACTTTTCTTGGTGAGGACATATTCAAGCTCCTATTGGTTTAAAATTATCTAGATTAAAAGAAAATAACAACTATAGACAATAAGCTGTAAGGAATTAGCCAAGTGCAAATTTATATGTGAAGCAACTGTGATTTTGTTTTTCTTTGAGAATTATTTTTTAAGAATAATAATTATCTTAAGATTCCCGGAGGCGAGAAAGTCTATGGAAAGGTTTGTGTACACACTTATACAGTTCACATCAGATGGTTTGGTTCTCATCCACTTTCAAGAGTGTCACACGAGTGTGGTGGTGACGTGGTGACCAAACACCCGACGCATACTTTGAATACTATGTCTTTGGTATCAGGAGCTTAGAATTGTTATTAAAGGACTATGTATGATTTGGACCTATTTGGACCCATATTCATCATTTTTTAAAACTAAATGTTGAAAATTAAGTTTTTGTATTCGAAATATTTAGTACATCATTGATTCAATTGTAATGAAAGTTTTCTAATTTTGCTTTTACCTTTTAGTTTTAGTTGCCTTGGTAACTGCATTGATTAAGGAAATCTGAAAATTTTGTCATTTTTCATTTATTTATTTTTCATTTATTTTATATAAAGTTTGTTCAAGGCTGCACTCAATGATTTGCAAATGAAAAACAAAGCACAACATTGCCAAAATTGACAAATTTTCCATATTTTCCTGATTTATGTATTTTTAGGATGGTTACCATAGCAACTACAACTACAATGATACACAATAGTCATACCTATTGTATCAAGGATGTACTTGATATTTGAAATTAAACACTTAATCGCTTATAACAAGTTTGAAAAGTTTGACAGATTTGGGGGTCAAAAAGGGTTTGAATCCTTAGAGAAATAAGAAACAGCTGTATCTTAATTTGGGTTACACAATGTCATGAAAATTTTATAATTGTGCACAATTTTAATTTCACATTTCACTAAATAAGGAGCTGACACCTTGAATTAATTTATATTAGAAGGAGTCCTAGTTCAATGGTAGTATATAGCTCTTACGTGTGTTCCAAGTTATCATTATTGGTTAACATGATGGAGATAGTAAGGTTAGGACACATTCTTATGACCACTTCATTCAAACGGTAATTAATCAGTGACAGAATTCAATGTGTCTTCATATTATAAAACTAGTGTCTTAGTTATTTTCTATTTTTCATCTCTTTTTCTTTAAAGATTTTAAAAACATTTTCACTCTATGGTTCCATGGAATGTTGGAGAAGCAATTATTTTTATTTTTAAGATTTGGGAGATATTTTTAACTAAATGCACATTTAAATACTTTTGGTTTTTTTTCTCTCCATGTGCGAGAGCCAATGCAAATGATTTCTGAAAAATCTGGCATTTATGGTGAGAAGTCAGTGTATGATTTCGATTATTACAGTGATATTAAGATTATTTTTTAGATTGGATTTGTGTGTATTATACTCTTATACATAACAAAAGGTGATACCAGTTGTTCTGAATCTTCAAGCATTCAAATGACCATGACTCAAGGAACTAAAATGTAGATTATGTACCACATCTATTAAACAATAGACATATCTTTGAATTGTTTATATTTAGATAAAAAATTGGATTTAGCTCAGACAAATATTGGTTTTCATGTACAGAAAATGCTAAAAAAATGACAAATTTGAATATCAATTTAGAAGAAAATGATAGGTTTAATTTCTAAGGAATTTTGATTGAAAAGTTTATAAAAAGTTTTAAACAATTGACAGCTTGGCGGAGGAGATTTGCCATTCTTGCCTCCAAAGAAAGGAAATCTGTTCCTGGTGCCTAATGGTATCCGACCCGTCATGCAGAGAACTGGAGTGGAGGTAAGAGAGATTTTCATATTACATATATAGGGAAAGTATATGGAAAGAAAACTGCAGTGGAGGTAAAAACTAAAAGTTTGAAGATCTCATTTATTTAGTTATAAAATCTTCTGTTTTCATCACACACATTTGTCATGGCCAAATGATTACCTTGATTTAAATTTCCAAAGTACCAACATGCAGATGTTTTGTAACAAAGCCAAGCTTTCACACTTTCACATTCTGTCGTGTTTAGGAATTTGATCAGTATTGTTATTGATGCGGTGATTTACTTTGATAATATTTCAGAAAAAAATGCAAATATAAACTGCATTGGGTTTTATTTGCGGGGGTTCCTATCTTATTTGCTGTCTTTACATAGCAAATTAATATTAATTGTGTTTTAATGATAAAAACAAATTAAAAAAATTCTACTATTGAAGTGTTTATCACAGCTGTCATATATATAATATATCCTTATATTGTTTGTTGCTGTCATTAGGTGCTGTGCTGGGGGGTGAGGAATATGAAGAAATTCCAGTTGTCAGCAGTTACCTCCCCTAGTATTGAATTTGAATGTGGAGGTCATCTAGTGTCATCCAAGGTCATCAAAAATACCAAGAAAAACCCCAACTTTGACGAATCTGTGCTCTTCTTTGACGTGGTAAGTTAGAGGCTTCGATGATTTCGGCATCAATACAGTTACCAGCCTTAATTTAAAAGTTATCTTAAATGAATAACTTTGTAATCTGTCTCAAAATTGAACCACTAATATTGTAGAAGTCATATGCTTAGTAATACAATTGTTCCAATGTAACTTAAAGATTCCCTCAATGTTATCGCTATTATAGAAGTAATACAATTGTTCCAATGTAACTTAAAGATTTCCTCAATGTTATCGCTATTATAGAAGTAATACAATTGTTCCAATGTAACTTAAAGATTTCCTCAATGTTATCGCTATTATAGAAGTAATACAATTGTTCCAATGTAACTTAAAGATTTCCTCAATGTTATCGCTATTATAGAAGTAATACAATTGTTCCAATGTAACTTAAAGATTTCCTCAATGTTATCGCTATTATAGAAGTAATACAATTGTTCCAATGTAACTTAAAGATTTCCTCAATGTTATCGCTATTATAGAAGTAATACAATTGTTCCAATGTAACTTAAAGATTCCCTCAATGTTATCGCTATTGTAGAAGTAATACAATTGTTCCAATGTAACTCAAAGATTCCCTCAATGTTATCGCTATTGTAGAAGTAATACAATTGTTCCAATGTAACTTAAAGATTCCCTCAATGTTATCGCTATTGTAGAAGTAATACAATTGTTCCAATGTACATCCTTAAAGATTCCCTCAATGTTATCGCTATTATAGAAGTAATACAATTGTTCCAATGTAACTTAAAGATTCCCTCAATGTTATCGCTATTGCAGAAGAACAGGACCTTATTTTGTTACTAAGACAAATAGTAGATTTTACTGGAGGACTTTTTCTCTGCAGATGTTGCCACGAGAAGAATTATATATGCCACCGATGAACATACGCGTTCGGGACCATCGTCAGTTTGGCCGCAAGCCGACCGTGGGAATTCATGTCTTGAAAACGTTTGAAAAATTCCGTTGCCAGCCCGCCATCACCGCAGCGACCCCGGATGAAGATGATCAGGGTTCAGTTCCTTTTGTTGCTTTGCTAGACATCTCCACTAAACGGATATCTAAGATCTCTCAGCGTGCTGACACGGGGACCCTCGGTGGCGGATACTCCGGGGGTGAGACACCCTCTCCTCTAGACCCCCGCCCCCGCCCCTCCATTAAACAGCAGTCAAATAGTGCTATTTATAAATTATCATATAAAAATATTTTTTTCATGATTAATCCATAAATTCAACTCGGGTCCTTCAAAAGAACATTAAATATTCTTGTTTGATAAATTTATATAATCAAGAGATTTAAATTTTAATCTGACTTACAAAGTTATACAAGATTGATACAAACTTTGATTAATAATTCAAATTAGTTCTTAAACTATATATTAGTTATTTAATTAGAAACAATGCATTTTCTGTTTGTATAGTTTAAAAAATATTTGTAGGTAGCAATACATATATATATATATATTAACCAAATATCTAGACTCACAAGAAATTGTTATAATTTGAACTTTAAGCATGATTACTTTTCCAGTTATATTTTGATATTTTTTTCTATTCAAAACATTTTTCTTACAAGTTTAATGTTGTTTTTTATAGATATAAAAATTGAAACACTTCAGTGTTGCATATTCTGGTTTTACTGAATATTTTTATCATTCGATGTTGTAGTTGTTCAAAATTCATTTTAAAGTTTAAAATTCAGTGTTGTATTTGTTTTTCAATTTAACGTTTAAGATTCATATTTATTTGAGAAGATGAAAACAAAATAATTTTGACTGTTCCCATTGTTGATAGATTTTTTTTCTGCACGACACTTCACTCTCAGCTAAATATACTAACAAAAGTGGGTTTAGTTAGGTTCTACTGACTTCAGTGGTTTGATGTAGTGAGGATGAAGGGCTAATGCTGACAGAAGATGACAATTACGTCTTCGAGACACATGATTTATCTTGTGGGAAACAAATATTCATGTCTCCCTCACATCAGGGCAATAAATGTATAGCAATATTATTGTAGCTTCACCGTTCTAAGGGAAGTAAGTAAGAATTGGATGTTTATGATCAACAGAACAAAACAAAAGAAATTGGTTTAGATTGAAGAAAATTACAGTTAGTTTGTTTATATGTCCTGTTATAACAATCCAGGTTATTAGTACACCTTACTGCGGTGTCCAGCATCTGTCCATCCACTTGACTTCTTCTTGATAACTGATGGTCAGAATTTATCCAAATTTGACTCACAGCATCCTTATTGGGTGTAGACTTTTTCAGATTGATTGCTTAAACCTCCTGTGGGTCAGAAGGGCAGAGCAAAAAGTGGTCATTTTGGTAATTATAAGGATTAGACTATACAGAGGGTGGGGTGAGGTCTGCAGGGAGGGGAGGGGGGGGGCGGGGGGTTAGTCAGCATCATTCTGTCAGCATTACAGAGGTTTTATAGTAATAGTTTGGTTTAGGACTGCCATGTGACTTATTGTGGGTTAGTCATGTGACATGATGTAGGGACTGTCATGTGACATGATGTAGGGACTGTCATGTGACATGATGTAGGGCTATCATGTGACATGATGTAGGGGCTGTCATGTGATATGGTGTAGGGCTATCATGTGACATGATGTAGGGGCTGTCATGTGACATGATGTAGGGCTATCATGTGACTTGATGTGGGGGCTGCAATGTCATGATGTAGGGGCTTATGTGGCATGAGTAGGGCGTCATGTGACATGATGTAGGGCTTCATGTGACATGATGTAGGGGCTGTCATGTGACATGATGTAGGGCTGTCATGTGACATGATGTAGGCTATCATGTGACATGATGTAGGGGCTGTCATGTGACATGATGTAGGGCTATCATGTGACTGATGTAGGGGCTGTCATGTGACATGGTGTAGGCTATCATGTGACATGATGTAGGGCTATGACATGATGTAGGGGCTGTCATGTGACATGATGTAGGGGCTATCATGTGACATGATGTAGGGCTATCATGTGACATGATGTAGGGGCTGTCATGTGATATGGTGTAGGGCTATCATGTGACATGATGTAGGGGCTGTCATGTGACATGATGTAGGGCTATCATGTGACTTGATGTAGGGGCTGTCATGTGACATGGTGTAGGGGCTATCATGTGACATGATGTAGGGGCTGTCATGTGACATGGTGTAGGGGCTGTCATGTGATTCCAAATTAACTTATCACATGACTTATATATAACATATCTTGTATACTTATCATTTATCTATGCTTACAGCCGGCAGAAGGTAAAATACTTAGCCATGCTTTGTAGCTTGTCGCCTTTGTATAGGTATAAAACATCAATGTTATGTTAAATGTAGCATGAGTGAGTTCAGGGAGAATATTAAACAAAATGAAATTCTTTTTAAACAAGCCTTGAGGTAAGATCTGGATGTTTTGGTTTGGTATTTTAAAACACGGTGATCATTTTCTCCTTTGAAAATAAATGTTACTTACTGAAAGATTGAGAGAAACTGCCATTGTGCATGGTTCGAGTTCGATGTTGTACAGAGTGAATATGGCCGCTGACTCCCTAACATATGGTGGTTGTTAGTTACCCGTCTGTGTGTCTGCTACGAGGGTCCCGTCTTGTTTAGCTTTTATAGAATTATTGTAGTGAAAACTGTAAATTGTCTAATCCGGATGTCAATATGATCAGCATATTCCATCATATTACAGAGTTAGCTCCCTTGTGGGTAGGTATCCATTATGACGTCATCATTTTGTGAGAGCAATTTACGTCATTTTCTTCGACATTACGCTTGCAAACTCATAACGTCACAATCAATCCCTACCCGCAAGAGCAGATGAATCATAAAGAAATTGGCTTGTATAGCCAGGTTCTTGAGACTAAAAATGAAGAAGAAAATACCATACAATTGAGCTGAAATAGAGGGATCCGGATTAGACAAAGTATGGTTTTGAGAGTTTATATATATATACTGTACTCACAACACTGCCTTCATTCACAAACCCCCCTCATAACACACACATCTCTCGTCATTTTAAATACCCGCTACTAAATCATTCTCATTCCCCTCCTCTCCCTACTAAATTAACTGTCTTAGTCCTATAGAAATCCTTCAATTTAGAATTTTGTTGTCACTGTTATCGTTTCCAGACATAATGAGTTATCTGCCCCTAGCATCTTCTCTAGGATAACTGCAGACACTTCAGGGTTGATTTTATGTCCCTCTGAAAGAATGATCTGCCCCTGAATAATCAGTTAGTTATCTGACTTTTTCTCCTTTTGACATTGTATAGATTAACCTTCCAACAACTTTTATACTAACATTCCTAAGAGAATCTCTAAATTTTCGTTTTGATAAGTAAATAAGACAATTATCCCGTTGAAATTGTTAATATCATTGAATATTTTATTCTTCGAGTACTCTTCACTTTAAACAGTTAAACTGTAAAATCTTCAGAGTTCAAAAGGTATAGATTTAAAATAGGAATTAAGTTATCTCCCCTTGGTCTGATCTGTATCACGAGTACACTCTGTTAGATGAATTCCTGTACACTCTGTTAGATGAATTCCTGTAGAAGCTGCATGCCCTGATAGAGAGCCATTTACTACACTATATCATGCTTATATTTGTAATGTCGATAGCTTTATTCATATTGCTAGAGTTTTAAATGTATGTTGTGCTATTGTGATGCTTATCAGTAGTAGGTGATGCTTACCACTAGTTAGTCACTGAAGGAAGTTCCCAGATCGACACAAACAATTAATCTGAACCATTCTTGTAATATCATGTTTGAGAAAGAATTTTAAATTAACGGATTCAGTCTGGTTTTCTTTTGAAACAGAAAAAATAATCTTCATATAGAAAAGATAATATTACACAAGTCCAAAATAAAGAAATGTGTTCTTTGATGTTCAGAAGCTTTCCATTGAGATTGAATCATTCACCCAATGGTTGTCATAGTTACCTGTTGATTCTGGAACAGCCTCTACTAAAGACACCCTGTGGTCTTATGTAACCAGAGATATCCCAGGGTTACCTCCCTTTCCCTGTGATTGACATATTTAATTGTATTAACTGTGAGAGGTTTTGTATACATTATAACATTACATAGTCTTATCCCATAGTTACCTCCCCTTGACTTATTTGATTGTATTAACTGTGAGTGGTTTTGTATACATTATAACATTACATAGTCTTATCCCAGAGTTACCTCCCCTTGACTTACCTGATTGTATTAACTGTGAGAGGTTTTGTATACATTATAACATTACATAGCCTTATCCCAGAGTTACCTCCCCTTGACTGACCTGATTGTATTAACTGTGAGAGGTTTTGTATACATTATAACATTACATAGCCTTATCCCAGAGTTACCTCCCCTTGACTGACCTGATTGTATTAACTGTGAGAGGTTTTGTATACATTATAACATTACATAGCCTTATTCCATAGTTACCTCCCCTTGACTTATCTGATTGTATTAACTGTGAGAGGTTTTGTATACATTATAACATTACATAGCCTGTAGTCATATGTGAAGTCTATATTAATATCTATTAATACTTCCTAGATATATATTTACTGTATTTGTCCATTTTGGGGAGGGGGAAGGTGAAATCAAATTCGAAGGATTTCTTATCTCTTCTTCTGCTGTGAAACCTGAGATTTGTGAAGTTGAAATTGTGTATAATACTAAAATGAATAATTAAACCTAATCCATATATTTTCTCGAGTCTCACCATTACTGTCGTTTAGAACAAATATAAGTGCAAATTATACATGTAACAGACATTTTAAATCGTAGTGACTGATTCTGCTAAGCAATTTAATGTGAAGTTTCGCTACATATGCATTCAGTATTTGAAAGTGAGATGGAAAAGCAGAGAAAAGCAGAGAAAAAATCCCGGTTTCTATTGGCAGACATAGATCATTTTGTGGTGGGCACCAAAATCACTTTGGGATCTCTTAATTGTTTCAATTATTTATTTTTGTGTACTTATTTTGGTTCTGGAAATTTATCTTACAATTTCAAATCATTTTTTCGTAGTCCGTATTTGGAAAGTTTATGATACTTAATTAAAGTTAAATATCTTTATATGCCTTATACTTTTCATAACATTTTTACAATTAAGTGACATCAAATTTCCAATCCTAGTGGCCTTAATCATGCTTCAATATAAGTAAGGCGGCGGTACCTTAATTTACCTTAAACTTTGTTGATGACCTTTAGCTGTGACCACTGATTGACCATTGACCGGTAATGGCCTAGCTCTTTTACCTGTGAAGCTAGGTAGGGTGCCCCTGCTATGCCTACATTCTATAACAATATGTAAAATGATTGATTATAGTCTGTATCATATAAATGTTTGATTATAGTCTGTATCATATAAATGATTGATTATAGTCTGTATCATATAAATGTTTGATTATAGTCTGTATCATATAAATGCCATACTACTTGAGTAGTTTAGCTTTGTGAATTCAAGAAATATAAGCGTTTTTAGGTCATCTGACCCAAAGGGTCAGGATGACCTATAGTCATCATGCACCGTCCGTCGTCGTCTGCCGTGCGCCGTCCGCCGTCCGCATTGCGTAAACTTTTCATTGAAACAACTTCTTCTCAATAACCGTAAGGCCTAAAGTACTCATATTTGGCCTGTAGCATACTGGGATGAAGGGCTATCAAAGTTGTGAAAATAAATGAACTTGACCTACTTTAAAGGTCACAGGGTCAAATAGGCTAAAATCTTTGAACGACTTCTTCTAACTTACCAAAAGGTCCAGGGTACTCATATTTGGCCTGTAGTATGCTGGGATGAAGGGCTACAAAAGTTGTGAAAATAAATGACCTTGACGTACTGTCAAGGTCACAGGGGTCAAATAGGCTAAAATCTTTGAACGACTTCTTCTAACTAACCAAAAGGTCCAGGGTACTCATACTTGGCCTGAAGCATGCTGGGGTGAAGGGCTACAAAAGTTGTGAAAATTAATGACCTTGACGCATTGTCAAGGTCACCGGGGGTCAAATAGGCTAAAATTTTTGAAAGACTTCTAACTAACCCAAAGGTCCAGGGTACTCATATTTGGCCTGTAGCATGCTGGGATGAAGGGCTACCAAAGTTGTGAAAATAAATGACCTTGACCTACTCTCAAGGTCATAGGAGTCAAATAGACTTAAATCTTTGAATGACTTTTTACAACTAACCGAAAGGTTCAGGGTACTCATATTTAGCCTGTGGCATGCTGGGATGAAGGGCTACCAAAGTTGTGAAAATTGATGACCTTGACGTTCTTTCAAGGTTTCAAGGTCACAGGGTCAAATAGGCTAAATTCTTTGAACGATTTTTGTTAACTAACCCAAAAGTCCAGGATACTCATATTTTGCTGGTGGCATGCTGGGATGAAGGTTACCATAGTTATAAAAATGAATGACCTTGACCTTCTTTCAATGTCACAGGGGTCAATTAAGCTAAAATCTTTTAACTACACCTTTTGATTAGCCGAAAGGTCCAGGGTATTCATATTTAGTCAATAGCATGCTGAGATAAAGGGCTATCAAAGTCGTGGAAATGAATGACCTTGACCTACTTTCAAGGTCACGAGAGTCAAATATTCCAAAATCTTGAATTTTGAACTTCTTCTCAAGTTCTACCAGTGTGATTAAGCTGAAACCTGCATGAAATGATCCTGACATGGTCCCGACCAAGTGTTGTTATATTTTATGTCGATCCAAAATCCAAGATGGCTGCCACAGATGATCCAAGATGGCTGCCACAGATGCCATCTTGAAAACACATTTGAACTTCTTCTCAAGTTCTACCAGTGCAATTTAACTGAAACTTGAAACATGAAATGCGACTGATATGATCTTGTCAAAGTGATGTTATATCTCTGGTTGATCCCAGATTGAAGATGGCTACCATGACACCATATCTAATTATTTTCCTATACAGCTATTGCCAAGATAGTCAGATGACCGTTAAGGCCCTTGGGCCTCTTGTTTTTTAGATAATCATTATTTTGTAACACTACAATCAGTAAGTATATACCAGTAGTTTGTAATGTACAATTATGACAATGAAGGCCATGTTATCCATCACTATAAAGAAGCAAAATGGAATCAAGTTTAGAGATAGGTTCCCACGTATTTGTGGCCAATTTTAATCTCCTCAAACATACTGTCCTCCAGGGTTATATATAAGTGCTCTGTGTAATTCATTAGTTATTCCTGCTGTATAACGTCGATGACTTCAGGTAGATGTTCTTCATCCCTAATAGATCTCCCATCCCCAGGGTGATATTCCTCCTCCCCCTCCCCTCCCCTCCTCTTCCCCAGGGTGTCTTTGGTCCATTGTCTCACCCCCACGAGTAAACAATGATATTACCACACTGTTGAGCTTAGTGTCGTAGTAACCGTGGTGACCGTTTATAGATTTTCTATCTATAATTCTTATCTATATGAAAATTTTAGCAAAATTGCGAAAGATGAAAAAATATGTAATAAGTAGTGCATGAATGACTATTTGATTGTAATTTTCTCATCTTTTTTAAAAAAAACACCTATTATTTCGAAATGAAAATTAAAAAAAGTACAAAAATGTTTCATTTTAATCTTCAGGATAATATTGTTGAGTGAAATTAATTTTAAATTCATTTGTTCTATTTTTGCTGCCAGGTGGAATTGTGGGAAATGGTCCCGGGGGTGACACCATTATAGACATGCCTGGTGATGAGAAACCTAAGGTAGGTACATTATAACTCCAATCATCCTCCACATGTTTACTGAAGTTGAAGAAACTTATTTGTAATGTCAGACCTAGAGTTATCTCCCTTTCATGAAGAACTATTTCCTGAATTTATTTCTTAAATAGTTAAAATGTTTATCTTTTGAGTTAGTTTTCAATAAATATATAATAAATGTGTGTCCTATTTAAACCAATTGAATTAACGTTGTCAATGTAAATCTTAATAATTATCTTAAGATTCTAAAATGTTATAATGAACATGATGGTAGTTGAATATAAATTCTCAAAAGTTTTCTTTGCTTTGCAAACAAGGATCAGTTTTAATTGAAATATTTCATGCAGGTTTAGATTTAACAAAGTTTAATTCTGATGTAATTATATTATATTTGGAAATAGCATTACAGAAACTACTACCGTATTTGCCGTTATTAGTGCCCCCCCCCTCCCCCGCCTATAAGCGCCCCTCCCCTTTTCTGGAGAAGAGTTGAAGTTGTATAAACACCCCCATCCCATGGATTAAATTATGATGTTTTACAACATGTGATGCCTCTGACATCAGCATTGTATCCCATATTACATGAACTTGTGAGTCTTTTACATGTGAATCATGACTTAATAATGTGTTTCAAAGGTTAAAAGGCATATGCATGTTTACTGTAACAGATTATTGTGTCATGAGGACAGAAAGAGGTGAAATATTGCTGATTTTCAGTTCACTAATAAGCACCCCTTTTGTTACAAATTTTTAAGCGCTCTGGGTGCTAATTACGGCAAATACAGTATGTTAATTGTTCTGGTGCCAGTTGGGTTCAGCACTTTGACATGTAGATACTGTTATTGTACTTACATACTGCTACACAGGGCAGGTTTGACAAAGCTAAAGTCAAGATTTCCTCGGCATTTTCCAAGGATAGAAGAAAGGTGACTCGTCGTAGGTTGGGAGGAATTTTCCTTCCTGCATATTATTATCCCAGATTGTCTCCCTTTAGTCCCTTGACGTTTACCAACGTGTAGCTTGCTTTTGTACTATCAGGGTGGCAGATCTCTGGAATGGTTCCAACTACATGTAGATGTTGTCTCGTTTCTTACTCAAGGAATATTTTGAAACTAAAAATTGAAGAGGATTGGTTTTCAAAGTCATATATTTCAGATTTTCTTGTAAAGAAAACATCTTAAAGTTCATGAAGTATATAGAATGTACTTCTTGAAGCAGTCAACATGATGTCATACTAGTGATTACAGAAACCACAGAATCAATGATATACAATAGGATTTATATTTTAGTCACTAAAAAAAGTTATCAAATGTCTTATAAAAATATCAGAAATAACGAATGTAATTTTCATGAAAATAAAATCCTTCATATGTTTGTGATTATTTATCTTTATGAAGAGTACCAAATCGATTTTGGGAATAAAGAAGATGACTTTTCCTCAGCTAGACTTACCGTCTTTTAAGAAGTCCAAACAGAAAGAAGACGAGGTTTGGCATCCTCAATATATTGACATAATTTTATTCTTCTTCAGAATTCTACTCTTGGGTGTTGTAAAGTTCTTTTATTTAGAAGAAGCACCTCTATCTAATGTGGGTTCAAGTGACACAACTTGGAAGTTTTAGGATTCTGCTTATTATAGTCAAATCTAAACTATATTTTATACATTGCCTTTTTGGCATTCATTTACGTGAATTCAAGCCCAAAGTAAAGCTTAATTTCATACTATGAAGCATTAAATGCATATCTTTTTTCTTGTGGAATGTTTATAATAAATATAAAATCTAAAAACCTTCCAGCTATGGTAAATACTTTTTCTAATAGTTTTCAATTTCTTAATATCTAAAATAAGTACAGATAATAAATCACAGATAGAAGACTTTTTACTCTGCACACTTCTCAATAACATTGGGCTTTTAGTGGGGTTTTTTGGGACTGGAGTTGATGTTTCTTAATGTCACTGATTTCTTAAAAGTTTTTTTTTTATTCTTATTCTAATCTGTATTTGCATATTACAGAGTTATCTGCCCTTGCAGGTAGGTATTGATTGTGACGTCACATGTTTGTGAGCGTCATGACATCATATTTTTCAGAGAAAACAATGTGAATTGCGCTCACAAAATAATGACATAACAATCAATATCTACCTGCAAGGGAGTTAGCTCTGTAATATAGAAAGATGGAATTTCCCTCTTTTGATTGTGAATGTCTTTTATAACTTAAAAACTGTGTTGTAAGACACTTTGTTATTTATAATGTGTGTTTATATGGAAATGATGTATGTATTTTTATCAGAATGATTGTTTTAAACATGGTACAATTATTTTTAGTTTATTGTTTGTCACTTCTCAAGTGAAAGTATTTTTATTAGAATGATTGTTTTAAACATGGTACAATTATTTTTAGTTTATTGTTTGTCACTTCTCAAGTGAAAGTTCAACAGGGATCCATATGGACCCTAATTGCGCAGATTGGAAGATAGCTGACAGGCAGCTATTTTGGATTTTTAGGTCATCTGACCGAAGGTCAGGATGACCTATTGTCATCGTGTTTCGTCCGTCGTCGTGCGTTGTGTATAAGACTATTTATACATAAGCCAACTCCTCCTTAACCCTTGAGTGGATTACATCCATATTTAGTGTGAAACATCATTGGGGAAGGACAATCAAATTTTATACAAATGAGATAGGTCCGACCCCTAGGAGCAGAGGGGCGGGGCCCCAAAAGGGCAAATTTTCTTAATCTAAGCTTTAAAATCCTACTCCTCTTTCATCCTTGGATGGATTACATCCATATTTGGTGAGAAACATCATTGGGGAAGGACAATCAAATTTTATACAAATGAGATAGGTCCGACCCCTAGGAGCAGAGGGGCGGGGCCCCAAAAGGGCAAATTTTCTTAATCTAAGCTTTAAAATCCTACTCCTCTTTCATCCTTGGATGGATTACATCCATATTTGGTAAGAAATAACATTGGAGAAGGACAATCATATTTTATATAAATGAGCCTGGTCCAATCCCTAGGGGCTGAGGGGTGGGGCCCCAAAAGGGCAAATTTTCTTAATTTTAGCTTTAAAATCCTACTCCTCCTTCATCCTTGGATGGATTTCATCCATATTTGGTGTGAAACATCATTGGGGAAGGACAATAATATTTTATATAAATGAGTCTGGTCTGACCCTTAGGGGCTGAGGGGTGGGGCCCCAAATTTTCTTACTTTTAACTGGCCCACTTCCTGTTTTAAGGTTTCGGTCTCCGATCTCAATGAAAATTGGTTTGTAGGGGTTTTAAATGATGCTGAACAACATGTAAACATTTTCGTAAAGATTTTGGTATTCCAAGATGGCCGCTGGCCCACTTTCTGTTTTAAGGTTTCAGTCTCTGATCTCAATGAAAATTGGTCTGTAGGGGTTTTAATTGATGGCCAAACAACATGCAAACATTTTCGTAAAGAATTTGGTATTCCAAGATGGCTGCTGGCCCACTTCCTGTTTTCAGGTTTCTGTCTCCGATCTTAATGACCGACAATTGGTCTATATGGGTTTTAATTGATTCAGAAGGGGGAACTTTAGGTGAGGACAATCATATTTTATAATATAAGGGGATAGTACTCTCTGAGTCTCATCATTTGAACAATTAAAACTGATGTTTAATCATGTTTATATGTGTCTAATTGACACAAAAGTACATACAAAATAATTCATTTTGCTTAAGATGCATGCACAATCAGTACTTTATTCTATAAAGGACATAGTGCCATGAATTTTTTTCTGTACACAATTATTTTTATCTTGTCGTAAAATAAAAAGCTCAAACTTTTCAATGGTGGTAATGGCATAAATAAGTAACATTTGTAACGGAAAAAAAAATTGATAGTCTGCTCCTGTTTTTGATAGAGAAACACACCATTTTTCAGCAGTGTAGCGTCTTAAATAAAAGTTAAGGTGAATAAAGTTATTTGCAAAATAGAAAAAAATATGACTTTAAGATTAATAATTTCACTGTCGAGACATTGACTAAGTTCCTGATGGAGTCTTTAGGTGATTTGGCGGAATTCAATAGAAAAAGGAACAAAACTTAATCTAAAACTTAACTACATGTATATTAACATAACAAACGAACCAAACCTATCTTTTTCCTTTGATTCCACTTTAGATAACTTTAAAATTCCGTCAGTAATAGATAGTATTTGTCCTATAAGGGTTATTGTATTTCACAGTCACATTCCAACCATGCATTAAGTGTCTATTTGTTGTATAGGTGTTCACAAACGAGCTGGAGATAATGAGAAGTCAGTGACCTACAAAGCCCTATTTGATGATTTACTGCCACCTGCATTGCGACCTCATCACTGATGCAAGGTATTAGGAGGACGAAAGGAGGCCATACGTTTGTTGGTCATTTCAATGACTGTGGACAATCATCTCTGTACACACATTAGTAAGGTCAGTTTACAAGGTCAATATCAAAATACTCAATCTAGGGACATTATTTCTTTACATATCCATTAATGAAGGCACTTTCTGAAGAGAAAATAATAACTGGGAAGTCTTCAAATATTAAGAATTTGACGTCTTAGTTGAGCGGTACAGAAAGATATTAAGAATGTTAGTTATGTTTTATCTTTAGGATAACCAAAATTATTGTAAAATCCTTGTATAAGCCTGAACTAATCCGCAACCACTAGCCATACAAAGTATACCACACAATGTGTTGGTCAGTTCAAGGTCAGTGGTCACTCACCTCTGTACACACACACTCATGTGTTGGTCAGTTCAAGGTCAGTGGTCACTCACCTCTGTACACACACGTGTGTTGGTCAGTTCAAGGTCAGTGGTCACTCACCTCTGTACACACATGTGTTGGTCAGTTCAAGGTCAGTGGTCAACTCACCTGTCAGTGGTCACTCACCTCTGTACACACATATGTTGGTCAGTTCAAGGTCAGTGGTCAATCACCTCTGTACACACATGTGTTGGTCAGTTCAAGGTCAGTGGTCAATCAAGATTCAAAGACTGGAACAGTTGGTGAATTTTCAGGGATTAAGATATATTGAATATAATGAATATAAGTTAATACAATCTTAAGATTATTACAATCAATGATAACATAATACATGTACTAGAAATAAGGGAACTCTGATGTAGTAACATAAGAGTATTTTGTTATTTTGTGTAATTTTTGTTGTAGGGTTCCTTCAAGGTGTACCCACTACCTCCCGACCCGAGCGAGCCGCTGCCTGAGCGAGTGTTTAGTAACCTACCCCCAAGTACACCCGAGGAATGTGTGATTCGGGTCTACGTCATCTGCGGGATTGGTCTACAGCCCAACGACACGAGTGGCCTGGTCAGATTTCATTTCATTGATACACTATCGCTGTCCAATCATAATCTGTGACACAAGGTTGAAGATTTGTCCAATCAGAATGTGTGATACATGGTTTAAGATTTGTCCAATCAAAATGCAGGACACATAGTTGAATATTTGTCCAATCATTATGCATGACACATGTTCTATTAGTGACAATATGGCTCTCCAATCATAATGCATTACACATGTTTTGTCCGATATCTATCGCTGTCCAATCAAAATGCAGGACACATGGATGAAGATTTGATCTCTATCCAAATTATATTGTTTAGGATTGATAGGTATCACCACACGTTGTAATGTTTGAGAAGAAAAGTTTCTCCAAGATTTACATCAATCATTCAGGAATGTGTTTACTTACAGGCTGATCCCTACGTCGAGATCGAACTGGGCAAGAAGAAAGTGAGCAGTCGAGATGATTACATACCAAACTCCATCGAACCTGTTTTTGGAAAGTATGTCACACTACATGCCTCTAAAATGTACAAAATATTACACTTAGGCCTGCTGGTCGGTGATTTTTTAGGTCATCTGACCCGAAGGGTCAGGATGACCTATAGTCATCATGTTTCGTCCGTCGTCGTGCGCCGTCCGCCGTGCGCCGTGCGCCGTGCGCCGTGCGCCGTCCGCCGTGCGTTAACTTTTCACATTTTGAACTTCTTCTCAAGTTTGACTAGTGGGATTGAGCTGAAACTTACCTGAAATGATCCTGAGATGGTCCCGACAAAGTGTTGTTATTTTTCGGGTCGATCCGAAATCCAAGATGGCCGCCACAGCCGCCATCTTGAAAACACATTTTAAACTTCTTCTCAAGTTCTACCGGTGCGATTTGGCTGAAACTTGCATGAAATGATCCTGACATGGTCCCGACAAAGTGTTGTTATTTTTCGGGTCGATCCGAAATCCAAGATGGCCGCCACAGGCGCCATCTTGAAAACACATTTTGAACTTCTTCTCAAGTTCTACCGGTGCGATTTGGCTGAAACTTGCATGAAATGATCCTGACATGGTCCCGACAAAGTGTTGTTATTTTTCGGGTCGATCCGAAATCCAAGATGGCCGCCACAGCCGCCATCTTGAAAACACATTTTAAACTTCTTCTCAAGTTCTACCGGTGCGATTTGGCTGAAACTTGCATGAAATGATCCTGACATGGTCCCGACAAAGTGTTGTTATTTTTCGGGTCGATCCGAAATCCAAGATGGCCGCCACAGGTACCATCTTGAAAACACATTTTGAACTTCTTCTCAAGTTCTACCAGTGCGATTTAGCTGAAACTTGCATGAAATGATCCTGACATGGTCCCGACAAAGTGTTGTTATTTTTCGGGTCGATCCGAAATCCAAGATGGCCGCCACAGGCGCCATCTTGAAAACACATTTTAAACTTCTTCTCAAGTTCTACCGGTGCGATTTGGCTGAAACTTGCATGAAATGATCCTGACATGGTCCCGACAAAGTGTTGTTATTATTCGGGTCGATCCGAAATCCAAGATGGCCGCCACAGGTGCCATCTTGAAAACACATTTTGAACTTTCTCAAGTTCTACCAGTGCGATTTGGCTGAAACTTGCATGAAATGATCCTGACATGGTCCCGACAAAGTGTTGTTATTTTTCGGGTCGATCTGAAATCCAAGATGGCAGCCACAGTCTCCATCTTGAAAACACATTTTAAACTTCTTCTCAAGTTCTACTGGTGCGATTTGGCTGAAACTTGCATGAAATGATCCTGACATGGTCCAGACAAAGTGTTGTTATTTTTGGGTCGATCCGAAATCCAAGATGGCCGCCACAGGCGCCATCTTGAAAACACATTTTGAACTTCTTCTCAAGTTCTACCGGTGCGATTTGGCTGAAACTTGCATGAAATGATCCTGACATGGTCCCGACAAAGTGTTGTTATTTTTCGGGTCGATCCGAAATCCAAGATGGCTGCCACAGGCGCCATCTTGAAAACACATTTTGAACTTCTTCTCAAGTTCTACCAGTGCGATTTGGCTGAAACTTGCATGAAATGATCCTGACATGGTCCCGACAAAGTGTTGTTATTTTTCGGGTCAATCCGAAATCCAAGATGGCCGTCACAGCCGCCATCTTGAAAAACACATTTTGAACTTATTCTCAAGTTCTACCGAAGGGATTTGGCTGAAACTTGCATGAAATGATCCTGACATGGTCCAGACAAAGTATTGTTACATCTCTGGTTGATCCCAAATCGAAGATGACTACCATGACACTATGTCTAATTAATTTCCTATATTTAAAGGCCCTTGGGCCTCTTGTTTGAAATAAAATTTGTTGAAAGAAATTGAAAATGATCCTGACATGATCCTGACAAAGTGACACCATATATAATTAATTTTACTATTGTCAAGGTAGTCAGATGACCGTTAAGGCCCTTTGGGCCTCTTGTTTCATATGTAGGTTCCCTTAGTACCCTAGATGTGCATACAGCATTTTGGGACCTCCATCAACAAGATGGCCAAAAGGCAGCCATCTTGGATTTTAAAGTTTGAAAATCAGAAAAAAAAAATCCCTTTTTCAATTGTCAGATATAGATAATTCTTATGTAGATGCAATGGTCCCTCTGAGATCTCTTGCTTACTTCTTAATATTTGAAAAAAGAATATGTGCACTATATGGACAAAAATAGAGTATGTTAATATTCTGTCAATTCAATATGGTGTGTTGACCTTTGACTTGTCTACCTTAGTAGTGAACTGATTTCATTTCAACCTTTGACCCTATTTAACCTTTGACCTACAGGATGTTTGAGCTGAACTGTACCTTACCTGTGAAGAAAGATTTGATCGTCAGGATCAAGGATTATGACATCATCAGCAGTGATGACCTCATTGGGGAGACCATCATTGACCTAGAGAACCGCTTCCTGTCCAAACATAGAGCCACATGTGGTATCCCTAAGTCATACTATGTGTAAGTATGTAACGCTGACAGAACTTTATGGTATATATAGCTGAGAGAATCGGAAGATTAAAGAGTCACTATATTGTATCCAAGCATTTCATATTACATATATCTAACAGATATTCCCGTATCTGTTCTGACAAATGGGACCAATATCACCAAATAGACATACTATCAAGTAAATTTAGAATCATGTCATGATTTTCGTTTTTTATATTTAAAATAAAAGTAAATGTTAAATATTTTATAGAGTTACAATAAATAAGAATTATATGAATGAGTTACGTCCCCTGATTTTCATAAACCTCACCATGTATATATATTGTTTGTTTGTTTGTTTGTACCACCAATATCAGGAGAAGACTAAGATAGGCTACGCCTGATGTCTTATCCAATTGACACTAACATCTTTTGTCAATAAATTATTTGGAAATGGACAATATATATAACTGAACCAATTGAACTTTTCCTCCAATTCTTGATTCAAAGTCTGTGGTTTTGTAATTTTCCTGTAGAATCAATGTGAACCAGTTAGATATAAGTTAATGTTGGTGATTTATCTGTGAATATTAGTGATATATATCTGTGAACAGGTCGGGTGTGAACCAGTGGAGAGACAGTCAGAAACCCAAGGAGATCTTGGACTGGTACTGTAAGAAGAACCATATCACAGGTCCATTGTTCTACGGTACCAACAGTGTCAAGGTCGGCAACAAAACATACAGTCTGGCGGACTTCGGTATGTAAATTCCTGTCTTACCAAATAAAAAATATTTTGTTTAAACAATTGATGCTTCCGCTGTGTCATATATAAAAGGACTGACATTTGAACATGAATTATTTCCATGTCTTGAATAGGGTAAAAGCTACAACAATACATATTTTCAATAAGTTAATGAAGTAACAAATTCAGTTTTAAGGAACTGTAAGTACATTTTCTCTTTTTCATTACAAACGAAAAATAAAAATAGAATGATTGACAAAGGCATAGCATTGATTTTTTGTGTGAAATACTTACAGAGGTGAATCCGCGTTCTGACCCTGACCTTGGACAACCTGATGAGAGACTGGCCCTACATGTGCTGAATACCTTACCGATAGTCAAGGAACATGTGGAGACACGTCCACTCTACAACCCCATACAACCAGGGATAGAGCAGGTAACTTACAAACAAACTGAAATCCAAGATGGCCGACACAGCTGTCATCTTGAAAACACTTCCCGAACTCCTTCTCAAGTTCTACCAGTGCAATTTTGCTGACACTTGCCTGAAATTATCCTGACATGATCTTGACTAAGTGTTGTTACATTTCGGGTTGATCCCAAATAAAAAATGGCCACCATGACACCATATCTAATTAAGTTGCTTTACGACTGTTGCCAAGGTAGTCAGATGACCGTTAAGGCCCTCCTTGGACCTCTTGTTACAATTCCTAAGAGGATCTCTACTGAATACCATGTCATATCCATCCCACATTAAAACCTAGCAGTGTCATTTCTCTTCATTTATCTTAAATCTCAAAAGAAGATAAGCTGGCTAATTCTTAGAATTGGTGTCTTGGGTACAATGAATGTTTGTTCATTATTTATAAAACCTTAGCAATTATGATGAAAGATTGTGATGTTATTTTCCCATCCCTTAAAACTACATGTACTTAATTGTGACAGGGTAAGGTCCAGATGTGGGTGGATATCTTCCCAAAGTCTCTTGGTCCTCCAGGGTCACCATTCAACATTGAGCCACGCAAACCATCCGGGTATGTATACGAGACAGCAGGTAACAGAATAGTACAGTATTTGAGTGAAGGATTGTAGAGTTATGTCTAAGCAGTTTCAGTGGAGCTATATAAAATAATGTTGCTTGTTTGCTCATTGATTTCAAGACAAATGTAGTCTTCATGAAAATGTCAATCCAAAATATTAAATTTTAGCATTTGATCTGCTGTTATTTTAAGTATGATTTGAAGGTTTGACCTGTAATGGTTATGTTGATTGTTGTCAGTTTTGTGCTGCGCTGTATCATATGGAACACTGTGGACGTTGTACTTGATGAAGAATCAATCACTGGCGAACAGATGAGTGACATCTACGTCAAGGGCTGGATCTCCGGTATTGATGAGAAACAAGAGACAGACGTCCACTACCGGTCACTGGATGGGGAAGGCAACTTCAACTGGCGATTCATCTTCCCATTTGATTACCTGCCTGCAGAACAAGCCATGGTTGTGAAGAAGAAAGTGAGTACAGACTTTATGCGATACCGTCCTTCCGTCTACAATCAACTTTTTCTTAACCGCTGGTCAGAATTTCACAAAATTTGGCTGGTAACATCCTTATGGGATACTAACTGAAATTGTACCAATGGTCAGGCTCACCCTCTGTGGGCCTGAAGGTCAGGGCCAAAAGGGGACAATTTTGGCTTTTTCCATATTTATAATAAAAACGACTTCTTCTCTGAAACTAATGATGAGATTGCAATTATATTGCAATGGTAGCATCGTTATGGAATGGGGATTCAAAATTTTTCAAATGGTAGGACTGAACCCCAGGAGTTAGAGGGGCGGGGTTAAAAGGGGTCAATCTTGCGATTTTCATATAAACAACTTCTCCGAAACTTGGCATTGAATAAATAATAGTCATATGGTATTGATTGCATCATTGTATGGTGGGGATTCAATATTCAACAAATTGTGGTATCAATTTTCCTCGTTTTAATTTTAAGAGTTTTTGTGATAATTACTGGGAAAAAAACAGGTGAGCAATACAGGCCCTCTGGGCCTCTTGTATTTCCATACATTGCTACCATTTGGTTTGATGTTGCAGGAACACTTCTGGAGCTTGGATGAGACAGAGCAGCGTCTGCCACCTAATCTTGTAATGCAGATCTGGGACAACGACAAGTTCTCCATGGACGATTTCCTAGGTACACTTGTTTTGTGATGGGTATAATCCATATTTGATTCCCATTATTTGGTTTCTTCTATTAGAGGGCCAGGTTGTGGATAACAAGGTCATATATGTGACCTTGACAGCCATCTCTTGCTTTTAAAAAAATAGGTTGTCATGGTTTTATCTGTGTTAATAATTTGGATAAAAAATTTAAAAAAATAAAAAATAACCACTCTTTAATTAAAGAAAAATGTTTTGTCATATATAATTTTAAACCCACCACCAGCATCATCATCATCAACATCCTTATCATCATTGTCAGTATTATCATCAGATGAATGGTGGGCTATACAAATTGCCTTTATTTGTTAGTGGTCCATCTGTTAAAGTACCAAAGGCACCTGTCTCACATTAAGTAGACTCTCGTTGGATACAGTTTAAGATCTTCCCCCTTTTCTTTATAACAGGGACATTATCACTTAACCTGAGTGCCTTGCCAAAACCAGCCAAGAAAGCCGCTGACTGTACCCTCAGCCAGTTACCCGACCTACAGACAGGTCATGAGGTGAAGCTTGTCTCCCTGTTTGAGCAGAAGAGACTGAAAGGATTCTGGCCCTGCTTCAACGACGAGACAGGAGAACGAGTTCTAACGGTAAGACAAGACAGGAGAACGAGTTCTAACGGTAAGACAAGACAGGAGAATGAGTTCTAACGGTAAGACAAGACAGGAGAACAAGTTCTAATGGTAAGACAAGACAGGGGAATGAGTTCTAACGGTAAGAAAAGACAGGGGAATGAGTTCTAACAGTAAGACGAGACAGGAGAACGAGTTCTAACGGTAAGACAAGACAGGAGAACAAGTTCTAAAGGTAAGACAAGACAGGAGAACAAGTTCTAATGGTAAGACAAGACAGGAGAACGAACGGTAAGACAAGACAGGAGAACAAGTTCTAAAGGTAAGACAAGACAGGAGAACAAGTTCTAATGGTAAGACAAGACAGGAGAAGGAGTTCTAACGGTAAGACAAGACAGGAGAACGAGTTCTAATGGTAAGACAAGACAGGAGAATGAGTTCTAACGGTAAGACAAGACAGGAGAACGAACGGTAAGACAAGACAGGAGAATGAGTTCTAACGGTAAGACAAGACAGAAGAATGAGTTATAATGGTAAGACAAGACAGGAGAACAAGTTCTAATGGTAAGACAAGACAGGAGAATGAGTTCTAACGGTAAGACAAGACAGGAGAACGAGTTATAACGGTAAGACAAGACAGGAGAATGAGTTCTAACGGTAAGACAAGACAGGAGAACGAGTTCTAACGGTAAGACAAGACAGGAGAATGAGTTCTAACGGTAAGACAAGACAGAAGAATGAGTTATAATGGTAAGACAAGACAGGAGAACGAGTTCTTACGGTAAGACAAGACAGGAGAATGAGTTCTAACGGTAAGACAAGACAGGAGAATGAGTTCTAACGGTAAGACGAGACAGGAGAACGAGTTCTAACGGTAAGACAAGACAGGAGAATGAGTTCTAACGGTAAGACAAGACAGGAGAACGAACGGTAAGACAAGACAGGAGAACAAGTTCTAATGGTAATACAAGACAGAAGAATGAGTTATAATGGTAAGACAAGACAGGAGAACGAGTTCTTACGGTAAGACAAGACAGGAGAACGAGTTCTTACGGTAAGACAAGACAGGAGAATGAGTTCTAACGGTAAGACAAGACAGGAGAATGAGTTCTAACGGTAAGACAAGACAGAAGAATGAGTTATAATGGTAAGACGAGACAGGAGAACGAGTTCTTACGGTAAGACAAGACAGGAGAATGAGTTCTAACGGTAAGACAAGACAGGAGAATGAGTTCTAACGGTAAGACGAGACAGGAGAATGAGTTCTAACGGTAAGACAAGACAGGAGAATGAGTTCTAACGGTAAGACGAGACAGAGAGAACGAGTTCTAACGGTAAGACGAGACAGGAGAATGAGTTATAACGGTAAGATGAGACAGGAGAACGAGTTCTAACGGTAAGACAAGACAGGAGAACGAGCTCTAAAGGTAAGACAAGACAGGAGAATGAGTTCTAACGGTAAGACAAGACAGGAGAACGAGTTCTAACGGTAAGACAAGACAGGAGAATGAGTTCTAACGGTAAGACAAGACAGGTGAACAAGTTCTAAAGGTAAGACAAGACAGGAGAACAAGTTCTAATGGTAAGACAAGACAGGAGAATGAGTTCTAACGGTAAGACAAGACAGGAGAACGAACGGTAAGACAAGACAGGAGAATGAGTTCTAACGGTAAGACAAGACAGAAGAATGAGTTATAATGGTAAGACAAGACAGGAGAACAAGTTCTAATGGTAAGACAAGACAGGAGAATGAGTTCTAACGGTAAGACAAGACAGGAGAACGAGTTATAACGGTAAGACAAGACAGGAGAATGAGTTCTAACGGTAAGACAAGACAGGAGAACGAGTTCTAACGGTAAGACAAGACAGGAGAATGAGTTCTAACGGTAAGACAAGACAGAAGAATGAGTTCTAATGGTAAGACAAGACAGGAGAACGAGTTCTTACGGTAAGACAAGACAGGAGAATGAGTTCTAACGGTAAGACAAGACAGGAGAATGAGTTCTAACGGTAAGACAAGACAGGAGAACGAGTTCTAACGGTAAGACAAGACAGGAGAATGAGTTCTAACGGTAAGACAAGACAGGAGAACGAACGGTAAGACAAGACAGGAGAACAAGTTCTAATGGTAATACAAGACAGAAGAATGAGTTATAATGGTAAGACAAGACAGGAGAACGAGTTCTTACGGTAAGACAAGACAGGAGAACGAGTTCTTACGGTAAGACAAGACAGGAGAATGAGTTCTAACGGTAAGACAAGACAGGAGAATGAGTTCTAACGGTAAGACAAGACAGAAGAATGAGTTATAATGGTAAGACGAGACAGGAGAACGAGTTCTTACGGTAAGACAAGACAGGAGAATGAGTTCTAACGGTAAGACAAGACAGGAGAATGAGTTCTAACGGTAAGACGAGACAGGAGAATGAGTTCTAACGGTAAGACAAGACAGGAGAATGAGTTCTAACGGTAAGACGAGACAGGAGAACGAGTTCTAACGGTAAGACGAGACAGGAGAATGAGTTATAACGGTAAGATGAGACAGGAGAACGAGTTCTAACGGTAAGACAAGACAGGAGAACGAGCTCTAAAGGTAAGACAAGACAGGAGAATGAGTTCTAACGGTAAGACAAGACAGGAGAACGAGTTCTAACGGTAAGACAAGACAGGAGAATGAGTTCTAACGGTAAGACAAAACAGGAGAACAAACGGTAAGATGAGACAGGAGAACGAACGGTAAGACAAGACAGGAGAACGAGTTCTAACGGTAAGACAAGACAGGAGAATGAGTTCTAACGGTAAGACAAGACAGGAGAATGAGTTCTAACGGTAAGACAAGACAGGAGAACGAGTTCTAACGGTAAGACAAGACAGGAGAACGAGTTCTAACGGTAAGACAAGACAGGAGAATGAGTTCTAACGGTAAGACAAGACAGGAGAATGAGTTCTAACGGTAAGACAAGACAGGAGAATGAGTTCTAACGGTAAGACAAGACAGGAGAACGAGTTCTAAAGGTAAGACAAGACAGGAGAATGAGTTCTAAAGGTAAGACAAGACAGGAGAACGAACGGTAAGACGAGACAGGAGAACGAACGGTAAGACAAGACAGGAGAACGAGTTCTAATGGTAAGACAAAACAGGAGAACAAACGGTAAGATGAGACAGGAGAACGAACGGTAAGACAAGACAGGAGAATGAGTTCTAACGGTAAGACAAGACAGGAGAACGAACGGTAAGACAAGACAGGAGAACGAGTTCTAACGGTAAGACAAGACAGGAGAATGAGTTCTAACGGTAAGACAAGACAGGAGAATGAGTTCTAACGGTAAGACAAGACAGGAGAACGAGTTCTAACGGTAAGACAAGACAGGAGAACGAGTTCTAACGGTAAGACAAGACAGGAGAACAAGTTCTAACGGTAAGACAAGACAGGAGAACAAACGGTAAGACAAGACAGGAGAACGAGTTCTAACGGTAAGACAAGACAGGAGAATGAGTTCTAACGGTAAGACAAGACAGGAGAACGAACGGTAAGACAAGACAGGAGAACAAACGGTAAGACAAGACAGGAGAATGAGTTCTAACGGTAAGACAAGACAGGAGAACAAACGGTAAGACAAGACAGGAGAACGAACGGTAAGACAAAACAGGAGAACAAACGGTAAGACAAGACAGGAGAATGAGTTCTAACGGTAAGACAAGACAGGAGAATGAGTTCTAACGGTAAGACAAGACAGGAGAATGAGTTCTAACGGTAAGACAAAACAGGAGAACAAACGGTAAGACAAGACAGGAGAATGAGTTCTAACGGTAAGACAAGACAGGAGAACGAGTTCTAACGGTAAGACAAGACAGGAGAACGAGTTCTAACGGTAAGACAAGACAGGAGAACAAGTTCTAACGGTAAGACAAAACAGGAGAACAAACGGTAAGACAAGACAGGAGAATGAGTTCTAACGGTAAGACAAGACAGGAGAATGAGTTCTAACGGTAAGACAAGACAGGAGAACGAGTTCTAACGGTAAGACAAGACAGGAGAACGAGTTCTAACGGTAAGACAAGACAGGAGAATGAGTTCTAACGGTAAGACAAGACAGGAGAACGAGTTCTAACGGTAAGACAAGACAGGAGAACGAGTTCTAACGGTAAGACAAGACAGGAGAATGAGTTCTAACGGTAAGACAAGACAGGAGAATGAGTTCTAACGGTAAGACAAGACAGGAGAATGAGTTCTAACGGTAAGACAAGACAGGAGAACGAGTTCTAACGGTAAGACAAGACAGGAGAATGAGTTCTAACGGTAAGACAAGACAGGAGAACGAACGGTAAGACGAGACAGGAGAACGAGTTCTAACGGTAAGACAAGACAGGAGAATGAGTTCTAACGGTAAGACAAGACAGGAGAATGAATTCTAACGGTAAGACAAGACAGGAGAATGAGTTCTAACGGTAAGGCAAGACAGGAGAATGAGTTCTAACGGTAAGACAAGACAGGAGAATGAGTTCTAACGGTAAGACAAGACAGGAGAATGAGTTCTAACGGTAAGACAAGACAGGATAACGAGCTCTAAAGGTAAGACAAGACAGGAGAACGAGTTCTAACGGTAAGACAAGACAGGAGAATGAGTTCTAACGGTAAGACAAGACAGGAGAACGAACGGTAAGACAAGACAGGAGAACGAGTTCTAACGGTAAGACAAGACAGGAGAAGGAGTTCTAACGGTAAGACAAGACAGGAGAACGAGTTCTAATGGTAAGACAAGACAGGAGAATGAGTTCTAACGGTAAGACAAGACAGGAGAACGAACGGTAAGACAAGACAGGAGAATGAGTTCTAACGGTAAGACAAGACAGAAGAATGAGTTCTAACGGTAAGACAAGACAGGAGAACAAGTTCTAATGGTAAGACAAGACAGGAGAATGAGTTCTAACGGTAAGACAAGACAGGAGAACGAGTTCTAACGGTAAGACAAGACAGGAGAATGAGTTCTAACGGTAAGACAAGACAGGAGAACGAGTTCTAACGGTAAGACAAGACAGGAGAACAAGTTCTAATGGTAAGACAAGACAGGAGAACGAGTTCTAACGGTAAGACAAGACAGGAGAACGAGTTCTAACGGTAAGACAAGACAGGAGAATGAGTTCTAACGGTAAGACAAGACAGGAGAACGAGTTCTAATGGTAAGACAAGACAGGAGAACGAGTTCTAACGGTAAGACAAGACAGGAGAACAAGTTCTAACGGTAAGACAAAACAGGAGAACGAACGGTAAGACGAGACAGGAGAACGAGTTCTAACGGTAAGACAAGACAGGAGAATGAGTTCTAACGGTAAGACAAGACAGGAGAACGAGTTCTAACGGTAAGACAAGACAGGAGAATGAGTTCTAACGGTAAGACAAGACAGGAGAACGAACGGTAAGACAAGACAGGAGAACAAAAGGTAAGACAAGACAGGAGAATGAGTTCTAACGGTAAGACAAGACAGGAGAATGAGTTCTAACGGTAAGACAAGACAGAAGAATGAGTTCTAATGGTAAGACAATACAGGAGAATGAATTCTAACGGTAAGACAAGACAGGAGAATGAGTTCTAACGGTAAGACAAGACAGGAGAACAGGTTCTAATGGTAAGACAAGACAGGAGAACGAGTTCTAACGGTAAGACAATACAGGAGAATGAATTCTAACGGTAAGACAAGACAGGAGAACGAGTTCTAACGGTAAGACAAGACAGGAGAACAAGTTCTAATGGTAAGACAAAACAGGAGAACAAACGGTAAGATGAGACAGGAGAACGAACGGTAAGACAAGACAGGAGAATGAGTTCTAACGGTAAGACAAGACAGGAGAACGAGTTCTAACGGTAAGACAAGACAGGAGAATGAGTTCTAACGGTAAGACAAGACAGGAGAACGAACGGTAAGACAAGACAGGAGAACAAAAGGTAAGACAAGACAGGAGAACAAGTTCTAACGGTAAGACAAGACAGGAGAACAAGTTCTAACGGTAAGACAAGACAGGAGAATGAGTTCTAATGGTAAGACAATACAGGAGAACAAGTTCTAACGGTAAGACAAGACAGGAGAACAAGTTCTAATGGTAAGACAAGACAGGAGAATGAGTTCTAACGGTAAGACAAGACAGGAGAATGAGTTCTAACGGTAAGACAATACAGGAGAACAAGTTCTAACGGTAAGACAAGACAGGAGAACAAGTTCTAACGGTAAGACAATACAGGAGAACAAGTTCTAACGGTAAGACAATACAGGAGAACAAGTTCTAACGGTAAGACAAGACAGGAGAACAAGTTCTAACGGTAAGACAATACAGGAGAACAAGTTCTAATGGTAAGACAAACAGGAGAACAAGTTCTAACGGTAAGACAATACAGGAGAACAAGTTCTAACGGTAAGACAATACAGGAGAACAAGTTCTAACGGTAAGACAAGACAGGAGAACAAGTTCTAACGGTAAGACAATACAGGAGAACAAGTTCTAACGGTAAGACAATACAGGAGAACAAGTTCTAACGGTAAGACAAGACAGGAGAACAAGTTCTAACGGTAAGACAATACAGGAGAACAAGTTCTAACGGTAAGACAAGACAGGAGAACAAGTTCTAACGGTAAGACAATACAGGAGAACAAGTTCTAACGGTAAGACAAGACAGGAGAACAAGTTCTAACGGTAAGACAAGACAGGAGAACAAGTTCTAACGGTAAGACAAGACAGGAGAACAAGTTCTAACGGTAAGACAAGACAGGAGAACAAGTTCTAACGGTAAGACAAGACAGGAGAACGAGTTCTAACGGTAAGACAAGACAGGAGAACGAGTTCTAACGGTAAGACAAGACAGGAGAACAAGTTCTAACGGTAAGACAAGACAGGAGAACAAGTTCTAACGGTAAGACAAGACAGAAGAACGAGTCTAAGGTTCTAACGGTAAGACAAGACAGAAGAACGAGTTCTAATGGTAAGACAAGACAGGAGAACGAGCTCTAACGGTAACAAGCCCAATCACGTTTTCTTGAATCCTTATTAGGATCTGTAGGGATGATTTGTCTGATTTTCCATTCTTCTGATACCTCACTATCTCAACTCTATAATCCAACTTATTTCCTGTAACTATAAATATAAGTCAGCATGCTATAATGTCCTTTTCTGGTGTGAGTAAGTTTTCATTCAAACAACTTCTTCTCAATAACTAGATCCAGGACATTGATTATAGGTCTGTAGAATACTGGGATGAAGGGCTATCAAGTTTAAGTATGTGTGCTATATGTGTGTAGTACATGTGCAAAATGTATGTAGTATGTGTGTTATATATTGGTTTACTGAAATCTTTATAAATAATTTATATTTAATTGAACAGTGCACTTCTAAAAATGTATGTTATAATATAATAAGGACTTCAGTTAGTAAACCAAACTGAGAAAAATCCTTATATGAACAACACTAGCTATAGACAACATAACAGCTGTATTATATACATAATGGAAATAGCTATTTATATGCCTAGTTTCTTGTCTATGTATTTTCTGATGATTTTCTGTTTCCAGGGTAAGATTGAGATGGAGTTAGAACTTGTATCATTAGAGGAGGCTGATGAACGTCCTGCAGGACAGGGACAGGAGGAACCCAACATGAACCCTCATCTAGACCCTCCAAAGTAAGTCCTGTATGCCTAAATCTCTCTCATCTAGACCCTCCAAAGTAAGTCCTGTATGCCTAAATCTCTTTCATCTAGACCTTCAAAAGTAAGTCCTGTATCCCTAAATCTCTCTCATCTAGACCTTCAAAAGTAAGTCCTGTATCCCTAAATCTCTTTCATCTAGACTTTCAAAAGTAAGTCCTGTATTCCTAAATATTTCTCATCTAGACCCTCCAAAGTAAGTCCTGTATCCTTAAATATCTCTAATCAAAACCCTCCAAAGTAAGTCCTGTATCCCTAAATATCTTTCATCTAGACCCTCCAAAGTAAGTCCTGTATCCCTAAATATCTCTCACCAAGACCCTACAAAGTAAGTCCTGTATCCCTAAATATCTCTCATCTAGACCCTCCAAAGTAAGAAGTAGTCTTGTGTCCCTAAATATCTCTCATCTAGACCCTCCAAAGTAAGTCCTGTATCCCTAAATATCTCTCATCTAAACCCTCCAAAGTAAGTCCTGTATCCCTAAATATCTCTCATCTAGACCCTCCAAAGTAAGAAGTAGTCTTGTGTCCCTAAATATCTCTCATCTAGACCCTCCAAAGTAAGTTCTGTATCCCTAAATATCTCTCATCTAAACCCTCCAAAGTAAGTCCTGTATCCCTAAATATCTCTCATCTAAACCCTCCAAAGTAAGTCCTGTATCCCTAAATATCTCTCATCTAGACCCTACAAAGTAAGTAGTAGTCTTGTGTCCCTAGATATCTCTCATCTAGACCCTCCAAAGTAAGTCATGTATCCCTAAATATCTCTCATCTAAACCCTCCAAAGTAAGTCCTGTATCCCTAAATATCTCTCATCTAGACCCTCCAAAGTAAGAAGTAGTCTTGTGTCCCTAAATATCTCTCATCTAGACCCTCCAAAGTATGTCCTGTATCCCTAAATATCTCTCATCTAGACCCTCCAAAGTAAGAAGTAGTCTTGTGTCCCTAAATATCTCTCATCTAAACCCTCCAAAGTAAGTCCTGTATCCCTAAATATCTCTCATCTAAACCCTCCAAAGTAAGTCCTGTATCCCTAAATATCTCTCATCTAGACCCTACAAAGTAAGTAGTAGTCTTGTGTCCCTAGATATCTCTCATCTAGACCCTCCAAAGTAAGTCATGTATCCCTAAATATCTCTCATCTAAACCCTCCAAAGTAAGTCCTGTATCCCTAAATATCTCTCATCTAGACCCTCCAAAGTAAGAAGTAGTCTTGTGTCCCTAAATATCTCTCATCTAGACCCTCCAAAGTATGTCCTGTATCCCTAAATATCTCTCATCTAGACCCTCCAAAGTAAGTCATGTATCCCTAAATATCTCTCATCTAGACCCTCCAAAGTATGTCCTGTATCCCTAAATATCTCTCATCTAGACCCTCCAAAGTAAGTAGTAGTCTTGTGTCCCTAGATATCTCTCATCTAGACCCTCCAAAGTAAGTCCTGTATCCCTAAATATCTCTCATCTAAACCCTCCAAAGTAAGTCCTGTATCCCTAAATATCTCTCATCTAGACCCTCCAAAGTAAGTAGTAGTCTTGTGTCCCTAGATGTCTCTCATCTAGACCCTCCAAAGTAAGTCATGTATCCCTAAATATTTCTCATCTAAAACCTCCAAAGTATGAAGTAGTCTTGTGTCCCTAGATATCTCTCATCTAGACCCTCCAAAGTATGTCCTGTATCCCTAAATATCTCTCATCTAGACCCGCCAAAGTAAGTTCTTTATCCCTAAATATCTCTCATCTAGACCCCCAAAAGTAAGTCATGTATCCCTAGATATCTCTCATCTAGACCCTCCAAAGTAAGAAGTAGTCTTGTGTCCCTAGATATCTCTCATCTAGACCCTCCAAAGTAAGTCCTGTATCCCTAAAAATCTCTCATCTAGACCCTCCAAAGTAAGTCCTGTATCCCTAAATATCTCTCATCTAAACCCTCCAAAGTAAGTCCTGTATCCCTAAATATCTCTCATCTAGACCCTCCAAAGTAAGAAGTAGTCTTGTGTCCCTAAATATCTCTCATCTAGACCCACCAAAGTAAGTAGTAGTCCTAATTATTTCTCATTTTCAATAGATTAATGAAGAAAAAATAACTTGTCAAAATTTCGCACATATGACTTTAATTATTATACTTATATAATTACAACTATATAATTAATATACATACTTAATTACATCATCCTTTGTTTGCAGACGACCAGAGACATCCTTCCTATGGTTCACATCACCATGGAAGACGTTCAAGTTCATCATCTGGCGTCGATACAAATGGTGGTTCATTGGCTTCCTGATTGTTCTCCTCCTCATCATCCTCATCGCCCTCTTCATCTACTCCTTCCCGGTATGTTATCTTTTTGTAGAAATCACCTTCAATATAGCTATCAAATGCTGTGAAGTTTTCATATGTGACAAGCTATTTATAGGATTTTATGAATGCTTGTCATCTTAGTATTGAAAATAAATTTGACTGATTAATACTGTACTGTGAAAAGATCCTTTAAGTGTAATTATTTTTTCCATTACAGAGTGCATTCAACAACTGGATCCTAGGAAACTGAACAATCACATGAACAGTGTTTTATCTAAGAGTAAAGAACAGTTTTATAGAACAACGACAGGGGAGGGGTCATTCATTTGTACCGATTCTGTGTTTATATAGAACAATGATACGAAAATGTGTGTAGATGCATTGGGGATAGCTCTCTCTCACTACAATCACATTAACATTTATTGTGTGATACGAATACGAAAATAAAATGCTGAATGTTTATGTGATGAAACAACCAAACTTTCTCTGTTGGTTAAAATGCATACCCATGAATAAACTGTTTAACATGGTCATAACTGTAGAAAATTTCCATTTCAATACGTCCTGCAAGATTTCTGTACAATTTCTTAAAATAATGCCTGTGACAAATTTACTCAGTCTGTAAGCATATTGAACAAATTATGCTATAATTCTTCATATCCCTTGCCCTCCTCTTTTACTCTCTTGGACTGCCCCATCATTTGTTATGGGTAATACCATTATGACTAAGTAGGGATGCAAGGTGTACAGATGTGAAACCTTCAGAGAGGAGTGAATCTGATGGTTGTATTGTTGATAACTGTTAAAATCATTCAACATTTCGTCGTTAATTGATTCTGTTGTTGATCATGTGTATCGTTATCCTATATTCTCCATATAATGCTGTTAATACTGAATTGTGATTTATAATATTTACTACTGCTTATTAACTTATAGTTCTAGATAAATTAGATTCTTTGATTACATTAGACATAGATTTACAAATTTTCTTTGCGAAAGTTTTAACTTCAGAGGAAATCTTGTTGATATTATATAAACTGTTTATATACTAAATTTGAATGGCTGAAAAGCTTAGATATTAATTTGATATTTTGTTGAGGCCTCGTTTATATACGTACTTGCCACATACAGATAAGTATTTTCTCTTGTCTGTCTTAGAGCACCATCATCATATGGTTAGCTATTCAAATCGCCTTTTGTCTGTCGTCCGAAACACAACATGCCAGACAGTGACAATAGTAAATTTGATAGGAAAGTGACTTTCTGCTAAGACATGTTAGCAAATTTTATGTGCAGTTTCCCTGTTGGCATTTAATATGTAAAAGGAAGAGGGAAAAGAAAACAAAAGCAGAGAGAAAAAAATATCTCTTTTCATTGTCGTATTATAGGTCATTCTTTGAAGGGCGCCAAGATCCCTCTTGGATCTCTTGTTATTTTAACTGCTATATGCCAGCTTGTTATATTCCTTAATGCATGTATAATCATAATTTAGAAACTTTCTAGAAACCAAAACAAAACTACCATACCCTTCCAAAGAGACAATGGGTAGTACACATGATTTTGAAACAAAATATCTATTTTATTAAGAGAAAACACGACGGTCATCACAGTTTGATACCTATAAAAATTATGAAATTGCTCTTTATATTTTTATACCTATCTACATTTTAATGTATTGGTGTGACTGTCACTCTTTAACACTTGTTCAGGTTAAAAGAGGAATTACTTAGTATCAAACATATTTCTTTTTTATATGTTAAATTGTTTTTGTGATTATCTTTAATAGAAGATCAAAGTTTTTTGGTTTTAAGAATTTTCGAGATGCAGTCATTTACCATTTTTTTGTATTTCAAAATATTTGTGAAAAAGTTGTTGAATTGTCTTAAGAATCTACTCTTTCATTTTTATTGTGTGAGCTAGTCCTTACATAAGGAAACATGGTGTTACATTAGCTAGAAAAAAATATTTTATCCTGCAACTGTCACACATACAAACTGATAAATAGTTTGCGGATAAACTTGTGCTTTATCTGTCAATACAAAATGCTTTATTCGTCATTACTATTCACGTGTAATTATTTCACATCCGAAGGAACTTTTCCTTACATGATCAACTCAAACTTTTTCCTACCGCTGATTGTAACGCCATTCAGTTCTGCCAAATTGCGGCGTCACATTTACCAGAACAATGACATTTGTACGATACCAAAACATACGTATTACAGTAACATCTTTTTCGTGGCTGATGGTGAAGATATTTATTGTAAAAGTCATCTAGAAGCAAATAGTTGCAGAATAAACAGAACACATGGTTAGAAAAGAAAGCCAACTCTAACATAGGTTTGAGACTTTTGTGAACAGGAATTGTTATCTTGTGAACTAACAAAGGAATGCTCATCTCGACAGTTCTGTATAGAATACAAAACCCTGTAACCATCATTGATGTTGTCGGAATACATGTACCACCTATATTTCTGCTGTTTTGGCACTGATGAAAACCAGCTGCATTATACTTCCGATTGGGGCGAAACTTTGTTTAAAAGGCGATCATGTTTGCAATATTATTGGTATATTTCAGCTAGAATATGTATGTTTTTGATGAATGTTGCAGGATAAAAAGTTTGCATAGCTAGTGTGTTGGCTTGGGTCAGAAAAAAGTGCCTCGCTGCAGGCTCACCACTTTTGTCTTTCTTAACCCTCGACAATATACAGCCTAAAACACCATTTTCTATTTACTTAACAGAAGTTTGCATTCTTTACATAATGTTTTAATTATGTTATATTATTTGTATGATATTTATGTTATAAGTATAACATTATGTTAATTACATCCTTGCTTATTATATAACTTATGTCTATGTATATACTTATGTATATTACATATTTAATTAATCTATGTTATATTATCATTATCTATATTATATATATTACATTCTATGCTTATATACATTTATGTTATATTACGTCTATGCTATATAACATTTATGTTATATTACATCTATGCTATATAACATTTATGTTATATTACATCTATGTTATATTACATCTATGTTATATTACATCTATGCTATATTACATTTATGTTATATTACATCTATGCTATATTACATCTATGTTATATTACATCTATGCTATAAACATTTATGCTATATTACATTTATGTTATATTACATCTATGTTATATTACATCATGTATTATACATATATTTATTACATTATATACATCTTATATGTACATCTACGTTATATAACATATATGCTTTATTACATCTATATTATTTACATCAAGGTTATATTACATTTGATACAAATGTCATATTAATCTGTGTTATATTTCACCTATTATGTACATGTATTACATATACATGTATGTGCTATAATTATGTATACATCTGTGTAATATAACATCTATTATATTATATCACCTATACCAGTAACATAGATCCTACAACGATAATGTTACTGGTAGTAGGTGGAAGTTTTGCTCTGGAGTTTGTCAGAGTGTACAATCTAGATGTGTTAAAGAAGTTTTTGGAAATTAACCGAGTCAAAGTTTAGATTTGATGATATATTGCATATAAATTTCTCCTTTTTGTTTCATTCTACCAAACGCTCCTTCCATTATGACTTATAAAAACATTCGAATAGTATTAATTTCAAGCTTAAACTTAAAGACGTACTACAAACGCTGATATTTTTATTAACCCCAATCTACTATACACCTGTCTGTAATGAGCCTTTCACTGTACTCGCTGCCTGCTGTATTAATAACATAGACTGATATATCGATAGATTCCACACAGCTGATGACGTTCTAGGTGTTGGGAGACACTTTATATATACCGTGTTAGACATTATATATTTATTATTAATAAACTCATTTTACAGCATCTTGTCTCTGATGTTTTTTGTACATATGTATTATGTACCTCGGCATCGTTGGGGAATTAAAATAAATCAAGATGACCGCCACGAACTTTGTTAAAAAACTTAATTAGTCAAATAAATTAAAGTTTAACTAACTTAATTGCAAAAACTTTTCTGTCTTGATTTTGACATTATTGCTTAACTTGGCCTTTAACATGATATCATATTTCAGGACCATTATTAGAAGACACTAATTACTATCGCACTAAGTGTTTAAAATGCCCTGCAGGTAGAGAATTAGAATTGTACCTGCTGCATGATCGTAAGAGGCAACTAAATTTAGAATATTATCTATTCTATTCTCGTCCAGCTCAACTGAATGCCAAAATGAAGCTTCGACATTAAACATTTTTTATTGTCATAATATGTACAAGGATTAGGCACTAGTTATTTCAACTTATGAAGTCTTCTCCAATCAACGTGTTGATATTTACAAGTGATGACATAGGTATAAATAAAAATTGTCACATATGATGTACATAATACACAATCTAAAATTACACCGTGTTTAAAATCTTCTGGAGTTTATAAATAAATCTAGTTCAAATACATGACAATTTACTTCCAAAGCCAAATTTTCCTTTCCATAAAGTAACAAATTTAAATTTACTACTATGTGAGTTCAAAGTGATGTCAAGGGAGACTTTAGCAAGAAAATCAGTTAGGAAAATGAAAAAAGATAATATCCTAAAGGCCTTTTAAGACCAATCAACTGAGGGCAGCAGGTACAATTATAACGTCGTACGTATACCTTCATGGCAAACAACTAAGAACTAAAACAGCCAAAGTTTATGAATGATACAGACAAGGTAACATAGAGGAAACATTGCATCGGTATTCGTCGCCCCACAGAATCGTAGTTATATTATTATTATTATTTAAAACTATCAGGTGACTTCATATACTAATGCAACTTGTTACAATATGATTCAAAGGCCTAGATAATAATGTCGTTGATAATGTATTAATGGATTTGCTATACATGTACGTTCAGTAGATTTGATATTATCATTTTACCGATAAAATCAAACTTTGTTGAAAAATACTAATGTACTAGTTTTGTAGTACTGTGACGCTACCCAAATTGGTACATTTTAAATATATATGAAATAGAATTTTCAGTTTACAATCTAAACTGACAATAAGTGCCCTAAGCAAAACTTAAGGTGGTTCATAGTAACTGTGACATTTTTCATATGTCATATTCTTTTCAGTTGCTTATTATCAGTATCTAAACATGAAAATAAAGAAATAGTGAAAAAATCCGGAAACGACGTCGTACGACAACCCTAAACACACCATATATTTCAAAATAAGGAAAGCAATTGCTGAATGGGATATTTTTGACAGATGTGTGATTTTAAAAAACTCGACTCGGGGACAATACCTCGCCAAACAAGACTATAGGAGAACAGTTCCCTCTTGAAAGGGCCATAATAGAATATATCATTCAGTATGTAATGCATAATAAACTAGGTACGACTGCGCATTTTATATTACCACTAATTATAATAAATATTATGTATCTATCATGTCGAATGAGCAGTTCCGTTTTGAATAGAAGAAAATCTGTAAATAATACAAGTGTTTGCTGGTTGTTTACGTATAATATCCTGTTAAATTTTCTGCATGCGAATAGTGGGGAAGAGAAATAGATAGGATCCTATGAACTCCTCCGGCAGTTTTTCGAAACATGGTTTTTAGGACCGGTATGATGTCTAGTTTCATTTTATGCTTGTTGCCATTGACAACTAATGTCCATAGGGGTCATGTCGCTGCCATCTTGGATTGCACTTATCAAAACTGGCAAAAACGCAACATTCGCATGTATGTGCATAGAGAACCGGACAGCACACAGAGGCAAATAAACACATCTTTCAATATGATTTTGAAACATGTTCAATACGATAAAATCATGATAATGACGTTAAATCTTATCAGTTTTATGAAATGAGGGGAAAATAATGAAATTTTCAGCTTTTTCACTAAAAATTGTTAAATGTGAAAATTATCATCACAAGAAAAATTTTGATTGACAAAACACCTTGTAACAGTCATTTCAAATGGAACTAATCCTTGTGTTAACATATATGTACTATGCAAAAAGATAGATCGCATGGCTGAGGTTGGAAAAAGAGAGGGACCACCACCATCACCACCAACAAAAAATGCCAAAAAAAATGAATAAATGAAAACTCCAAATATTCTGGAAGTTATTCTGAATTGAAATGAATCTCGTCTTAACATATGTGCATTATAAAAGAATAGATAATAGTTTTTAGCAGAAGAAGCGAGATAGACCTCCCCCCCATCAACCTCCCAAATTTTTTCAGAAAAAAAAATACATATTCCCGGATCCAGTTAACATCCAAAGCCTAGTTCACATGTTTTATCCATGATTTAGGCAGTTCCCAATAACCGTAATAATCCATTGCTTTTTAGTGAAAACAACTGGAAAACATATAGAACATTTTAATAAAGTATCGGTTCACGTAAAGAACCAATGAGTTCGAATTATTCTCCTTGAATTTTTAGATATACCTCTCCGTGAAAAGAGGTGTACCATTGTAATGCCTGCTCGCATACAGTTAAAAACTACAAATACATATAATGTCTGCTGAGGAGGAACAGTCACAGACTGGGCCGCCATAACCGGAACCTAGGAAAACAGTCCATCAGAATAAGAGTACAGGGACCGAAGTTAAAGTTAGTGAAAGTAGACTGGCAGCAGACATGATGTCCTGGAACGAGGACCCATTATAGAGATCCAAAGAAGCCGCAAGGGCTCTAACCTCACATTGCATTTCGCCCCAGATTGATCATTAGATTGCTGATAAGCAATCCGGATCACCTGAAATATCCATCTGGAGATGGACTGTGAGGAGAAATCCTACTGACCCTGTTTCATTGGCAAGAATAATGCCTCGCCCCCTAGGTTTATCAAGGTAAACTCTAAGAGTCCGACAGGGACCACTCCCTCCACTGGCAATGGCCGTCGGAGTAAGCCCCCAACCTATCATCCGTGAACAAGGTCATGGTGGGAGCTGGCTTGGACAACGGAAACCCCTGAGAACACAGTCTTTTAGAGTCCACCATGGAGCAAACCCCTTTACAGGCTGGTTGAGAGAAAGCCACGCCTCACATTCCCTGCTAGCAGAGATCTAGTTTGCGTGGAGGACCATCTGGAGAGCTCTGATGTAAAGATCTCTTGCCTTCTCGAACTTCTCCAAAAGTGGAAGGGTATATACTCTGAACTGTGTTGAAACGGTTTCACAGGAAGACAAAGGAAACCTCGGACTTCTCTCTGGAAGGAATGAAGTCGACTTTGAGCAAAATTTTCGGGATCAGGCGGGCGTTCTCCCCCCAAAGATTACCGCAGTATAGGGGGAGCATGAGGGAATCGTCGAAATAGATGTGAACAATTTACTCCCCGAGTGCAGAAACCTTACGTCAACCAGCAGCAGCTTGGTGAAAATCAAAGAAGCAGTCGTGAGACCGAAAGGATTTAGTTTTGTGTTGATGAGCTGTGCTATTGTGTCTAGAACAAAACATTCAAGGATAATAATTCGAACTCAACGGTACTTTTCGTTCTGGCACAAACATAATATTTATGAAAAATTATATGATTGCTACGCCGCTTGAGGCTTAGTAGTTAGTTTCCTAAGCAATTCACGCCACCTTGCAGGATAGTCACGTACCAAGAACGCTGAACCAAAATTAAATTCGTAAAATTCTAAATTTATGTTTACCTGCTTTTGTTTCAAAACAGATAAATATAACACAAAGAAAATAAGATCTCTGTCAAAAGTCCAAATTATATATACTAAATACCAGGCCAGAGAAATCAAAGTCAAAGTAAACACGATCTTGTGATTACTAGTTACTCATAATATTCGGTCAATTACCTGAATGAGGTAAAAGGATGTGACTTGTTTTACTACGTTTTACTACAAAGAACGCGTGTTTTGTACCATTATGGTCCCCCGCGGATCGTGGTTTCATTTCCAACATTTGAAAATGCTAAGTAATATCATCATATCATTGATTAATTTTCATATTCTTTCCAGCCAAATGGTTAAGCTTCTACGTAGCTTTTTGGGAAGCTAATGCTTGTTTCTAGTTGTTTTCAGGAAGTGGATTATTACGGGGTGTTGACAACGTTCTAGTTGTAATTGGGAATCGTCTGCATCATGGATAAACCATGTTAACTAGCCTTTTATTGGACCAGGGAATATGTTATTACATTATGCATGTAAGTATGTGGGGGTTTTTCTCTATGAGTGGTGGTTGTTTTTTGTTTGTTTTTTGTTTTTTTTGTTTGTTTTTTTTTTGGGTGGGTCCACGTATTTTCTACTAAAAATTTCATAATGCACATGTGTTTAGACAAGAGTCAGTTCAGGTCAGAATAACTGTAACAGCAAATATTGTAACAGATCAAAAATGTTTTTAATTGTAGTTCATATATTTACCAAAGATTCTAATTCGACAGCTTAACTCATAAATTCCACTTTCTGTCAATGTATTCCTTTTTGGAGATATGAACATAAGTGCTTATGAAAATGAATTAATCTTTATGCACACTCAGCAATATATCAAAGATACTCATAGATTTTAACTTCGTCCTTTTATTATTATCATATATTTTCCTATCTGTTTTATTCCTAACATCTTTCGGGTTTTGTATTTATACGTAAATTATATTTGTAAAATCCTCCGATACTGACGACAAAAGAGAAACGAAATTCAAAGGAAGTCTAGAGTGACCAGGAGAACATTAATGGTTATAAAATAGCTCTCTCTCCCTCTCCCCCATCCCCCCCCACCCCCTATCTTACCCCCCCCCCCCCCTCTCTCTCTCTCTCTCTCTCCCTCTCTCTGTGTCTCAATTACAACTTTATATTTTAAGTATTTCTTATATTGTAAATGACATCTTATGTATGTAATTTGAATGTTTGAATTTTTTGGGATCGGGCTTTATATAAGTTGTACAACTTGTGCCCAATCCCATTGCACATTTGGCAATAAAAAACAATGTATGTTTAAATCGATATATCAACTGTTACTGTGTGACTTGGAGGTGGGTTTTTTTTTTTTTTTTTTTTTTTCTTTTCTTTTCGAGGAGTGGGGATCCCTCTTTTTTCCACCCTCACTGATGCGATCTATCTTTTCATAGTACGCAAGGGTTAGTTCAATTCGAAATAACTGTTACAAGGTGTATTTTCCATCATTTTTTTCTTGTGGTGAAAATAATGACATTTATCGATTTTTTTAGTGAAAAAAAAAACTGCATTTTTTTTCTTACATTTATTAAAGATGCTCCACCGCTGACAGAGCATGAACGATACTCACTATTTTAACAATAATTGGTATTTAATAATGAAGATATATGTCTAAAGATATTTTATTTGTTTTTGATGCATTTCGTACATCATTCCATATAGGACATAGTGTCACGGATACTTTTCGGGATGCAATTAATTATTTTCAATATTTTTATATTTAAAGGCCCGTTACCTTTCCAAAACGGCTTTTAATTTAAAAAATGGGATTGTAAAACGAGATCGATAATTTTGTAGAGTCGCAAAAGTTATTAACTCATCTTTAATACTACACTCATCATCATCTCTCAGAAAATTTTAATTGAATTAAATAAAATGTTAATTTTCATAACGCGGGTCGTCTTATGTTTCCCGCCGTCGTTCTAAATACCGCGTAGTAGATGACTCTCACTACGCACAGACGGCAAAACGGCGAACTGAATCTCCACAGCAATCATTATTACCCAGGAAATCTTGCATAGGTTTGGTGTTGTTAACTCATCTTAGGCCATGGATAGGCATTTTCTTTTGTTATTAATGTTTTTAAGAAACCTTTAAATTTTGCTTCGGAAAGGTAGTGGGCCTTTAAGTAAAATTACAATCTCAAAATATTCAATTGCGGTAATGGTGCAAAGAAAGTAACTTTTGTAACTGAAGAAAAATACTAATTCATCAGCTCTTGTTTTTTATTGAGAAAATTTACCATTTGTCAGCGGTGGAGCATCTTTAAACCTGACGTAACGTCATTATTATTATTTCATCGTATTCAGCATGTTTCAATCATATTAAAAATGTGTTTATTTGCCTCTGTGTGTTGTCTTGTTCTCTATCTATGCGCCGCGTATATGCGATTGCGTCATTTTTAGCTCACCTGGTGGGTCGGTGAGCTTATGTCATGGCGCGGCGTCCGTCGTCCGTCCGTCCGTCGTCCGTCCGTCCGTCGTCCGTCTGTCCGTCAACATTTCCTTTAAATCGCTACTAGTCATAGAGTTCTGCATGGATTGTAACCAAATTTGGCCACAAACATCCTTGGGGGAGGGGGAACAGAACTTGTATAAATTTTGGCTCTGACACCCCGGGGGCAGGAGGGGCGGGGCCCAATAGGGGAAATATAGGTAAATCCTTTAAATCGCTACTTGTCATAGAGTTCTGAATGGAATGTAACAAAATTTGGCCACAAACATCCTTGGGGGAAGGGGAACAGAACTTGTATAAATTTTGGCTCTGACCCCCCGGGGGGAAGGAGGGGCGGGGCCCAATAGGGGAAATAGAGGTAAATCCTTTAAATCGCTACTAGTCATAGAGTTCTACATGGATTGTAACTAAATTTTGCCACAAACATCCTTGGGGGCAGGGGAACAGAACTTGTATAAATTTTGGCTCTGACCCCCCGGGGGCAGGAGGGGCGGGGCCCAATAGGGGAAATAGAGGTAAATCCTTTAAATCGCTACTTGTCATAGAGTTCTACATGGATTGTAACCAAAGTTGGCCACAAACATTCGTTGGGGAAGGGGAACAGAACTTGTATAAATTTTGGCTCTGACCCCCCGGGGGACTGGAGGGGCGGGGCCCCAATAGGGGAAATATAGGTAAATCCTTTAAATCGCTACTTGTCATAGAGTTCTGAATGGAATGTAACAAAATTTGGCCACAAACATCCTTGGGGGAAGGAGAACAGAACTTGTATAAATTTTGGCTCATGCCCCCCGGGGGCTGGAGGGGTGGGGCCCAATAGGGGAAATAGAGGTAAATCCTTTAATTCGCTATTAGTCATAGAGTTCTACATGGATTGTAACTAAATTTTGCCACAAACATCCTTGGGGGAAGGGGAACAGAACTTGTATAAATTTTGGCTCTGACCCCCCGGGGGCAGGAGGGGCGGGGCCCAATAGGGGAAATAGAGGTAAATCCTTTAAATCGCTACTTGTCATAGAGTTCTGCATGGATTGTAACCAAATTTGGCCAGAAACATCCTTGGGGGAAGGGGAACAGAACTTGTATAAATTTTGGCTCTGGCCCCCCGGGGGCTGGAGGGGTGGGGCCCAATAGGGGAAATAGAGGTAAATCCTTTAATTCGCTACTAGTCATAGAGTTCTGCATGGAATGTAACCAAATTTGGCCAGAAATATCCTTGGGAGAATAAGAACTGAGTTTGTAAAAATTTTGGCTCTTGTCCCCGGGGCAGGAGGGGCGGGGCCCAATAGGGGAATTATAGGTAAATTCTATAAATTGCTACTTAATTGTCCAAGAGTTTTGTATGGATTGTAACTAAATTTGGCCACAAACATCCTTGGGGGAAGGGGAACAGAACTTGTATAAATTTTGGCTCTGGCCCCCCGGGGCCTGGAGAGGTGGGGCCCAATAGGGGAAATAGAGGTAAATCCTTTAATTCGCTACTAGTCATAGAGTTCTGCATGGAATGTAACCAAATTTGGCCAGAAATATCCTTGGGAGAACAAGAACTGAGTTTGTAAAAATTTTGGCTCTGACCCCCCGGGGGGAAGGAGGGGCGGGGCCCAATAGGGGAAATAGAGGTAAATCCTTTAAATCGCTACTAGTCATAGAGTTCTACATGGATTGTAACTAAATTTTGCCACAAACATCCTTTGGGGAAGGGGAACAGAACTTGTATAAATTTTGGCTCTGACCCCCCGGGGGCAGGAGGGGCGGGGCCCAATAGGGGAAATAGAGGTAAATCCTTTAAATCGCTACTTGTCATAGAGTTCTACATGGATTGTAACCAAAGTTGGCCACAAACATCCGTTGGGGAAGGGGAACAGAACTTGTATAAATTTTGGCTCTGACCCCCCGGGGGCTGGAGGGGCGGGGCCCAATAGGGGAAATATAGGTAAATCCTTTAAATCGCTACTTGTCATAGAGTTCTGAATGGAATGTAACAAAATTTGGCCACAAACATCCTTGGGGGAAGGGGAACAGAACTTGTATAAATTTTGGCTCTTACCCCCCGGGGGCTGGAGGGGTGGGGCCCAATAGGGGAAATAGAGGTAAATCCTTTAATTCGCTATTAGTCATAGAGTTCTACATGGATTGTAACTAAATTTTGCCACAAACATCCTTGGGGGAAGGGGAACAGAACTTGTATAAATTTTGGCTCTGACCCCCCGGGGGCAGGAGGGGCGGGGCCCAATAGGGGAAATAGAGGTAAATCCTTTAAATCGCTACTTGTCATAGAGTTCTACATGGATTGTAACCAAATTTGGCCACAAACATCCGTGGGGGTAGGGGAACAGAACTTGTATAAATTTTGGCTCTGACCCCCGGGGGCAGGAGGGGCGGGGCCCAATAGGGGAAATAGAGGTAAATCCTTTAAATCACTTCTTCTCATAGAGTTCTGCATGGATTGTAACCAAATTTGGCCAGAAACATCCTTGGGGGAAGAGGAACAGAACTTGTATAAATTTTGGCTCTGGTCCCCCGAGGGCAGGAGGGGTGGGGCCCAATAGGGGAAATAGAGCTAAATCCTATGATTCGCTACTAGTCATAGAGTTCTGCATGGAATGTAACCAAATTTGGCCAGAAATATCCTTGGGAGAATAAGAACTGAGTTTGTAAAAATTTTGGCTCTGGTCCCCGGGGCAGGAGGGGTGGGGCCCAATAGGGGAATTATAGGTAAATTCTATAAATTGCTACTTAATTGTCCAAGAGTTTTGTATGGATTGTAACTAAATTTGGCCACAAACATCCTTGGGGGTAGGAGAACAGAACTTGTATAAATTTTGGCTCTGATCCCCAGGGGGCAGGAGGGGCAGGGCCCAATAGGGGAAATAGAGGTAAATCCTTTTAATCACTTCTTCTCATAGAGTTCTGCATGGATTGTAACCAAATTTGGCCACAAACATCCTTGGGGGAAGGGGAACAGAACTTGTATAAATTTTGGCTCTGATCCCCCGGGGGCAGGAGGGGCGGGGCCCAATAGGGGAAATAGAGGTAAATCCTATAAATTGCTACTAGTCGTAGAGTTCTACATGGATTGTAACCAAATTTTGCCACAAACATCCTTGGGGAAGGGGAACAGAACTTGTATAAATTTTGGCTCTGGCCCCCCGGGGGCTGGAGAGGTGGGGCCCAATAGGGGAAATAGAGGTAAATCCTTTAATTCGCTACTAGTCATAGAGTTCTGCATGGAATGTAACCAAATTTGGCCAGAAATATCATTGGGTATAGGTAAATTCTATAAATTGCTACTTAATTGTCCAAGAGTTTTGTATGGATTGTAACTAAATTTGGCCACAAACATCCTTGGGGGTAGGAGAACAGAACTTGTATAAATTTTGGCTCTGACCCCCAGGGGGCAGGAGGGGCAGGGCCCAATAGGGGAAATAGAGGTAAATTCTATCAATCGCTACTTGTCCTAGAGTTCTACATGGATTGTAACCAAATTTGGCCACAAACATCCGTGGGGGTAGGGGAACAGAACTTGTATAAATTTTGGCTCTGACCCCCCGGGGGCAGGAGGGGCGGGGCCCAATAGGGGAAATAGAGGTAAATCCTTTGAAATCGCTTCTTCTCATAGAGTTCTGCATGGATTGTAACCAAATTTGGCCAGAAACATCCTTGGGGGAAGAGGAACAGAACTTGTATAAATTTTGGCTCTGGTCCCCCGAGGGCAGGAGGGGTGGGGCCCAATAGGGGAAATAGAGCTAAATCCTATGATTCGCTACTAGTCATAGAGTTCTGCATGGAATGTAACCAAATTTGGCCAGAAATATCCTTGGGAGAATAAGAACTGAGTTTGTAAAAATTTTGGCTCTGGTCCCCGGGGCAGGAGGGGTGGGGCCCAATAGGGGAATTATAGGTAAATTCTATAAATTGCTACTTAATTGTCCAAGAGTTTTGTATGGATTGTAACTAAATTTGGCCACAAACATCCTTGGGGGTAGGAGAACAGAACTTGTATAAATTTTGGCTCTGATCCCCAGGGGGCAGGAGGGGCAGGGCCCAATAGGGGAAATAGAGGTAAATCCTTTTAATCACTTCTTCTCATAGAGTTCTGCATGGATTGTAACCAAATTTGGCCACAAACATCCTTGGGGGAAGGGGAACAGAACTTGTATAAATTTTGGCTCTGATCCCCCGGGGGTAGGAGAGGTGGGGCCCAATAGGGGAAATAGAGGTAAATTCTTTAAATCGCTACTAGTCATAGAGTTCTGCTTGGAATGTAACCAAATTTGGCCAGAAACATCCTTTGTGGAAGGGGAACAGAACTTGTATAAATTTTGGCTCTGACCCCCAGGGGGCAGGAGGGGTGGGGCCCAATAGGGGATTTAGAGGTTAATATTAAAATTCCTTCAGAAAAGAAACAATGAACCTGTATTCAGAAAATTATTTGGCATTACAAACCAGGTGAGCGATACAGGCCCTCTGGGCCTCTTGTTACCAATTTTGATAACTGAAATCCAAGATGGCCGCCATATGACCCCATTGGACATTAGTTTTCAATGGCAACAAGCATTAAATGAAACTAGACATCATACCGGTCCTTAATAACCATGTTTCTAAAAACTGTCAGAGGGGTACATGAGAACCTATTTCTCCTCCCCACTAGATGTGTTACTGTGTGGAATACCTTTGGTTCGAGTTGGTCGTGATATGATCTTTTGTAATGGTGGAAACATTTTAGTTTTATCTCACTGAAGCATGCTGTCAAAAACTGGGGAGTACATCACAGCAGGTCATATAATACTGACATCGGCTGTACTAGTCGTCTCAATCTCTCTTTGTTGAATGCTAAGCAGGAGCAGAAACAATTCTGTAAAAAGTATCGCGCAGACAAATTGTAGCGCAAATCCGAAAAATCCGCTTCAAAGACATTGCAAAGATATACACGATAGAAAGGAATATATTCAACAAGAATAGTTCAACATTGTTTCAATCAAAGGCGGAAAACTTGGCAACATAAATGCGCAGGAATAAGTGGTGTCATTCGATTTCATGACGTCACCGCGGACAACTTAGAGAGTATATTTTGTTCCTTCGGCTGCGCAGCGAGCTGCACTCTTAATAAGCAGGTGTTCTGAATAACTCGTGACAGTTAAGAAACAATAATATATCTTCATCATTGACGGATCGCCAGTTGTCAATCAAAGCGCACGTGACTTTTTTATTGCATTTTTTATTGTGTGTGCTATGATGTTTGTTCCTACATTGAAGAGAAACACGTGCTTTTGCGAGCACGAGGCGTGGCTATAATACACCTGACGACCGATCGATTGAAAGGGACATTTGACAGTGAATACATTCACGCCAAACGGTCTCTAATTAACATCACACTTTAATGTTAAGGATGTATTCTTCTGAGGTTTCAGTCCCGTTGAAGTCTCGTTTCGACAAAGATCAAAGAAGTTATGAGATTTTCAAATATATTTTATCAATATCTGTAGCAAGTTGCCAGATGCAAATTTTGTCAAAAAATTACATTTCTATTTTCAGTAGATTTTTTTATACAGGGATTTTAAGAAATGGCCCATTTGGCGGCCATTTTGAAATTGTGTCTTTTTCCTCTTTGAGTAGAGCCATAGTTTAACCATTTTTTACTGAAATTGTTTTTACTTAAATCATCACTGCACCAGCATTTTTAGCTGTATCGAGCTAATTTTTGCTGTTAATCTTTACTAGGTTCGTGGTTATTAAAATATTGAGCATTATTGCGTGAAGTGATACGCTTTTGTCACTTTATTTTTACATTTAATGGTAATTTGAGCACTTTTATTTTTTACTCAGAAATACCGAAAAATAACACATATTCAAATGAGGCAAAAAAAGTAAGCACACTGACCCCCCATTTTTCTGCCTAATTTAGAAAGAACAACCCATTCCCTATTGATATGCAAAATATTATCAAAACTTTAATACCACAACTGTTTCTATAAAGGGTTAAATTTGGCAAAAATGGGTGAAAATGGTGTATTTTGTAGCTCAAAATTAAGGGGTAGGGGTAGCATATGTTGTTATTATGAGAAAAAATATTAGTCTTATTAATCAAAACTTGTATATTTTTAAAGAAGACTACAGGAAAATAAATTCTTCAAACTTCCATACATATCAAACATCTCATTAGGAAATTATGGCTTTAAACTCTTGTGTATATGGTCAAAACGGCAAAAATACCAAAAAATCTAAGATTTTGTCAACTTGGTATCTTCGAGTGACAATAGCTCAAAAACAAACACACCGACATATGTTTTTTCTTCCATTTTCTTGTATGGTATGAACTCCTATTTCCAAAAATCTATATGAGGAAAAAAGTTTAATACAAGAAAATTTTGACTTCTCAGAGGTGTACATCCTTAAATATAATATTTTTAAGCATGTAAAACTAGAAAATGTTTTCATCAGTGACTGAAAATAGATACTACAGTTTACCAATCACGAAAATAAACCACACACAAACAAGTATACAAATTAGTATTATTGATTTCTAATGATATGATACCTATGTCGCATAGGGCATTGCAGTGCGCTGCTAGTATCGTCAGATTTGAAGCAATAAACATAAGAATTGTTTGCAGTCGCGGAGTCATTCATCTCCTGGTTTTTTTTCAACTTGATATAACCAGAACGGCCTTTGGTGGTTTTTGACGGGAATGTTCTAAATAAGTGACACTAGGTATAGTATATAGTTATGCCAATAATAGTTCCTGACTTCAGCACTGTACAGAATCAACTACATGGATATTCTGTGTAATTCGTTTTTCGACGACCGTTAGTTGTAAAACTTTTAGCAATGCTTTGATGTTTTGCTATGAAAGTAGCCTAATAGTGAGGTTTTTTAAACAAATCAACGTATTAACAGACGCAATGGAAGTAAATGGCACCGAGAAGAACAATTCTTGTAATATTACCTTGTGTAGCGTCCACCAAGAGGAAAGTTCCTTAGAAAGTGTCATCATTCGGAGCCTCCTCTTCACGCTGATGTCGGTGATAACTGCAGTTGGTAACATCTTTGTGTTATTGGTTGTTGTAAAGCTACCAGAGCCACGACAACCCTCCCGGATTCTTGTCATGAACTTGGCTGTGGCAGATCTTGGTCTTGGAGTCTTAATCCTCCCCGCATCCTCCTACAATGAAATTGTATCATGGCCGTTCGGGGAGACGTGGTGTATCGTCCACTCGGTCGGAGATGCGCTACTTTGTATCGCCTCCCTCTACACTCTGTGTGCCCTTGCTGTGGACCGGTACATTGGTGTCACCCGCCCTTTAAAATACAATGCTATCATGACAGATAAAATGGCCATAGCGATGGTAGTAATGGTGTGGTTTTTGGCCTGGAGCGTTGCTTGTCCACCATTGTTTGGCTGGAGACAGCCCCCACCAGAAGATCCCGTTTGCCTTCTGACGTCACACATCTATTACATCATAAGCTCGTGTATCTTTGGTTTCCTTGTCCCTTTTATAGTCGTCACGTGTGTATACACTAAGATATATCTAGTTGCACGCAAACACATTTGTAATATTTCAAAAAATATGATTTCGTCAGACCTGGATCCAGACAGCGGATGCGGTTCTAGTTTTAGTTCAAGTGTTTCAAGTTCCTCTCAAGACCCACGTGTCAGCGTAGTGAAGTCAAACAGCCGTAATCAGACAGCGATTCTGAAAAAGGTTGCAAAAATAAGAATGGAAATCCGTGCTGCAAAAACGTTTGGGAAAATTTTAGGAATCTTCATCATTTGTTGGATGCCATTCATAATTGCTTATCCCATCGGTAAGTAGAATTTTGAAGTTAAAATGTAAATAATTAAGGCGAGTTTACTGCCTTATGAACAGGATTCCATTGTTTAATTGTTTGACGTCATTTACATATCAGAAAAATGCGGTGTTTTTATAAACAAGATGACGGCAAAAAAGGCTTTTCTTGTCTTGCTTGTTTTATATCAAGCACTAACTAAAACGGCATTTTGAAGAAGTTTTGCGCATATGACGATTTCAATAACCTATTTCTGAGCAGACTAATATATTGAAAGCGATGATACTGAAGTTTACTAATAAAAAAATCAGCATTTTTCTTGTTTTATATGATAAACATAATATTATACTTATATTGCATTATTCGCTGTTTTATTGACATGATGTATTGAAAGTGAAAGGAACAAAACGCCTTAGGATCATAGGCGTGGTCACAGCCCACCGCACGTGCAAGTACTTGATGTCTACGTGCAAGTCCGCAGACATGACGTAGCTTTTGCAGTGTTCATCCCACGGCCCACGTGCACACAGCCCAGCGCACTAGTGCCTCCTCGAGACTTTAAGCGTAGTTCTACGGACGAAAAACGCGCACGGCGCGTTGTGACCATGGATATCGACTCGATTAAGTGACATTAGTGAATAATGTATATCTGTGGACTACCTGAGGCCTTTATAGTCATTTGTTAGTATGGAGATTTATATTGATCAAGTGCAATTTCAATTAGACCAATTGGGTTGATGACCAAAATGATCCATTGGGATTTTAGTGAAGGGTTCATTTTAATAAATAACCTTAAATCAAGGTGACCTTCAGTCTCTATCAGTTGACCCCGCTACAATTAGTTTCTCTTTGATAATTTAAATGTATGCTTTTGTACATTGATGCCATTTTAGCGCATGTACGATGAAGGTTATAAACGTTTGACAATGCAATCATTAGACTAGAATGCTTGCCGTACATGTATTTTTTTTTTACTTACGCTAAGCTTTACCCCGAATTTAATGCAGCCTAGAGGAGAGAATCGGTACTTAGGCAGGAAGGAAATATTCAGTCTAAACTTACACATACCTATCTGTTCGACTTTATTTATTGTCTGTTATAGTCCGTTACAATGGCGTTTGCCAAAATAATATTTTTCTCATGTCTTCTTAAATCATGATGTGAAAATAATGTCTAGCGATTAATTGTTCCATGAACATTGGAGATAAGTTAACGTGTTTTAATTTTATTTCCAGGGTATCTGTGTAATTCCTGTTTCATACCGAAACTTGCGTGGGATGTAGTTTTCTGGCTCGGATACGCAAACTCCATGATGAATCCGTTTGTTTACGCTCTGTCGTGCCCGGAGTGCAGGAGAGCTTTCAGCCGACTTGTTTGGTGTAGAGGGAAAAGAGATTCCCAAGTAAACGTCCTTCCTTGTGTGCCCAAGCGACAAGGTGTCAACAATTCAAACGACCGATTCTGAAGGTCTACAGCAGTCATATCTATTCTTTATATCCCCACGAAATTACTGCATGATGCCGGTGATTGCATTTGCCCAAATGACAACTTTGTCATTCTGTCCTTGGGAGATGGCAATCGCTTACATCACTCTAGTACAACTGAAGCCGCAACGATGATTGGACTCGTGTTTCCGGCATCGCTTAGACCAATCCCCATGTAGATAAATATTTTTGGTATTGCGTGTTAGAGATAACAGCATACGTAACTAGCTTATTAGTTATCTATTAACTTAAGCAATTATCATTATTTATGATTTTCCTCGGTAAATCGTAGTGACATCGATTCGTTAAAGGATGAATTGATAAATTAATACATCGCTGCATGAGTGTAGAAAATAAGAAGAATTTATTCGGTTTTAGCAAGATTTGGCCCAGATTTAGTTTTATCCAGCATTAAATCTGATCTTCGCAAGGTATGTGATGCCATTGCCAATGTTTTTGGCATAGATCACTTTAGTATATCCTCATCTGGATAAGCTTAGTGTCTTCGCCTTTTAAGTCACAAATCTGCTGTGTTCAGCATATCCCAAGTTATTAGAAGACAATGGTTTCGGAAGAACATACCTTTTGTACTTTGGCCATCCACTGTGATATCAAGGCCACCAATGAGTATATAGCGCCGCAGTGTTGGAAAACAATATCGGCTTGTAAAGAATAACACTTATTCGGTAGTTGACTGCGTTTCGTCACATATATACGATGTTAATGACCGATGTTAAAGCTGTTCAGCTAAGGAACTACTGACATAGTTGTGGAAGCATTCACACATGAATTCAGCTCTGTTAAATGACATGAAAGTATGCTTTTTTAATACACAGGATTCATTCGTCAATGTTCCGCCGGTGCCCTCTTGTACTATTTCTGTACCATGTAGTGATGTCTCTCCTATCGCTCATCACAGTGTCGAATCCTTGAAGGATATTCCCGTTGGTGGAACTCCATCGGGTCATGGTGGAATCAGCTCCTCCGCGTTCTGACATTATATTAATTGTGCAAACCTTCATCCTGTGAAATCATCATTGACAGCAGTTTCGATTCAAAATGATTTCTATAAAGCACAGTTCCGACAAGGTCAGCAGTGTCGATTCGAGTGGGTTCGCGGCAGTGTTTCGGAATAAAAATACTTGGGTTTTTTTCCTTAGCGGTATGTCGTCGGAAAGATGTTCCGTAGATGATATTAGCCATACCTCGAGTCTCGTAATGTGAGCGTTACATTTGTTCGTCACCTCAAAGACAAACGAACATTTACTGTGTCTGCATTCTAAGACAAATGAGGCTGCGTTCTGGCCAAAAGGCATTCAGTGCCGCAAGTGGATTTCAAATAATCAGTTCTACAGTTACAATTAAGGCCAACTCTGGATTTGACGACAATGATGATAATGTTTAAGTTTATTTACATAAGTCTCATTTAGCTTAAATAATGTGTTAAACACTTGTACCTATAACAGTATCTGATAATATACCTCTGTCCCACATAATTACTATAATTATGATTAAATAATGTGTTAAATACTTGTACCTATAACAGTATCTGATAATATACCTCTGTCCCACATAATAACTATAATTATGATTAAATAATGTGTTAAACACTTGTACCTATAACAGTATCTGATAATATACCTCTGTCCCACATAATTACTATAATATGATTAAATAATGTGTTAAACACTTGTACCTATAACAGTATCTGATAATATACCTCTGTCCCACATAATTACTATAATTATGATTAAATAATGTGTTAAACACTTGTACCTATAACAGTATCTGATAATATACCTCTCTCCCACATAATTACTATGTGATTATGATTAAATAATGTGTTAAACACTTGTACCTATAACAGTATCTGATAATATACCTCTGTCCCACATAATTACTATAATTATGATTAAATAATGTGTTAAATACTTGTACCTATAACAGTATCTGATAATATACCTCTGTCCCACATAATTACTATAATTATGATTAAATAATGTGTTAAATACTTGTACCTATAACAGTATCTGATAATATACCTCTGTCCCACATAATTACTATGTGATTATGATTAAATAATGTATATACAGAAACAACCGTAATTTGAAGTATGTCACTGTTTCGACCTTAAACCACAGCATGGAGCGACTGTTGACTAAGCAATGGTGTCCAACCAACACTCGTCTACGAAGGTCACAACAATGGTTCGTCTCCTCGGGTTCTGCAGATTCTGCAAAACGTCTGATGGCTTCGCTTCTTGGTATTACTTCATTTCTTTTTATTCCTATCATACCGAGTGCCTGCTGCATCCAAGTCGTTTGAGGGTATAACTCTGCAGCCCACCTCAACAATGAAGAACCATGCATTATGTACCGCACTTCGTCATCAGCGCGTCATACTTGATATTTTCCTTCCATTGGTTTCTTTGCAATATTCGTCGTCACGTGGTATACGTAGTGGCGTTTGCTTTTCATCTGTTCTTCCCTCACGAATCATTTCCTCCTCTTTCACTAACCCATGCAAATGGTGGAAGGCTGTTTTACAGGGTACTTTGTCCCATTTTCCCATCTTTCCACCTCCAGGATGTAAGCCAGAAATCTTAGTTCATCATCGAGTATTCATAACTAGGTTCTGGGAGTTTGACATGACAAATATATATTTTTGAAGACGAATAAACATGTTATATATATCCTTAGCTATTGACAGCATATTTGTCCGCCTTTTTGATATATTGAATAATGAAAGCGTTAGCGTTGAATCCATTAAACGTCAGTGTTAACAGTTATTTTAAAGGTTTGAATGGTAAGAACTTATTACAACTTCATGACTCAAAGGTCAGGTGAACTCACGACCACCTGTGAAGTTAACCTGACCTTTACATAAATACAAATTTTGTAAGGGCAAACATCGCTATTAGGCGTCCAGGTTATAAAAGGTGGTTTATCAAAGTTTGGCAACCATTTTAGTCTACCATTTTGAATTCAGTAATTATGAAAGCTTTGTACTGTTTTGTCCACCATAGTAGTTTTTCGTACTGATGTACATATACATATGTAGCGTCTAAGATTTTTTGAAATTAACAGTTGAATCTCAAAAAAAACTTAAAATGAGATAAATACACTGCCCTCCAAAAGTTCTGTTTTACGTGCAGTTTTACAAATATACATAAAGTAGTGAAAACCCTTTTTAATAGAGGCATCAGAATACATTATTTATCAACCTCTTTATCTTCTCTATCTCATTTTTTTCAATAGTTGTCTCATGATAAACTGCCAGCAATTTGTAACCGAACTTTTGGAGGGCAGTGTAGTTTTGTGGTTGACTTTTTAAATGAACTATGATTTTTTTATTATTTAGCGGCCATCTTTGACGAATATGACAAGCTATTTTTTTGTATATTTATTTATTTGTATGCCATCTTGACATTTGAAAATTATAAGAGTGGTAATGGACACTTTATATAATACAACACAAATATAAACAGTTTGTATTTTTATTTTTTGTGTGAATGTTAAAGACATGGCCATCTTAGACGCCATTTTGAATAAGTAGAATACTCACTCAAGGGTGGGAGCTCCACACTCACCTGGATCTTTATATTTATAAAGATAATATTCAGTAGAGAAAACACTATATCAGATATATTGACCATTATCATTGCAATTTTTTTTTCAATACAATACTGATTTTTCACGAGTGTTTAATTTCCCGATTTGCGCGCAAAAACTTTTGCGGTGTTGTTATTTTTGCGATAGATACACTTTTAGACACAAAGTTCATACATGTACAAAATATTACACGTGAGAATTTTCGCGACCAAGCAGCCTTCACGTAATTAGCGTAAATTCACCCCTCGCAAAGCTTTTTACAGTTTACAGTATTCTAATCACTTTTTGATTGATAATTTTTATTGTTTACTTTCACTAAAACTTATAACTTAAAAATAAATTATGAAAACTTTCACCGTGTTGGATACTGTGAATTATGATATATATAAATGGGCTTCTTCAGTAAAACATCTAATGAGGGGTACCACCTGTAGTTTAAAGTGAAAATAAAGTGAAGAATGATACTTGTGTACACATTGGTCCTTCCTGAAGTCCAGATACATAACAGTCAATACTCAGGTGATCGTTTAGGTATCTTGGTCCCTTGTTTTTTTATTAACATAACTTAATATAATAAATATCACATATTTCCAGTGTACATAATTAAAACTGTGATAAACTCAGCCATCAATATCACATATTTCCAGTTTACTTATTAAAGCTATAATAAACACAGACATCAATATCCATTGATCCTAGCAATAAAAGTTGCTTCAATATATTTATAAAATCGACAGTCCTCCATCTTTGAAGCATCCACGGTCGAAATATCTGTTGGTACAAGGATGGAGCCTGTTCTAAGTTCTCTTAATATTTGTGATTTTAATGTGCTACAGAATTTTGCAAACCGACTTCTTTCTTGTTGGGAAACATCAGTTCCTGAAAGAAAACATAATCTAATGGAAAACTTCAATACATCTACACTTCAAATATTATTACCACATGTTAACTGCCAGTTTAAAATATATTACAGTATTGCCTTACTTCAAAGTCCCCATCAATTAATTCTAGAAAATTAATCAAGAGATCCCACGGGGATATCTGCTTTTTAAACTTTAAACTACAAACTACATATGAAATTTGAGAATTCAAAGATCCATTCAATTCCTTTCTGTGAAATTTCGGTATAAACAAACTCCAATTATAAAAATCCAAAATGGCGCCATGTAACCCAAAAGATCACCTTAGAAAAAACACTGATGGCTATGAGAGTACATATGATTTATATAAATTAAATTTAATGATTTTTGCTTCACAGAATCATTTTCACAAGTTGACAATCTTAATCATGCCTTATCTGTACCCTGTAACAATTTATGTACCCTGTGAAATCCAAAACTGATCCTTCTCAATACTGGTTGCTTTTTGAAACTAAATGCAGATGTGATGTTTGGAATGAATTCCTATTTGATATAATGGTATTGCTATTTGAACCAAGTATATCGGGTAGCCTTTGTGTTTCAGTACTTCCAGTACTTTGATTTAAAATGACCATCTCGTTGTGTAGTTATAGTAACTATAAACATTCAGTAATTGCAAGGTCAACCCAAAGTTGAAGGACCAACGGTAGGCAAATGTAAGTCAACTAGTGGAGACATGCAACTAATTACCGTATTTGACCCAATAAGCATCCAGGGTGCTTAAGATTTTTAAGGAATACAGGATGCGCTTAATAGAAACAAATTTGGACTAGCCTTTCATTAAATTGTTCTCCAAAGTAAGCCATAAATCAATTTGCAAAAGATATCAGTAAGAAAACCAAGCAAATTTCCATATTTTCAGTCTGCATTTAATTCAAAGTAAGTGAAATTGAAGCCTAAAAAAAGAGGAGGGGCGCTTATAGTGATGGGGGCGCTTATTGGGTCAAATATGGTACGTTTATATATGGTAATAAAGTGAAGGTTGTTTTTTTATTCATTTTAAACAATGTTTTTACTCTTTTGTGAAAACATTCAAATAGATAAGAAAATAGATCAGTTATATAGAGGTTACATAATGAGTGGTTGTTGAATATTGAATTTATTCCACACGAGTGAGTTATTTTTTAAAAGTTACAAAAGACACAAGCTTTAGCGAGTGTCTTTCGTAACTTTTAAAAAATAACTTAAGAGTGTGGAATAAATTCAATATTCAACAACCACGAGTAGTGTGACCTGTTTCTACCACAATAATATTCGGTTTTAGCCGATAGAAATACGGTAACGTGTCTTTACCGAAATATGCAAATAAGGTGTAGTAATATTTTCATCAGCAAAAAGACTCTAATTAATATTCAAAAGTCATCGTTTGATAAAGAATCTGTCGATATCAAAGTCTTCTAATTGGGAACATCATTAGGGTCAAATAATACTCATTTAACGTCTTATTGAGTTCAAATCTTCAAAATTGCTTCCAGAAAATAAAACTCAATGTCGGACTACATGTATACATGTAAAAGCATTCGCACGACACGGCATCGTCTATTTCCCGCCAGATAATCATCAAGTTATTACCGTCAAGATCAAGTTCGTTTCATACACGTTAAAACTATGAAACTCATCAGTAAATTTCTTGTCCGGCAAGATGTATTACTAGTACAAAAGGTCAATTTTACATGTATGAAAACGTCATGTATTTTGACACAATGACCAAGGTGCATACACTTTCCAACAGCAGTTTTGCACGTCAAGCGTCCATCACAACATAGAATGATGTCATTTGATTATTGATGACGTTGACAATGATGACGTGACACTGGGAAAGAAGTAGTTCGGTCAAAGTTCACCATGTCAGACAATCAGAATGCATACAGAGTTTATACCACATGTGGTATAAACAAATTGTTAATCAACAGTTGCAGTGTTTATTCAATGACCTGAGAGTTGAATAACACTGAATATTGTGGTAGAAAGTATGTCATACAATATAATGTAGAAAACATATCATGGCCTGTTTTTGTACCAAGATACATACAAAAATGTATACTATGCATCTGATTTGTATACGGGTATACAAATCCCAAATGACACTGGTCAACTTTATACAGATCATAATGGTCGAGATTAGGTTCACTTCTCAAAACCAAACCCTCTCTAATCCGACTGAAATTCTATACACCGACTATGGTCAGTTCAGGGAAGTTCCAATGTAATATGTATAACCAATATTTCATGCACTTCCTTGATATAAAGCATTCTAATCTTCATACAAGTATTCCCCCTAATGGGAAATCCTACCTGTGCATTTGATGCGAGAGCTGACAAGTCTGCGGAGAATTTGATCAGCTTGATGAAGTTGATTGGCTGAGCAGATATGCCGACTCTCTTCCTTACCCTCGACATCTTCCAAAACTAACCTTGGGGGATCCAACATGGCTGATTGCACCAGTTGATGGAAGACATGCAACAGACTGTAAGAAAATAAATAATACACACATCAAGTACAATGTGCTTAAAATAATAATTTATAGAAAACGCAAATTTGTTTGATTTTGGGTCTTAAAAATTTTTAGTATATTGAACAAAGTGACAGGCATTTGTAATGTTTTCCCTGGGGATTTTACTGGGCTTAACAGATTCAAAAACGACTTTGCCAACACATCAAGGTATACACCTAATGTCATGTGATACTGTGTAAATCCAGTGTCTTCATATTCAGCATTTTATTAAAGTCTCTCCTAAAAAACAAAACATACAAAAATACGAAACTATGGCTATTTTGATATATAATGTGGTGAACAGCAGTTTATATGGAAGGTTGTTATCTCCCTTGACTATAGGACAATCAGAAGTCTTTAAATAGGTTTACAAATATATGTAAGAAATTCAAACATTTTCCTCGACAGAAAACCTAATTACATCCTAATTATTGAAATGTTGAATTTTTATAGTCATATACACGTGTACACAAATTCTGAAAATAGTCCCATTCAGAAGAAGTTAATTATCTCCCTTTACTATAAAGAAGAAGTAAATGGATTGTCCCTTGACTATACAGAAGAACAAATAGATTATCTCCCTTTGAATCTGTGCTTACTAGAATCAATCATGTGGAAATATGATGTAGTAATTGAGAACAAAATTAGGCCATGGCCATCTATCATTGGGAATGGAGTGAGTTTTAAGCTATACAAATTCACATATTATGTACCTTTGATTAATTGTAGAAGTATCTAATATAACTGAATGTTGTTCCCATGGACATTCCTGTGGATTGGGCATTTCCATTTTAGTTGCCATAGTGATAATGACATCATTGGGAACTCTCCTTTCTGTCCTGGTACTATTTCTCGTCATGGCCAGTTCTTTGTTGCACTGGAGGTGTATTTGGCAAAACCCCTGCTCATCTAAAACAGTGATAAAACTGTATTTACATGTCGCATTGATGTAGTGTTGTTCCATTTAAACCAGAGAACAGAGAGGTTGGAGTCATGGAACATATATGGATACAACGTAAGGTAGAATCCTTAAACGTTAGAAATACATACACTTTCGAGCGAGCTGGAAATATTTGTGCCTCATACTTCTGTAATACATGTTGTCATCAATAACTAAAACACATGGCCTGGAGTTCTCTCCCCTGAAATCGCTACAATCCTGAGTTTGAACAACTTGAGAAAATCTGCTCCACAATGCTTCGTCATCGACAGGCTTCTCCTGGTCTCTCAGTCGGTTTGATGATAGTAAACATTCCACTAGACATTCAACACAGTTTACGATCTTTTCTCTCAAACTTTTCCATTCTGAGTCAACCTGTAAAATCAAAGAAACCAAACTTAATACATTGCTATTTATTTTGAAAATAACAAAGATATATTCAATTGAATCACTTTCTTTACATGATATCTTACTTGCATACATACAGACTGTCTTCGACATTTTAGAGTAGAGAAAATTAATGTTCCTAACCAAATGTTTGGGATGAAATTATGTTATGGTTCAAATTGTATTACACAGATGTGTTATTGATATATAATTAGACAAATGTTCTGTTTGGCGAATGTAGAGAGAGAGAGAGTTGCATTGATTTTGCATCGAGACAGAGAAAGTTGCATTGTTTTTGCATCAAGACAGAGAGATCGAGTTGCATTGTTTTTGTAAGTCTTTATGATTTTTATTCCCCACAAACATTTGTATTTTCTGCGTTGTATCAATGAGTGGTCATACCAACTAAAGTACTAACTGAACCCATCAGTGACCTATTCACCTAAATATATATTTTGTACACTTCATTAATCCATATATTGTGTGTGTATAGTTGTATGGGTGTGATGGCTTTACATTAGGTGGCCAAAGGGGAGATAATTTTACTATAATTGTACGATTACTCCCCTTGCTCAACATGTTTAACAAAAAGAATAACCCTAGACTTGGAACTGACCAGAAGTGTTTTTGTGTTGTAAAGAATCAAGACATGTAGAGCGAGTTTCCTAACCAAGTCCTCACATCCATGACAATATTGAGAATATATTGGCAATATCTCTGGGTTCTATGCCAGCGACAAGGCAAAACTAGATCTATTCAGGGCCTTTTCTGTGGGAGCCAGTTTAGGGCCCAATTAAAAATGGACATATTTTAGCTAAATTTCCCAATGGATGCTTAAGAATCACAGTCTGTGTGTAGATATAAAATGAATTACTAAACTGTAAATATAGCAAAATTAATTATGCTTATTAGACTCCCAATATCACTAGTAGGTATTATAGAGTGATATATATAGTGTGATCAGTTTAATCCTGCTGTATATAGTCACACCCCAAATTCTGTAAACAAACTTATATGCGCGGCTATTACATTTCGCGAATTCCGTTTCAAAACAAGAGCTGTTTGAGAACAGCAAAGCTCGCCTATTCAGAAGAAGTTGATGTTCAAGTATTTACTATTTAAACATGGAAATATGACAAATTAGCAGATTAAAAAAAAACTAAAGGGCCCCAAATTGGTTGTATTATCACGTTCAGCATCCATACACATTCGGAAAATAAAATCATAAACATTTATGATGACTTAAGCTTAAACAATAGACAAAATAGAAACTTGCTCAAAAACTTTAACATGGAAATATGACAAATTAACAGACTCAAAAAAAACCTAAATAGCCCCAAATTGGTTGTATCATCACGTTCAGCATCCATACACATTAGGAAAATAAAATCATAAACATTTATGATGACTTAAGCTTAAACAATTGACAAAACAGAAACTTGCTCAAAAACTTTAACGTGAAATGGGACGCCAACGCTGACGCCGGGGTGACAACATTAGCTCCCCCTATTCTTCGAATAGGCGAGCTAACAAGTTGCAGAGATTAATTTTCATGGAACAGACTGTATAGTCATTTTATACTACTCCAAAAACCTGTTACCTCAGCACTTTTCCTGAAAGTGTTAATAAAAGAAGTTTCATATCTGCTTTTGTAAAACAAACGATAGCCATTTATCAACAGTATGTATGTGTTTGTATGTACATGTTCTGGCAATATCATTCGTAGTAAGTGTTAATGCCTACACAAGCACGTACGACTGAATATAACTCAAACACAAATGAACAATAGAATCAGAAAATATTGGCAATGATCATGCAGTATGCGTTTTCTTTGGTTTTGTATTACACATGGACCTGTTGTGTGTAATGTTGTAGCCTACAGGTTGGATCATACTATGTCTGCAGACATTGACAATAATATGTGGGGATTAATTTCGCGAATTGGAGTCTGTCAATCGCGAAAGTAAACCGGACGCGAATAAAAGTTTGTTACAGCATACCACTGGATTATACCTACATCACTTTGAATCATCTGTACCTCCAAGTCTTCTGGTATCAACTCATCGTAAGAAACGTGAAAAATCCTTGTCGACTGCTGGTCATGTGTCACTTCACGCTCTGGTGGCTGTGTGGATGGATGGAGATTGGTATGTGGTTGCCATGGTGATGGAGTGTCCTCTTGATGAGTGTTCGGACAAGGGTGACTTGTGTCTGGGACACTGCTAGCTTTCAGTAATCTTGCCAATGAGGACTTTCCACATCCAGGTAAACCAGACAGAACCAGAATACACACTCTAGGTGAGTTATCTCTTATAGACATGGGGGAGTTATCTCCCTTATACATAGTGGAGTTATCTCCCTTTAACATGATTCAGTTCATTTCTGTCTCCCTTAAGTGACAAAGTCTCTGAAATAATCATCCCAAACATAATCTCTTAGAATGACTCCAACACTATTTCAGAGTGACATTCCAGGCTTCTTCTAGATATTGAGTTATAGTTGTGATTCACTTGGGTTAATGGTTCCATCTGACATCATTAATATAAGTGGACAGTTTACCATTTTACCTGAAATGAAATTAATAATATTACTTTTAGCAATACATATTATACTGTAGACTAGTACTAGTACTAGGTTGCTTTGTTTATTTTTGAATATTAATGAGATTATGACAGACCTGGTGATTTTATATTGTTTTTAGACCAGGATTGACAAGGCCCTATATGCCTGTATGAAAATCTTTAGGTACACCAGGATCTATTCAGTATACTTGAAATAATGACTTTAATTAATTAACTACTTTGATATTGATAACAATATTAGGAAATTGCTATGTTTTCTGGAAAAAAAATGTTAGTCTTAAGGTTCATGTAAAGGCTTTAACAAGAGATCCCAGAGGGATCTTGGCGCCCACCAAAGAATGATCTATGTCTGACAACAGAAAGAGGGATCTTTTCCCTGCTTTTCAAACTTTTACTACATACTATATATGAACCTTGAGAAAGATCCTTTCAGTACTTTCTGAGATATGTAGCAGTAACAAACTTCAATTATCAAAATTCAAGATGGCTACCTGTCGATCATCTTGCTGACCGATTTGTCCCAAAATGCAATATGCACAACTAGGGTCGTAGGGGAATCTACATATGAAATTTGAGAGAGATCCCTTCAGTACTTTCTGAGAAATAGCGGTAACAAACTTTAACTATCAAAATCCAAGATGGCCGCCGGTCGGCTATCTTGTTGACCGATCACTCCCAAAATGCAATATGCACAGCTACGGTTCAAGGGGAACATGCATATGAAATTTGAGAGAGATCCCTTCAGTACTTTCTGAGAAATAGCGGTAACAAACTTTAACTATCAAAATCCAAGATGGCCGTCGGTTGGTCGGCCATCTTGTTGACTGATTGGTCCCAAAATGCAATATGCACAACTAGGGCCCTAGGGGAACCTATATATGAAATTTGAGAAAGATCCTTTCAGTACTTTCTGGGAAATAGCGGTAACAAACTTTAACTATCAAAATCCAAGATGGCCGCCAGTCGGCCATCTTGTTGACCGATTGGTCCCAAAATGCAATATGCACAACTAGGGCCCTAGGAGAACCAACATATGAAATTTGAGAAAGATCCCTTCAAAACTTTCTGAGAAATAGCGGTAACAAACTTAAACTATCAAAATCCAAGATGGCCGCCAGTCGGCCATCTTGTTGACCGATTGGTCCCAAAATGCAATATGCACAACTAGGGCCCAAGGAGAACCAACATATGAAATTTGAGAAAGATCCCTTCAAAACTTTCTGAGAAATAGCGGTAACAAACTTTAACTATCAAAATCCAAGATGGTCGCCAGTCGGCCATCTTGTTGACCGATTGGTCCCAAAATGCAATATGCACAACTAGGGCCCAAGGAGAACCAACATATGAAATTTGAGAAAGATCCCTTCAGCACTTTCTGAGAAATAGCGGTAACAAACTTTAACTATCAAAATCCAAGATGGCCGCCAGTCGGCCATCTTGTTGACCGATTGGTCCCAAAATGCAATATGCACAACTAGGGCCCAAGGAGAACCAACATATGAAATTTGAGAAAGATCCCTCAAAACTTTCTGAGAAATAGCGGTAACAAACTTTAACTATCAAAATCCAAGATGGCCGCCAGTCGGCCATCTTGTTGACCGATTGGTCCCAAAATGCAATATGCACAACTAGGGCCCTAGGGGAACCTACATGTGAAATTTGAGAAAGATCCCTTTAGTACTTTCTGAGAAATAGCGGTAACAAACTTTATCTATCAAAATCCAAGATGGCCGCCAGTCGGCCATCTTGTTGACCGATTGGTCCCAAAATGCAATATGCACAATTAGGGCCCTAGGGGAACCTACATGTAAAATTTGAGAAAGATCCCTTCAGTACTTTCTGAGAAATAGCGGTAACAAGAATTGTTAACGGACGGACGGACGGACGGACGGAAGGAAGGACGGACGGACGGAAGGACGGACGGACGGACGACGGACCACGGACGAAAGGCGATTTGAATAGCCCACCATCTGATGATGGTGGGCTAAAAAGTGATATTTTGCAAGCCTAAAACTCATTACTGTGCTGCAATTGAACAGAACTAATTTCATTAATTGTTGGTATGTACCCTGGCTAACTGTCAGTCTTACTGTTGATATGTAATTTGTGAAGCTGTTCGTAAAATTCAGTAAAATATGAGAAAAATGTATATTTCTGGAGAAGACATAGAACTCGTGTGAATTGCATTGATGGAACCAAATAATCATGCCATATCGTGTTCAGTTGTGAATATGCCAGGTACTCCAACATTTTGTTTGGCAAAATCGGACCAGCGAATAGCGCAGGAGCCTACTGTAGTAAATGCAAATGACTGCTATAAATAGCAGATCACAAATATCGCATATAAGAAGCCATCTCAATTGATACAAATGGTCTTATAGACACCATAAGGTACTCTGAACATGACAAGAAGACTCTTCACGAAAAAAATAGTTCAACCGATCTGTTTGGGGCGAAAAATACAAATTTCCGGAAAGAGCCTCAAAGTCCACATTTTAAAGGTGATAAAAACAGATTTTAAATATGCTATTTTTGTGTTGATATTTGTTTATTGTGATGCACTTTATGATTTCCAACAAAAAATACAGGTTGTATTTGACGTCATTTCCATAAAATGTGCTTGAAACGAAGTCCACAACGACCCTTGTCTAGAACGATCGCATCGCTTATCGCCCCTGATATCACTAGGTGGCCGTAGATTCGTGGAAATTCAATGGGGCAGTGTTGCGGTATTGGCGATTATAGATATTTAAAACAGTCGCGCTACGTGTAATTGCTATATTGATAAGTGGACATGTATCCGTATATATAATATACAATCTATAACATACCCTGATAAAATAAAAACAATAGTTTACTCATTCTAATCGTCATATTCTGGGCTATAAAATTGTTGTATTCTTTAGGTCAAAAGTCATTTGACATTGTGTAGGCTACGGGTGTGTCAACTCAGGTTCGAGGAGGTTACGCTTGACTTTTGTCTGTAAATTAAAACTCTAAACATAGACTTTAAAGTTTATATTAACAATAAGAAATGTAAGTTTGCAAGAAAATGGACCAAAACATCAATGACACTACATGCTACATGTACATACATATAATGCATATAAAGTAGACCCCGCCACCTTTCATACCCTTTCTAAAATCCTATCATACCGCGACATACGTGCCCCTATCCCGCCTTATATATGTACTACACACATCTATTTCCTATTTGGAACTTAATCCTTCAGAACACCGCACAGAAAGGGTTAGGCTTATTTATTTTTTAAAGTTCTGTAATGAGTTTTACGGATTTATTCGACAAAATTTCGGGGCTTTCCGTGTACGAAAATAGAATAACATGTACAATAGTAACACTACACGCACGACCGATAAAAAAGACGGGACAAAACACAGGTACTAGATACAATGACCAAATATGCATGACATGTACTCGTGGACAAGATATGCATGTTTAATACAACACAGGGCCATGAAACAACATATTTCTTATAAAACGCAAATCATTCACAAGACCACTTCATTATATATTATCTAAGCGAGTGCAGTTTTGGAAATAACAAACCTGTCGACCTTAAGCAAATTTTAAAAGTATACGAACAGTCCACAGTGATTTGAGAATTAGTTAGTTTATGTCAATATGGACACACTAGATAGCCTATTGAACACTATGAGACAATTTAGCCGTCTAGTTAAAAAAAAACGGTAAAATTTGTATTCTACATATACGCAAATGTACTATGTAGAATATAACAGGAAATTAATGAGTATGCAAATTGGCCAAATTGGCGAGCATTGTGGTGTTTTGAGGGTTCGGGGGAGACCCCCAGGAAAACATATCAAGATTTAGAATGGCTGAGATATGAGTTTCACGATGTATTTTAATGATTTTGCGAGCGGCGAAGGCGCGATATTTTGGTGTTTGGGGGTCCGAAGGTCTCCCCCGAGAAGGAAAAAATATTACTATTTACAATGGCTATGATGAGTTTTACGATGTATTTTGAAAATTTTAAAGCGTTTTCAACATTGTAATTTTTGATTTTAAATTACCTGCATTTAAATAATGATAATATTTTTAATGTCATCATATCATTATGCAACCCTGCTTGATCTGAACATACCGGCTTAACGCCATCGGCACATTGTTGTTTAACTCAAAGTACAAAGAAATTTAATAATGAATTAATTGTCTTGCTCAGATTTTTTAAATACATGCAGTAGAATCCCTAAAGTGAAGTATGAAAACTGTTTAGGAGGACCCTTTTTTCTTTTAAATGCGCAGAACATTTCAGTCGACGAAAATGGGAGGCAAAAAGACACAACAGATAAATAATCTGCGTGTATTTTTCTATGTCACCATTTGCTTGTAACGGATGATTTTTTTCATCAAAACGTAAGTCTAAAGAGGAGGGCCGCAATAATTGTCCATTTTCACTACGATCTTATTTCGCACATAAAATTACCAGTATGTATATCAAAACTCCCCGGTTAATTTTATGTGTAAACTATAAATTACATACATGCACAGTCGTATTAGGCTACTCCAGGGTGGACTGAATAGGAAAGTAATACTTATTCATTCGTGAAAAATGACCTTATACTTAACCCCTCACATGATACTCCACATGATACATGTATATGTACTTGACATTAATGACATCATCATTTACATATAGTGACGTCATATTATAGGTTATGACGTCAATAATGTGTCATTATGTAGGGGATAAATCATGCTACCCAATAAGTCGAAATATAACATATTTTTCTCCGTGTGTATTTCCGTAAGTTCTAAGACCTATTGCTAAAATACACATGCATGTTGACAGTTCCGCGATCGGCACACCGGCTTCCGGTAGTTGATTGTCTCAAATGACGTCACAACTCATCGGAACTCAAGGGAGGTAAGTCATAGAAAAAAATCTGTCTTCGAAAAGATGTGAAGATTGCTTTCATTAATTTTACTATTTAGAGACAAAATAAAAGCAAATATCAAACTGGTATATGTTTAGATAGGACATACAAATGTTACTAGCGTATTATCTCATTTTCCATGTCCCTTCTGTTTTTATCACCTTTAACTATTTTTTTCGTAAATAGTCTTCTTGTCATGTTCAGAGTACCTTATAGTGAATATAAGAGCACTTGTATCAATTAAAATTTAGGGGCCGCGGTGGCCGAGTTGTTAAGATGTCCCGACATATTACCACAAGCCCTCCACCTCTGGGATGCGGGTTCGAATCCCATGTGGGGCAGTTGCCAGGTACTGACCGCTGGTCGGTGGTTTTTCTCCGGGTACTCCGGCTTTCCTCCACCAACAAACCTGGCACGTCTTTACATGACCCTGGCTGTTAATAGGACGTAAAAAATAAACAAACCAAACCAAGTATCAATTAAAATGTCTTCTTATATGCTATATTTGTGATCCGCCATTTAAAGCAGCCATTTGCATTTACTACAGTAGGCTCCTGCGCTATTTGCTGGTCCGATTTTGCCAAACAAAATGTTGGAGTACCTGCAAACAGCTTCACAAATTACATATCAACAGTAAGACTGACAGTTAGCCAGGGTATATACCAACAATTAATGAAATTAGTTCTGCTCAATTGCAGCACAGTAATGAGTTTTAGGCTTGCAAAATATCACTGGTTAAAGCCTTTACATGAACCTTAAAATAACAACTTTTCCAGTGTTTATCTAGCATCACTTCAAAGCTGTATACTGTATCTACATCTATAATATGCTGCAGTAAATGATTCAATGCATCTATAATTCTGTTGCTGAAGAAATTCTTTCTTTAATCTAATTATATAAATTACAACGTTTCTTTAAAAAATCTCTAGGCTGCTATCTACAGTTTTAGGTACCGATGTAAAGTTGGAAGCTTTAAACACAGGCGCCTGCTTCTGGTTTGATAAAAAATATAATAACCTACCCCAAGGATTTATAAGTGAGAAGGATTCGTGTCTGTCTCTTTACATTACTAAACACCACGCGAGACGCCTATGAACCGGGAATAAAAACCGTTTTTCTCAACAAATACTTGTCTTATTGAGTCAAACGAAACACCATTGTAGAGTTTATTAAATTTCAAGACGTTTATAACTTGCTTTAAAGACGGAATATTTAGGGGATATGTCTTAAATTTTCGTTAAAAAAATTTACAGCTCATGAAATGACAGCACCGCTTCAGAAAGTAAGACGGTAACCCTCGCACCCGCAAGCTACATCAAAGGCTGCGCCGGCGGATATCAAAGGAAAATCAGTCGTCGCCCAACGTCACGGTCAGTGCACAAACACAAAAGCGCCTGCCTCGGACTTCCCCAAAACCCAGTGTGACTTATCCTTCTCATATACGTCCTTGCCTACCCCTACTTATATGAACATAGTAGGGTTAGGACATTGTATTTTTCCAAAACCAAATGCAGACGCCTGTGCTTTAAACCGGAAGAATTAGTCTATCTAGATTTGTCAGTACATCAGACAAATATCATTCAGCTGATTATCACCAAATTTGCTCGGTGTAAAGCTTACTTTTTCCTTATTACCTTTCAACTTTAGGAAATTCTCTATAGGCCTAGTCAACTGCAAACTAGGCCTAATGTGTGTTTACTACAGGGGATCTCCATTATGACCTTTGACCTCCAGCAGCTCTGTCTGTTGATTGGTAATTAATTTTGTTCAAAAAAATAATAAAAAGAGAAACACTTCTTTTTTATCACATTTATCAGTCAAACAACCGAAATATATTTCGGAAGAAATCTTTATCTATTCTAAAATTAAAAAATAATTGAATTATTAGCCACAGAAACACGCAGATGATCCTGCCCGGGATGGCTTTTGACGTCAGAAATTTCACATGGTCAATGGCGAAGAAGGAACCCACGGCTTTGATTGCACAATCACACGGCGAAAAGTTCTATTTTGGGTTCTTACGATCATAAACAGAAAAATATCACTTAAACAGACTTTAAGTGTTTCAGTAGATCAAACTTACACCTGTAGACCTGAGATTTAGTGCGTAAGAGGCGGGTTTCAGTGATTATTCCCGCCATACGGCCAATCGAAGGGAATTGACATCAGGAAAGTTTTTAAGCTTTGAAGGATGGCATCAAACGGTACAGATGGTGAAAGCAGTGCGGACAGAAATGTGGAGATATGGAAGATAAAGAAACTGATAAAAAGTCTAGAAGCAGCGAGAGGGTAATTTATTGAAACATTATTTGTCGAAATCTAAACTCGCACGTGACATGTCAGAATAACAACTTATTGTCATACGTGTCATGTCCGTAATACACTTTAACAACAATATCTTTACTGAAGTTAAATTGGATGTAGGTTTGACTTTTAGATTGGTTCATGGTTGGTACAATTCAGAAAATTGATCTTAAATGTTTCCTAAAAAAACATTTGATCACAGTACATCCTTGATACTCCAGGAGTTACTATCACTGATGTTATGTGCACCCCTGGAATTCTCATACATATTTACCTGTTAATAACCTCTCCTAGAGGTCTTCATAATATTAGGGCCTAGGCCGGAGGCCTCTCTGAACCATCACATTTATTGCTTTCGGTTTTTCTCAGAAAATACTGAAGGGATCATGCAGTCTAAAATTTTATACATATGTAGGTTCCCCTATGACCTTAGTTGTGCATATTGCATTTTGGGACTGATCGGTCAACAAGATGGCCGCCAGGCATCCATCTTGGATATTAATAGTTAAAATTTGTTATCGCTTTTCGAGAAAGTACTGAAGTGATCTGTCTCAAATTTCATTCGTATGTTCCTATAGGGCCCTAGTTTTGCATCCCTCTTTCCTAGGGGTGAAACGATTAGTCGAATAATTGGAGGCGATTAGGTTAATGAAACTAATCGCTAATAATCGATTGAAGATTTTAATAATCGTTAATGGTATCATGCATAGCAAGTGCATTATAAGCTGACTAAACACGTTGACAGATCATGGATTTCTAAGGAAGCCATTACGACTAGTAGTTTCATCTCTTTATGTACACGTTTTGAACTCAACAAAGCATATATGATGTGAGAAATACTTGTTAAATTACGTCTCTGTGGCAGTTAAAAGTCATTAATTATATTATATAATCAATGAGAAAGTGGATGTCATGAGAAAGCTTACAACACGCAGTACGCTGTTCGCCAATTTTCACTAGCGATCGGCTCCATGTTGTTAGTCAGGGAGGCCTAATCGCCGCCGGGACGCTCAGGACGGAAGGAGCAGTAGTCTTGAACATTTAAATTTTACTATTGCATACAAAAAGAATGTTTTTGTTCATATTCTAATTGAATATAAGAGCTGTTGATGATTTAATATTTTATTTTTTTGATCACGGAAATAAAAAAAAGTTCATTGACAAAAATATGGTCATGTAGCTCCATGGCGATCCAGATTTGGTTGATTAGTTGTACGTGTGAAGGTCACGTCAAAACAGCGGTTTAATTATATATTAGCAGACTGGATTTAAATAATGTTACCAGTGATTTTTCAGGATATTTTGGGGGAAATGTTTTAAAAACAAATTGGGAATTTTTAATCGCAAAAAGAGCAGTTTTGGGGAAAAGTTACATATTACTGAACATGGTATTATAGGTGATTAGATATTGTAAAACAGTAAACTCTGTCAATTTATCAAAAGGTGACGACCATCACAACAGTTTCAGAGTAGTTTTTTTTTTTTAGATTAAATGAGAGGAGAGATTTCCGGGATTTGTTTGGTTTTCAGCAATTTTGATTTGGGAATTTTTCATTGTAATTGGGAAAAAAATACTAAAAGGGGAGTTTGGCATTGGGAATGGGGTCGTTTACCGACCCCAGTTATATAAGGAGAAAAATCACTGGTTACAGAAGATGATACAGGGACAGAATTCAGAACTTATTTGGGATAAAATAAGTTTGTTTTGTCAATAAATATATTCTAATTTATTGGTAGGCTTATATTATGTAAGGCATATGTGCTCTGTCATATTGTACAGTAGGTGTTATTATTAGTCGATATCAAAACATGGCGGACGTTTTCAGTAGTCAGTAGTATATATATATATACATAGTGTACCTTCAATTCAAGTAATTAATCGATTAGTAATCGATTACATATGTGATCGAATAATTGAATACAAATATTACGAATCGTTTCAACTCTTTCCGTTGTCAGACATATCATTCTTTGATGGAGGCAAAGATCCCTCTGGGATCTCTTGTTTCTGCTGAATTGCCTTCAGTTTTACTGTGAGATAGGTGAATATAATGTTAGTGTTAATAAACCCTGGAGTATCAAGGATGCAATTAATATGACTTAAATATATATGTACCATAATTGTTGTGTAAGAGAGAGGGCTGAATAATTCCTATACCCTTATTAGTGTTTTTTCTCTTTTCAAGTCTTTTTACATGCCTCTTAATGCATCTTTATTTTTATTTGGTGTGTTTATGATTATAGAAATGGCACCAGCATGATTTCGCTGATCATTCCACCAAAGGACCAGATATCTCGAGTTTCCAAGATGTTGGCTGATGAATTTGGTACTGCATCAAACATCAAAAGTAGAGTGAACAGGTTATCTGTACTAGGTGCAATCACATCAGTACAGCAGCGACTCAAATTATACAACAAAGGTTTGTATATAGAGAACAAAAATCCCCTCAAATGACTATCTCTAAATGACCAAAAACATGGAGGATTTCTATTTGTTTTCCCCCCTTGCTTTTACAAAAGTTTTTACTTCAAGTGCAACTAACAAAAAAGTAAAAATGATCTGTAGCATATAATAGAAAATTATTAGAATAATAAAATAAATTAGTGATACACAAAAATGGAATTAGAAAATTTATTGCCAGACTTGCCAGTTGGTTTTTTATTTGCCTCTCTGATAATATAATTTGCTATAACTTCCAAATATTTATTGTTCGCCGATGGAGCACTAAATTTATTGTTTTTAGTTCACTGACCCGAACAGCAAGTGATCACGAGCTTATGTCATGGTGCGGTTGTCAATTTTTCCCTTTATACAAGTTCTTCTCCAAAAGTAGGATTAACTTGCAACAGTACAGGGGTTATCTTAACTTTGTAAGATATGGGTATTATGATTTCTTGTTTAAATGTTAAAACAATTACTTCTTCAGTTCCTCCGAACGGCCTGGTGATATACTGTGGTACCATTGTGACAGACGAAGGGAAGGAAAAGAAAGTGAACATTGACTTCGAGCCTTTCAGACCCATCAACACATCCTTGTATCTCTGTGATAACAAGTTTCATACAGAGGTAAGACCAGTCACAAAAAGTTTGGGTTGTATGAAGGGAACTTCAGTCACTTTTGTTTCATTGGTATTGATAGTATTGGCCAATTACAGGCAACAGTGTTGTTATTTTAAACAGTTAAACCTAAACTTTTGTTAGAAAGTGTTTTGTCTGCAACTTTTCACTTGGCAAGACATTAGACAGTAGCTTTGTGATCAATGCAAACCACATATAATTAGATGATTATGAAACTAATTTAACATAATTTCTCAGCTCTTAGATAATTCTAACCAGCAGAAATTATTTTAATGCTCATTGAAAAACAGTGCTGGAGTTCTTTGTCATGCAGTTTTCCTCGTTGGTTCTTAAATCTTGATGCAATATATATATAATTGATTTTTAAAACTTTTTTCATACATCATCAGATTTTATTTCTGATCATGTATAAGCTTAAAGCGAATAGTCGGACAAACAAAGGCTTAAGTCGGTAAAAATGGTGTTAATATATCCAGTATAATTTCTTATGAAATAGAAAATAAAATCTCCCATCAAAATCGCTCTGTATGCGAAGAAATTAATATATATTATAGGAATCCTAATATGTCTTCCCGACCTGCTATCAGTGCAGTTCACTCTAATGCATATCCATGCAGCCTCGTTTTCAAAGAGTTAGGCAAATTTATATTTAGAACTGTGCTAAATTTACACGGGGCTTCCCCATAATTTCAATGGTCAAAACTGGACACCGTAAGCAGAACTTGACCATCATTATGGTATACAAGGACTTTTGGAAGGCCAAAGAACGTATTTAGACTGGTTTCCTTTGCCCGACTATTTGCTTTAAGCCAAACATTGATTTCCCTGTAAAACAATTTTGGCTTATACACTGAAAAATATGGTTTAAATCCGGCACATATTTGGTATCTAAAATGGATCTTTGTTGTGTGTAGGCCCTGACCGCCCTCCTGGCAGACGACAATAAGTTTGGTTTCATTGTAATGGATGGAAATGGTGCCCTGTTTGGCACACTATCAGGAAATACACGAGAGGTCCTACACAAATTTACAGTCGATTTACCAAAGAAACACGGTAAGCATACCATAGCATAACTAAAAAATATCTTAGATAATTTATAAAGTATGAATAATATCTAAATAATTTATGAAGAATAAATGCATATTCAACAGATATCTAAATAATTTATGAAGAATAAATGCATATTCAACAGATATCTAAATAATTTATGAAGAATAAATGCATATTTAACAGACAACTAAATAATTTATGAATAATACATGCATATTCAACACAAATGCTTTAGCATAATCAGTTTAAAAATGGGTTGAATGGTAAAATCCTTAATTTCAATCATTTGGTGGGAAGGCTTCTTTCTGTGTTCCAAAAATCTTTGAAGTTTAGCATGATTTCTATTGCTATATTACATGAAAATATTTGTTCTCCTTGGTGTGATGTCATGAAAATATTTGTTCTCCTTGGTGTGATGTCTAATGCATGAACTGATTTCTTTGTTAGGTAGAGGAGGTCAGTCAGCTCTTCGTTTTGCCCGTCTCCGAATGGAAAAACGACACAACTATGTCCGAAAAGTTGCTGAGGTGGCTGTCACGCTGTTCATCACAAATGACAAACCAAACATCGCTGGCCTAGTTCTGGCTGGTTCTGCCGACTTCAAAACAGAACTCAGTCAGTCAGATATGTTTGATCCAGTAAGTGTGATGTAGCTCAGTCAGACACAGTAAATTTAATGGTGACACTTGGAATTACAAGTACACAAGGTGCAATTAATTATACCTAAACATCATTGAAAAGATAGTCTAACTGGCAATTTACAAGCTAACTACTGTAGACCTACCACTGTGTAAATAAATGTCAATCACTGTGTTAACTCATCCCGCCAGGTAATTTAAATGACCAAAAGGTTGTTTTAAGCACTGATAAACAACAAAACTGTTTAAATTTGATGCTTAAGGGTATTTGGAGACTATGCAAATTTTGGATGAAGATGCCCAAAAATTTTTTTTTTTAAATGATGGAACTGATTTTTTTTTTTTTTTTTTTTGTAATTTTTTATTTATTTCTTCCCCCCCCCCCCCTCCCCCCAAATTAAAACTGGAAAATGTACCTCCACACTCGCACAAAAATAGGTAGTTGAAAAATTGCTGGACTTAGAGGTCTGTAAGGGCCCAAACAATTCATATTCCCAGCACTTAAAAAGTATGGTTGAGATAGATAATAAAGACAACATCTTTTTTAACAGAGATTGCAAGCGAAAATCATCAAGATTGTTGATGTATCGTATGGTGGAGAAAATGGATTTAATCAGGCCATCGAACTTGCAGCCGACGCTCTAGCAAATGTTAAATTTATTCAGGAAAAGAAACTCATTGGTAAGTAATGATATAATTATGGTAGAGAATCAGTGACAAAAGTGTCTCCAATTTGTTTCACAAAAATGAAAAATTCTTGACTCGGTTTCATAAAATCTCATATGAAATGAACGCTCATTTAAGATCCTATATTTATGGCAGAACATGCATCTAGTACGTAATTATATTCATCTTTATTATATTTCCTAGACAAATGATTTTTTTAAACACTTTTACCGAGATTATTCCGATGTAAACTTTGCTATAGTGAGGAGTACAACTAATTACTTTCGGGGAGATATTTTGATGTTAGAACATTTTTCTCGCTTCTGCTAACAGTGAGATATTCTGATGTTGGAACATTTTTCTCGCTTCTGCTAACAGGGAGATATTTTGATGTTAGAACATTTTTCTCGCTCCTGCTAACAGGGAGATATTTTGATGTTAGAACATTTTTCTGCTAACAGGGAGATACTTTGATGAGATCTCACAAGACACAGGGAAATATTGTTTCGGTGTAGAAGATACGCTGAGAGCTTTAGAAATGGGTGCAGTAGATATTCTGATTGTGTGGGAAAATCTCGACATTACACGATATGTATTGAGGAATCACCAGACTGAAGGTAAGCCTTAGTAATCACTAGCCCACAATCGCCTGTCCTTTTTCAATTTCAACAAAGTTTATTTCAAATATTATTTGAAAAAGGATTGAACAACAGGCATAGCCTATATAAGTTCTCTCCCTATCTCCCTGTCCTTTTGTCCGACTATTATGAATTCTTGTTCACATTTTTTCTCAGACATCATATTTTCACTAGTCCATCCTGAATTTATATTGGCTCTTACAGTAAAATGTATCAAATTAATTGAAAATTGATAATACCTATAAAATCAGATAATTTTGAATCTGAATGAATACCATCATCAGATGGCGTCTTCGTCTTTATGAAATTAAGAACCCATTAGTAGTGTAAAGCAATAATTATTTTTGTTGTTTTTAAGAAGATAATTAACAAACAATGATCTGTTCATTTCCGTTATATACTTTATGTTTCTTTTATTTCATTTTTCAGTTGAAAATATTTTACATCTGAAGCCCGAACAAGAAAAAGATAAAACATACTTCATTGACAAAGATGTAAGTGGCTTAAAAACAACTGTTGTAGTCAAGTATATATATATACTCTTGGAAGAAAGCAATTGTAACTTGTTCTGTTAGGTAGAAAACTTGGCTTTTTTTAGCGTTTATTATACATGTAATAGCTATATTATACTCATTTTGTATCACATGGTCCTGTCTATTGGTCATTGACAGGATCAAAGAGATAACAGAACCTCGTGGATCTTTTGTTGGGTGCATGATGATGTGTGAAAAGTTTTTGATTCATTATTACAAAAGAGGCAATAAGCTACTCACAAGTAGCTATTTATTTCATTAGCGGCTCGGTTATTGGTATAACAAACACATCCAACCTACTTTATATGCTACTTAATCATATACAATCAATTCCGATGGTATGAGCAATTAATCCAATTATCATTGACAATAATGTGGAATTTAATATTCTTTTGTTTTATTTTTCTTAAGGAATATAGAAAAATAGTTTTATGTAATAATTAGCTTCACTGAAATGTCCCTTTTATGACAGTATTACTGTTTTGATATATAGGCCCACTACGTACCTTTCACAAAAGATTTTTAATTTTTTTTAAACAAAAATTTAAATCGAGATTGATAATTTGTTACAAGTTAATGGCTTACCATTAATACTGCACTTATCATAACCTTCTGAACAATTAAATTAAATGCTGTTTATCAAAACGCACATGTACACAGACTTTTATGTTTCCCAGCGTCGTCATAATTATTGCCGATTAGTTGACTGTCACTGTGCCAGACGGCAAAACACTTGAGATGAATCTTTAACTGATAGTATGGATTATGCAAGAAATTTTGCATTTTTTTGGTGTTATAATCTCATCTCAGGCCATCGATATATAAATATATTTTAAAGTTAATATTGTTTTTGAGAAACTCTTAATTTTTGTTTCGGAAAAGGTTGAGTTGTTTTACAATACAATAAGCATGAAAATATTTATAAATATTTACTTTGTCTTTCCTATAACACTTTAGTTACATTATTATACCACTACCTTTCCGAAACGGCTTTTAATTTTTAAAATGGGAATGTAAAACAAGATCGATAATTTTGTAGAGTCTTAAGAATTATTAACTTACCGTGAATACTACATTCATCATCACCTTCTGAACGATTTGATTAAAATAAATAAAATGTTTATTTTCATAACGCGGGTCGTATTATGTTTCCCGCCTTCGTCCTAAATACCCGCGCGGTAGTTGACTATAACTGCGCCAGACGGCAAAACAGCGAATTGACTCTCCACTGTTTTCATATATTTACGCAGGAAATCTTGCATACGTTTGGTGTCGTAACCTTATTTTAGGTCATCGGTATGCATTTTCTGGTGTTATTAATGTTTTTTAAGAAACCTTATATTTTGCTCCGGAAAGGTAATGGGCCTTTAAGTTACATTATTATATCAAGTAATTTGATTTAAAACTCACCTTATTTTATATAGACTGGTGTTGAACTTGAGTTGTCCGAACAGATGCCACTACTGGAATGGTTTGCCAACAACTATAAGAAGTTTGGTAAGTAACAAAACTATCATAGAAGATCTAGAATAAGTGAAATTACTAGACCAGGCTTAAGATTCAGAATAAAAATTATACAAAATGATTTTTTTTTCAAGGAAATCATACAAAATAATTCATATATAAGTACCATATATTACTATTATATAAAGTGAAAAATATTGGGGTGCACACTTTACGCATTACAAGGCCCTGGATTAGGGCTGTAACGAGTATCCGAGTACTCGAGTATTCACAAATTATTGAGAAAGATCGGATACGAATATATCTGACCATTATTGATTTATCAATAAAAACAGTTTTACTAACAGTTTTACTTCAATTGAATCTTTTGCTTAAAACTGGTGATTCGTGGTCCGATCTGTGAATCGTCAACCCTGAATCGTGGATCGGATCGCCACATGTTAGACAATCCACAGCCCTACCCTGGATCAGGATCACTTATGTTACTTAAGTCGGTGAAAGGCTGATATTGGGAAACTACAAAATAAAACAACGAAGTTAAAAAAAACGTTACTACACACACTACACGAGTGTGCACTATATCCCTACTACACACTACTACACGAGTGTGCACTATATCTCTACTACACACTATACACGAGTGTGCACTATATCTCTACTACACACTATACACGAGTGTGCACTATATCTCTACTACACACTATACACGAGTGTGCACTATATCCCTACTACACACTATACACGAGTGTGCACTAATCCCTACTACACACTATACACGAGTGTGCACATACCTATACACACTATACACGAGTGTGCACTATATCCTACTACACACTATACACGAGTGTGCACTATATCCTACTACACACTATACACGAGTGTGCACTATATCTCTACTACACACTATACACACACACTCTATACACGAGTGTGCACTAATCCTACACACCATACACAGTGTGCACTAATCCCTACTACACACTATACACGAGTGTGCACTTATATCCCTACTACACACTATACAGGTGTGCACTATATCCCTACTACACACTATACACGAGTGTGCACTATATCCCTACTACACACTAACACGAGTGTGCACTATACTCCCTACTACACACACACGAGTGTGCACTATATCCCTACTACACACATACACACGAGTGTGCACTATATCCCTACTACACACACTATACACGAGTGTGCACTATATCCCTACTACACACTATACACGAGTGTGCACTATATCCTACTACACACTATACACGAGTGTGCATCACTATACACGAGTGTGCACTATATCCTACTACACACTATACACGAGTGTGCACTATATCCCTACTATACACACTACATACACGAGTGTGCACTATATCCTACTACACACACTACACGAGGTGTGCACTACATCCCTACTACACACTATACACGAGTGTAGCACTACATAGCAAAATATGATGGGTTATTTACTTCTGAATGTTCAATGAAAAATGAACTGATCCTAAGTTCACCAGTCTGTCCTCTTAGGTCAAGAGTAGGACAGGATTAATATATATATAATATATTGTAGGCTCTGTTCTTCTTCTGAAGGTTGTGAAACCTTTATCAGCCATGTGATGTATCTTTTTTTATCAACAGGTGCCACTTTAGAAATTATCACAGATAAATCACAAGAGGGTGCACAGTTTGTGCGAGGATTCGGCGGTATAGGAGGTAAGTTGTCACATGTTATAAGTATGTCACAGTTTGTGTTAGGGTTTGGCGGTATAGGAGGTAAGTTGTCACATGTTATAAGTAAGTCACAGTTTGTGTTAGGGTTCGGCGGTATAGGAGGTAAGTTGTCACATGTTATAAGTAAGTCACAGTTTGTGTTAGGGTTCGGCGGTATAGGAGGTAAGTTGTCACATGTTATAAGTAAGTCACAGTTTGTGTTAGGGTTCAGCGGTATAGGAGGTAAGTTGTCACATGTTATAAGTAAGTCACAGTTTGTGGGAGGGTTCGCCGGTATAGGAGGTAAGTTGTCACATGTTATAAGTAAGTCACAGTTTGTGTTAGGGTTCGGCGGTATAGGAGGTAAGTTGCATTGTCACATGTTATAAGTAAGTCACAGTTTGTGGGAGGGTTCGGTGGTATAGGAGGTAAGTTGTCACATGTTATAAGTAAGTCACAGTTTGTGGGAGGGTTCAGCGATATAGGAGGTAAGTTGTCACATGTTATAAGTAAGTCACAGTTTGTGGGAGGGTTCAGCGGTATAGGAGGTAAGTTGTCACATGTTATAAGTAAGTCACAGTTTGTGTTAGGGTTCGGCGGTAAAGGAGGTAAGTTGCATTGTCACATGTTATAAGTAAGTCACAGTTTGTGTTAGGGTTCAGCGGTATAGGAGGTAAGTTGTCACATGTTATAAGTAGGTCACAGTTTGTGGGAGGGTTCGGCGGTATAGGAGGTAAGTTGTCACATGTTATAAGTAAGTCACAGTTTGTGTTAGGGTTCAGCGATATAGGAGGTAAGTTGTCACATGTTATTAAGTCACAGTTTGTGTGAGGGTTCAGCGGTATAGGAGGTAAGTTGTCACATGTTATAAGTAAGTCACAGTTTGTGTGAGGGTTCGGCGGTATAGGAGCCTATTAGGAGGTAAGTTGTCACATGTTATAAGTAAGTCACAGCTTTTGTTAGGGTTCAGCGGTATAGGAGGTAAGTTGTCTGAATGTTTTAGGTAACCAGTCTCTACATCAAATCCTAACCTATACCCTCTACCCTGTACCTGCAACCTCACTCATTGAGGGTACAGGGTAGAGGGTACATGATAATTTGAAACAACTTTACTTGTCATAATGAAGTAAAATCCAAAATAAAAGGCCAAAATTAATTCAAAGTAAAATAAAACAAAAATATCTCTATGGAATATATATTCAGCCACTATATGGCCTTCTTCAGTCAAAAATAACACTAACCTTTACTTGTAAGCAGCCATCTTTGATTTTAGTTGTAACTGAAGAGGTCCAGCTTTTTCCAATTAGAGTTGTAGGTTTTCCATTGTTCTAAGCCATGCTTGGCCATTTTAGAACAAAACTAAGCACAAGAATTGCAGTAATTTTAAATGTGAAACTAAAACAAATTAATTTTCTATTTCAGGTATTTTACGATATCAGGTTGACTTCCAAGTCTTCAACACGCCGACATTTGATGATTATGAGGACTTTGATCTTGATGACTATTAAATCTATAAGTTATGTTGCCAGTCCACACTGTAGGCCTTTCACATACATCTGAAGACATCGTCACCGAGGAGAAGACATCGTCATACAGCGTCACACAGGAGAACTTCTGAATTCCTGACAATAGAATTGTAGGAGAGGACGTGTTACAAATCGCAACATTATAAAATTAAATTGCCTGTTAAATTGCCTGGAACCATGTATGTCGTACCTATTATGGTTGACGTTGCGATTTTTGCTCATTTGGCTGTGGATGGCCTTCCTCTGATTTTATCTCATTACTGTATCTAACAATAAGACCAGTGTTTTGATTCTGTATATTACAGCGTTACCTGCCTTGTATATATAGATTCTTAAACAAACCAAAATAATGACATTACAGTTGATATCTACACAGGGAGATAAATCTCTCATAGATGAAATAATGTTCTGAAAGATCAGAAAGCTTGATGCTAAAATAATATGTATATTTGGAGTTGGTTATTAGATAACACATGACTTAATTATCCCACCTCTAAACATTTGCTCTAATTTATTTCAACAGTAAATAGCATCACCCTTCAGTCTTCTATAAATCCAGCATACATTGCTGAGTTCAGTACAGTTTATTTATTTGACCAAATTATTTACCTCTGCTATATTTATGCAACTTCTTGTGAAAAAGATTTGAAGAAAACTTCACATTCTTATGAAATATCCTGTTAATGAGTGCAAAACTAAAACTTACAAACTAGTGTAGTGTGTTATCAGAGAAGTACTCAACTAACTTGTCAGTGTATTTAGTTTTTGACCTGTACAAGATGTTGTTTTGGACTTTATATTAGACTAGAAGGACATGGATTACATTACTTGGAAAAGTGATTGGTTCATCAATTTGTGGAGATGCTTAGATAGAATGTTCAGACAGAAAACTTCATACAAAGAAAACACAAGGGAGCTAGCTAACTCCTTAAAACAGACCTTTACGGACTGTGACGACTCCTTAAAACAGACCTTTACGGACTGTGACGACTCCTTAAAACAGACCTTTACGGACTGTGACGACTCCTTAAAACAGACCTTTACGGACTGTGACGACTCCTTAAAACAGACCTTTACGGACTGTGACGACTCCTTAAAACAGACCTTTACGGACTGTGACGACTCCTTAAAACAGACCTTTACGGACTGTGACGACTCCTTAAAACAGACCTTTACGGACTGTGACGAGGCAACTTTACGGACTGTGACGACTCCTTAAAACAGACCTTTACGGACTGTGACGACTCCTTAAAACAGACCTTTACGGACTGTGACGACTCCTTAAAACAGACCTTTACGGACTGTGACGACTCCTTAAAACAGACCTTTACGGACTGTGACGACTCCTTAAAACAGACCTTTACGGACTGTGACGACTCCTTAAAACAGACCTTTACGGACTGTGACGACTCCTTAAAACAGACCTTTACGGACTGTGACGACTCCTTAAAACAGACCTTTACGGACTGACGACTCATCGGACTGTGACGAGGCAACTCTTATTCAATGTTCATTATAACAAAAGTTTATGAAATACAGTTATTTGAAGTGCTTATAATTAGTTCCGTGTGGCCACGTACAGATGTTGTGTGTGGCCAACGCTACACCCTGCTCTCATTGTAGTGATGAGAAAGCCGTGTTGGATATAGAAGTTGTACATGTACTTGAATTGTTATTAATGATGGTTAAAAGTATTGTATAATATATCTTGAAAGTTACATGTATTGGTTCAAACTAATTTATATGAACAAGAGGCCCAGAGGGCCTGTATCGCTCACCTGGTTTTTTGTTAGTAATTATCACAAGACTCTGACAATTAGAAAAATAAGCAAAATTGACTCCCAAAGTTTAATTTTGAATCACAACCATACAATGATGCTATTGATACCATACAAATATGCTATCCAATACATAGGTTCAGAGACAAAGTAATTTATATGAAAATAGTAGCCTAATTGACCTTTTGACCTCGCATCTATTGCCGTCTAAGGCCCCGGGGGTCAGCCCTATCATATGTACAATTTCAAATCCCAACCCTATAAGGATGCTACCATTGCACTATAAGTGCTCTTCCATTCTTAGTTGCAGAGAAGAAGTCGTTTATATGGAAATAGCTAAATTGACCCCTTTTGACCCCACCCTTCAGGCCCCCGGGGGGTCAGCCCCATCATTTGCAAAATTTTGAATCCAAACCCTATAAGGATGTAACCATTGCATTATGAGCGTAATCCCATGTTAAGTTGCAGAGAAAAAGTCATATATATATGGAAATTGACCACTTTTGACCCCGCCCCTCAGGCCCCCGGGGGGTCAGCCCTATCATTTGCACAATTTTGAATCCCCACACTATAAGGATACTACCATTGTATTATGGGTGCTATACCGTGCTTAGTTTCAGAGAAGAAGTCGTTTAAATGGAAATAGCCAAATTGGCCACTTTCGACCCCGCCCCTCAGGCCCCCTGGGGGTCAGCCCCATCATTTGCACAATTTTGAATCCCCACCCTATAAAGATGCCACCATTGCATTATGGGTGCTATACCATGCTTAGTTTCAGAGAAGAAGTCGTTTATATGGAAATAGCCAAATTGGCCCCTTTTGACCCCGCCCCTCAGGCCCCCCGGGGGTCAGCCCCATCATTTGTACAATTTTGAATCCCCAACCTATAAAGATACTACCATTGCATTATGAGTGCTATCTCATGCTTAGTTTCAGAGAAGAAGTCGTTTATATGGAAATAGCCAAATTGACCCCATTTGACCCCGCCCCTCAGGCCCCCGGGGGGTCAGCCCCATCATTTGTACAATTTTGAATCCCCACCCTATAAGGATGCTACCATTGCATTATGGGTGCTATCCCATGCTTGGTTTCAGAGAAGAAGTTGTTTATATGGAAATAGCCAAATTGACCCCTTTTGACCCCGCCCCTCAGGCCCCCAGGGGGTCAGCCACATCATTTGTACAATTTTAAATCCCCACCCTATAACGATACTACCATTGCATTATGAGTGCTATCTCATGCTTAGTTTCAGAGAAGAAGTCGTTTATATGGAAATAGCCAAATTGACCCCATTTGACCCCGCCCCTCAGGCCCCCGGGGGGTCAGCCCCATCATTTGTACAATTTTGAATCCCCACCCTATAAGGATGCTACCATTGCATTATGGATGCTATCCCATGCTTGGTTTCAGAGAAGAAGTCGTTTATATGGAAATAGCCAAATTGACCCCTTTTGGCCCCGCCCCTCAGGCCCCTGGGGGGTCAGCCCCATCATTTGTACAATTTTGAATCCCCACCCTATAAGGATGCTACCATTGCATTATGGGTGCTATCCCATGCTTGGTTTCAGAGAAGAAGTCGTTTATATGGAAATAGCCAAATTGACCCCTTTTGGCCCCGCCCCTCAGGCCCCTGGGGGGTCAGCCCCATCATTTGTACAATTTTCAGTTAGTAGCCCATAAGGATGCTACCAATCAAATTTTGTTGAAATCCGACCAGCGGTTATGGAGAAGAAGTCGATTGTTGACGGACGGACGGACGGACGGACGGACGGACGACGGACGCCGGACGCCACGGTATGGCATAAGCTCACCTTGGTCCTTCGGACCAGGTGAGCTAAAAAAGGATTCTGCATCAGATCATAGTTATTGGGCATTGTATACAAGAATACCATATAGGTTCCTGTTGTTATGATGGAAAAGTGAAGAATAATCATCCATGATTTCTCATTCACAGATGTTGGAATGATTCAAATGTGAAGAGGGAATATCTATGATTTCTCATTCAACTGGTGTATGCCCTAAGGTTATATTTCTGACTTGGAAATAAAGCTTACCATGTTTGTAACTTGGAGGGGGGTATTAAAATTAGTTATACCAAGTAAAAAAGAATTGGCTTGAAAGCGACATTGTATCCATTTCGTATCAATATTATAAAACAAATGTAATAAATTGCGATTTTCCAAAGTTTAACTGCTATGTTAAGTCTCTCAAGAGTATTCTTGTATTTGTAGCATATAATTTGTCTTTATAGTCATATAATCTTCCTGAACATTGATTTTATCGACTCAACAACATGCTCTTTTGGAGAATAACACATGATCACTTTTTAGAAATCTTATTATATCAAGACCGTGTTTATAATGTAGTGTCAGAGACGTGTAAATCAGCAAAGTTTATTGATATGCATTATAAACATCAATATACAAGTGTTTCTTTCTGAAGAAAGTTTATATAAATCAAAATTTGCTGTTATTGGACTCTTTCAAGACTTTGAACTTTGAACTGAAAACTTGTGTGAAACATTTTATCATGCAAGGTTTGAATAAAAGAAAAATATTATATATAAGTTTTGTTCTGATATTTAGAACAAAAAATATATTGAGCCATCATAGAATTAAATAAATAAATAAAAAGTAACAAAAAACCAACTTGTTATGTTGTGTTTTCTTCTAATTACAGTATAGCCCCCATCCTTGATATATTACTGTCGTTATGTCAAACTCTGGACCATCCCATAGTAAAACTGGAGTCGGTTCAGGAGAAAAAAACTGACCAATCACATGCCTGCAGAAAGTTTCTTTGGTGATTAACAGAGAGAAGATCAAAGTACAATATTATCTGTGCCTTTAGTTGCCTTCAATTTTGCTATTATGTATTCCTGGGTTGGATATAACAGCGGTGATAGTAACCCCAGGAGTATGTAGGATGAGTTCAGGCCTCTTGATTATCCGATCACTTGGCATGTCCCAAACTGTCTGGTTTGTGATCTCATCACTTGGCGTGTCCCAAACTGTCTGGTTTGTGATCTCATCACTTGGCATGTCCCAAACTGTCTGGTTTGTGATCTCATCACTTGGCGTGTCCCAAACTGTCTGGTTTGTGATCTCATCACTTGGCGTGTTCCAAACTCTGGTTTGTGATCTCATCACTTGGCATGTCCCAAACTGTCTGGTTTGTGATCTCATCACTTGGCATGTCCCAAACTGTCTGGTTTGTGATCTCATCACTTGGAGTGTTCCAAACTCTGGTTTGTGATCTCATCACTTGGCATGTCCCAAACTGTCTGGTTTGTGATCTCATCACTTGGCGTGTCCCAAACTGTCTGGTTTGTGATCTCATCACTTGGCATGTCCCAAACTGTCTGGTTTGTGATCTCATCACTTGGCATGTCCCAAACTGTCTGGTTTGTGATCTCATCACTTGGCATGTCCCAAACTGTCTGGTTTGTGATCTCATCACTTGGCATGTCCCAAACTGTCTTGTCTGTGATCTTATCACCAGGCTCGAATTTTCAACTAACTGTATATATATAATTTTAGTATGAAATATATAATTTTATAATGTCTTGGTAATGGAATGTAAAAAAAAAATGGTTAAACAAATATGATTTATAGTATCTAACAAGAAATATTCCTGAAGAGCCATCATGAAATGGTGAATGTACAAGAGGAAGGTTGTTGACTTTTAATTTATATATATATATATATATACCGTTGGTTGAAATTTTGTGCCAGGTTCTTGTTTATGAGCAGTTGAATATTTGATCACATTGTTTCCGAGTCACAGGGACCAGAGGCAGACCAACAGTGGTCAAAATGACCAAATAGATACCTTTTACCAAACACGCGAGTTCTTATTTTTGTGTTCAAGGTTAATTCGTGAATGTTTATCTCCATGAAATAATATCTTGGACCATTTTTGCACAATCAAATTCCAAGATAATCTCAATTCAAAATTATTTTATATCCGCGAAACTTTATATCTGCAAAAATATTTTGAACCCGAAATCGCAAAATTTAGTAGCCGCGAAAGAAAGTTTGTTAACAAGAAAAACACTTGAAAAAAGGACCTTTTTAATGATATCAGTTTAATAGGTTTTCAACATTTTAAACATGCATGCACACATAAGTATAAGTGATGTAATGCATCAACACATTGTATACTTGTATTATTGTTAGTAGTAAAACAAACATTGATAAGTGGACAAGTGCGTAATAATATTACCCACAATGCACTGGGAATATGTAATACATGTACAAAGAAGAATTAATTTCTTTACTCCAATTAATTAAAAATCATACACTCAATAGATTAATCTCACACTTAATCAGTTCCATCCTTGTTCATAATACCAACTAGAAAGTTAATGTAAAAATTTGATCGCTAACAAGAACCACAGACATGTAATTTAACCTTACAGGATATCTAGACAATAAACATACCTTACTGCTATAATAACACTATATGTGTACTAGGACTTGAAACGTATTAAAATATCAAAAATAATTAACTGAAATGATGACACCATCAAGCATCCATAACCGACATTTCTTCTGCACCAACTCACAACATTTCAATCTCATATAAGTATTCAGTACACTACCCTGGACTACACAACACACAACATTTCAATCTCGTATATGGTAGTATACAGTACACTACCCTCGACTACACAACACACAACATTTCAATCTTGTATATGGTAGTATTCAGTACACTACCCTAGACTACACAACATTTCAATCTTGTATATGGTAGTATTCAGTACACTACCCTGGACTACACAACACACAACATTTCAATCTCGTATATGGTAGTATTCAGTACACTACCCTGGACTACACAACACACAACATTTCAATCTCGTATATGGTAGTATTCAGTACACTACCCTGGACTACACAACACACAACATTTCAATCTCGTATATGGTAGTATTCAGTACACTACCCTGGACTACACAACACACAACATTTCAATCTTGTATATGGTAGTATTCAGTACACTACCCTGGACTACACAACACACAACATTTCAATCTCGTATATGGTAGTATTCAGTACACTACCCTGGACTACACAACACACAACATTTCAATCTCGTATATGGTAGTATTCAGTACACTACCCTGGACTACACAACACACAACATTTCAATCTCGTATATGGTAGTATTCAGTACACTACCCTGGACTACACAACACATAACATTTCAATCTTGTATATGGTAGTATTCAGTACACTACCCTAGACTACATAACATTTCAATCTTGTATATGGTAGTATTCAGTACACTACCCTGGACTACACAACACACAACATTTCAATCTTGTATATGGTAGTATTCAGTACACTACCCTGGACTACACAACACACAACATTTCAATCTCGTATATGGTAGTATACAGTACACTACCCTCGACTACACAACATACAACATTTCAATCTTGTATATGGTAGTATTCAGTACACTACCCTAGACTACACAACATTTCAATCTTGTATATGGTAGTATTCAGTACACTACCCTAGACTACACAACATTTCAATCTCGTATATGGTAGTATTCAGTACACTACCCTGGACTACACAACACACAACATTTCAATCTTGTATATGGTAGTATTCAGTACACTACCCTAGACTACACAACATTTCAATCTTGTATATGGTAGTATTCAGTACACTACCCTGGACTACACAACACACAACATTTCAATCTCGTATATGGTAGTATTCAGTACACTACCCTAGACTACACAACATTTCAATCTTGTATATGGTAGTATTCAGTACACTACCCTGGACTACACAACACACAACATTTCAATCTCGTATATGGTAGTATTCAGTACACTACCCTGGACTACACAACACACAACATTTCAATCTCGTATATGGTAGTATTCAGTACACTACCCTGGACTACACAACACACAACATTTCAATCTCGTATATGGTAGTATTCAGTACACTATCCTGGACTACACAACACACAACATTTCAATCTTGTATATGGTAGTATTCAGTACACTACCCTGGACTACACAACACACAACATTTCAATCTCGTATATGGTAGTATTCAGTACACTACCCTGGACTACACAACACACAACATTTCAATCTCATATATGGTAGTATTCAGTACACTACCCTGGACTACACAACACACAACATTCCAATCTTGTATATGGTAGTATACAGTACACTACCCTTGACTACACAACACACAACATTTCAATCTTGTATATGGTAGTATACAGTACACTACCCTCGACTACACAACACACAACATTTCAATCTCGTATATGGTAGTATTCAGTACACTACCCTGGACTACACAACACACAACATTTCTTTACTGTACTGAATGTTATCAAAAACTTAGTTACAGAAAAGCAGTTGTTTATAAAAAAAGAACGCTCAAGCCTCCTGGTTGGGTCAGCCACGACCATTTGTAAAATTTTGAGTCGCCTCTCCATAAGGATGCGACCAGTCAAATTTTGACCGACCAGCAGTTATGAAGAAGTTGATAATTGACTGATGGATAAGCAGCCAGACTGACGGATGGACACCGGACGCCGTGATATCACCTTCGGGTCAGATGACCTAAAATCCCTAATAATATAGGCAGGTTAAGCGGCGACCCTTGCCTCACTCGTCCAGTGTTTATATATAGACAGGGTTAGCAGTGACCCTTGCCTCACTCATCTAGCGTTATAGAAAGGGCCTTTATATTAGCTAGACCTTGTTGGATTTTAATCGCTCTCTCCTCTTGTGTTCCATTACTTGGTGATGATAATTGGTCCGACAGTTCAGTATTCATACGATAAACTTCAGAGTTGTACCCCACCTTTAAAATAAAGACAATGTAATAACATCCAACAGAGGACAGAACTTGATAAAGGTTCATATAACCTGATAAAGGTTCATATAACCTGATAAAGGTTCATATAACCTGATAAAGATTCATATTAACAAGTAGGTCTGCATTTTACTATTACTTTGACTGATATGGTACCAGACAATGAGTATAAATAGATTAGTGGTTGGATATGTAATTTATTTCACACAAGTGTGTTATTTTTTTCCAAAGTACATTTGTATCAAGAGACAAGCTTTTTTTTAAGTTACAAAATTAGACACACACTTTAGCTAGATGTTACAAATTTAAGACACAAGCTTTAGAGAGTGTCTTTTGTCACTTTAAAAAATTAGACACACGTTTTAGCTAGATGTTACAAATTTAAGACACAAGCTTTAGAGAGTGTCTTTTGTCACTTTAAAAAAAAATCTTACGAGTGTGAAATAAATTCCTAATCCATATCCTTGAGTTGTGTGACCTGCTTCTACCACAATTAAACCGTCTTAAAGAAGGCTTAATTAAGATTACAAACCCTGTTTGCTACAGTATGCAAATTAGGTGTAGTGTTATTTTCATATGCAAAAAGGCACTTACCAAACCTGAAGCAAACTATCCATTCGCTGTTAAGATATACCAAACCTGAAGCACGCTATCAAATCACTGTCAAGATATATCAAACCTGAAGCACGCTATCAAATCACTGTCAAGATATATCAAACCTGAAGCACACTATCAAATCACTGTCAAGATATACCAAACCTGAAGCACGCTATCGAATAACTGTCAAGATATATCAAACCTGAAGCACACTATCAAATAACTGTCAAGATATACCAAACCTGAAGCACGCTATCAAATCACTGTCAAGATATATCAAACCTGAAGCACGCTATCAAATCACTGTCAAGATATACCAAACCTGAAGCACACTATCAAATCACTGTCAAGATATATGAGAATAAATACCTGGGCTTTAATGAGGGCTTCCAAGCTGGGCTGAAAGTAATCCACTCTGCCTTCAATCAGCTTGGGAAGGTCCTCCATCAGATTACTATTCTGTGTCTCAAAATCATCCCTTGCTGACAGCACAGATTTTCTGCTCTGGAAAGATAATTGTCAACTGTAATTTCCAATACAATGATTCTTAAATAAAACAGGGCTTCAAAAAATATCCCTGTGAACTTTAAGTCATTCTTACTGAGTTAAATTATGATTGTTGAGATAAAATTTTACCAAAATATTAGAGAAAATGCTTAAATTATCAAAATGAGTAATTCATAACTATAATACATTTATTACAAAATATCAAGGACCTACATATTCTGTATATATCATCTACATCATTGTAATATATAAACAAAACATACCAAATAAAATCCGTTTTGTATGGGTTTTAGGTGGATTTCAGTAATGAATACTGTGAAATCATTAATTTTCGTGGGGGTTTAATTTTCGTAGATTTTGTTGTTTGACCAAAATCAACAAATATACATCCCCGCGAAAATTGATCTCTTTTAAAGAATGTATATGAATGTCATGTAAGTTTATGCATTCATTTGATGTGTAAAGCCTTCTCCTCAAATTTAAGTGTCAACGAATTTGTAAAATCTTATAAAACACGAAAATTGAGCCCAACAGATTTCACAAAACTGCAGTAAATCCAGCATATGGTCCCTGGGTTAGTAAGCGATCGGAATGTCAAGTCTAATCTTAATTGGATTGGCAATGGTGCAACGTACACCTCGGACCGGGGATGGATTCTGTAAGTATTTTAAAATGCATTGCATATCACAATTACAGTACTGAAGTAGTTCGGATTGTGAGTTTTCTGGACTATTGGCGTCCAAATTATCAGAGGTTCACTATATATATAATGTGTAGAACAGGACATTGAAAGTCAAGCAAGGATACATAATATAAATCAGAATGACAAAACAAAGAAACTCCAACAACTGAAAACATATCAGAACCTAAACAGATTAACTAGTCCAAACAAGAAATGATTGATTATTATGACTGTGGTAACACAAAGCCGATAAAAATGGAGTCAAATAGGCCAACATTAACTACAACTGTCACCAGAAAGGCTGACAAATATCCCCCGCTTCACAAATTTTGTAATAATTCCATTAAAAGGTGACATTGCAGAAACTTATGTAGCTTACTCATCTTCTCTTTATGTTCGAGTTCTGTGTACTAAAATTTTATCAAAATCTGTCGAGTAGTTTAGGAGGAGTTTGCCTGACAAAGTTATGTCTACAGACAGACAGACAGATGGACAGACAGCCAAATTCCAGTATATAACTCCTCCCCTCTCCCTTAACTTCATTGCGGAGTGTATAATTACATGAGAGTTCATTGGTCAATTCAAAAGAGCAAGATGCAGGATTTGTGTGTATGATTATCAGAGTCTCTCCCTACCTAGAGGTTGTAACAACAAAATCACAACCTAATTGGTAATTCATGAATGTCCAATTGCAATCCAAGGCTTAATTGCCTAGGGTTGGACATTCGTGAATTCCCCCAAGGATTGTGATTTTAATGTCCTCAAAGGTAGGGAACAATACTTTCTCAACAATACACAAAAGAAAAAGATGAGATAATGGCCTTATAAGGATCGTTTTCACGGGACATGAACATGGTTCCGTTGACTGCGCATCAATATTGATGACGTCATTGACAATGCACGTCATGGTTACACCACATGAAGCCTAACATGCATTATGAAAAGACAGAAAGAAATATATAAATGCATTCATTCTCAAATTAAAAGGAAGAGTTGCATGGCCGTCCATGTTCAATTTAAAAGTTTTTAAAGCAAATGCATCAAATGTAAACAAATGCGTTATGAAAAGACAGAAAAATAAATGTGAAAGTATTAATTCATAGAGTAAAAGGAGTTGTTGCATGGCCGTCAAAGTTCAATTTAAAAGTTTTTGGTGCAACTGTGCATCAATCGGTGGATAATACTATTGGAACATTCATTATTCCATGAATAGTCCTGCGAATACATACAGCGCCACCTTGAGTAAGTTTTATGTCTGATTCCAACTTGAGTGCCTTTTATGTACCGTAACGGTATAAAGGCATACAAAAAAAAAAAATATTTTGAATTCATAACATAGCACACATTCCTACACATGACACTCAAAGTCAGTCCTTTGAAGTAGCTCATTTTGCAAGGACAAATGCATGTAAATTTGTTCATTATTAAGGTTCAAAATTGATACGTAAATATTTGCAGACACAATCATGCTTAATTATTGCATTAGGTTGCAATGGTCTGGAATTTATTGTGAATGGGTTTTTGCCCTCTATGTAACACCTCCTTTTCAAAGAAACTTTAACAGGCTTTTCTACCTTGTTAAGAACCTGAAAATGTAAAATGTTAAGTTAGTTTGCAAGTTATAATAAATACACTCTACCAAATGTGATCAAACTTAAAAGGATTGGGATACAAACATTACAAGAACATTAAAATATTAGTATACAAGAGGCCCAATAGGCCTTAACAGTCATCAGACTATTAAAATAATTTATCCTGCTACTGTCCCACATACTGACCGATAACTACTGCCAGATAAACTTGTGCTTTATCCGTCAATACGAAATGCTTTATCCGTCAATACGATCACGTGAATTTGTTCCATATTTGACAGAACTTTTTCTGTTCCATATTTGACAGAACTTTTTCTAACTTGACCCCGAACTTGAACCTTCTGGTGAATAAAACATCACTCAGTCCTGCTAAAACGTGACGTCACATTCACCGGAATGACGTCATTTTTACGATATCGAAAATCTCGTATGGCGGTGTCGTCTTTTTCTTGGCTCATGGCAAAGGTATGTTTTGTAAAGTAATTCTTTAATGGGTATTTATTGTTTTTTAAGTATTTTCACTTTGTTTAAGTGATATATCACACTGAATAGATTTACACATACTGTTTGTGAATGCGCTTATTTATTTCCCATGGCAGTAAAAGGAGTACACTCTCATTCAGTTTAGTGAATGAATCTTTACCTCTGCATCAAAAAGCGTCTCGCTTTGAGCAAAACCAAACAACTGTCAATTTGCTTTCTTTTTGAATGCCATAATGGTTGCAGGATAAACAGAATACACGGTTAGTATCTTACAATACAAATTTATTTTGGTGCTCGACACAGAAAGCGGAGACGACTCGGCAAAGCCTCGTCATCTCGGCTTTCCTAAGTCTCGCACCAAAATAAACCTTGTATTGTAAGATACTAACCAAGTATTCTCTATTTATCTCTGAGTTACTGGCATGATGTTATTTAAAGATTTTGAGCCTATTTGACCTCTCTGACCATGAATGAGGGTCAAACAAATATTTTTGAACAGATTGGTATCTCTTAATCCTGGCATGCTACACACCCAATATGGGGCTTTCAGTTATTCAAAAGAAGTCTTTGAATGAAATGTTCATTCACAGCCAACAGCTCACGACGACGGATGAAACATGGTAACTATATAGGTCATCCTGGCTACGAGATAAAAATCAAATTAATAAATGAAACTACTATATGTTACATACCGCGTCCAACTTAACAACATTCTGTCCAGTTCTTTCACGACCTTGATGCTTTTCAAGCTTGGCCTGGCACTTATTGTATTCCTAGAAATATATGTACATGTATGTTATATAAGAAAGATTGGAAGATCAAATGGAACATAAACCAAGAGGTCCATAGACCTTGAAAGAGACCCTTAACGGGCATCTCACAAACTTGGCAACAGCTAAATAGGAAATGAATAATGGCTTTCAATCTGATTTCTGACATCCACCATAATATGTTAATGTACCTGTAGACTTTGCTCCCTCTTCTTTACTGCAGTTTGTATGCTTGGAAATATACTATTGAATCTGCAAAAAAAACCAAAAAAGGATTTTAAAAAAAATATAGATATATTAAAACAATATCAAAACAATATCTAACAAGAGGCCCAATGGGCTTTATGATCGTCTGTATTATAGCATCATACAACATAGAGTAGAAGTAAATCAAATGTGGTCAGGTTGTAAATATATGTGTACTTCAGCTGTGATCAATTTTCAGAGTTGTAAACAAAAATGTGTATTCATGATGGCTGTAAAGTCTAATCATTGTCAGCCTTGTTCAATTGCAATTGATGTAATTCATTGCAAGCACCTAGCCTGGTATCAATGTTGCAGTAATTCTCTAAAGGCCCACTACCTTTCCAAAACGACTTTTGGTTTTTAAAATGGGAATGTGAAATAAGATTGATAATTTTTTAGAGTTCCAAAAAGTTATTTACGAAACGTTAATACTATACTTATCATCACTTTCTATATAATTTAATTAAAATAAATTAAATGTTAAATTTAATAACGCGGGTCGTTTCCCGCTGTCGTCTTAATTACCACATGTTAGTTGAATATAACAGCACCAGACAGCAAAACAGCGACATGAATATTCACTGTTAACATAGATTGTGTTGGGAAACTTGCATTTGTTTGGTGTTGTAATCTTATTTTTAGGCCATCAATATAATTTTTTATGTTTTTCTTCATTTTCAATTTTTGATTTGGAAAGGTAGTGGCCCTTTAAAGATGCTCCACCGCTGACAAATGGTTTTTTGTTCTCTACCAAAACAGAAGCAGACGATTTAGTATTTTTCTTCAGTTACCAAAGTTACCTTCTTTACACCATTGCAACCATTGTAAAGTTTGAGCTTCTAATTTTATTACAAGTTAAAAATATGAAAAATAATTACCGGTAGTAGTTGCATCCCAAAAAAAATTCTGTGACACTTTATCCTATATGGAATGAAGTAATGATTGCACATGGACCAAAGGCAAAATAAATTATTTTATATTATTTTTTGTGTTAATTAGACATATATATTTACATGATTAAACACCAATTATTATTCAAATGATTAATATCCTTTATGCTCTGTTGGCGGTGGAGCATCTCAAGCAATATGTGTGTTGTCTTCGTTAGTTGATTTTTTAAAAAAATAATATTATGTGAACCTTCAAAAATCATGACAAATGCAGATTCACCATTTAACACTTGATTACCAAAAATAAACTGATGTGCATGACTAGGCTTACCACATGTATAGGGTCAAGGGAGGTAATTCAAATTCATCATATACATTGTAGTGTACCATTATACTTACTTTTTCATTGGCTCCAAAACAGTTTTCTGGACAGTAGCATTCTGTACAAACATAAATCACCAAAATTAAACTAAACGGTATTCAATCAAAGTAGTTCTAGCTATAGACCAAAGGATCAAAGCTAAGAACAAGAGATCACGGAGGGATCTGTGCGCCCACCTTTTCTCTTCATATTTTATTTTCTTTTCCATCTCCCTTTCAAAAATTAAATACACATAGGGAACTTCACATAATGTTTGCTCAAACTAAGTTGCTTAGCAGAAACAGTCACTTCAATTGTCAAAGGGTATGTTTACTTTCCATCTGTCGAAACATAGGCCGCGCAAGGCTCTTGCCAGAGCTCAAAATATGCAGGTAAAATGTCATGCGACATACTCTGGAACTCCCAGGTCAAAAATAAAATGTCATGACCTATTTTATTGGTTGCATATGAATGGCAAAGACCGCAATATTATACTGTAATAAGAAATCTAATTCTGTGGGAAATTTAAAGTAATTTTAAACTGCTTATCTCTCTTTCTTTTCTCTACCAAGGTTGACATGGCTTGTTTACAATTGATATTTGATAGATATGAAAAAGATGAATTGTTCATTTCAGGACATTTTATTGTCTCAACATCTTTATTTTTCAATAACCTGTCTGATATCACATCTAATTCATAATTTGTAAATCTCTATTTACCTGACAAAACAGGTTGCTATTGCTAAACTATTGCTTGTTAAAATGATGATGGTGAGCCGAACTTTGAACCTTCTCATTACAGTGCAGAAACTCAACTTAATGAAGGCCAAGGTCATTCACTTGAACAAACTTGGTAACCCTTCATCCCAGTATATCACAGGCCCAATATCAGATCTCTAGGCATCTAGGTTATTAGTTTCTTAGCTGTTTAAAGATTTTAGCTTATTTGACCTCTGTGACCTTAAATGAAGGTAAAGGTCATTTATTTAAACAAACTTAGTAGCTCTTCATCCCAGCATTCTAAAAGCCAAATATATGAAAATTAAGCATCCTACTTTTGGAAGTAGTTTAAAGGGAAAAACTGACACTGGACGGACAGACAGATTGGACGCTGGATCAACAATGGATGCTGTAAGACAAGTGAGTTAAAATTGGAACTATTGATTTTTTTGTTGTGTTCGAAATCGCTTTTATATGCCATCAAATAGTTTAAGGTTGTTGTGTATATCATTTTGTTCTGATAACACATTATTATAAATCATCAGTAATGCAGGACAAAGAAAGTAGACAAATAATTCAGTATCCAGCACAACGGAGCACAATTTACCCTTCGGCAAGTGGCAGCAGAAGGCCGGATCTACCAAAATGTAGCCATGCTGTTCGGCGGAACCCTAAAATATGAGCGGTGACTTTTTTTCTGATAATATATTATTATAAATTATCAGTGTTTTTTCCTACTATTAAAGTGACATACCAATTCCTTCATGCAAAGTTGCTGTTTGTCGAGAGAGCGGTCCCACTCAGTAACCTGTGTACATAGCTGGGGCTCCGTCTGGCACAGTTGGCTAGCTAGTAGGTTCTGTGTTATCTTATGTTCACTGGCTATCACTCCTGTTCATAATTATAGGATAGTTATAAAGTACAATACTATTTACAATTATGACCCTCTGTGGAGAGATACATCGAGAAAAAATAAATCTTTCCAGGGAGACAATTCTAGATGTATCCCTACACATAGGGACATAATTATTTTTTTCGTATCAAACAAACAATGAGATTAACATCATGCTCGGACTCCAGGCTATACACCATAATGACAGAGATGAAACTACTTTACGGGGAATAATTCTAACATCATACTTGCAAGGTAGGTGTTGCTTAATGTTTTCTCTTAAAACAAACTTAAATAGCTTAAACACTAGTTGACAGACAATACCATTCTTTGAATGTGACCTAATTTATACATGTGCCCAGAAAATGTGACCTTTAAAGTAGATCGTGTCAAAATACAAATCAAGTGATTAACATTATTCTAAAGCTTTGAAATGGTTGAAAATTCCTTGGTAACCATGAATTAAGATTCAAAATTTACCGTATTTTCCGGACAATAAACCGCACCTGTGTATAAGCCGCAGAGGCCTTTTTTACGATTTTTTCAGGTTTTGTACACGTATAAGACGCACCGTTATATTAGTCGCACCCAAAAGTTAGGCCCATGTACCAACGTAACCATCTGTGTACATACAATCGATCTCTATTGAAGTAGGGGTAATGCTTATTGATCGTTTATAATCACGAAAATTGTCTGTAAACTTGTACTGTAAATATATAACGAATAAAAATTCACTATGATGTTAACATCTTTAGCAAAATGGACTTGGCCATGTTTCTGTTCCTTGTTTATTCTGCTATTACGTAAGCCTATTTTGTGTAAACAAACATGGCGACCGTTCGATTTCACACTTACTCTCTCTCATATTTCAGCATGCCGGTTAAAACTTTTTTCAGTATGCATATGATTTTATTTTATCTCTATTTTGATATATTTCGTGTATTTATTAAATTGATGTGTAAAGGATTTACTGTATTATCAAGGCTTGCATCATTAACCTAAATCTAACTTCGATTAGAGTGTTCTCTGTCAATTTGCCATCCCATGATGCAATTCACCGAAGCCTTACTTTTGTAAACTTCCGGATATTATTTTCGCTACAGAGATCGATTAAATGATTTTAATATGACTGTGCGATGTTTTAACTCGGTATAATGTTCTAAATTACATGTGATTTACGTTCATAAAATTGATTGCTGATTGTTTCATTAAATCACGGCGACAGGATTTCGGGAAATTCCAATGTTGACCGTCATATGTGTAACACGTACGTGTGCAAGTTTGAGTTCATGCTTACTCTCGTTCATATTTCAGTACGCCGATAAAATACTTTCTTCAGTAACGTTATGCATAGGAATGGATTATATTTCTTTTTTGATATAGTTTGTGTAATAAATATATCTTGGTGTAAAGAGTTACTGCATCAATCAACTTCGTTTAGAGTGTTCTTCCACTGTTTGTTAACTAGGTATCCCATGATGCAATTCACCGAAGCCTTATAGCTGGGTAGTCGCCTTTTATGATCATGCAATGGGGCACAGCAGGCACAATTCTAACACCTTCAGCATATAAAACAAACACACTGTTTAACTCTACTGGGACCCACCCCTCCTGCCCCAGGGGTCAGAGCCAATATTTACACAACCTCTCTTTTCCTTTGCCTAAAGATGTTACTGGCCAAATTTGGTTACCATCCATGAAGAACTCTATGACTAGTAGTGATTTAAAGGAAATGAATGCTGCATCAAGACGCCATGATTTGTTTCTGACCTTGGTTTGATTCAAGCCATCTTTTGGTGTCCTTATAAAGCTTCCTGCTTGTTTCTTCTAGCCTACAAAATACAAGACATTCAGAATTCAAACAAAATCCTTAGAGTGAATGTGTTAAGTGTATCTTTCAACCTAAGATCACTCAAAAAAAATGTCAAAATCTTATAACTTCCAAAATTCCTTATTTTACAATTTTTACATACCCAATAAATATCATTTTCTTTGGTTTCATTCAGAATCTAAATAATATTCCCATATAAGGTCATAATTTGGTGACCTTTTGGATTGTCCAATAAAATAATTGCGTACAGAATCTTGAAGATTATAGATGCTACTGATTCTGTTTTGTTTGATAGAAGCAATAGGTCACATGACTAGTAATGGCATGGTGTAAAGGTTACATGACTACTAATGGCATGGTGTAAAGGTCACATGACTACTAAAGGCATGGTGTAAAGGTCACATACCTACTAATGGCATGGTGTAAAGGTCACATGACTACTAATGACATGGTGTAGAGGTCACATGACTACTAATCACATGGTGTAAAGGTCACATGACTACTAATGACATGGTGTAGAGGTCACATGACTACTAATGACATGGTGTAGAGGTCACATGACTACTAATGACATGGTGTATAGGTCACATGACTACTAATGGCATGGTGTAAAGGTTAAAGGACTACTAATGGCATGGTGTAAAGGTTAAAGGACTACTAATGGCATGGTGTAAAGGTCACATGACTACTAATGGCATGATGTAAAGATTACAGGACTACTAATGGCATGGTGTAAAGGTTAAAGGACTACTAATGGCATGGTGTAGAGGTCACATGACTACTAATGGCATGGTGTAAAGGTTAAAGGACTACTAATGGCATGGTGTAAAGATTACAGGACTACTAATGGCATGGTGTAAAGGTTAAAGGACTACTAATGACATGGTGTAAAGGTTAAAGGACTACTAATGGCATGGTGTAAAGGTTAAAGGACTACTAATGGCATGGTGTAAAGGTCACATGACTACTAATGGCATGGTGTAAGGGTTACAGGACTACTCATGGCATGGTGTTAAGATTACAGGACTACTAATGACATGGCGTAAAGGTAACAGGATTACTAATGGCATGGTGTAAAGGTTAAAGGACTACTAATGACATGGTGTAAAGGTCACATGACTACTAATGACATGGTATAAAGGTTACAGGACTACTAATGACATGGTGTAAAGGTTAAAGGACTACTTATGGCATGGTGTAAAGGTCACATGACTACTAATGGCATGGTGTAAAGGTCACATGACTAATAATGGCATGGTGTAGAGGTCACATGACTACTAATTGCATGGTGTAAAGGTTAAAGGACTACTAATGGCATGGTGTAAAGGTCACATGACTACTAATGGCATGGTGTAAAGGTCACATGACTAATAATGGCATGGTGTAGAGGTCAGATGACTACTAATTGCATGGTGTAGAGGTCACATGACTAATAATGGCATGGTGTAGAGGTCACATGACTACTAATGGCATGGTGTAAAGGTCACATGACTACTAATGGCATGGTGTAAAGGTCACATGACTTATAATGGCATGGTGTAGAGGTCACATGACTAATAATGGCATGGTGTAGAGGTCACATGACTACAAATGATATGGTGTAAAGGTCACATGACTTCTAATGACATGGTGTAAAGGTTAAAGGACTACTAATGGCATGGTGTAAAGGTCACATGACTACTAATGGCATGGTGTAAAGGTCACATGACTAATAATGGCATGGTGTAGAGGTCAGATGACTACTAATTGCATGGTGTAGAGGTCACATGACTACTAATGACATGGTGTAAAGGTCACATGACTACTAATATGATGGAGTAAAGGTTAAAGGACTACTAATGACATGGTGTAAAGGTCACATGACTACTAATGACATGATGTTAAGGTTAAAGGACTACTAATGGCATGGTGTAAAGGTCACATGACTACTAATGTGATGGAGTAAGGTTACATGACTACTAATGACATGGTGTAAAGGTCACATGACTACTAATGTGATGGAGTAAAGGTTACATGACTACTAATGACATGGTGTAAAGGTCACATGACTACTAATGTGATGGTGTAAAGGTCACATGACTACTAATGGCATGATGTAAAGGTTAAAGGACTACTAATGGCATGGTGTAAAGGTCACATGACTAATAATGGCATGGTGTAGAGGTCACATGACTTCTAATGTGATGGTGTAAAGGTCACATGACTACTAATGACATGGTGTAAAGTATACAGGACTACTAATGGCATGGTGTAAAGATTACAGGACTACTAATAGCATGGTAATAGCGTGTAAAGGTCACATGACTACTAATGGCATGGTGTAAAGGTTAAAGGACTACTAATGGCATGCTGTAAAGGTTACAGGACTACTAATGACATGGTGTAAAGGTTACAGGACTACTAATGACATGGTGTAAAGTTTACAGGACTACTAATGACATGGTGTAAAGGTTACAGGACTACTAATGACATGGTGTAAAGGTTACAGGACTACTAATGACATGGTGTAAAGGTCACATGACTACTAATGACATGGTGTAAAGGTCACATGACTACTAATGACATGGTGTAAAGGTCACATGACTTCTAATGACATGGTGTAAAGGTCACATGACTTCTAATGACATGGTGTAAATGTTAAAGGACTACTAATGACATAGTGTTAAGGTCACATGACTACTAATGACATGGTGTAAAGGTCACATGACTACTAATGACATGGTGTAAAGGTTACATGACTACTAATGGCATGGTGTAAAGGTTAAAGGACTACTAATGGCATGGTGTAAAGGTTACAGGACTACTAATGGCATGGTGTAGAGGTCACATGACTACTAATGACATGGTGTAAGGTCACATGACTAATAATGGCATGGTGTAAAGGTTAAAGGACTACTTATGGCATGGTGTAAAGGTTACATGACTACTAATGGCATGGTGTAAAGGTCACATGACTTCTAATGACATGGTGTAAAGGTCACATGACTACTAATGGCATGGTGTAAAGGTTAAAGGACTACTAATGGCATGGTGTAAAGGTTACATGACTACTAAGGACATGGTGTAAAGGTTAAAGGACTACTAATGACATGGTGTAAAGGTTACAGGACTACTAATGGCATGGTGTAAAGGCTACAGGACTACTAATGGCATGGTAATAGCGTGTAAAGGTCACATGACTACTAATGGCATGGTGTAAAGGCTACAGGACTACTAATGGCATGGTGTAAAGGTTACAGGACTACTAATTGCATGGTGTAAAGGCTACAGGACTACTAATGGCATGGTGTAAAGGCTACAGGACTACTAATGGCATGGTGTAAAGGTCACATGACTACAAATGACATGGTGTAAAGGTCACATGACTACTAATGGCATGGTGTAAAGGTTAAAGGACTACTAATGGCGTGGTGTAAAGGTTACAGAACTACTAATGACATGTTGTAAAGGTCACATGACTACTAATGACATGGTGTAAAGGTCACATGACTACTAATGACATGGTGTAAAAGTTACATGACTACTAATGGCATGGTGTAAAGGTCACATGACTACTAATGACATGGTGTAAAGGTCACATGACTACTAATGACATGGTGTAAAGGTCACATGACTTCTAATGACATGGTGTAAAGGTCACATGACTTCTAATGACATGGTGTAAAGGTTACAGGACTACTTATGTAATAGAGTAAAGGTTACAGGACTACTAATGACATGATGTAAAGGTCACATGACTACTAATGACATGGTGTAAAGGTCACATGACTACTAATGACATGGTGTAAAGGTCACATGACTTCTAATGACATGGTGTAAAGGTCACATGACTACTAATGACATGGTGTAAAGGTCACATGACTACTTATGTAATAGAGTAAAGGTTACAGGACTACTAATGACATGATGTAAAGGTCACAAGACTACTAATGACATGGTGTAGAGGTCACATGACTACTAATGACATGGTGTAAGGTCACATGACTACTAATCGCATGGTGTCTGATGAGCTTGTGTTACCTTTCTGCTTTTTTGACTTCCTTCTCTAATTCTCTCTCAGCCTAAAAAGAAAAACAAGAGGCCAAGGGCCTTAACAGTCATCTTATTACATTGGCAACAGTCTTATAGGAAATTAATTATTATGGTGTCATGGTAGCCATCTTTGATCTGGTATCGACCTGAGATGTTACAACATTTTGTTGAGTTCATGTCAGGATCATTTCAAGCAAGTTTAAGCCAAATCGAATGCGTAGAACTTTAGAAGTTCAATTGTGCTTTCAAGATGGCGGCTGTGGCAGCTACCTTGGATTTTGGATTGACCCGAAAAATAACAATACTTTGGCAGGATCATTTCAGGCAAGTTTCAGCCAAATTGGATCAATAGATCTTGAGAAGAAGTTCAAATTGTTTTTTCAAGATGGCGGCTGTGACAGCCATCTTGGATTTCGAAATTTACAAACGGCGGACATCCACAATGACGAGCAAAACATGATGGCTATAGGTCAACCTGACCCTTCAGGTGATCAGATTACCTAAAAATCAAAAGTGACAAAAATAATAATAAACAAATACAAATAGATTCTTCAAATTACAATTCACTATATGACTTGTAATTATCTTCAAAGGAAATATATAATTAGTGATTGGTCAGTTTTTTTCACCTGAAATGCCTTCAGTTAGACATACATTATATAGTGACAGTGGCACTGTTAATGTCCCTGGAACATTGCAGAGGGGATTTGGATTGATATGTGAATGTAATTAATACTTACACTTCTGGATACCACAGAGACGATTTGGATTGATATGTGAATGTATTAATACTTACACCTCTGGATACCACAGAGACGATTTGGATTGATATGTGAATGTATTAATACTTACACTTCTGGATACCACAGAGACGATTTGGATTGATATGTGAATGTATTAATACTTATACTTCTGGATACCACAGAGAAGATTTATATTGATATGTGAATGTATTAATACTTACACTTCTGGATACAACAGAGACGATTTGGATTGATATGTGAATGTATTAATACTTACACTTCTGGATACCACAGAGACGATTTGGATTGATGTGTGAATGTATTAATACTTACACTTCTGGATACCACAGAGACGATTTGGATTGATATGTCTATGTATTAATACTTACACTTCTGGATACCACAGAGGGGATTTGGATTGATATGTGAATGTAATTAATACTTACACTTCTGGATACCACACAGGGGATTTGGATTGATATGTGAATGTAATTAATACTTACACTTCTGGATACCACAGAGACGATTTGGATTGATATGTGTATGTATTAATACTTACACTTCTGGATACCACAGAGACGATTTGGATTGATATGTGTATGTATTAATACTTACACTTCTGGATACCACAGAGACGATTTGGATTGTTATGTGAATGTATTAATACTTACACTTCTGGATACCACAGAGGGTATTTTGATTGATATGTGTATGTATTAATACTTACACTTCTGGATACCACAGAGACGATTTGGATTGATATGTGTATGTATTAATACTTACACTTCTGCATACCACAGAGACGATTTGGATTGATAAGTGTATGTATTAATACTTACACTTCTGGATACCACAGAGACGATTTGGATTGATATGTGTATGTATTAATACTTACACTTCTGGATACGACAGAGACGATTTGGATTGATATGTGTATGTATTAATACTTACACTTCTGGATACCACAGAGACGATTTGGATTGATATGTGAATGTAATTAATACATACACTTCTGGATACCACAGAGACGATTTGGATTGATATGTGAATGTAATTAATACTTACACTTCTGGATACCACAGAGACGATTTGGATTGATATGTGAATGTATTAATACTTACACCTCTGGATACCACAGAGACGATTTGGGTTGATATGTGAATGTATTAATACTTACACTTCTGGATACCACAGAGACGATTTGGATTGATATGTGAATGTAATTAATACTTACACTTCTGGATACCACAGAGACGATTTGGATTGATATGTGTATGTATTAATACTTACACTTCTGGATACGACAGAGACGATTTGGATTGATATGTGTATGTATTAATACTTACACTTCTGGATACCACAGAGACGATTTGGATTGATATGTGAATGTAATTAATACATACACTTCTGGATACCACAGAGACGATTTGGATTGATATGTGAATGTAATTAATACTTACACTTCTGGATACCACAGAGACGATTTGGATTGATATGTGAATGTATTAATACTTACACCTCTGGATACCACAGAGACGATTTGGATTGATATGTGAATGTATTAATACTTACACTTCTGGATACCACAGAGACGATTTGGATTGATATGTGAATGTAATTAATACTTACACTTCTGGATACCACAGAGACGATTTGGATTGATATGTGTATGTATTAATACTTACACCTCTGGATACCACAGAGACGATTTGGATTGATATGTGTATGTATTAATACTTACACTTCTGGATACCACAGAGACGATTTGGATTGATATGTGAATGTAATTAATACTTACACTTCTGGATACCACAGTTTTCTTTGGTACAGAATGACGGCTAAATGGATTCCTGTAACAGCAAGGATCATGTTTTTTTAAATTTACCTCATCACTCTGTGCCTTTTGACCACCCATATCTTTTTGACTTACATAGTTATGCTCCAATACAAGATCTAACAATGCCCTTTTCAGGGTCACCTCAGCATGACCCCTGTGGTTAGCCAATCAGCACAAGCCTAAAGAATCTTCCGTGTGGTTGATTCATTCGGAAATATAAACGGCTAACAGTACATCCTGGGATGTTCCAAATCTAGGTCATGGGTCATGTTGATCAGGTGACACTGAACAGGGCATTGTTAGATCTTGTATTGTAGTGTAACGCAGAACATCGTAGTGAAGCAGAATTACAAGTCTGATTTTAACTAGATTGGGTTTGATGAGTGTTTTATAAGAGCTCTCTACTAACCATAACATGTGTGTGAGCATATAGAATTCAGTACATTCCAGTACCCCTGGACTTTGAAATCATGTCCGCAGGAAAAGTCTCATGCCTCCATATGCAGGCAGTCATGTTTTAATTCTAGTTATCAGTATGATGAGATTTGAAATTTCTCTATGGACTAAACGTTACATTGGGATACTCTATGAAACTGCTGTAAGTAGTTTTAGAAAACTACACAACAACAAGAACTGCGCAATAAATGCACTGGTCAAAATGATATAGTCTGTGTGTTGTCGATCGCACAGTAACGTCAGTTCTGATGTCATGAATCTTGTTGCCAAAGGTGACCGCACATATTTCCACGCATATTTGATACATGGCATGTTTTCTGCCTTTGAGTGAGAGATCAACGAGATCAAAACTATTCCAGTTAAATATATTTCTTTCTGTCATCTATATGATGATTGTCGATAATTGCTAATAAAAAAATTCCTTACCAAAAACATCCATCAATAGTGTTGAAGAATTGCTAATCAAAAAAATTACTTAACAAAAAAAAATGACATCAATAGTGTTGTAGAATTTCATCTTAAAAAATTCAATGATAGGACTACAAGTTAAAATCATTCTGAGATTATAATCCTTCCTATTTTACATTTTTTTACATGAACATAAAGTTGTGCTCTTCTGTAAATTCATATTATGCATGTTTTTTAAATGTGTGGTAAACTAATGGTGATGGTTTGTTTTATGAATCCTAGTGTTCTGTTAGCAGTGATGGTGTTAAATGTGTTTGTCCCATTGGAGTGTGGAAGTTTCAATATTTTTGTATGTTGACCATGGCCATGGTGAAGTATGAGTGTATATATGAGCGAGTGATATCATAGAATGTTAAATACTTTAATTACCTATGAATGCTTACTGTTATATAATGTACTGTCATGTAATATACATGTTGCTACCAGAAGGGACATGTATTTATAGATATTCTACTTTCACTTTCAGCACTATCCTGTCTTTCTATTGGCTGTTTTCAATAAACTGTCCTTTCATTGGGCCAGGAAACTATAAAGGAATGTGTCTCCTTCTATTTCGTGATTACATCTGCCCAGAAACGATTACGTTACGGCACGTAAAACTCTTCAATTCAATTCTATTTCGTCAGTCTGTAGAAGCTTTCCTGCCTGAGCAGACTCACTCTTCCCTCTCTCTTTCTGTTCTTGTTTTTATGTGTAGTGTGTGTGTTTGTTGTCAGGAGTAGCTATGTACTAGCTGACTAGGGATGTCACGGTTCATGTTTTTTCAGCTCGGTTCGGTTTCAACTTTTTTTGATCGGTTTTCGGTTTTTTCAGTTCGGTTCAGGCAAATCTCAATTACACTTTTTAAGTCTATTTTCTATCAAAAGCAAGTTCTGCTTTAGATTTAAAGATGGTATATCACTTAAACAAATGGGTTTTTTTTCTTTATCAAGATTTCACTTCTAATTAAAAACATATAATTTATTGCGCCCTGAAAAATAATCCACAGCACTATATCCTATATACATTGAAGTTCTAAAAGTGCATGCAGCAAAGAAATTCATTAATTATTCTATATCATTTTGTGTCTTAATTAGACATATAACACGATTAAATACCAATTTTTGTTCAAATATTGAGTATCATTTACGATCTCTCAGCAGTGGAACATCTTTAAAAAACATACTTGAACATTTTCTTATCTTTTTAACTCTTTCAGTACTATTGACACATTAATCAGTCACAGAGAGATATATGTCCTCGTATCCTTTATGGTACATTATTTCATCACTACAACTTTTCTCGTATCCTTCATGACGCATTATTATGTGATGATTGACATGTGAAAATCGTAAGTTTTACCGCAAATCAATACATCGGTATTATCCCAGAAAAAGTGTTTTTAAAAAGTATTATGCATTTGAATTATAATAGAGATAAACATTATTACGTACCAGGTGCATGTTCAATCGTAAAATGGTTTAATTCACGGAATATTGGCCGACGAAAACGCGATTGTTTACAATCGGCAACACAATGGCGGCTTGATTTAGCTGCCGATATTCTGCGGGATTAATGTTATCGGAAAAATACATAATAAAAAATTATATGAAATAATAATAAATATTATTATAATATATATTACAATAATAAAAATTATAAAATATCAAACATTTAGTGAAATATATCATTTAGATATTATGTATGTGAAAAATCATGTCCGCAGACAGCAAAAAACGATCTTCTGAATGACTGAACTTGCACACGTGTTACACATATATGTCGGTCAACAGGTGTATTTCTCGGGATTCTGATAAACAACTTCGCCGTATTTTCAATGACATAATCTGCAATACAGTTTATACACGTAAATTACAGGTATTATAGGACAGTTATTTTTTTAATGAACCGAACCGAAACTTAGAATTATCGTACCGAACCGAACCGTACGGTTGAATTTTTCGGTTAACCGTATTTTCGGTTAACCGTGACACTCCTATAGCTGACCTGTGAGTGGTGTATTGTGCATGCATGTGCAATGTTGTACATGTAGTTAGCGATACGCGATATGAGCGGGGCTTTTTATGATGGGTTTTTCTACATCTACATCTATATTATATTGACCACCTTCATCAAGCTGAAGTTTATGTCAAATTGGAGTGAGTGAATGTTTGTCTACTGAGTATATATAATAAATAACATTCAAATGTAGTTCTGTTGTTCTTTGCAATTGATTCTTGGAACCCCAAATAGAACCTGGGTAGTGGTGACGTAGGGTCAGTCCTCCTACTGGATTTGATCGACGGACGGAAGATTTCTGACAGATGGTCGCAGTGAGTGGTTATGGAGAGTGTAGTTGTGGTGCATTTTGTTGCGTTTGGTGGCGAATACATGAGATATACTAAGAATATTGGTAGTGATTAAAACTAGGAGAAATGGTTATTTTTATACATACCAACTCATTATGAAGTGACAATGACTTCATACCGTCAGACAGTTGATTGTCGTTGATGAGGTTTGTGACAGTATCAACGTCCGAATGGCGCTTGAACACATTCTGCAAACGTCCAAGTGATTAAGAGCGGGCTGGTTCGAATATGTAACATATATGGGTCTAGTTCAAAACTCAGTAAATGCCATACTCTAGGCCTACATCATGTAGTACGGTGAACTACTTTGAATGCCACAAAACACAAATTCAACAGTAGAATTGTGGATACATGGAACAGTCTACCTGAAAATGTGGTATCTGAAGTCATTATGTTTTTATGAATTCTCTACAAACTACTTAGGCCTAAACATCGATCAAGGATTTCTAATTTTGTTCAAATATGTACAGTTTCGACAAAAATCCATATCAAATATATATATATATATAATAAATTTAAAGAAAAATCCTTACGGACGAAATCTATACGAAATAAAAACAATAACGACTGACTAGTGAGCGCTTTCGCCCCATTCAAGGGAGCTCTTCAGACTCTGAAATTGATTAAACTTTAACACATAGGCCTAACATAGGAAGGTGAGAGGATATACCCGTTTGAAGTTCCGCAATTGACCGGAAGTGGACGTCGTTTGCAGCTTCAGTCAAAATGGCAAATATGTACGTTGCTTTTTTACGACAATTATGCCATACCAGAGATTTAAATAGTTTTACTACATATGTATTTAAATCGCTGGCCATACAAAACAACAGGAATCTGTAAAATATGCCGTACAGTCATTATTGGCTTACATCATGTTGATCTCCAGTGACTGCAGTCCAAAAGAATTTAAGCACTGTCGTTGGTAAATATATTGATCAATTACTTTTACGAGTGTTGAATATAACAAAATAGTGATTAATTTCTTAACTGTCTTTAAAATACAAAGGATCCCTGGTGTTAATCCACATACAAGTATATGTGTTTGACTATACAACTTCGGAATTTTTAGTGAGAGATTTTTAAGTCTTATTTCTGAAGGAAACAGTCATGACATTGGGTCTTTCCTTAATTCATAATCTTTATTTCTAAGTTTATGCAAAATGACGAGACTAGTTCCCTTTGTTATAATTATAACCGTAATTCTAATAAAAAAATAAACTAGACACGGTGCTCGAAAGCGTTCCCATGTTCCAAATAAAGACGTTCCCTACAAGTTTCGCGAATGTGAAATACACTGTGTGTGGTAAAAGCAATTTTACAAATTTTGTATTTTATCTGGCCTTTTAATACAACATATCAACATATAACGATATGATACAAAGAATCACTACGGAACCGACTCTAATTAATGTTTGGAAGATCTTATGATTGATAACTAGTATAGTTTACGTATATTGCAGTTGTTTATTTATACATTTGTATTTGTAATGTTAAGACTACTGTTTTTAAAATACTCAATAAATACATATTGAAGCATGGGTTTCGTTCATTAGTTTTATTAATACTCTTCTGTACAGTCCTATTTTAATCCGGAAGCATTTTTAATCCGGAAGCATTCTTGACTGACAGACACACAGGAATCCTTTTGTATGGCAACACGCGTACGTTAAACGTTCCTTCTTTCCGTCGTTCTGACAGGCGTTATCTTCCAGTCTTGACAGTCTTGAAAAATACCAAATTTGTATTATTAATAGGCCGGGATCTGGGGGGGGGGTGTTTCCACGTGCACCCCAATTTTTTCCTGAAGCCTTATGACCCACTGATAACGAAATCGAGAGGTAACATTGTATAAACTGGGATGAACATCCGGTTATGACGTCATCAAGATGGCCGTCATCTCGAATTTCACTAAAGATTGAAAAATAGTCATAACATTGACATTTTTCAACCGAAGAAGACATATGAGGCATCAAAATGACCACAATAGAACAACAAATACATATCAGGACCATGTAATCCAATATATGAGTTCTTTCTATGCAGGAAATGAAAAAATCGGATTTTAATCTCAAAAATGGTAATTTTTAAGCAAATTTTTCATATTTGGCTTGACTCAGCAAAAATGTTTGCCAACAGCAAACTATTATTTCTAATCAGTTATTTGACCTCTAATCAATCAGTAAAAACAACAACATCAACTACAAAAAAACAATGTTAACATTGTATAAGCTCCGATTATGACGTCATCAAGATGGCCGCTATCTCGAATTTCACGGAAAAGTTAAAAATAATCATAGACATTTTTCAACCGAAGTAGCCAAATGAGGTATCACAATTACCACAAACGAACAACAAACACATACAAGGACCAAATAATCCTATATAAATAGTGATGAGTACGCAGGAAATGAAAAGATAAGATTTTAAGCTCAAAAATGGTAATATTTTAGCAAATTTTTCACCTTTGGCTTGATGCAGCTATAATTGTTTCCCAACAAGAAACTATTATTCGTAATCAGTTATTTGACTTCTTATCAATTAGTAAAAACAACTACAAAAATATACAGAAATGCAAAAGAGAATTATTGTTATACCATCATTTGGTTTACATGGTATATGATTGCTGGTTTTTTCCAAACCGCTGACACTACAGTTCCCGGATGTCTTACAATTTCCTGAAGATAACATTGGCAATTGACGATTCATATCTTAACACATTTGAATTTTAAGTTGGCTTAATATATAAGTGGGACTTGACAATTTCCTAACATAATCCATTTTCATGTTCGAAAGTTTGTAGACTAGTAGCGTCTTAAAATGAATTTTTACAGCACAACGCCAACTAATAGGGTATCAAATTAAAACTGAAGAAAGCATTTGTTTCCGTTAATACCACGACACTTTCCTTAATGATAAGCATTATCGTTGTGCGTGCTTTCTCGCCAGAGTGTCGATGAGCTGATGAGCTGATGTGACATTACATTACCGGTTTACCATCGTGGTTCTAACTTGTCAACCGTCCATGGCCAGAGGTAACATCAATAACATCGGGTTCGCGGATGTGGGAGCTCATCCTGTTTTCAACCTAGTGATTCACTTATCGTATATGATGTTCCAGACCTCTCCGGTAGGATGGAAAAGACACCAGAGCTACATTCTGCGAATGGTTGAGTTGCTTCTCCTTAATTCGTATGAAGCACAATTCCTCATTCTTGTGAACCCTCAGTGAACATAGATGGCACAGGTGGATTCTTTGAGGTCATAAATGAGGTCTACAGTGAAGTTCCTCTCTTTGCCAAGTCTGGAGAGCACTGTAGAAAACTTTTTTCTGCAGAGTCTTCAATGGTGTATCCACGCATACACCAGATGCGACACAACCAGTACCTTCAAGGGACTGAGGAAAGTCTGACCAATGAAATTTAACATTTATGACCTCATTAAAGACCTCGAGGATATCACCTGTGCCATCTATAGTCGCACGAGTGTCCACAAGGTTGATGAATGGTGCTTGAATCATTCCACCATTCGAAGAATCTGGATCTGGTGTAATTTCCTGAGAGGTCTGAAACAGCATATACGATATGTTAGAATCTGAAGGAGATCCCACATCCCTGAACCTGTTGTTCCTGATATAAACTCTGGCCATGGATGGGACGTGAAAGATGACAGGTTTGAACACCACTGGTAATGTAGTGTCACATCAGCTCATCGACATCGAAGACGACACTCTGGCTTTCGACGAATTGGATACTGATATCTCGATTACTCTGATTCGGACTGCATGTACCAGCCACCAGACATGCCGAGTCAGAGGAAAGTTCAGTGAGGCGGGAGAGCACGCACAATGATAATGGTTATAATTGAGAACCAGTGAAAGAAATATGTGACATTGTGGTAACCATCTGACATTTTGCTTATACTATGCATAGGAAATAAACGAAACTGTGACTTGTCCTACCTAGATATTCTGTCAACTTTACATTCATGTTTCCTACTTATAAATCGCCAATGGTCAAACTTATTTGAGGAACTTATAATACACCAGGAAACTGTAGTGTGAGCGGTTTGGAGTTAGAAAAATAGCATATACCCAGTATACGCACCCGGTGATGTTTTGTAAACTTAATGATGGTATAACAATAAAATTTTTTGGTATCTCTATACATTTTATTGTTTTACTGAGTGATTAGAGGTCAAATAACTGTTTACGAATAATAGTTTGTTGTTGGTAAACATTTTTGCTGTGTCAAGCCAAATATGAAAAATTTGCTAAAAAATTATCATTTTTGAGCTTAAAATCCGATTTTTTTCATTTCCTACTTAGAAATCACAACATATATTGAATTATGTGGTCCCGATATGAATTTGTTGTTCTATTATGATCATTTTGATACCTTATTTGTCTACTTCGGTTGAAAAATGTTAATGTTATGACTATTTTTCAATTGTTAGTGAAATTCGAGATGGCGGCCATCTTGATGACGTCATCACCGAAGCTTATACAGTGTTAACATTGTTTTTTTTGTTGGTGTTGTTTTTACTGATTGATTACAGGTCAAATAACTGTTTACGAATAATAGTTTGTTGTTGGTAAACATTTTTGCTGTGTCAAGCCAAATATGAAAAATTTGCTAAAAAAATTATCATTTTTGAGCTTAAAATCCGATTTTTTAGCTCACCTGGTCCAAAGGACCGAGGTGAGCTTATGGGATACCGCAGCGTCCGGCGTCCGTCGTCCGTCGTCCGGCGTCCGTCAACAATCGACTTCTTCTCCATAACCGCTGGTCGGATTTCAACAAAATTTGACTGGTAGCATCCTTATGGGCTACTAACTGAAAATTGTACAAATGATGGGGCTGACCCCCCGGGGGCCTGAGGGGCGGGGTCAAATGGGGTCAATTTGGCTATTTCCATATAAACGACTTCTTCTCTGAAACTAAGCATGAGATAGCACTCATAACGCAACTGTAGTATCATTATAGGGTGGGGATTCAAAATTGTACAAATGATGGGGCTGACCCCCAGGGGGCCTGAGGGGCGGGGTCAAATGGGGTCAATTTGGCTATTTCCATATAAACGACTTCTTCTCTGAAACTAAGCATGAGATAGCACTCATAATGCAATTGTAGTATCATTATAGGGTGGGGATTCAAAATTGTACAAATGATGGGGCTGACCCCCGGGGGGCCTGAGGGGCGGGGTCAAAAGGGGTCAATTTGGCTATTTCCATATAAACGACTTCTTCTCTGAAACTAAGCATGGTATAGCACCCATAATGCAATGGTAGCATCCTTATAGGGTGGGGATTCAAAATTGTACAAATAATGGGGCTGACCCCCCGGGGGCCTGAGGGGCGGGGTCAAAAGGGGCCAATTTGGCTATTTCCATATAAACGACTTCTTCTCTGAAACTAAGCATGGTATAGCACCCATAATGCAATGGTAGCATCCTTATAGGGTGGGGATTCAAAATTGTGCAAATGATAGGGCTGACCCCCCGGGGGCCTGAGGGGCGGGGTCAAAAGGGGTTAATTTGGCTATTTTCATATAAATGACTTCTTCTCTGCAACTAAGCATGGTATAGCACCCATTATGCAATGGTAGCATCCTTATAGGGTGGGGATTCCAAATTGTGCAAATGATGGGGCTGACCCCCCGGGGGCCCTGAGGGGCGGGGTCAAAAGGGGTCAATTTGGCTATTTCCATATAAACGACTTCTTCTCTGAAACTAAGCATGGTATAGCACCCATAATGCACTGGTAGCATCCTTGTAGGCTGGGGATTCAAAATTTTGCAAATGATAGGGCTGACCCCCCGGGGGCCTGAGGGGCGGGGTCAAAAGGGGTCATTTTGGCTATTTCCATATAAATGACTTCTTCTCTGCAACTAAGCATGGTATAGCACCCATAATGCAATGGTAGCATCCTTGTAGGCTGGGGATTCCAAATTGAGCAAATGATAGGGCTGACCCCCGGGGGCCTGAGGGGCGGGGTCAAAAGTGGTCAATTTCCATATAAATGACTTTTTCTCTGCAACTTAACATAGGATTGCGCTCATAATGCAATGGTTACATCCTTATAGGGTTTGGATTCAAAATTTTGCAAATGATGGGGCTGACCCCCCGGGGCCTGAAGGGTGGGGTCAAAAGGGGTCAATTTGGCTATTTCCATATAAACGACTTCTTCTCTGCAACTAAGAATGGAAAAGCACTTATAATGCAATGGTAGCATCCTAATAGGGTTGGGATTTGAAATTGTACAAATGATAGGGCTGACACCCGGGGCCTTAAACGGCAATAGATGCGAGGTCAAAAAGGTCAATTAGGCTACTATTTTCATATAAATTACTTTGTCTCTGAACCTATGTATTGAATAGCATATTTGTATGGTATCAATAGCATCATTGTATGGTTGTGATTCAAAATTAAACTTTGGGAGTCAATTTTGCTTATTTTTCTAATTGTCAGAGTATTGTGATAATTACTAACAAAAAACCAGGTGAGCGACACAGGCCCTCTGGGCCTCTTGTTTCATTTCCTACTTAGAAATCACTACATATATTGAATTATGTGGTCCCGATATGAATTTGTTGTTCTATTATGATCATTTTGATACCTTATTTGTCTTCTTCGGTTGAAAAATGTTAATGTTATGACTATCTTTCAATTGTTAGTGAAATTCGAGATGGCGGCCATCTTGATGACGTCATCACCGGAGCTTATACAGTGTTAACATTGTTTTTTTTGTTGGTGTTGTTTTTACTGATTGATTACAGGTCAAATAACTGATTAGAAATAATAGTTTGCTGTTGGCAAACATTTTTGCAGTGTCAAGCCAAATATGAAAAATTTGCTAAAAATTACTATTTTTGAGCTTAAAATCCGATTTTTTAATTTCCTGCGTAGAAATAACTACATATATTGGATTATATGGTCCTGATATGTATTTGTTGTTCTATTGTGGTCATTCTGATGCCTCATTTGTCTTTTTCGGTTGAAAAATGTCAATGTTATGACTATTTTTCAATCTATAGTGAAATTCGAGATGGCGGCCATCTTGATGACGTCATAACCGGAAGTTCATCCCAGTTTATACAATGTTACCTCTCGATTTCGTCATCAGTGGGTCATAAGGCTTCAGAAAAACACTGGTTCGTTAAGTTGTGGTGGGGGGGTGCACGTGGAACACCCCCCCCCCCCCCCCCCCCCCCCCCCCCCCCCCCCCCCCCCCCCTAGATCACGGCCTATAATGTTGTACAAATTACTTGTTTGTTGTGTATAAACTTGTTTGTGATTTTCCCTTTGGATGAATAAAGTTATGGTAAGTAATATGTCAGCCTAAATTGGTTACGAGAAACCGTCAATGTCTTTCTATGACTAAGTTGTAGGTTCATTCTATAACATATTCATCTATAAAACTGATTAACAAACAAATCCCAACATTACCAACACTTAAAAACATTAAACATGTGTGTTAGATACCGTATATATCTATAGTGATCTTCTATAAATGGACGGACACAGACAAAACGTGTTATGACATTCCCCAATCTTCCCGTTTGTTTCCTTAACCAGATGATATGAATTCATGGATTTGATGCAGTAGGTTGTGAATGTCCTGGATATTATAACAGTTGTCATAGATTCCGTTAAAGGTGGTGTTCAAGCTAATGTTAAAAATCCCATAGAAACTGCCCACAGTCCAATTTTCTTGAAACTTTGCATATTGTAAGTACTACTAGTGTTGTCCCTTTAAAATGACACTTCTTTATCCTTTTGTGATTTTGAAAAGGCCCAAAGGGCCTGAATTCCTTGTAGTCATTTTCATTAAAACTACCTGCACAAACATGCCAAAAAAGGTTAGCCTTTGTTAAATATTCTACATTTTTTATTCATAAATCATTTGAGTAGATCGTATACTTCGTATCTAAGTCATTTCTTATAGATTTTTAACGGAAAATTTTGTTTGAAATTATATTTTTTACGAAAAACTAACACTTTTTGGAAAAAACGAAAACGAAACATTGCTCTTTGTCATCTTATTTCACCCTGTTACTGGTTTTGTTCACAATTTTACCCCCATTTAAAAATACTCCCATGACATTTCCTGTCTATGTGTAAATCAGGTTCAAAATTAAAATCCGGGAAAACTGTTTTTGAGTGACTTCAAAATAGAGAGTGCATGTAGCAACGGAACACCTATTTGTTAGTATACCTAGTTATACATTTCCAGTTTATGATTCCAGAGTCAAATATAAGTGAAAATCGGTGTACAGTAATAATTTTTGATAATAAATATCATGGTAACCCCTTTAAAAATATTGGTTGCCATGGTAACAAAACGGAGGCCTCTGATTGGCTGAAATTTAAATGATGTCAGAATTAAGTGAACATTGGTATATATGTGTTACAAGGTATGCTGAATAACATGGTAACACTTTCAAAAAGATCAGTTGCCATGGAAACAAATTGGAGGCCTCTGATTGGTTGAAATTTAGATATTGTCAGATTTAAGTGAAAATTGATATATATGGGTTATAAAATATGCTGAATAACATGGAATCCCTTTTTAAACGATTGGTTGCCATGGAAACAAATGGAGGTCTCTGATTGGTTGAAATTTAGATATTATTAGATATTAGTGAAAATTGGTACATATGGGTTATTGGGTAGGCCGAATGAGATAGTAACAGTTTTAAATACATAGATGCCATTGTTTCGAAATAAAAGCCGTCTGATTGCTCAAAATTAAGATTGTAGCCTTTGTGGTGCTGGTATTATTTATGAATTATACATACTTTATTTGAAATTCAAATGTAACTCAGTTTCCCTCTTTAATCATTTTTAATTCAATTTAAAATAGTTTCTATCTACATAAGAGAGATGGATAATCTTAATTTGTATCTTTTGAGTTTGGGTTGCTGACGAAAATATATTTCTTTCCAATAATTTTTTGATTTCTGATATGAAAAGAGAAACTATTTGTTTCACCCAAGAGCTTATCTAGTAGTTAGGTTTTTTTGTACTGATAGGGAAGATGCATATGTATAGAAATACAATAATTTTAGAGTACATATGTTAACTAACAAAAAAATTCTATCACTAACTGTTGTTTTATTATGATGTTTATGATCATTTTTTAATTTATGGTCAACTAGGGCAAATATTGATTTTTTAGAAACGTCCCCTCGCTACATTTCAGCCTATGAAATGCTTTTTTCCCGGATTTCAATTTTTTTTGAAAAAGTATCTGTTATAAGATTATACCTATAGCATGTTTTTAAAATGGTTTAAAAGTGTGGACAAAATCGATAACAAGTGAAATATTTCGAGCAAACCCAATATCCTCAATTTTTATCCTGACAAAAATTTGAGGGTTTTTTGCTTCAAAATCAATTTGTCGTAAAAATAATTCGTAAATATCATTATAAATGGATATGAAATAAAGAATGAAGTATCTTTTATTAACAAAAATAATTGAAAAATAAAAATTATGTTCAAAAGATGGACACATGGGGTCCCCTTGCCACATACCCAAAGCAATTTTAGAAAATATCATCTCAGGCCCTTTATGCCTTTTTAAAACATACAAAATAAATAAACAACACATAAAAAGTAGTTATGTACCTAGACCTTTAACACTGCAAAATTTGAAAAAAATCGGCACGTGGCCGGATTTTGCAACCCCACCTTTTAACCGCCCACATACTACATCATGCGGTTGATTCTAACTGGTAAAAGTTTATCATGTAAACATACTTGAACATGATTATTAATATCATTGTTTGCCAGCTTAGTTAAAGAAACGGACATATGTAGCAGTTCGTGTCAACTCATTAATCCAAAACGGTACGTGTTTACTCATCCTTTCGTAAAACCAAAGAATTAACATGATGTTTTCTGCCAGAAAGTTTAGATGTGCAATTGAATGTAGACTATAACATATAGACAGTATCACATTTACAGCGAATGGCCCCGTCTAAACACAGAAAACGTACGAAAAGTGTACGTTCGTGTATACTACCAATTCTACAACGAGCACAATCGCTCCGATTCAAAACTTTGGTCAGAATGTTACAGAAAAGTACAGAGCGTTGCAACACAACTAAGGTATCGTTTTGTCTAGAATTATGTATAGCATATGCTCGTCACTATAAAATGCCGATACATAGAGTATTTTCAGTGACTTACCTGAATTTTCTGGCAAAACTGCTGGCGGCCGCCATTTTGATTCGTGTAACACACCAACTACAGACCACGTGATTCCCCACCGTGTAACCCGTACCCATGGAATTTGGCGAACTCGTACCCATCATAAAATATATATAAGACTTAATATATTCGTGTTCGATCAGATACTACAAATAAGTGATAGCAGCTTGTATATATACATGTTTAAAATAAATAAATACAACATAGCCAAAAAAATTGTTTACTCCTTGGTTAATGACGACCTATTTGTTTCATTGGATTTTTTGTTTACAAGAGCGTCAAACCAAATGGGAATTAGCCTTTATAATAATTATTGCATGTGGAGCATTTGTCGTGTAAAGTCACAACCGGCTCGGAATATATGCTTTAGAATTATATTTAACTTTTACAAATTTATTACAGATGTTAAACCGTGTAAAATATATCGACTTGAAGTCCATGTGTATGTAAATGTAACAATGCTGATTAATTGTATTGTAGGGGAAAGTAGTCAAATTTCGGACACCTTAATTGTAAAACCTTTGTATGCTTGAAACCTATCCACATACCCCCATAACTGAGGTATGAGCAGAAAGAGAATTTTCTTTTCTTGCATTTATCACTTGAAACTCGACACAGATACTAAATTTGTGTTATACCAGGCCAAAGTAATCAGCAATGTATAACTGTTCGAATTTCAGACAGGGGTGTTCATAATTCGGACATAGGGTGTTCAAATTTCGGACAGCAATTAAAAACCAATTAAAATAAGTATGATTTTCATATAAAACATGTATATTGTTACATAATCATGAATTTCATGTGAGCAAATGTATATGCATTGAAATAAAAAGTTTGTTGAGTTTGTTTAGTTAATATAATATATATCTTTTGTAACTTTCATCATATATATCCAGATTTTGGGCTCAGTGTGTAAGTACCCTTAAAGGCTTTAGCTGATAAACATGTTCCCTTGTCTACTTGCACTTTTATCTCTAGGATATAACTGGTTACCCTAGTTACTACTTTTACATTTTTATTGATTTTATAACTAAGGAAAGCTCTGAATTACTAAAATCCATTCAGAACTTTACAAATGTTATGAAAATCGAACAATATTTAAGTATTTATTGATTATTTGGACTGTTCCAAATAAGGAAATTTTCATATTAGTAATGGGTGTTCAAATTTCAGACACCAAACTTTATATAGGTATAATGATGGCTAATTCCCACTGTATTATTTATTTTTTACTCAAAATACAATAAAAGGATGTGTTAAACAAAAAAAAAATTAAAAGTTTAATGAACACACTGAATAAGACATGTTTGACATGGAGTTCAATATTGTGTCATTTGACACAAGTTCATTTTTGTATATTAAATCGCAGAAAAGGTCGCAGTCACATATTCACATTCAAACTTACAATACAAAATATAATGCTCACATATCTGTTCTTCCGCTAGCGCGCTTCATTAAATTTACCTTTCCCCAGTTTGCATTCATATTGCTCATGAATGCCAACTAAAAGCAGTTCAATGCTTAAATGAATTACTTTTAAATGTAACCATCAACTTGCACTACATGTATGACAAAAACCAGTGACCATTGCACTGATCAATTGGCCAAAACAGTTTGCAGGAGGGCATCATAATTTTCAATGTGCTAGTGAAACCACAGTTCTTTTTTAACGTTGATTTTTTTACAGTGATCAGTGGATATATTACCACATGTTAATTTCACCATGCATTAATACAGTCTCGAGAAAGATGGAAGTTATAGGATAGGACTCATGAAGTCGAATTGACCCTCCACTAAAACTTTTAATATCGGCCACGCCCACTTAAAAAATGAACGAAAAAGTGGGGAAACTATCCAATATTTACGAGAAAAAACACATACATATAACAAAATATGCAGTCCAAACAGTATTACCAACAACACAGCAAAGGAACGTGTCACAAATCGGGAAAAATCGTTTCAAAGTTACTCAAAAATGCAGGTAGCTGTAAGCGTAATGAAAACCGGAAGTGTCTTTACTCCGATCAAGGGGAGGATAACTATAAAATTTCAAGATGGCGGATTGATGTTGATACGTCAAAAGGATTGTGGAATTGTAGAGACTATTTATATTAGAGAAATAAGTGTAAGCTTTGTGTAAGAAATACGGATATATTTTCAGCATGGTAAGATTTCCTTGCAGTTACGATAGTTAATAATTTATAGAGATCAGTTATCATGATTCGGAGGTATACTGTGGAAGACAACTTTTAATCCGGATTGTTAAGCCTAAATGTAAAGTTGGATGATTATAATAATGATTATAGTGTGGTTATGAGAGCATAGTAATATATTGCCAGATATTTATCAAGTGATACACGTACTTTTGTAAAAAGATTTATGCAACTTTAGAACATGTTTTATATATTTACACGTGTATGGGAAATGTTTCTCCGAGGCGCGTGGTATAAAGTAGAAGGTGAAAGGTGTCCTCTATGTGTTGTAAAGGGGAGAATTTAGCCTGTGTTAAAACAAAGAAATGTACAAATGTACAAATGTTTTTCTCTGAAATTCTGGAGGTTATGTTTACCAGAATTATTTTTTGAATTCAATGTTAGTAACATGTTATTGTAAGATGAACTTACATGTTAGCAGCAATTTATCAGTCATATGTCCAGGAAGATAAAGTGTTGACGAGGACATCAAGTTTTAGAAAACAGGGGGTAATGTAACAAAATAGGCCTAGTGGCCTGTGGTTTGGGCATATATCCGATCAGGTATCGGATCGAGGTGTTACGATACGGTTTTAGGTTAAGATGTAACAAAACAGGTTTGTGGCCTGTGGTTTGGGCATATATCCGATCAGGGATCGGGTCGAGGTGTTCCAGTTTACATAAACGATACACTGTGTGGTACAGTAGGGAATACAGTATTTGAAGATTCTGACATAAATAGCGTTAGGACGTCACGTGGCAGTTTTATGCTGTGGACATAAAAATATAAATGCTGAAGATTGTTTGTTATTCATTGATTGAGTTATTGCATTGTATGAATTAATTGTTAAGATGCGAGAGTGATTGAAATAATGTACGAGTGCATCACTGTTATGTGTTGCTTCATGTGTTTTGGGAATGTTAGAGTGAGAGACAGCAACACGTCCGTTCATTTTGGCTTCCTTTTATTCTTCTCAATTTTCTATCTTTTACAACAAAAGAGTTCCAAAGTTCCAAATGTGATTAGAGTTATTTCCCCCTTGCCCACAACTAGATCGTTTCATCACTCATTCCAATACAATACTATAACATGCCGCCCCTTAAAATAAAATTTTCCCCAATGTATCAAAAATTTTACCATGAGTGATGAAAAGATTCAGTGAATGGACACGTACGAGAAAAAAAATTACATGAAAGTCAGTTAATAAAAGAAATGCAAACAGTTGCATTTAAAATACATTGAACAGTATATTACTAAATAGAATGACGGGAAGTATTTCAATTGGTATTTTTTAAACGTACATGAAATTGGAGTTATGAGTAAGTTTTAAACAAGGTAATGCTACTGAAGCATTAAATTGACCCAAAAGGATCAAAGAAAGAAAACATTATTCAAACAGTAGTGTATATGAAATACAGTGAACATCAATTAATATGGTATAATTCAGTTTGGTCAATGTTTACCAGGCTAATCATATGAGGTACATACAACATACATTATAATTCAATATTCAGTATTCACTTAAGAGTTGACAGACCATAAGATTTCTCACTCAAAAACGTGTACAATTGATATAAAATGGTGGTATGTTATAACTCATTGTAGCCATAGGTACAACATTTAAGATACATGATTGAAAAATCAAGGAAATATGATACCTTAATAAGAATGTTGGCAATTATCAAAGAGTTCAAGATAAAAAGCATGTGTCTTTGCATACAAAGTCACACAAGGTAAAGAAATGTGAAAATTTTTACAAGTATACAAAATACTCCTATGGTACACAAATGTATTGATAATGAATGGATGTGATCAACAATGGTGTAACCATATACATGTAATCTACTATGTCCGTAGTAACATGGAGTAATACTTATTAAAAAAAACAATAGTTGAAAAATCATACAATGGTGTTGGCATAAAAAGATTTTGAAATATAAACATAAGTCATTATGTTCAAAACAATACAAAGAAACTTCAAATTCAACTATGAAATTGGAGATGAAACAAGCCTAGGATTATACTAAAGAATGTTCATTTCACTTACAATGAATCAGGCTTGGTTTATAATGTAGTTAATACAAATAACTAAACACATTTAGGTGGGCATTTAGCGATTAACTGTAGAGCTTTAGTGTTCAAACTTGAGGCAGGACACCAAGTTGCTAACTGAGCTGGCTCTCCAACCGCATGTACAAGATACTGAATACCAGCTGCGGTTTGTCGTTTAGCAAGCACTTTTTTCACCTTGACCTTAGAAGTGGTAGGATCTTGGGTGGCGAAAACAATGTCAGGGTCAATGTGATCAGAATCTCTGTACCACAGAGGTTTCCGTATCTGTCTCTGTGGACGATGGGATTGAACAGGAGGTTTAGGCAATTGTCGTCGTGGCAGCAGAGCTGAGGATTCCTTTACTAATGCATCATCCTCGGTAGATGAAGACGTCAAATGGGAATTACTCTGTCGATTATTACCCTTGTCAAACATTACAGTCAGAGTTTGGGTACCTGTAGTCTGAAAGGTCCGTTTGGAGGTAACTGTGAAGAAATTTGACGGTGATGGTTGTCGCAAATGAGCAATCTTCAAACGGTCAACATGAATAGGTTGAGGAAAAGATTTCTTTCCTGTAGGGTCAGTTAGTGTGACCATGTGGCCACTGACGTGTTCATTAATGACATAAGGACCATCATAATGATGATGAAGTTTCTTTGCAGGGCCTGTGTATTCATTAGTCATGTAAACATAATCTCTTTGCTTGAGATCTATAAGGTTTTTACCCTGATTGGTAGCTGTCAACATATGATGTTGGGTTTTCTGTACATTTGCATGTTGATCAGTACAAATTTCATTTAAGAGTTGTTGCTTTTGAGCGACGTAATCTCTCATGTCCACTGGAAGAGATTTCAGATCCTTCGTATGATTAACAAGAGGAAACTTTGGTCGCTGGGCAAAAATAACCTCAAATGGTGAAAATCCTGTGCTGTTGTGTACAGAGTTGTTCATAGAAAATGTAACAGCAGGTAAAACTGTGTCCCAATTATTACACTCATCATTCATGTAGGGAGTAAGGCGAACTCCAAGGGTGTTATGAGTCCTCTCACAAGCTCCTAGACAATGGTGTATGAAGCTGGGGGTAAACTGTTGGGGTATATCAAGTAGATCACAGAGTGCTGATGTAACTTTAGCAGTGAACTCTGTACCTTGGTCGCTGATCAATGTATCACAGACACCATAGGTTGTGAAGAGTGTAGAGAGTGCTTCTGACACCGTTACAGCATCCTTGACAGGGATAGGTATTGACACAATGTATTTTGAGAATAAATCCACTGCTGTCGAGACATAAGGGTTTCCCTTTGTAGTACGTGGAAGTGGTCCATATAAGTCTATTTCCCATACAGAAAAAGGTTCCGAAGGCGTCGGATATGCCATGATTTTATTTTGGCTATGTACTTTGGTTATTTTCCTGGCTTGACACTCGCTGAATGAGAGCATAGTCAGCTTGCTGTCGTAGGGCAAGTCTCGATTTGCGTTGAGATTTGGGTAACTTCCCTTTGGACAGATAGTTGATTATAGGAAAAAGTTCATGGTCTTGCTTCTGTTTAGCTATGATGCTATCTACAGACATGTCAGGTATATCTAGTTGATTAAGATATGTTTCAACAAACTCCTCATCTGTTGTAGTGTCGCTTGAGCTTCGTGTTTGTCCATCATTGCTCTCATCAGTACTCTGTTCATGTGTAGGTACATTGTGAAAGTCTAACTGATCACGGTCCTCTGAAGTAATGATATTGTCTCTCATTGTTGAGTAATCAGTACCATTTGATATACATGTGTTGTCCTTAACATTAACAAAAATCTGTGAATCACTACTGCTTTGAGAGCAATTCGTATCACACACATAGTTGTCGCTTGTTGTCCGTCTAGGATTGTCTCCCTTATGCCTTGTCTGACCAAAATTGTCATTCTTGTTGCTAGTTGTCGGTATCAAGCTGTCCGTGTTGGATGTTGGAATCTGTATCTGTATCTGTCTGTATCTGTTACGCCGCTATATCCCAGTACTGGTAATTTTGCGGCGGGTGAGAGAGAGCGCAGAATTGGTTAGTAGCGCGTTTCGAGTGCTGATCTGAATGCCTCGATACTGCTGCAATGAACTACACTATTATCCAGGTGGTTCCAATCTAGTATAGTTCTAGTGAAGAATGAGTTCTTGTATTGGTCAGTCTTTGGCGATTTAACTCTGAAGCCTCTGTCGTTGTTACATATTGATCTGTGAACGATGTTGATAGAATTAAAGTCACATAGGTTCTTAGCAGTAATTTGTCTTCCCTGTTTTTTTGGTATAAGGTAATCTGATGGAGTTATAGCTGGCACTAACCCCTCCACGACCCTGTATAGATATACGAGTCTGTTGTGTCGACGTCTGACCTCTAATGGTGGTAGGTCCAGATTGTTTAGCATTGTTGTTACACAGCCTGTGTTGTTGGATCTATAGTCTCCCGTGATGAATCTCGCTGCACGGTGCTGTATACGCTCTAGGGTATTGATGTCATTTTGGTAATATGGGTCCCATACTATTGATCCGTACTCTAATATTGGTCTTACTAGTCCAACATATGCGCTACGCCTACTAGATTGTGGACAGCTGCGTAGGTTCCTTCTTAAGAAGCCGAGGGTGGAGTTTGCTCTATTGGATATGTTGGTTATATGTTGGTGCCATTTCATGTCCTCAGAGATGGTAATACCTAGGTATGGATTTGATCGCACCTGTTGGAGGATGGTATTGTCCAAGTTGTAGAAGTGAGTGGTCTTTTGTTTAATACTTAGGATGTAGCATTTCTTAGCGTTAAACTTCATACCCCATGTGTTAGCCCAGGTTTCCAGGTGTTTAAGGTCTTGTTGTAAAATTACATGGTCGTTGTGCGATCTTATCTTCCTATAAAGGAGGCAGTCGTCTGCAAACAGGCGGGTTTGTGATTGGACACAATCAGGGAGGTCGTTGATATGACATAGGAACAATATTGGTCCTAGTACCGTACCCTGGGGGACCCCCGAGTCCACAGGCACTGATTTGGATTGGACTCCTTCAAGGACTACTTGCATAGATCTTGCAGTTAGAAAGTGGGATAGCCATGAGTGGATTGGCCCATCTATTCCATAAGATGTCAGTTTGTGTAGCAGTTTCTTGTGTGGAACGGTGTCGAACGCTTTGGAAAAATCAAGGATGGCACAGTCTGTTTGCGTATTATTATCGTGCGAGTGCAGTAGGTCTTCCATGGTGACGATGAGTTGTGATTCACATGAATACCCACTCCTGAAGCCGTGATTGAGGTTGGTAAGTATGTTATTGGTCTCTAGGTGGTACATGAGATGGCGGCAGATGATGTGTTCAAGAATTTTGCATGAGACGCAGGTAAGGGATATTGGTCTGTAGTTTTCAGCCAGGTGTTTATCTCCCTTCTTGTAGACGCTAGTGATGTTTGCCTTCAGCCAATCTGTTGGTAATTTGCCGGTGTCTAGGGATAGCTGGAATATGGCACTGAGCCCAGGGGATAGATTCTCTGAACAGGTTTTGAGTACTGTGTTTGGTAGTGAGTCAGGTCCACAAGCTTTAGAGATGTTGAGGTTGGCAAGTAGTTTGCTGACTCCATCTGTGTCAATGGTGATGTTGGTAAGTGGGTGTTTGATGTTCCTTTTATCTGTTTTTGGTAGTGGCTCCTCCTTGTTTTCTTTGGTGAAGACAGACTGGAATTGGTTTAGTAGGATGGTGGCTTTGTGCAGGCTGTCGCTGGTAAGGATTCCCTTTTCTTTGAGTGGTGATACTCCAATGTTGTCCTGTTTCCTTGATTTTATGAAGCGCCAGAAGGGTTTGGTGTTGTTGGATTTTAGGCCTTCTTCAATGATGTTATTTATGTAGTTGTACTCAGCTTTCCTGAGTTGACGCTTAACTTCACGTTGGCAGGTCTTGTAGTTTGTCCAGGTGTTGGTTTTCTTTGCCTGCTTATACAGTCGTTGTTTGTGTCGGAGTAGTTTCTTGATGTTGCGGTTCATCCATGGGAGTGAAGTGCGAGTACTCGACAGCTTGGTTGGTATGTTCTTGTTCATACTGTTGGTGATACCCATCTTGAAGTGTTCCCATGCTTCATCTACTGATACCTGATCGTCTATCAGTGATTTGGTGCTTTGTGAGATCCTGTTGCAGTCAGATTTGAGGTGTTCCCAGTTGGCATCTCTGTACTTATAGATCTTCCTTCTCTGTCCGGTGTTGTATGTTGGACGTATATCCATGTCTGTTACGATGGCGTCATGGTCTGAGATACCCGGTATACTGACTGAGGATTTGGTAAGTGTTGGGTTTGTTGTGAATACTAAATCCAGGATGTTTTGTTCTCTCGTTGTTGACTCATGGACTTGAGTGAGATACGATGATGTTATGTCTATCAGTGATTGTTGGATGGAGTGTTCAGGGGCCTTGGTGTTTACTTGAAGCCTCTGCCAGTCTATGTCCGGGCAGTTGAAGTCGCCCACCAATACAGCACTTTTGGAGTTGGGTTTGTTGAAGAGCATCTGGAGTGATTTGTCGAGTTCTTCCATATCTCTGGTGTTTCTGTGTGGCATATAGAAGTTGCCAATGTAGAGGTCTTTATTCCGTGGCAACTTTACCTTTACCCATTCCAGTTCGCAGTTTGTAATTAGGCTGATTTCCTCGCTAGATACCAGGTTGTCCTTCACTAGGGTAAATACACCTCCGCCTAACGAACTCCGGTCATTTCTGTAGGCAGTATAGTTATTTGGAAAAACTTCACTAGATCTTATATGGGATGTTGTTGGGGGTGTCCCTGGTTTAACCCCATGTAACCATGATTCGGTGGCACATATGATGTCTGGTTTTACGTAGTCGATCATGGCAGCAAATTCTGACCTCTTATTTAATATACTACGACAGTTGATCGTGAGAATACGTAGGTTTTGTTTTGTTGGGAGGTTGTATATCGATCTGGTCCGGGACGATGATGTTGAGTAGCTGGATATTCGGGATTTACTTTGCCTGGTGTTAAATGACATGGGATTCCCCGGACTACTTGTTTTAAGTGGACTGAATGCTGATGTTAGCGAATCGATCGTTGTATCCGCAATAGGTGTATAATAGTTGGATGTTTCAAGTTCATAGCTATGGAATATGAATGAATTACAGTTCATACTATCGCATTTACAACAAAGCCAACTTACGTTGGAGCGATTTAACACTTCGAAATCATTTGTACACATGTCGATGCAGGTTTTATGGTACCATATCTCACAATCATCACGTGCTACTCCAGCACAGGTCCATGTGACTGGATGTTCACATATGCCACATGGATATATATGTTTCAAGGTGGTACGGGGGCCGGGGTTCATCTGTATATCACCGCTCATTAGCAGAGTGATGAGTAATAACATGGTGTCGTTTTTCGGTGGTAGGAAGAACGCACTTCGATGGAGGCGTGAGTTCCGTATCGTAAATTTCGAGAACATGAAATTCACACATGATTGTTGGTAGTTCGGTACATTGTATGGATAGTACTTACATAGCAGTACTAGGGTGAATATGGCAGTCACCGTTATGGTTATTGACAAGTTCGGTCTCATTGTTGAATATCTGATTTAACTTCCGGTTTAGAAGTTAGTTCACAGGTATTAACTTCTACCGATAGATTTCCTGCATATGTAGCTTGACTATCGTCGTTTTTGGCATAAAAATGTTTTGGAGTAAGGTGAGCACTAATATCACAAGACTTGCGTGTGTCATTAGCGATAACAACACAATTATCGCCTTTCTCATCTTCCAACATGTCAGATTTGTATGTAGACTTGCGGTATATAACACTGACTGGGTTGCGTGTTTGTACATGTAGACGGCGCTTGTTCGACTGTTTGACTCTATGACTAACATTATCTTCAATATTGTCTTCTGCGTCCGCATCATATACTGATAAAATGTCCTGTTTATGCTCGACACGTACATGATTGACATTACTAAATGTGTTGATAACCGTAGAGTTCGGTGAAATAACTCGTACCGTGGTAGGTTTTTCCTCAACATTGTCAAAGTAGGGGTCATCTTCATCAGGGCTGGATCCAAGCATTTCCGGAAACTCTGTATTACGAGAGAGAGCATCGGGAACTACCATCTCTGATGCAGGTTTGTAGATGATATCAAAGTCAAATGGTTGTAACATTGCTAACCAGCGCTCGTAAATTGCACCCTTGAGTTGTTTTTGATACAATGCGCGTAATGCTTCATGATCACATTCAATTACAAAATGGCGACCTCGTACGTATGATGCACAGTCTAATACACTTTGGTTGGACCATAAGATTGTTGATAACGTGTAAGCCCTTTAGACCCAAAACGAACAATATGGTCCGATCCATCCTCGTAACGTTGGTATAACATGTAGCCAATACCCTTGCTGCTGGTATCTACTGAGATGCGGAATTCCACATTGTATCGTGGAAAAGCTAAAATGCTAGAGTTTACCAAACTATCTTTCAATATCTGGAAACACTCACTATGTTCCCGTGTCCATACAAATGGTGTGCCTTTCTTGAGCAGTTTGTATATAAGGGTCCAGCTATAGCACTAAAATTTTTGATAAATTTTCTAAACCAGTTGAATAATCCTAAAGCACGCTGTAATTGCTTACGTGTAGTAGGTAATGGGAATTGTTTGATGATCTCAATCTTTCCAGTCGGTGGTTTTATACCGTCCTTGGATATCGAATGTCCGAGGAAAACACAGGAACTCTGAACGCGCACTTCTGTGGTCCGAGTTTTAAGTCTGCCTGTTTCAAATGAGTCAGTACCTCATTTACATCACATAAATGCTGTTCAAATGTCTCAGATATTATACATATATTATCTAAATAACATAATACTGAAACAAATGTCAAACCTTTGAGTACTTTATCCATTAAAAGTTGGAAAGTATTTGCGGTTGTACGGAGACCCATTGGAAGTCTGAGAAATTTGAAAGTACCATAACAAGTATTAAAAGCAGTATATTTACAAGAATCCTCAGAAATAGGCATTTGGAAAAATCCCGAGCGCAAGTCCAAAAGTGTTATAAAGTTAGGGGTGCGCTCCGAAAAGGATTCAGTCAGGTCTTGTAAATCAGGTATCGTGTATCTGAAATCTTGTGTTTGTGTGTTAAGATACCTGAAATCACAAAAGAACCTGTATGAGGAGAGACAAGCTCTCTAGTTATGAGGGAGTCACCTACAGATTCAGGCTTAGAGCGTTTAGACACTAAAATAATTGGACTCGTTTTAGGTACTTCCTCTTCCTCACTGACTGCAGCAATAATTCCTTGATCTAACAACTCATCTAATTGGTGTCTTAACACTTCTTTTTTGTCAGGAGGTAACCTGTAAGGACGCTGATGTTTAGAGACAACATCAGGTTTTAACATAATCTTATGTTTAACAAAATTGGTAAGACCTAAACCTGGATTTTCATCAGTCATAAAAACATCTTTGTGAGTGTACAAGCATTGAAGTAACCTAGACTTCTCATCAGATGATAACCCTGAATTTAGTTCAAAGTATTCACTAAATTTCTGGAAATCTGGACTGTAGTCAGGGGAGGTAACTCCCTCCTAACTACTACATGTAGTGCTACTAGTGTATATGTCATGATCACAAAATTCACTACTATGTGATGTAATGTTTGGAGACAAAAATTCCTGGATTTGATTTCATGAAAAAGAAACAATATCTTCAGTGTTATCACATAATGGAAAATATGACAGTACAGACTTCTTATTTACATGGATACTGTCATTGGTTGGGTTCAAAATCTTAATTTGTACTAAATGATCAGGAGAACATGTTGCTACAGATTTACATACTAATAAACCCTTAAACTGTAGTTGAGGATGACTTTCACAAATCCCTTGCATACCAATCTGGATATCACTTGAAAGTTTCCCACTAACTACACATTCCGAGTTTGGAATGAGTACATAAAATCTTTGTAGTATTTTTCTTGCCATGAAAACTAGCACCTGCACTGAAATCTAGAACAATATTGTGTGAACGTAAATATTCAACACCAAGTATCATAGGGTGCGATGCTTCATCTAAAATATATACAAATACACTGTATAGCTTACTCGACTCATACTGGCTACACTATGACTGAGGTCACTAGCTGTGCCAAAAATTTGAACAGTAATGTTACTAGCTACAACATTTTTCATTTGACTCTGTGAAAAATTTGAAATAGCAGACTGAGGTAAAGCATCAAACAATTGCTTAGATATGACATTAATTTCACTGCCAGAATCAAGCAGAGCTGTAACTGGTAAACAACCTGCATATACATTCAGATACATAAAGCGATTATCTGTTGTAATCTTTGGCTGCTGCTCAGTACTGTCCGTATCACTAGAAGACGTTGGTTTGCGCTGAACTCTTCCAGTCACCGATCGCGAGGTATCAATCATCTGGACTGGGTTCATTACCTCCACACAGAGACCTGAGAGGTGCGCGTCAATCCCAGGCCGAGACTGTTTAACTGCGGACACTTCAATGCGGTATGGCCTGTCTCGCTACACAGTTGACAAACATCTGTGGTAGTAGACACCGACACCGATCGCGATAGCCTACAACACTTTGCGCTGTGTCCGTTCTGTTTACACAAATCACAAAGAAGCGATGGGGAAACTTGTCCAATGCCAAGCCAATTACAATTAGGTTTGATATGTCCCTGACCTTGACATTTGAAGCACGTCCTGATCTCCTCGTCGGTCTTCGGACGTTGACCTCTGGGTTTGGAGTCTTTGGTCTTTTTCTGTAACTTTTCCAGCTTGTCTAGGCGTTCACATATCTGATTAAGGGCTGTCACTGTGGCATCTTCGGCGTCACTCTTCTTAAGAGCACTGATAGATGGTTGAACGACATTGTGTGAGACATTAAAGTCTTGGCGATAACCATGACTCTCTCCAATTTTGGCTGAATGAAGGGCGTCACGAAGAGTTGATACTCGTCCTAGGCCAGCTCGTACAAAAAACCGAAGTTAAGACGGTAAGCCTTGAATGAATTTGAAAGTCATATCACGTTCACTTTTTTGTAAACGCAAGCCTTTTACTCACAACAACTGCATGATACTCCTCAATTGCTTCTGAGGGATGTTTCAAATGATGCCAGTTGGCCTCCTCAGCGATGAGGGCTGGATTGTCTCCACAGTACTCTTGGCGAAAGCTGGCCTCAATCTGGGGCCATGACAGTCTCTTATTACTAGTGAGCGTGTCAAACCAGACCAAGGCAGGGCCTTGTAGCCTCAAATGAAAACAAGCTATAATTTGTTCATGGTTATCTACTAGTCCAGAGAGTGTGAGATAACTGTGAAACTCACGCAAAAACTTCTCTCCATCTTCATTCATGAATCCCGAAAATCTCAAATGTTTATCTGGGACGACGTCTCGAATGATAAATGTCGGTCCGACTCCATGGCCACGTGATGAATTATGGGCGGGAATGTGAACATTATAATTACCGTCTGGTTGAGGGAAATCTGTCCGTGGTAAACGGTACCCCGGGTTCCCGTCGGGAGTCTGTGAGAAATTTGGACGAGGTAGCGTATTCATATGTGGATGGTCATCAGGGCATGGCATTTCAGTATTTGTCACAGCACAGTTCATTCCGTTTCCCGCCATGGCGTGATAGCGGTTAACGTTGTTCTCCGTGATCCCGTCAGCAATGTCGTCACTTCATCGAATTGGTGTGTCGAGGTGCGAAATGGGGTCACAGCCTGAAGTATACATACTGTTAGGAGTACTGCAAGTAACATCTATTAAATTCGAATTCTCCACCATGTTGTGTGTCGCTTCATGTGTTTGGGGAATGTTAGAGTGAGAGACAGCAACACGTCCGTTCATTTTTTCTTCCTTTTATTTAGACTGGTTCCCTTCCCTTAGTTCTCTACTCTCCGCCAGGCTGCGCTCCGCTCACTAGGGACCGGTAGCGGGTAACCATGATGATTTTTTTGATTGGTCAATCTACATATCCGGTTCGCTGGTATCACTTTTTTAGACGTGGGAAACCCCTTTACGCACGAAGCGACGGATCTTAACGTAAAGAATAAATAATTTATTTGAACGATATATAAACAAAATTAAATAAGATCTTAAGTTTTGAAATCATTTCGTGCTAACAGAGTTTAGTGTGTTCATAGGAACGACGTTAATGACGTTATTTTCTCTTAACGGAAGTAGCCGTCTCCATGATGACATATCATGCGCAGAAATGATGCGCACTACTCTGGAGTTGGAATTCTCACTCAAGATGGCTACTCGCTACCGGTCCTCAGTGAAGCGTACGCAAGGGAGGTAACTGAGGCGGGAACCAGTCTACCTTTTATTCTTCTCAATTTTCTATCTTTTACAACAAAAGAGTTCCAAAGTTTCAAATGTGATTAGAGTTATTTCCCCCTTGCCCACAACTAGATAGTTTCATCGCTCATTCCAATACAATACTATAACATCACGTCACGTTCTCGATCTTTTCGACAATACACAAACATGACTAGTATGTGAAATGTGTTCGATATAAGATTAAGTAATCGACATTACATATAAATCAATAAATGTACAAACCTACGTGTTAGTTATTTCGCTGAAATACCGTCGATTTCATTGTTAGACGACTTTATTTAGCTGTAAGTTAAATGTCGTTGTTGACATTCATGTGTTCGTCGCTGACAACTTGTTGCCAAAATGACGTAGATGCCTAGCCGGCGTTTCGAGTGTATTCGTTGTATAAATATTGTAAAGAATGTCTGCTATTATACTTAGATCGTTTTATTGTTTATGAAGATTTGTGTATTAATCTAGGTTTAGATGCATTGTATACGATGTGTATTATAGTGTAAAAGGAGTTGGTCGGTGTGGCTTGTAAATAGTGTTAAATACGGTTTCTGTCACTCAGCTGACGGAGCATGTTTTTATTTATTTATTTTTTTTATTCAGTTTTTTTGTTGTTACATTCATTTTCCATGTTACAAATCAACACACAGTAAGAAAAACAAATGGCATACATGTACTGAAAGTTCAGGAAGTTGTCAATTATAACTACATACATACACTATGTAAATTTAATTTGTATCTTTCTTCCGCTAATCTCCAAAAAATTGGCCACAAAAACCCACTTTTGCTTTATTTTGTTTTTTTTTCTCTCTGAATATGAAATTAAATCAAAATTTTCAATTTCTTTGTAAAATAAGGTATAAGCTTTCCACTCTCCAATAGAAGGAGTTTTTGATTTTAATTTACAATAGTATATATAATATTTCAGCAATAATATCAAAAAATTCAATTCATAGCTAAAAACATTGTCTACAATACTGTGACGAGTGGACCCTGTGAGAATGGACGAGTGAGGTGAGAGAGTTTACGATAATTAGGGATTGTTGATTAGATATAAAGATAAGATCGTATTAATCATTTGCACATGTAACATGATTAGATTATATAATTGTAAAAGGAGCGGGTCGGTGTGGCTTGTAAATAGTGTTAAATACGGTCTCTGTCACTCAGCTGACGGAGCATGCTTTTTTGGCTCAGTCGGTAGAGCCGTAGATTTCCACACCGGAGACCCGTGTTCGATTCCTGGTCGGGGCACTCGACAGGAATGTGTATTTTCCCTGTTCTTCTACAATAGTTCCTTTGGTAAGGTCTCGGGTGTGAGACAGGCCAACCGAGGCTTTCAGCCAATCAGCGGGCGGCCTGACCTCGCCCGAGGCCCAAAGTTATAGATAGGGGTGAGCACAGGGCCTCGCCACTTCTGTTTCACCGGTACAAAAGAGCGGTCACTATGCTCTCTCAGGATAATAGCGCCAGACGAAATTGGTTATTTCTTAAGTTAGGATTAGACACTCACATGTTTTAAGAGTACGGCTCTTAGCCTCTATGAGTTGTCTAAGTATTTATTTCTTGGATTATTTAGTTATAGGAAAAGACTATCATAAGTTTCAAGAATGCGTCTCTTAGCCTCTGTGAGATGTCAATAGTCGATTTCTCAGGAAAGACTCATCAGTTTCAAGAATGCGGCTCTTAGCCTCTGTGAGATTACTGGATATTATGGAGATTGTAATTTTTATTTAACACGTGTTGGGACTTTCTCAGTTATACAATATATTCTTTAACTTTTATTACTGGCTTGAGTCTTTTATTATACTGGATTATTTCCGGATAAGCAATCGTTGAGACTTGTAGTCTTAACCTACGGATCATATAAAATATAAGGTTAGACAGAAACTGCGACCTGGGTGCTGGGTACTACCTGCACGCTACCGAGGAATACTGAGGAATACCGCACCCGGGTCCGGTTTTTGTCACAATACTATCATAATTGTCTACTGAATGCAGTTCAATGCTTATATTTACATTGATAATAATTTTGTAATAAAATGACAGCTCATTCACTTGTAAACGTAAACTGGGTTTAGTAAGTTTACATAATGCGGTTTACATTTATAACCGCGATAACATTGATGTTATTCCCCCGGGCTGTACCTAATCCACCAGTCTATCTGACCACCGTCAAAGTGAAGGGTCAAAAGTGTGATTTATTTAGGTTTTCCTGCCTTAACCTTATCTGCCTTGGGTGACAGTAAACACACAACATCCGTAGGTGAATAATTCAGACGTCATGATCTCGAAGCTGTCAATTTTCAACAGCACGTTCCATTTTCAACGGCATTCAGGGTCAGTTCTCAACGCTGATAAACGATCCGAGGTAAATTTTCAATGGAGGTTATACGAATGCCGTTGCATTGAAAATTGACAGCTTCGAGGATTAAAGCATACATTGTTAATAGCATATTGTCTATATACCTCATAATTCCATTCTTAATGTTTTATATGTATAACAGTCAGCGTAACTTTCATTCAAGAGGTATGCTTATCTATTTTTTCTAGTTTATTTTAGATAATCAACTTATCATTAGTTTTAATTATGTTATCTAAACATTATCTTAAAATACAGTTAGAAGTACCTTCTAGTTTTAAAATATACTCCAAATTTCTGATGTGCTGGTTAAATACAAAGGTAACCTTCCTAATTCTCAATATACAAAATCATAACATGTTTTGTTGACTCCAAGTACATTTTTTTGCAAAAAAAGTGCATCTTTTCTACGTCAGAAGCTATATGATTTTTATTTGCATATCCCAATTAACTATTAGTATATGTATCGAAAATAGAGCATTGTGTCAAAATATTAGTAAAAGCATGATTTTTCAACTTACTACATTAAATAGGAAAATAAGCTTTTTCTAACCCGATTTGAAACATGAATTTGAGATTGCTCATCTTTTTTCATTGAAATTAAATAACATTTCAAGGTATGCATACATAGATACATAGATTTATTCTGACATGTAAACATGTACAGGATTTTTATGATCCAATAATTTTTTTAATTTATTTTTCATTCATTTTCAAAAGTTTTACATATAAATACAATACAACAGATATGAATGATGTATGTTGGAGTTGATTAAGTTAATACAAAAGTAGTCATGTATACTCATAATATACACCAATCAATGGACAACACATTTACACTAACAAACTCACTGATAATTTATAGAGGATAAGTTCACAAGCATTGATATTTTTAAGGTAATATACATTGTTAAGTATCAGAGAGATGTAGGACACACATACATACATACAAGGTACCTCTGTCAAACCTAGGTCAAATTTTTTTTACAAGTTTTTATTGGTTTTTGTGTATGTTTTTAATGTTTTAAAATTTAAATATATAATCCAATAATAGTCAGCTCTTGGAAATTTACGGATTTATTTTTTCAGTGAATAAATACTTTTGTGACTGATTTTTCCAATATGAATCGAGCTCATATTCAAATTGTTTAACTTTCCTATAGAGTGAACAACATTTGATGGGAGACTGTTCCAAGTATTCACGACTCTCTTTGTACACGTTCAAATCATGGGTAGCCCGAGATACTCTTGCCCTGACACCAGACTTAGACATTATGACAGACAGATGTCTGGTAAGGGCCAGAGCGCAGTGCTACATCAAGAGGCGGAAATCGCCGACACCGTTTGGTATCGGGCCAGGTCATCTCCGATTGAGACTACTTACAAAACATTACCACCGAGAAGCGTCACTTAACTTGATCTTTTCACCAAAAGAATAATTTATCTACCCACTGCAATCCATTTTATCATGCATGCACGTTATATTATGTCAACACAGTAGTTTCCTGTACGCAACTTTAAATCTTCCTCCTCGTCGTCGCCATTTTCTCATAGTGTGCAAATCGCCTCTAATCTCGACGGATTGCTATATTTGGGTAGATAAATTATTCATTTGTTGAAAAGACCAAGGTAAGTGGGGCTTCTCGGAGGTCAGCTGAATTGGAGATGACCTGGGCCGATACCAAATGGTGTCGGCGAGTTCCACCTTTTGCGCTCTGGCCCTCACCAGACATCTATCTGTGATAATGTCCAAGTCTGGTGTGAGGGCTAGAGTATCTCAGGCTAGTCCACGGGTACTTGATCCCTGGTTGATTGAAAACAAATCTACGACTTCCTTGTCGTATTTTCCAGAAAGTACGAAAGATATGCAGGCCTGTGACTGGCCATTTTCTCCTGAACTGACTTCATGTTTGCTATGAAATGATTTATTTCGTGGACTGGTCGATATTAACATATATGATTATATGTCCAGTGCAGTCTACGCCCGTTTCTGAAAATCATTATTTTTGTCTTATCAACATTTAGAGTCAACTTACAATTGTTGTTGAATCATTTCTTGCAGAGACTGTAACATCAAGCCAAGTTCTTTCTTACAAATAAAAAAAATAAACCAAACCATTATGCTCATTTCTGCACTTATTTGCTTCATATTACCGAGAGAAAATAATAAAAATGTACAAAAATGAATCTTGACCTTTAAAGATAATGACCTTGAATTTTGAAATTAATTTTTTCCGAAGTAGATCGACTCGACTGGGGCGAGTCATTGGGAAAGTGTTTGTCGAGATCTAGTAGCGTTAAGTTACGTAATGATGAACGAGTTTTTATGGGGTCACTATTCAACAGGGTCCATTTTTAACGGGTCGATGTGAAAAGTGCGATTTAAGTTCAGTTTCCAACGGCATTTTGAGTCAGTTTTCAACGTGGCTCTATTTTTAGGTCATCTGACCCGAAGGGTCAGGATGACCTATTGTCATCATGCACCGTCCGTCGTCGTGCGCCGTGCGCCGTGCGCCGTTCGTAAATTTTTCATTCAAACGACTTCTTCTCAATAACCGGAAGGCCCAGGGTACTCATATTTGGCCGGTAGGTTGCTGGGATAAAGGGCTATCAAGTTTGTTCAAATGAATGACCTTGACCTTCATTCAAGGTCACAGGGGTCAAAAAGGCTAAAATCTTTTAACGATTCTTCTCAAGAACCAGAAGGCCCAGGATACTCATTTTGGGCCTGCAGCATGTGAAATGAAGGGCTACCAAGTTTGTTCAAATGAAGGACCTTGACCTTCATTCAAGGTCACAGGGGTCAAATATGCTAAGATCTTTAAGCTTGACTTTCATTCAAGGTCACAGGGGTCAATTAAGCTAAATTCTTTCAACAACTTCTTGTCGATAACTAAGAGGCCTAGAGACCTGATATTGGGTCCGTGACATGCTTGGATGAAGGGCTATCAAGTTTGTTCAAATGAATGACCTTGATTTTCATTCCAGGTCACTGGGGTCAAATAGGCTAAAATCTTTAAACGAATTCTTCTCAAGAACCAGAAGGCCCAGGGTGCTGATATTGGGCATGTAGCAAGCTAGGATGAAGGGCTTCCCAGTTTGTTCAAATGAATGACCTTGACATTCATTCAAGGTCAAAGGGGTCAAATAGGCTAAAATCTTTAAACGACTTCTTCTCAAGAACCAAAAGGCCCAGGATACTCATTTTGGGCCTGCAGCATGCTGGAATGAAGGGCTACCAAGTTTGTTCAAATGAAGGACCTTGACCTTCATTCAAGGTCACAGGGGTCAAATATGCTAAGATCTTTAAACGACTTCTTCTCAAGAACCGAAAGGCCCAGGATACTCATATTTGGCGTGCAGCATGCTTGGATGAAGGGCTACCAAGTTTGTTCAAAGAATGACCTTGACATTCTTCAAGGTCACAGGGGTCAAATAGGGTAAAATCTTTAAAAGACTTCTTCTCAAGAACCAGAAAGTCCCAGGATACTCATATTAGGCATGTAGCATGCTGGGATGAAGGGCTACCAAGTTTGTTCAAATGAAGGACCTTAAACCTTCATTAAAGGTCACAGGGCTCAAATAGGCTAAAATCTTTAAACGACTATGTTGTATTGTACTAATAGTCAGATGACCGTTAAGGCCCATGGTTCTCTTATCAACGTTACACTGGTATAGTGAAGCATTATTTATATCAAACAATATTATTGTCATTTATAAGAAGTTATACTAAAACTTGTGCTTAATCCGTTGATCAATACGAAATGCTTTATCCGTCAATAAGATCACGTGAATTTGTTCCACATCTGACAGAATTTTTTAACTTGAACCCGAATTTTAACCTTTTGGTGAATGAACCGGATTGACGTCTTTTTCACTATTTCGAAACTCTCGTTTGACAGTGTAGTCTTTTTCTTGGCTCATGGCAAAGGAATGTATTGTAAAGTAATTCTTTGATGGGTAATTATTGTTTTCTGATTATTTTCATATTGTTTCAGTGATATTGAACACTAAACAGAATTACTGAAACTGTTTGTGAATTACGTTTATATATTTCCCACGGTAGTAAAAAGTAGTACGATCTCTTTCTGTTAAGTGAATGAATCTTTTCTTGGTCATCAAAGAAGCGTCTCGCTCCGAGAGAAATCATGTAAATAATAGGCAATTTACTTTCGTTTTGAATGTCATACTGGTTGCAGGATAAACAGAACACAAGGGTAATATCTTACAATACAGGCTTTATCTTGGCGCTCGGCAGAGCCTCATCATATCGGCTTTCCTAAGTCACGCACCAACATAAACCTTGTAGCGTAATAGTCTCGACATCCTTGAACTCCTGACGTCATGTCATCTGTCATGACATCACATTATTGTTTTTGACATGACGTCACAATTGATTACCTGAGCGACACAGCCAAAGTCATATTCCATCTTTGCATATTAAAGAGTTATAGCCCACTTTCGGATAGGTATCGATGTTATCATTTTAACAGTGTAATTCACATCTCTAAAATTAATGACGGTACGCTTGCAAACACACGCGTCACCTACCCAGAAAGGCAGATAACTCTGTAATATACGTATGCAAAAATGTTACAATGGCAAAGTTACTGGATTTATGTGGATTTTGTGATGAAATGTAGAACCTAATGCGAGCAATGTGGCCTGGGGTACCCAGAGGAGAACTACAATATATCTGAGCAACTCCATTCGATATAAAATTCGGATGTTTATTGCTCAGGAAAGGATATCACAGACAGATTCCTGGTAGATATCAAAGTCTAACAGTGAAAAGTCAAAGATTAATCGCTAAATCCGTCATTGGTTTGAGTTAAGGTTTATGTAAAGGCTTTAAAAAGTGATATTTTGCAAGCCTATAACTCATTACTGTGCTGCAATTGAACAAAACAAACTTCATTAATTGTTGCTATGTACCCTGGCTAACTGTCAGTCTTACTGCGGATATGTAATTTGTGAAGCTGCTTGTAAATTTCAGTAAAATAAGAGAAAAATGTATATTTCTGGAGAAGACATAGAACTCGTGTGAATTGCATTGATGGCACCAAATAAGCAAGGTATCGTGTTCAGTAGTGACTATGCCAGGTACTCCAACAGTTTGTTTGGCAAAATCGGACCAGCGAATAGCACAGGAGCCTATTGTTGTAAATGCAAATGGCTGCTTTAAATGGCGGATTACAAATATAGCATATAAGAAGACATTTTAATTGATACAAGTACTCTTATATACACTATAAGGTACTCAGAACATGACAAGAAGACTATTAACGAAAAAATAGTTAAAATGTGGACTTTGATGAGGCTCTTTCCGGAAATCTGCATTTTTCGCCCCAAACAGATCGGTTGAAATATTTTTTCGTGAAGAGTCTTCTTGTCATGTTCAGAATACCTTATGGTGTCTATAAGAACATTTGTATCAATTGAGATGGCTTCTTATATGCGATATTTGTGATCCGCCATTTATAGCAGCCATTTGCATTTTACTACAATAGGCTCATGCGCTATTTGCTGGTCCGATTTTGCCAAACAAACTGTTCACAACTGAACATGATGGCATGAATATTTGGTTCCATCAATGCAATTCACACGAGTTCTATGTCTTCTCCAGAAATATACATTTTTCTCAAATTTTACTGAATTTTACAAGCAGCTTCACAAATTACATATCAACAGTAAGACTGACAGTTAGCCAGGGTATATACCAACAATTAATGAAATTAGTTCTGTTCAATTGCAGCACAGTAATGAGTTTTAGGCTTGCAAAATATCACTGTTTAAAGCCTTTACATGAACCTTAATTGTGTGTCAATCTTTAGTAATGTTAAAAAATCCTTGCCAAATTATCAATCGTTAGAATTAATCATATCCTTTGTTAAAACTGTCGCAAAACAATTGACACTGTATACATCATTATCAAAATTATGAAATGAAGCCACGACAGGGAATTTTGCTTTATGTTTGTTTATTAAGATAATCCTGAGACAATGAAGAACAAAGCGTCCGCCTGAGTAGCCGGTCTGATTAGGTGGTACAGATTCCCAGGAGAGTGTTCCAGGAACAACCCACTCCCTTACACACAGTTTCTGTCGTGAAGTTGCTACATTCGTATCTGCACGTGCCGGTATCCCAGGTACAGTCCGCGTTCTGGGGAGAAGCTTGGCACGTGGCCTGGGTGGTGAAGGAGCCACAACAAAACACACCAAGAGTGGTTGCAGTAGGTAAGCTTGGACACGATTCCCCTTCCGGAGCAGGCTGGCGAAGTATTAACAATACCAAGACTGGAAAATAGTAATTCATATCGTCAATTCCGCGACTAAATAAGCATGTACGTCATTCTTGCAAATAAGGAAAAATACTTGGAAATTAAAAACATTATCATAGAAAATCATGGATGATTCTATCAAACATTTTGGATAATTCTGAATGGTATTTACAAAGGTCGTAATTACACAGTAGTTTTAATATAACCATTTCTAATGTCAATAGACAGATGACAAGTGACTATCTTCTTATCGATATGTACACAGTATTTTAGATTGACATTGTATGTAGATAGCTACACGGTATTTCACATCAATATTGTATGTAGATGTCTACACAGTATTTCAGATTGACATTGCATTAAGATATCTACACAGTATTTCAGATTGACATTTTACTTAGATTTCAGATTGACATTGCATGTAGATATCTACAATGTATTTTAGACTGCCATTGCATGTAGAGATATACACAGTATTTTAGATTGACATTTTATGTAGATATCTATACAATTTTTCAGACTGATATTGTATGTGGATATTTACACAGTAGTTCCGATTGACATTGTATGTAGATATCTACACATCATTTCAGACTGATATCGTATGTAGATATCTACACAGTATTTCAGATAGACATTGTATGTAGATATCTACATGGTATTTCAGATTGACATTGTATGTAGATATCCACATGGTATTTCAGATTGACATTGCATGTAGATATCTACACAATATTTCAGACTGACATTGTATGTAGATATCTACACAGTATTTCAGACTGACATTGTATGTAGATATCTACACAGTATTTCAGACTGACATTGTATGTATATTTCTACACAGTATTTCAGACTGACATTGTATGTAGATATCTACACAGTATTTCAGATTGACATTGCATGTAGATATCTACACAGTATTTGAGACTGTCATTGCATGTAGATATCTACACATTATTTTAGACTAACATTGTATGTATATTTCTACACAGTATTTCAGACTGACATTGTATGTAGATATCTACACAATATTTCAGACTGACATTGTATGTAGATATTTACACAGTATTTCAGATTGACAATTGCATGTAGATATCTACACAAAATTTCAGATTGATATCAATGACTAAGTAGACGATATGACCTGATATAAATGATTAAGTAGACGATATGACCTGATACGAATGACTAAGTAGACGATATAACCTGATATAAATGACTAAGTAGACGATATAACCTGATATAAATGACTAAGTAGACGATACAAATGACTAAGTAGACGATATAAATGACTAAGTAGACGATATAAATGACCAATTAGACGATATAACCTGATATAAATGACTAAGTAGACGATATAAATGACTAAGTAGACGATATAAATGACTAGGCAGACGATTTAATGACTACGTAAACGATATCAATGACCAAGTAGACGATATGACCTGATATAAATGACTAAGTAGACGATATAAATGACTAGACGATATAATCTGATACAAATGACTAAGTAGATGACAAAGCCTGATATAAATGACTAAGTAGACGATATAAATGACTAGACGATATAAATGACTAGACGATATAACCTAATACAAATGATTAAGTAGACGACAAAGCCTGATATAAATGACTAAGTAGACGATATAAATGACTAAGTAGACGATATAACCTGATATAAATGACTAAGTAGACGATACAAATGACTAAGTAGACGATATCAATGACTAAGTAGACGATATAAATGACTAGACGATATAACCTGATACAAATGACTAAGTAGACGACAAAGCCTGATATAAATGACTACGTAGACGACAAAGCCTGATATAAATGACTAAGTAGACGATATAAAGGACTAAGTAGACGATATAAATGACTAAGTAGACGATATAAATGACTAAGTAGACGATATAACCTGATACAAATGACTAAGTAGACGATATAAATGACTAAGTAGACGATATAACCTGATATAGATGACTGAGTAGACGATATGACCTGATATAAATGACTAAATAGACGATATAAATGACTAAGTAAACGAAATGACCTGATATAAATGACTAAGTAGACGATATAAATGACTAAGTAGACGATATAACCTGATATAAATGACTACGTAGACGATATAAATGACTAAGTAGACGATATAACCTGATACAAATGACTACGTAGACGATATAACCTGATATAAATGACTAAGTAGACGATATAAATGACTAAGTAGACGATATGACCTGATATAAATGACTAAGTAGACGATATAAATGACTAAGTAGACGATATAACCTGATATAAATGACTAAGTAGACGATACAAATGACTAAGTAGACGATATAAATGACTAAGTAGACGATATAAATGACTAAGTAGACGATATAACCTGATATAGATGACTAAGTAGACGATATGACCTGATATAAATGACTAAATAGACGATATAAATGACTAAGTAAACGAAATGACCTGATATAAATGACTAAGTAGACGATATAAATGACTAAGTAGACGATATAACCTGATATAAATGACTAAGTAGACGATATAAATGACTAAGTAGACGATATGACCTGATACGAATGACTAAGTAGACGATATAAATGACTAAGTAGACGATATGACCTGATATAAATGACTAAGTAGACGATATAACCTGATATAAATGACTACGTAGACGATATAAATGACTAAGTAGACGATATAACCTGATACGAATGACTAAGTAGACGATACAAATGACTAAGTAGACGATATAAAGGACTAAGTAGACGATATAAATGACTAAGTAGACGATATAACCTGATACAAATGACTAAGTAGACGATATAAATGACTAAGTAGACGATATAAATGACTAAGTAGACGATATAACCTGATATAGATGACTAAGTAGACGATATGACCTGATATAAATGACTAAATAGACGATATAAATGACTAAGTAAACGAAATGACCTGATATAAATGACTAAGTAGACGATATAAATGACTAAGTAGACGATATAACCTGATATAAATGACTAAGTAGACGATATAAATGACTAAGTAGACGCTATGACCTGATACGAATGACTAAGTAGACGATATAAATGACTAAGTAGACGATATGACCTGATATAAATGACTAAGTAGACGATATAACCTGATATAAATGACTACGTAGACGATATAAATGACTAAGTAGACGATATGACCTGATACGAATGACTAAGTAGACGATATAACCTGATATAAATGACTAAGTAGACGATATGACCTGATATAAATGACAAAATAGACGATATAAATGACTAAGTAGACGAAATGACCTGATATAAATGACTTAGTAGACGATATAAATGACTAAGTAGACGATAATAACCTGATATAAATGACTAAGTAGACGATATAACCTGATATAAATGACTAAGTAGACGATATAACCTGATATAAATGACTAAGTAGACGATATAACCTGATATAAATGACTAAGTAGACGATATAACCTGATATAAATGACTAAGTAGACGATATAAATGACTAAGTAGACGATATAACCTGATATAAATGACTAAGTAGACGATATAAATGACTAGACGATATAAATGACTAAGTAGACGATATAAATGACTAAGTAGACTGATATAAATGACTAAGTAGACGATATAAATGACTAAGTAGACGATATAACCTGATATAAATGACTAAGTAGACGATATAACCTGATATAAATGACTAAGTAGACGATATGACCTGATATAAATGACTAAGTAGACGATATAACCTGATATAAATGACTAAGTAGACGATATGACCTGATATAAATGACTAAGTAGACGATATAACCTGATATAAATGACTAAGTAGACGATATGACCTGATATAAATGACTAAGTAGACGATATAACCTGATATAAATGACTAAGTAGACGATATAACCTGATATAAATGACTAAGTAGACGATATAACCTGATATAAATGACTAAGTAGACGATATAAATGACTAAGTAGACGAATATAGACGAAACAGATATAATGACTAAGACGATATAACCTGATAAATGACTAAGTAGACGATATAAATGACCTAGAATATAAATGACTAAGTAGACGATATAGACGATATAAATGACTAAGTAGACGATATATACTGAGACCGATATAAATGACTAAGTAGACGATATAAATGACTAAGTAGACGATATGACCTGATATAAATGACTAAGTAGACGATATAAATGACTAAGTAGACGATATAACCTGATATAAATGACTAAGTAGACGATACTGATATAAATGACTAAGTAGACGATATGACCTGACATAAATGACTAAGTAGACGATATGACCTGATACGAATGACTAAGTAGACGATATAACCTGATATAAAAATGACTAAGTAGACGATATGACCTGATATAAATGACTAAGTAGACGATATAACCTGATATAAATGACTAAGTAGACGATATAAATGACTAAGGAGATGATATAAATGACTAAGTAGCCGATATGACCTGATATAAATGACTAAGTAGACGATATAAATGAATAAGTAGACGATATAGCCTGATATAAATGACTAAGTAGACGATATAACCTGATATAAATGACTAAGTAGACGATATGACCTGATATAAATGACTAAGTAGACGATATAACCTGATATAAATGACTAAGTAGACGATATAAATGACTAAGTAGACGATATAACCTGATATAAATGACTAAGTAGACGATATAAATGACTAGACGATATAACCTGATACAAATGACTAAGTAGACGATATAACCTGATATAAATGACTAAGTAGACGATATAAATGACTAGACGATATAACCTGATACAAATGACTAAGTAGACGATATAACCTGATATAAATGACTAAGTAGACGATCTAAATGACTAGACTATAAATGACTAAGTAGACGATATAAATGACTAAGTAGACGATCTAAATGACTAAGTAGACGATATAAATGACTAAGTAGACGATATAAATGACTAAGTAGACGATATAAACCTGATATAGATGACTAAGTAGACGATATGACCTGATATAAATGACTAAGTAGACGATATAAATGACTAAGTAGACGATATAAATGACTAAGTAGACGATATAACCTGATATAAATGACTAAGTAGACGATATAAATGACTAAGTAGACGATATGACCTGATATAAATGACTAAGTAGACGATATAAATGACTAAGTAGACGATATGACCTGATATAAATGACTAAGTAGACGATATAACCTGATATAAATGACTAAGTAGACGATATAAATGACTAAGTAGACGATATGACCTGATACGAATGACTAAGTAGACGATATAAATGACTAAGTAGACGATATGACCTGATATAAATGACTAAGTAGACGATATAACCTGATATAAATGACTAAGTAGACGATATAAATGACTAAGTAGACGATATGACCTGATATAAATGACTAAGTAGACGATATAAATGACTAAGTAGACGATATAACCTGATATAAATGACTAAGTAGACGATATAACCTGATATAAATGACTAAGTAGACGATATAAATGACCTGATATAAATGACTAAGTAGACGATATAACCTGATATAAATGACTAAGTAGACGATATAACCTGATATAAATGACTAAGTAGACGATATAACCTGATATAAATGACTAAGTAGACGATATAAATGACTAAGTAGACGATATAAATGACTAAGTAGACGATATAAACCTGATAAAATGACTAAGTAGACGATATAACCTGATATAAATGACTAAGTAGACGAATATGACCTGATATAAATGACTAAGTAGACGATATAAATGACTAAGTAGACGATATAAATGACTAAGTAGACGATATAAGTGACTAAGTAGACGATATGACCTGATATAAATGACTAAGTAGACGATATAAATGACTAAGTAGACGATATGACCTGATATAAATGACTAAGTAGACGATATGACCTGATATAAATGACTAAGTAGACGATATAACCTGATATAAATGACTAAGTAGACGATATAACCTGATATAAATGACTAAGTAGACGATATAAATGACTAAGTAGACGATATGACCTGATATAATTGACTAAGTAGACGATATAAATGACTAAGTAGACGATATAACCTGATACGAATGACTAAGTAGACGATATAACCTGATATAAATGACTAAGTAGACGATATGACCTGATATAAATGACTAAGTAGACGATATAACCTGATATAAATGACTAAGTAGACGATATAACCTGATATAAATGACTAAGTAGACGATATGACCTGATATAAATGACTAAGTAGACGATATAAATGACTAAGTAGACGATATAAATGACTAAGTAGACGATATAACCTGATATAAATGACTAAGTAGACGATATAACCTGATATAAATGACTAAGTAGACGATATAACCTGATATAAATGACTAAGTAGACGATATAACCTTATATAAATGACTAAGTAGACGATATGACCTGATATAAATGACTAAGTAGACGATATAACCTGACTAATAGACTAATAGACCTGATATAAATGACTAAGTAGACGATATAAATGACTAAGTAGACGATATGACCTGATATAAATGACTAAGTAGACGATATAAATGACTAAGTAGACGATATAACCTGATATAAATGACTAAGTAGACGATATAACCTGATATAAATGACTAAGTAGACGATATACCTGATATAAATGACTAAGTAGACGATATAACCTGATATAAATGACTAAGTAGACGATATAAATGACTAAGTAGACGATATAACCTGATATAAATGACTAAGTAGACGATATAACCTGATATAAATGACTAAGTAGACGATATAAATGACTAAGTAGACGATATAAATGACTAAGTAGACGATATGACCTGATATAAATGACTAAGTAGACGATATAAATGACTAAGTAGACGATATAACCTGATATAAATGACTAAGTAGACGATATGACCTGATATAAATGACTAAGTAGACGATATAACCTGATATAAATGACTAAGTAGACGATATAACCTGATATAAATGACTAAGTAGACGATATGACCTGATACGAATGACTAAGTAGACGATATAACCTGATATAAATGACTAAGTAGACGATATGACCTGATATAAATGACTAAGTAGACGATATAAATGACTAAGTAGACGATATAAATGACTAATAGACGATATAAATGACTAAGTAGACGATATAACCTGATATAAATGACTAAGTAGACGATATAAATGACTAGACGATATACCAATACAAATGACTAAGTAGACGATATAACCTGATATAAATGACTAAGTAGACGATATAAATGACTAAGTAGACGATAAACCTGATATAAATGACTAAGTAGACGATATAAATGACTAAGTAGACGATATGAATATGACATAAATGACTAAGTAGACGATATAATGACCTAAGATACGAATGACTAAGTAGACGATATAAATGACTAAGTAGACGATATGACCTGATATAAATGACTAAGTAGACGATATAAATGACTAAGTAGACGATATAAATGACTAAGTAGACGATATAACCTGATATAAATGACTAAGTAGACGATATGACCTGATATAAATGACTAAGTAGACGATATAACCTGATATAAATGACTAAGTAGACGATATAAATGACTAAGTAGACGATATAACCTGATATAAATGACTAAGTAGACGATATAAATGACTAAGTAGACGATATAACCTGATATAAATGACTAAGTAGACGATATAACCTGATATAAATGACTAAGTAGACGATATAACCTGATATAAATGACTAAGTAGACGATATAACCTGATATAAATGACTAAGTAGACGATATAAATGACTAAGTAGACGATATAACCTGATATAAATGACTAAGTAGACGATATAAATGACTAAGTAACGATATAACCTGATATAAATGACTAAGTAGACGATATGACCTGATATAAATGACTAAGTAGACGATATAAATGACTAAGTAGACGATATAACCTGATATAAATGACTAAGTAGACGATATAACCTGATATAAATGACTAAGTAGACGATATAACCTGATATAAATGACTAAGTAGACGATATAACCTGATATAAATGACTAAGTAGACGAGTAGACGATATAACCTGATATAAATGACTAAGTAGACGATATAAATGACTAAGTGACGATATAATGATATAAATGAACTAAGTAGACGATATAACCTGATATAAATGACTAAGTAGACGATATAACCTGATATAAATGACTAAGTAGACGATATGACCTGATATAAATGACTAAGTAGACGATATAAATGACTAAGTAGACGATATAAATGACTAAGTAGACGATATATAAATGACTAAGTGACGATATACCTGATATAAATGACTGTAGACGATATAAATGACTAAGTAGACGATATAACCTGATATAAATGACTAAGTAGACGATATAACCTGATATAAATGACTAAGTAGACGATATAAATGACTAAGTAGACGATATAACCGATATAAATGACTAAGTAGACGATATAACCTGATATAAATGACTAAGTAGACGATATAAATGACTAAGTAGACGTATATAAATGACTAAGTAGACGATATACCTATATAAATGACTAAGTAGACGATATAAATGACTAAGTAGACGATATAACCTGATATAAATGACTAAGTAGACGATATAACCTGATATAAATGACTAAGTAGACGATATAACCTGATATAAATGACTAAGTAGACGATATAAATGACTAAAGATAGACTGATATAAATGACTAAGTAGACGATATAACCTGATATAAATGACTAAGTAGACGATATAACCTGATATAAATGACTAAGTAGACGATATGACCTGATATAAATGACTAAGTAGACGATATAAATGACTAAGTAGACGATAGACCTGATATAAATGACTAAGTAGACGATATAACCGATATAAATGACTAAGTAGACGATATAACCTGATATAAATGACTAAGTAGACGATATAACCCTGATATAAATGACTAAGTAGACGATATAAATGATACTAGACGATATAACCTGATATAAATGACTAAGTAGACGATATAACCTGATATAAATGACTAAGTAGACGATATAACCTGATATAAATGACTAAGTAGACGATATAACCTGATATAAATGACTAAGTAGACGATATAACCTGATATAAATGACTAAGTAGACGATATGACCTGATATAAATGACTAAGTAGACGATATAACCTGATATAAATGACTAAGTAGACGATATAAATGACTAAGTAGACGATATAACCTGATATAAATGACTAAGTAGACGATATAACCTGATATAAATGACTAAGTAGACGATATGACCTGATATAAATGACTAAGTAGACGATATAAATGACTAAGTAGACGATACAAATGACTAAGTAGACGATATAAATGACTAAGTAGACGATATAAATGACTAAGTAGACGATATAACCTGATATAAATGACTAAGTAGACGATATAACCTGATATAAATGACTAAGTAGACGATATAACCTGATATAAATGACTAAGTAGACGATATAAATGACTAAGTAGACGATATAAATGACTAAGTAGACGATATAACCTGATATAAATGACTAAGTAGACGATATAACCTGATATAAATGACTAAGTAGACGATATAACCTGATATAAATGACTAAGTAGACGATATAAATGACTAGACGATATAAATGACTAAGTAGACGATATAAATGACTAAGTAGACGATATAACCTGATATAAATGACTACGTAGACGATATAAATGACTAAGTAGACGATATGACCTGATACGAATGACTAAGTAGACGATATGACCTGATATAAATGACTAAATAGACGATATAAATGACTAAGTAAACGAAATGACGTGATATAAATGACTAAGTAGACGATATAAATGACTAAGTAGACGATATGACCTGATATAAATGACTAAGTAGACGATATAACCTGATATAAATGACTAAGTAGACGATATAACCTGATATAAATGACTAAGTAGACGATATGACCTGATATAAATGACTAAGTAGACGATATAACCTGATATAAATGACTAAGTAGACGATATAACCTGATATAAATGACTAAGTAGACGATATGACCTGATATAAATGACTAAGTAGACGATATAAATGACTAAGTAGACGATATAAATGACTAAGTAGACGATATAACCTGATATAAATGACTTAGTAGACGATATAAATGACTAGACGATATAACCTCATACAAATGACTACGTAGACGATATAACCTGATATAAATGACTAAGTAGACGATATAAATGACTAAGTAGACGATACAACCTGATATAAATGACTAAGTAGACGATATAAATGACTAAGTAGACGATATGACCTGACATAAATGACTAAGTAGACGATATGACCTGATACGAATGACTAAGTAGACGATATAAATGACTAAGTAGACGATATAACCTGATATAAATGACAAAGTAGACGATATAAATGACTAAGTAGACGATATAAATGACTAAGTAGACGATATAAATGACTAAGTAGACGATATGACCTGATACGAATGACTACGTAGACGATATAACCTGATATAAATGACTAAGTAGACGATATAAATGACTAAGTAGACGATAAACCTGATATAAATGACTAAGTAGACGATATAAATGACTAAGTAGACGATATGACCTGACATAAATGACTAAGTAGACGATATGACCTGATACGAATGACTAAGTAGACGATATAACCTGATATAAATGACTAAGTAGACGATATGACCTGATATAAATGACTAAGTAGACGATATGACCTGATACAAACGACTAAGTAGACGATATAACCTGATACAAATGACTAAGTAGACGATATAAATGACTAAGTAGACGATATAAATGACTAAGTAGACGATATAAATGACTAAGTAGACGATATGACCTGATATAAATGACTAAGTAGACGATATAACCTGATATAAATGACTAAGTAGACGATATAACCTGATATAAATGACTAAGTAGACGATATAACCTGATATAAATGACTAAGTAGACGATATAACCTGATATAAATGACTAAGTAGACGATATGACCTGATATAAATGACTAAGTAGACGATATGACCTGATACGAATGACTAAGTAGACGATATAACCTGATATAAATGACTAAGTAGACGATATGACCTGATATAAATGACTAAGTAGACGATATGACCTGATACAAACGACTAAGTAGACGATATAACCTGATACAAATGACTAAGTAGACGATATAAATGACTAAGTAGATGATATAAATGACTAAGTAGACGATATGACCTGATATAAATGACTAAGTAGACGATATAAATGACTAAGTAGACGATATAACCTGATATAAATGACTAAGTAGACGATATAACCTGATATAAATGACTAAGTAGACGATATGACCTGATATAAATGACTAAGTAGACGATATACCTGATATAATGACTAAGTAGACGATATAAATGACTAAGTAGACGAATAACCTGATATAAATGACTAAGTAGACGATATAAATGACTGACGATATAACCTGATAAAATGACTAAGTAGACGATATAACCTGATATAAATGACTAAGTAGACGATATAAATGACTAGACGATATAAATGACTAAGTAGACGATATAAATGACTAAGTAGACGATATAAATGACTAAGTAGACGATATAAATGACTAATAGACGATTATAACCGATATAAATGACTAAGTAGAGATAAAGACTATAGACTATAACTAGATATAATGACTAAGTAGACGATATAACCTGATATAAATGACTAAGTAGACGATATAAATGACTAAGTAGACGATATGACCTGATATAAATGACTAAGTAGACGATATAACCTGATATAAATGACTAAGTAGACGATATAACCTGATATAAATGACTAAGTAGACGATATAACCTGATATAAAATGACTAAGTAGACGATATAACTGATATAAATGACTAAGTAGACGATATAAATGACTAAGTAGACGATATAGACCTATATAAATGACTAAGTAGACGATATAACCTGATATAAATGACTAAGTAGACGATATAACCTGATATAAATGACTAAGTAGACGATAATGACTAGACGATATAAATGACTAAGTAGACGATATAAATGACTAAGATAAAACGATATAAATGACTAAGTAGACGATATAAATGACTAAGTAGACGATATAACCTGATATAAGATGACTAAGTAGACGATATGAACCTGATATAAATGACTAAGTAGACGATATAAATGACTAGTAAACGACTAATAAATGATAATAGACGATATAAATGACTAAGTAGAATATACGACTATAAATGACTAAGTAGACGATATAACCTGATATAAATGACTAAGTAGACGATAGACGATATAAATGACTAAGTAGACGATATAACCTGATATAAATGACTAAGTAGACGATATAACCTGATATAAATGACTAAGTAGACGATATAACCTGATATAAATGACTAAGTAGACGATATAACCTGATATAAATGACTAAGTAGACGATATGACTAGACGATATAAATGACTAAGTAGACGATATAAATGACTAAGTAGACGATATAACCTGATATAAATGACTATAGACGATATAATGTAGACGATAGACCTGATATAAATGACTAGTAGACGATATAACCTGATAAATGACTAAGTAGACATAAATGACGAATAACCTGATATAAATGACTAAGTAGACGATATAAATGACTAAGTAGACGATATAACCTGATATAAATGACTAAGTAGACGATATAAATGACTAAGTAGACGATAACGATATAAATGACTAAGTAGACGATATAAATGACTAAGTAGACGATATATGACCTGATATAAATGACTGAAGTAGACGATATAAAATGACTAAGTAGACGATATAAATGACTAAGTAGACGATATAACCTGATATAAATGACTAAGTAGACGATATAAATGACTAAGTAGACGATATAAATGACTAAGTAGACGATATAAATGACTAAGTAGACGATATGACCTGATATAAATGACTACGTAGACGATATAACCTGATATAAATGACTAAGTAGACGAATAACCTGATATAAATGACTAAGTAGACGATAAACCTGATATAAATGACTAAGTAGACGATATAAATGACTAAGTAGACGATATGAACCTGATATAAATGACTAAGTAGACGATATGACCTGATATAAATGACTAAGTAGACGATATAACCTGATATAAATGACTAAGTAACGATATGACTGATATAAATGACTAAGTAGACGATATAACCTGATATAAATGACTAAGTAGACGATATGACCTGATACAAATGACTAAGTAGACGATATAAATATAATATGACTAAGTAGACGATGTAGACCTGATATAAATGACTAAGTAGACGATATAACCTGATATAAAAATAGACGAATAAGTAGTAACGACCTATAAATGACTAAGTAGACGATATAACCTGATATAAATGACTAAGTAGACGATATGACTGATATAAATGACTAAGTAGACGATATAACCTGATATAAATGACTAAGATTAGACGATATAAATGACTAAGTAGACGATATAACCTGATATAAATGACTAAGTAGACGATATAAAGACTAGACGATATAAATGACTAAGTAGACGATATAACCTGATATAAATGACTAAGTAAGACGATATAAATGACAAAGTAGACGATATAAATGACTAAGTAGACGATATAAATGACTAAGTAGACGATATAAATGACTAAGTAGACGATATAACCTGATAAGTAGACGACATATAAATGACTAAGTAGACGATATAACCTGATATAAATGACTAAGTAGACGATATAACCTGATATAAATGACTAAGTAGACGATATAAATGACTAAGTAGACGATATAAATGACTAAGTAGATATAACTGATATAAATGACTAAGTAGACGATATAAATGACTAAGTAGACGATATGACCTATGACTAAGTAGACGATATAAATGACTAAGTAGACGATATAACCTGATATAAATGACTAAGTAGACGATAGACCTGATATAAATGACTAAGTAGACGATAATAACCTGACTAATATAAAATGACTAAGTAGACGATATAACCTGATATAAATGACTAAGTAGACGATATAAATGACTAAGTAGACGATATGACTAAGTAGACCTGATATAAATGACTAAGTAGACGATATAAATGACTAAGTAGACGATATGACCTGATATAAATGACTAAGTAGACGATATAACCTGATATAAATGACTAAGTAGACGATATGACCTGATATAAATGACTAAGTAGACGATATAACCTGATATAAATGACTAAGTAGACGATATAAATGACTAAGTAGACGATATGACCTGATATAATGACTAAGTAGACGATATAAATGACTAAGTAGACGATATAACCTGATATAAATGACTAAGTAGACGATATAACCTGATATAAAATGACTAAGTAGACGATATAACCTGATATAAATGACTAAGTAGACGATATAACCTGATATAAATGACTAAGTAGACGATATAAATGACTAAGTAGACGATATAACCTGATATAAATGACTACGTAAACGATATAAATGACTAAGTAGACGATATGACCTGATATAAATGACTAAGTAGACGATATAACCTGATATAAATGACTAAGTAGACGATATGACCTGATATAAATGACTAACGATAGACTGATATAAATGACTAAGTAACGATATAACCTGATATAAATGACTAAGTAGACGATAGACCTGATATAAATGACTAAGTAGACGATATAAATGACTAAGTAGACGATATAACCTGATATAATGACTAAGTAGACGATATAGACCTGATATAAATGACTAAGTAGACGATATGACCTGATATAAATGACTAAGTAGACGATATACCGATATAAATGACTAAGTAGACGATATATGACTATAGATATAAATGACTAAGTAGACGATATAACCTGATATAAATGACTAAGTAGACGATATAACCTGATATAAATGACTAAGTAGACGATATGACCTGATAAAAATGACTAAGTAGACGATATAAATGACTAAGTAGACGATAGACCTGATATAAATGACTAAGTAGACGATATGACCTGATATAAATGACTAAGTAGACGATATAACCTGATATAAATGACTAAGTAGACGATATAAACCTGATATAAATGACTAAGTAGACGATATGACCTGATATAAATGACTAAGTAGACGATAATATAAGACGACTAAGTAGACGATATGACCTGATACGAATGACTAAGTAGACGATATAACCTGATATAAATGACTAAGTAGACGATATAACCTGATATAAATGACTAAGTAGACGATATGACCTGATATAAATGACTAAGTAGACGATATATACGATATAAATGACTAAGAGATATAAATGACTAAGTAGACGATATAACCTGATATAAATGACTAAGTAGACGATATAACATAAAAACAGTGACGATATAAATGACTAAGTAGACGATATGACCTGATATAAATGACTAAGTAGACGATATAACCTGATATAAATGACTAAGTAGACGATATACCTGAACGATAAATGACTAAGTAGACGATATAACCTGATATAAATGACTAAGTAGACGATATAAATGACTAAGTAGACGATATGACCTGATATAAATGACTAAGTAGACGATATAAATGACTAAGTAGACGATATGACCTGATACGAATGACTAAGTAGACGAATGTGACTAAGAACGATATACCTGTATACTAAACTGACTAAGTAGACGATATAACCTGATATAAATGACTAAGTAGACGATATAAATATGATATAAAATGACTAAGTAGACGATATAACCTGATATAAATGACTAAGTAGACGATATAAATGACTAAGTAGACGATATGACCTGATATAATTGACTAAGTAGACGATATAAATGACTAAGTAGACGATATGACCTGATACGAATGACTAAGTAGACGATATAACCTGATATAAATGACTAAGTAGACGATATGACCTGATATAAATGACTAAGTAGACGATATGACCTGATATAAATGACTAAGTAGACGATAATAACCTGATATAAATGACTAAGTAGACGATACAAATGACTAAGTAGACGATATAAATGACTAAGTAGACGATATAACCTGATATAAATGACTAAGTAGACGAAATAACCTGATATAAATGACTAAGTAGACGATATGACCTGATATAAATGACTAAGTAGACGATATAAATGACTAAGTAGACGATATAAATGACTAAGTAGACGATATAAATGACTAAGTAGACGATATAACCTGATATAAATGACTACGTAGACGATATAAATGACTAAGTAGACGATATGACCTGATACGAATGACTAAGTAGACGATATAAATGACTAAGTAGACGATATGACCTGATACGAATGACTAAGTAGACGATATGACCTGATATAAATGACTAAGTAGACGATATAACCTGATATAAATGACTAAGTAGACGATATAACCTGATATAAATGACTAAGTAGACGATATAAATGACTAAGTAGACGATATGACCTGATATAATTGACTAAGTAGACGATATAAATGACTAAGTAGACGATATGACCTGATACGAATGACTAAGTAGACGATATAACCTGATATAAATGACTAAGTAGACGATATGACCTGATATAAATGACTAAGTAGACGATATGACCTGATATAAATGACTAAGTAGACGATATGACCTGATATAAATGACTAAGTAGACGATATAAATGACTAAGTAGACGATATAACCAGATACGAATGACTAAGTAGACGATATAACCTGATATAAATGACTAAGTAGACGATATGACCTGATATAAATGACTAAGTAGACGATATAAATGACTAAGTAGACGATATAAATGACTAAGTAGACGATATAAATGACTAAGTAGACGATATAACCTGATATAAATGACTAAGTAGACGATATAAATGACTAGACGATATAACCTGATACAAATGACTAAGTAGACGATATAAATGAATTAGTAGACGATATAACCTGATATAAATGACTAAGTAGACGATATGACCTGATATAAATGACTAAGTATACGATATGACCTGATACGAATGACTACGTAGACGATATAACCAGATATAAATGACTAAGTAGACGATATAAATGACTAAGTAGACGATATAAATGACTAAGTAGACGATATGACCTGATATAAATGACTAAGTAGACGATATAACCTGATATAAAAGACTAAGTAGACGATATAAATGACTAAGTAGACGATATGACCTGACATAAATGACTAAGTAGACGATATGACCTGATACGAATGACTAAGTAGACGATATAACCTGATATAAATGACTAAGTAGACGATATGACCTGATATAAATGACTAAGTAGACGATATAACCTGATATAAATGACTAAGTAGACGATATGACCTGATATAAATGACTAAGTAGACGATATAAATGACTAAGTAGACGATATGACCTGATATAATTGACTAAGTAGACGATACAAATGACTAAGTAGACGATATAACCTGATATAAATGACTAAGTAGACGATATGACCTGATATAAATGACTAAGTAGACGATATGACCTGATATAAATGACTAAGTAGACGATATAACTTGATATAAATGACTAAGTAGACGATACAAATGACTAAGTAGACGATATAAATGACTAAGTAGACGATATAACCAGATACGAATGACTAAGTAGACGATATAACCTGATATAAATGACTAAGTAGACGATATGACCTGATATAAATGACTAAGTAGACGATATAAATGACTAAGTAGACGATACAAATGACTAAGTAGACGATATAAATGACTAAGTAGACGATATAAATGACTCAGTAGACGATATAACCTGATATAAATGACTTAGTTAACGATATGACCTGATATAAATGACTAAGTAGACGATATAACCTGATATTATTTATAATATATGATACGATAAATTAATACATTTTCACATAATTATCTGTAATATACATGTACATTATAATACTATATAATGCTGTGTAAATGACTACATAACCTAAAAGCCGAGTTACTGTCAACGTTTCAATTTTCGTGTTTTTATTTACTCCAATTGTGATTTATTATGGTATCTACACCTACGGTATATCGGTATGAGGTACTCGAATGGCAGTCTGTTTACATAGAACTGCCTCCAACCGGCCAGTCTTCGCTGCTGCTCAGCCACTAGTAGGTAGTTACGGTATTGTATCTCCTGTAATCAAACGTGTACAGCATATAGAGATTTCCTGTAATTAAACGTGTACATCATATAGAGATTTCCTGTAATTAAACGTGTTCATCACATAGAGATTTCCTGTAATCAAACGTGTACAGCATATAGAGATTTCCTGTAATCAAACGTGTACACAATATAGAGATTTCCTGTAATCAAACGTATACAACATATAGATATTTCCTGTAATTAAACGTGTACATCATTTAGAGATTTCCTGTAGTCAATCGTGTACAGCATATAGAGATTTCCTGTAATTAAACGTATACAACATATAGAGATTTAGTGTAATCAAACCTATACAACATATAGAGATTTCCTGTAATTAAATGTGTACATCATATAGAGATTTCCTATAGTCAAATGTGTACAGCATATAGAGATTTACTGTAATCAAACGTATTCATCAAATACGAGCTACATATATCTTGTTACATGTATATGTGAATTGTTTTGCGGCACGAAGTGCTGTGCCCCTATTATGACAACCTGTTTTGTCAGTTATCCAAGGGTAAATGCGAGCGTAACGTCACAATTTTCGGAGAAAACGACGTTAATTAAGTCCACAAAATAATGACGTCACAATGAATATTCCGAAAGGGAGCTAACTCTGAAGTATGTAAAGACGGAATAGGCTTTACCTACAATTATAATACAATCATCCGCATAAATTCCGGAGTGATCATGTGATATATTCGTTATTCTTAAAGGGAGAATTCAATGAGTCTAATTCTGTTACATAGCCACAAAGCAAAATATGACATAAATGTATTGTTCTATATTCCTTATGAAACATATAACAAGAAATATTGACAAATTCCACGACATTGTTAAGTATTTTGATTGATACCGGTGAAATTCCAAATCGTGGATCACTACGATTAAGCAGATATAACATGTTTGCTGTACTCATACCCGAGCCAAAGTCATGTACGTCAATCAAATGCAATATATAACCACTGAGGAGTTGGTGAAATTATATTTAGGCAAGAACATGCGCCTTATAACGTAAATACTCTGCTGTCTAAGCGCTTTGAGTAGGTCTTTATAAAAAAAGTCTTTACTACACTGGCAAGGGCCAGGGTTCGGCATACAAGGCGTCCGACCACAATGTGTAATGGCGGACAGCAAGCGAGTTTAAACATTTCACATACATTTCACTACAGTAGTCTTTTCTGGCATATCACAGTCAAACCAACTAATCTAATTTCTATTAGAACTGGTTTTTTTCCAATATATATGCAAATTTTAATGTACTCTTAGACTGAATTGTCCCGTTAACAACATTGTTTTGTTTTAAAAGTTTAGTTGGTCTGAGGACGTGCCAGGTTTCTGTCACAGTTACTGTGGCATTCGAACTCAAAATCCAGAGTGCTGGGGTCAGAACACGTTAAGAATGCACAACCTCTCGTCAAGTCCCGTGCCATACTGAATCAAAGAGATTTTCAAATAAATTCTATCGATATCTGTTGGCATGTGCAAATTTTGTCAAAACATCAGAATCGGTATATTTTTATGAAAATGCAATACAGTATTTTTTTTTTTTGCAAACATTCATACATACCAAACAACCAATTAGGTGAACACAGCTTTGAGTGACGTGTAAATGGTCAAAACGGCAAAAAGACCAGAAAAATCCGATCGTTTGTCAAAACGGTATGTTTTTGTTTCGTTTTCTTCTAACGTATTTTATTAAGAAAATTAAAATTAAAGACATCCTTAACTATTAGGATATCATGGCTCAATCGGTATATTATACATATGTTATACATGAAATATACTTGGTGTCAGTCTATATCTTTTACAGAGGAACATTTTGTGGCTCACCTGTATTTGTTGTACCTGTTCCGGGGCAGTGCCGGGAGGGATAATGGGACCTTGACCATCCACATATAAAAACGCCAGGATGACGCTGATCCCGACTCCAAGCCATAGTTTACCCAGCATGCCGCGTCTAAGGAAAAGATGAAAACAATCTCATTTTGTGCAATCTGAGTCCAAATCCCAAAATGTTTGTTTGTTTGTTTGTTTGTTTGTTTGAGTTTTACGGCCAATCAACAACTATGGTCATTTAGGGCCAAACCACAAGTCAAGCATTAATATCAGGATAAAATGATAAAAAAGGTTTGCATGGGATAAAATAGTTTTGGCTAAAACACACGAGAAAACTCATGCACAATGTTGATGATACGATGAAATGCCGAGTTGATACGATGATATGATGAGAAAACGTTCATATCTTATCTAAAATACCGATTTCTTTGAGATAATTAAAAATACGATTATGTCTCACGACATTGCACAAAGTGTACATGTCGGAGACATCGTAATACTTGTCTCGTATGTGCTTAAAATCAATACAATGCACTAAAATTGGCTCCACTGTGAGAGGAGAATCAAATGCATTGCATGTAGGAGGATCCTCCCCTCTCAATAGATAGGAATGTGTAAAATATGTGTGTCCAGTTCGGAGCCGAGAGAGAACAACTTCCTCTCTGCGGTCTCTCCGACTGGACAGTTTAGGATTAAGTGTAGGTTGAATTTGTTGCCAATGGTGTTTGATGGCTGACTGAATTGAAGGTTTGATGTCAGTGTAAGATAGTTTCAAATTTGTTTGTGCTATGCGAGGAGCAGTCTTAGCTGCTTTATCAGCCTGTTCATTCCCCTTTATACCCACATGTCTGGGAATACAGAGATAAGTAATTTGAGTTTTAGAAGATAATCGAAATGTTCGGATCAAAAGATTTTGGATTAATGTTTTTCTAGGGTTTCTTGATTTCAAAGCCTGAAGAACCGAAAGAGAGTCTGAACAGATAACTGCCTTTTCAATGCGGTGTTCTTCGATGTGGTCAAGAGCCAGACCGATAGCACAAGCTTCCGCAGAAAAAATGGAGGCAACATTTGGAAGTCGGATAGAGGAACAGTGATTAGATGTACAGCATGCTGCCGCAACTTTATCGCCATCTTTTGAGCCGTCAGTGTAGATCTTAACATGATCAGGGAAAGTCCTGATGCACTCCCGAAAGGAGGATTTATGTTCTTCGGGTGATGCACAGGACTTTGCCCTCTCACGCAAAGATACATTGATGTCAGGTGTTTGGATGAGCCATGGTGGTACATCCGATATGGTGTACTCGTCAATGGTATCGAAATTTATATTTAGTTCCTGCAAAAACTTTGAAATTCTGATGCCAAATGTTGGTATAAGCTTTTGATTTTGTCTGAATATATCCTGGTGTTGTGGATTAAATACAAGATCGAATGCGGGTTTTTTTGGGATTGGATTTCAGTTGAGCAGCAAACTGTAAGGATAATTTCTTTCGTCGATCGTCTAGAGATGGCTCATTAGCTTCCACATGTTGTTCGAAAAGCTCCAAGTGCCAGACGCAGTCCCTGATTCTGGATAGGGTCAAGCATCTGTAGATAGGAGCAGCGAGCCGATCCATAGACAATCGAGTCGTAGTCAAGTTTTGATCTAATAAGTGTATTCATGGACAGTGCACTTATTTGTATGGGTGTATACCTGGACTGTAGACTTATTTGTATGGGTGTATTCCTGGACTGTAGACTTATTTGTATGTGTGTATTCATAGAAAAGAGACTTATTTGTATGAGTGTATTCATGGACTGTAGACTTTTTTGTATGTGTGTATTCCTGGACTGTAGACTTATTTGTATGAGTGTATTCCTGGACTGTAGACTTATTTGTATGGGTGTATTCCTGGACTGTAGACTTATGTGTATGGGCGTATTCATGGACTGTAGACTTATTTGTATGGGCGTATTCATGGACTGTAGACTTATGTGTATGGGCGTATTCATTGATTGTAGACTTTTTTGTATGGGCGTATTCATGGACTGTAGACTTATTTGTATGAGTGTATTCATGGACTGTAGACTTAATTGTATGAGTGTATTCCTGGACTGTAGACTTATTTGTATGGGTGTATTCATGGACTGTAGACTTATTTGTATGGGTGTATTCATGGACTGTAGACTTATTTGTATGGGCGTATTCATGGACTGTAGACTTATTTGTATGAGTGTATTCCTGGACTGTAGACTTATTTGTATGGGTGTATTCCTGGATAGAAGACTTATTTGTATGGGTGTATTCCTGGGCAGTAGACTTATTTGTATGAGTGTATTCATGGACAGTAGACTTATTTGTATGGGTGTATTCCTGGACTGTAGCCTTATTTGTATGGATGTATTCATGGACTGTAGACTTATTTGTATGGGTGTATCCTGGACTGTAGCCTTATTTGTATGGATGTATTCATGGACTGTAGACTTATGTGTATGGGCGTATTCATGGACTGTAGACTTATTTGTATGAGTGTATTCCTGGACTGTAGCCTTATTTGTATTGGTGTATTCATGAACTGTAGACTTATTTGTATGGGTGTATTCATGGACTGTAGACTTATTTGTATGGGTGAATTCATGGACTGTAGACTTATTTGTATGTGTGTATTCCTGGACTGTAGACTTATTTGTATGTGTGTATTCCTGGATAGAAGACTTATTTGTATGGGTGTATTCCTGGGCAGTAGACGTATTTGTATGAGTGTATTCATGGACAGTAGACTTATTTGTATGGGTGTATTCATGGACTATAGACTTATTTGTATGGGTGTATTCATAGAAAGTAGACTTATTTGTATGAGTGTATTCATGGACTGTAGACTTATTTGTATGTGTGTATTCATGGACTGAAGACTTATGTGTATGGGTGTATTCATGGACAGAAGACTTATTTGTATGGATGTATTCATGGACTGTAGAATTATTTGTATGAGTGTATTCATGGTCTGTAGACTTATTTGTATGGTTTGATTTTTTTAGTGATATTTATTGTACACTCAACTAAAGATTTGATTTTTGTGTGATATTTAATGATACTCAACTAAAGGTTTGATATTTTGTGTAATATTTAATGTAGAGCGCTAAACCTGCCTATATTATTAGTTTTTTGTTGTTTTTTTTATTTATTTTTTGCCTAAACCTGCCTATATTATTTGGCTTTAAAAAAATGCCTAATATATAGACTATACAGGCCATGGGCTAGGTGGCTCCCACATGCACACCCCTCCCCAAACCTCCGAACCAATATTTTTCTGAACCCTTATAAGTTGGGATGAACTTCCGGTTATGACGTCATCAAAATGACGCCATGTCGAATTTCACTAAAAATTGAAAAATAGTCATAACATTGACATTTTCCAACCGAAATAGACAAATGAGGTATCAAAATGACCACAATAGAAGAGCAAATACATATCAGGACACAATAATCCAATATATGTAGTGGTTTCTACGCAGAAAATGATAAAATAGGATTTTAAGCTCAAAAATGATATTTTTAGCAATTTTTTCATATTTGGCTTTACGCAGCAAATATCTCCAAACAGCAAACTATTATTTCTTATCAGTCATTTGACCTCTTATCAATCAGCAAAATCAACAACAACGAAAAAGGTAAATGTTAACATTGTATAAGTTCCAGTTATGACGTCATCAAAATGGCTGCCATCTCGAATTTCACTGAAAAGTGAAAAATAGTCATAACATTGACATTTTTCAACTGAAATAGACAAATAAAGTATCAAAACGACCACAATAGGACAACAACTACATATCAGAACCAAATAATTAAATATATGTAGTGATTTCTAATCCGGAAATGAGAAAATAAGACTTTAAGCTAACATTTTTGAGCAAATATTTCATATTTGGCTCGACGAAGTAAAATGCTTCCTAACAACAAACTTACATTCTTAATAAGTTATTTGACCTCTTGACCTCTTAACAATCAGAAAACAACTACAACAACAGCAAAAATATATAGAAATGCAAAAGAAAATTATTGTTATACCATCATTTTGTTTACAAACATCACCGAGTGCGTATTTAAGGAATGATTTTTATTGTTTGTTGTTTACTGGTGTGTAAACTGCATTTTTTGTACAGATATTTTAAATGACGCGCGTCAGCGCGTCATGTTGAACTATCTGTACAAAAAATGCAGTTTACACACCAGTAAACAACAAACAATAAAAATTATTCCTTATATTTACATTTCGATTGACCATTTCATTCAAATCAAGTGTTTAAATAAAATAAAACTCTGTTTTTATCAATGTTATACGATCGTTAGAACAGCATGTCAATTGATGGAATCCCGGAACAGCTGGCTTCAATTTGGCGGGAAATGTTGTCAAATTTAGAGAGTACACAAAATATAGTTCCACATTGACTTTATCTTTTTTCATCCCATTTACACAATATTTGTTAATTTTTTATTTGCTGACATATAATTTAACATTTACATAACTTTCATACATGCAATCTATTGAAGATGTTTCATACAGAAACAATAGGCCTAACCGGATGCGCATTCACACTACTTGCGGAAGTCAGTGTTCCGGTGTGTGTATTCTTGCGCGGCAACCACTGCGTTTACGCAAGTGTAAACGATTTCGCAGTTGGTAAGGTTATATAGCAAAGAGAAAACGGAAATGTAAATATACAGGGATGATTGTTATGTTTTCCAAACCGCGGACACTACAGTTTCCTGGTGTCTTAGAATTTCCTAAATATAATCTATTGACGATTTATATCTGAACAAATTTGAACATAAAGTTGGCTGAATATCTTAATGGGACTTACAACTTTCCTAACATAATCCATTTTCATGTTCGAAATTGTGTAGACCAGTAGCGTCTCAAAATTAATTATTCCAGCACAACGTCAACTAATAGGGTATCAAATTAAAACTGAGGTGAGCTTGTGTTTCCGTTAATACCATGGCACTTTTTGAAACGTTTTCTGTCTTTTAGAATGAGCATATCCATTGTTTATTCCCTGTGTATAACGTAAGGAAATGTCAAATGGTTACTACAGTGTCACATATTTCTTTCACTAGTTCTTAATGATAATCATTATCATTGTGCGTCCTCTATCGCCAGAGTGTTATCTTCGATGTAGATGAGCTGATGAGCTGATGTGACATAACGTTATCGGTTTACCATCGTGGTTCTAACTTGTCAAGTGTCCATGGCCAGTATTAACATCAGGAACATCGGGTTCAGGGATGTGAGAGCTAGTGATTCCCATATCGTTTATGATGTTCCAGACTTCCTCGGCATACTGGAAATGACAACAGATCCACATTCTGCGTAGGGTTGAGTTGGTTCTCCTTAATTCGTATGAAACACAATGCCTCATTCTTGTGAACCCTCAGTGACCATAGATGACACAATTCTTTGAGGTCATAAATGAGGTCTGCAGTGAAGTTCCACTCTTTGCCAAGTCTGGAAAGCACTTTAGAGATTTTTTCTAGAGAGTCTTCAATGGTGTCTCCACGCATACACCAGCTGTGACAAAACCAGCGCCTTCAAGGGAGTGGGAAAAGTCAGACCAATGAAAAACATTTAACATTTATGACCTCATTAATGACCTCGAGTATATCACCTTTGCCATCTATGGCCGCACAATGGTCCACAAGGTTACGAATTATGGAGCTATGTGCTAAGGAGAACCAATTCCACCATTCGAAGAATGTTGATCTGGTGTAATTCCCATTATGTTGGAGAAGTCTGGAACAGCATATACGATATGTTAGAATCTGAAGGAGATCCCACATCCCCGAACCTGTTGTTCCCGATATGGCCACGGACAGGTAATCAAAGATGACAGGCTAGAACAGCACTGGTAATGAATTGGACACTGATATTTCGATTGCTCTGATTCGGACTGCATGTACCAGCTACCAGACTTGCCGAGTCACTTCAGTGGATAGAACAATGAGGCGAGAAAGCACCCACAATAATAATGGTTATCATTGAGAACCAGGGAAGGAAATATGTGACATTGTAGTAATTATCTGTTATTTTGATAATGCTATACATAGGAAATAAACATGGAAATGGATTATGTTGGGAAATTTTGAAGTTAGGAAACTAAGACTTGTCACACCTAGATATTCTGTCAAATTTAAACTCATGTTTTCTACTTATAAATCGCTAATAGTCAATGTTCTATCTAAAATCATGATACACAAGGAAACTGTAGTTTCAGCGGTTTGGAAAAAATAACGATCATATGTCCGGTTTACACACTCGGTGATGTTTTGTAAACAAAATGATGGTATAACGATAATTCTCTTTTGCATTTCTATATGTTTTTGCTGTTGTGTTGTTTTGACTGCTTGATAAGTCAAATAATTGATTACGAATATTATTTTGTTGTTAGAAAATAACATTTTTGCTTCGCCGAGCCAAATATGAAATATTTGCTTAAAAATTATTTTTTCATTTCCTGCTCACAAATCACTACATATATTGAAGTACTTGGTCCTGATATATATTTTTGTTCTATTGTCGTCATTTTGGTACTTTATTTGTCTACTTCGGTTGAAAAATGTCAATGTTATGACTATTTTTCACTTTCAGTGAAATTCGAAAAGCCTGCCATTTTGATGACGTCATAACCGGAACTAATACAATGTTAACATTGGTTTTTTTCGTTGTTGTTGATTTAAATGTTTGATTAGAAGTCAAATAACCGATAAGAAATAATAGTTTGCTGTTTGGAGACATTTTTGCTGCGTAAAGTCAAATATGAAAAATTTGCTAAAAATTGCCATTTTTGAGCTTAAAATCCGATTTTTTCATTTCCTGCGTAGAAATCAATACAGATATTGGATTATTTGGTCCTGATATGTATTTGCTGTTCTATTTTGGTCATTTTGATACCTCATTTGTCTACTTCAGTTGAAAAATGTCAATCTAATGAATATTTTTCAATTTTTAGTGAAATTCGAAATGGCTGCCATCTTGATAACGTCATAACCGGAAGTTCATCCAAACTTATGCAATGTTAACGTTTTGATTTGTGATCAGTGGGTCATAAGGATTCAGAAAAAATATTGGTTCGGAGGTTTGGGGTGGGTGGTGCATGTGGGACCCTCCTAGCCCATGTCCTTATATACATGTTGTGCATTAGGCAAAAAAAAAATATTTCAAAAAACTAATAATATAGGCAGGTTTAGCCGACTGCTACTCGACTAAAGGTTTGATTTTTGTGGTATATCTAATTATAAATGACTAAAGATTTGAATTTTGTAATATTAAATGATACTCAACTAAAGATTTGAATTTTGTTAATATTTAATGATACTCAACTAAAGATTTGAATTTTGTTAATATTTAATGATACTCAACTAAAGATTTGAATTTTGTAATATTTAATGATACTCAACTAAAGATTTGAATTTTGTAATATTTAATGATACTCAACTAAAGATTTGAATTTTGTAATATTTAATGATACTCAACTAAAGATTTGAATTTTGTAATATTTAATGATACTTAAAGTGAATAGTCGGGCAAAGAAAACCAGTCTAAATGCGTTCATTGGCCTTCCAAAAGTTCTCACATATTAATACGACGGTCAAGTTCTGCTTAGTTTCCCAGTTCTGACCATTAAAGTAAAGAAAAGTTGAAAGTATTGAAAGCGAGGCTGTGTAGAAATGTAACCACGGACATAGTGAGCCGGGAGGACCGTTTTAGAATTCCCATACTTTAAATTAATTTCTTCGTACGCAGACAGATTTTGACGAGAGATTTTATTTTTCCATTTCATAAGAAATTATACTGGATACATTCACACCATTTTTACCGACTTTAGCCATCCTTGCCCGACTATTCACTTTAACTAAAGATTTGAATTTTGTAATATTTAATGATACTTAACTAAAGATTTGATTTTTGTAATATTAAATGATACTCAACTAAAGGTTTGATTTTTGTGATATTTAATTAAATTCAAATAAAGGTGTGATTTTGCTCACCAAGGCATTTTTTCTTTTTTTTCTCACAAAATCTCATGATATGAACACTCATTTAAAAATGTTTTTTTTTTATTGAGTGTTAGGTCATCGCACAAAATACTGAAAACTAAGATGGCCGGTAGCGGAATCTACAAAATACAATACCTATCAGTTTTCTGTACTTTATATTCAGCGTTCCTTCAGCTAGGCAAAACATTAAAGCATTATGCTAAATATCCTTTGGCTAAAGCCATGAGTAACATCTTTTGTACCTTAGATAAAAACTTTAGTTACATGTAACGTGACGGAATTGATACACTTCCCAAAATGGTACATTTTAATATGTATATGTATGAGACAGAATTTTCAGTTTACAATCTAAACTGACAATAGTACCTGGACAAACATTAAGGTGCTTAATAGTAATTGTGGCATTTTTCATATGTCATATACTTTTCTGTGGCTTATTATCTCAAAATTTGTCATGAAAATAATGACATCATCGTGCGACAACCCTAAAATCGCCATATATTTTATAATTGCTGAATGGAATATTATTGAAAGATATGTGACTTAAATAGTTTTAAAAATGTTTGAACTTTCTTTAAATCAATTCAAACATTTTATCGTGTCTAGACATTTATTAATCAAACCATATTTAGGAGGTGTAATATTTTGGGGACTCGAACCTGCTGAAAGACCGGGGATGCTTCAAAGCTCTCTATTTATGAATATATGCACTACTGACAAGTAAACAAATCATGAAATTAAAACTAAATGCATTTATTTGTTGAAAGTTAAGAGAAAAATCTGGATTCAAGCAAACGCTAGAAAATTTAAGCAATTATCTTCAAAAAGTATACCAATTATTCCTGAATTTACAAAAGAAATGTCACTCGTTTCTTTTTGTATTTGAAATAGAGTTTTACTTATCACTACAAAAAAATGCTATTACAACAATTTTGCCTAGCTGAAGGAACGCTAAATAAAGGTACAAAAACACGTTCTCTGCATGCAAAGATAAATCTGGATGACTATACTCATGTACAAAAAAGAGAAAGAAGACATGTGTTTATCTAGTACGCTATCGGCCATCGTACAAAATAAATTCCACAATAATAAGGCCAAAGTACTGGTTTAAACGGAAAACAACTTCTGTCGCTATTCACACTCTCTCTGACGTTTAATTTAAGAGGGAACATTTACGCGAATTTTATTATTCTCTATAACTTAGTACCCGGATGTTGTTATTTCACAACGACAAAAATAATATTATCAAGGAATCGGCTAACTGAACTGTGTAATTGGTTATTGAAATCAATAAATACGGGAATTTTCTTTATTTTATTTTCTAATAATTGTTTTTTTTCTCTTGCTAAAAACATCACATCTATTTTTACTCTAAAAATTATCATGGATATCAACAAGCTAAGTTTAAATATTATTTATGCATAAATATTTTTTTTTAAATGTTTCTTTAAATCCTTAATTCATGTCCAGATTATTTTTAATGTTAAACACTTACCTTTAAAACTGACGTGTGGATACGGCCAATGATTTCCTGTGAAATGGTCCTAGTTTCGCCTTATCATTCCAGGTGTTGTAGCCCCCGGAAGGATGTGCAGTGGAGCGTGACTTCCGGGTACTCCAGCTAGCCCGTGGTCAGTTAGACTACTGACATCCCGACACGGAGAAGTGCATGGTACATTTTTATGTATCTTCTGACGTAATCAGGATGAGTTTATAGGTATACGTATTCAATATGGGTTCCCACAAATATAATTGGGTTTTTTAAAATAACAAAACCGAAAAATGTATTACCATGTTCATTTATTGTGTACATAATAGGAGATTTCAGAAAAGATGGCGATGACGTCACACAAAGGTACATCCGGGCGCTCAAAGGTACAACTCTTATATCTGTACACATAAACATTGTGGGAACACAGCCGCTTGCGATGTTTGTTTACATTTTATTGTAATAAATAGTACGCCAATCCGAGAACTATTGCGTTATTTACATTTCAAAAAGTGTAAATAAAAATATTTTACAATAATATACAAATTTAAACATATAGTATTCATATATTTTACTCTGTTTATACTCCATTTTCGACCGCTACGAGAAAACACGGTCGCCATTACGTATAAACATTGACAGATATATTGCAAATATCAACTTGAAATTACAAATTAAATTCAAAGTTCCTCAAAATATAATTATAAGCAATTACTGTTTTCGAAGTGTTTCTTGATAAAACACTTTACGATGTGTGATTAGTGCAAAATTAAACATTTGCTCTCGTAGATTACCCCAAGCTCACGGCAGCCATTACAGTACAGCCGAGAACCCGAATTTCGTCCATTTTCAGTGTCATTAAATTACGTATTCTGGTTATTTTTTTTGTCATCAATTTTGGGATTTAGTTTATAACATACAAATGAATCAGTTTGTAGGTTCTTTTTATCATATTTTTAAACAAAACTTTAAAGGGACTAAATCGCTAAAAAATCATGTAATAAAAGATAAAAAGAATTATAGGACTAAAATTAATTGTAAAAGTTGTGTACTTTGTGTTAATAACAATATTTAAAAGTTTGTATAACAATTTTGTTCAAAATGGAGAAAAACTGAAAATAAATAGGACCGACCTAGTCACTATTTCATATTATTATCTTTCGGCGAGTGTAAACAACCCCTATGTGCATGTGCGACGCGTGAACATTCCAAACATCCGATCGAAGGAAATCTCATCTGTCTAATGGACATATCTATTATCGACTGAAAACACAAATTTATCGACTACAGGTTCCTGATTACTGTGTTAATCTAATAAACGTTGAAACGTATGCAAAAGTTTTGTGAAGAGTTTCTAGGTGTAAATAATCCTATACTGTACAGGTTTTTGTAGCCATAAAGAAGGGTTTTCATTATATTATATGGTTTTATACTTGCTTCTACCATTATTTTATTTTCATTTGTCATGATATTATGTACTATTCCGCTAAACCTGCCAATATTATTAGGCTTTAAAAAAATGGCCTAATATATATATATATAATAAGGAAAGAATGGCGAAAAACTAATAATATAGGCATTTTTAGCGGACTAAGTAAGTACGTGTATTTCTTTTATCATTACATCAATATTTGACATTCCGTATACATTGTATATCCTTAGTTATAATGTCTATCCGTCTAATGGGCATTCCCTATATATCTCTAGTTATAGTCATTATCCGTCTAATGGACTTTCCTTATATAGCCCTAGCTATAATATATATCCGTCTAATGGAAATTTCCTATATATCCTTAGTTATAGTCTCTATCCGTCTAGTGGACATTCCCCTATATGTCACTAGTTATATAACTTTTTTTTACATCTGATTTACCTTAAAAAATCAGCCTAACTATATATCTAAATTTTATGTGTACTTTTATGTATTCAAAGCAAAAATATACCTTACATATACATTGTAGACCTATGTACATATGTGTTTGCTTAATAATGTACATTAACACCTGTATTCATGTATAATATATACATAAATAACGGGTGAAAATACCTCTCACTTCTTGTCATATTTCCATCAAATACTCTAAAGCTTCATAGAACTATGTTGTTTTACTTGGCAATGTAGATACAGGGGCGTAGGAGGCGGGTGTGGGAGGTGGGGGTCGGGGTTGGAGGGGGTCAGGGGGGGGGGGGCAATTGCCTCCCCTTGTCCCAGGACGAGGGCAAACATTTCTTGTTGCCCCCCCCTCCATTTTCGCCGACTGAAATGTTCTAAAATTGCACATTTGAAAGAAAAAAGGGTCCTCCTGCACATTTTCGTGAACTAGACTTAAAATGTCAATCAGGGGATTCTACGTACTATTTTAAAAAATGTCTCTTAAAAGATTCATCTGTTTATATGACTTAGCAAAACAATTAATTTATTATCATTTTGTGTTAAACAACAATGTACCGATGGTGTGAAGCCAGTATGTTCGGATCGAGTTGCATAGATATGACGGCATTCACAATTACCAATTCTTAATGCAGGTAACTTTAAATAAAAAAAAATATTATATTAAGAACGCTTTAAAATCATTAAAATATATCGTAAAACTCATCACAGCCATTCTAAATCTAATATTTTTACCCGGGGGAGACCCTCGGACCTCCTCAAACACCCGAATCTCGCGCCTTCAGGCGCTCCCACATTCATCAAAATGCATCGTGAAATTCTAAATCGTAATGTATTTCCCGGGGGAGACCCCCGGACCCCTCAAACACCAAATTCTCGCGTCTTCGGCGCTCGCTATTGTGCCCCCCCCCCCCCAAACACCAAAATATCGCACCTTTGGCGCTAGCATGGCAATTTGCGTATTCATTAGTTTCCGTTTATCGACGCCACTGTCTATAAATGTGTACAAGGATTCTACTCAACGATATATGAAAAAAGTTTATAAAGTATATATGGTTGTGAGAATCAATCTCCTCCTGTGGGTGCGGGGCGAGGAGTGGGGTCCAAATATTGAGGACCTTTGACCTTTGCCCCCCCCCAATTACGTTTCTTTGTATCGGCTATTACGCTTAATCAGGCCAATGTAACCGATAAAATATATGTTGCCTCTTAGTGGTGTTATTACATCAATATTCATTAGCCGGATGAGATTTTTAGCGACCTCGATTCCGAACTCAAAGATGCACTCGGTTCTTTCCGTTGTAAACATTCAATGCCGACAGATACAATTTCTTGTTGTGTTTGGCGATATTTTAACGTTGATAAACATTGCCAATAGTTCAAATTAAATGTTGTAATTTTGAAAACTTTCTAATTTCAGGTATAAGAACGTTTGTGGGAAGTCAAAAACCCTAAGAAATCTATGTAAATCTAATGATTTAGTAACTTTAAGTATTTAGAATTCTCGAAGCCGTGCGCAATATGTATCCTGGTCAGCATTTACAGTACTACGATCTGTAATTTATATCAATTTAAATGAAGTCTCTAATATGTATTCCACTTATCTAAAAGTAATACCACTTCAGTTTGAGACTTAACACAGCAGTCCATGGCATAAAAGCGGCTGATAATGAAATATTAAAAATGAAATATACAGCATGAAAACTGAACGATTTCACCATATTATTTTACGAGATCGGCAGCCATACGTGTACGTGTAAAACAGTAGTTTAATTACTATTCGTAATTTTGTTATGATACAAGAGTATTCCATTAAAACAACATGTACATATTAAATAACGAATATATATCTTAAACAAGTACTTTTTGAGATAAAAGTGTTGATAATTATTAATATGATTTATTTCCCCAACAATGCTGTGGCCTGCGGTGATCTACCAGCGACGAAGCCATGGATCCACGAGCGGCCGTGGTCTGGTCAGCTGGTTCACGTTTTGTTTATATCATATCGTATTGTGAACAGTTTTTCATGTATAACAGAAACATTATACATTGAAATAGATCATCTTTTCATAAACACCTTTTCACAACCTGAATTTATACGTATGAACAAAATCGGGTAGGCCTACGTGTGATGGCCCGGCAGCGCTTCGATAGGTGGCTTCGACACTAAAATTTAGCAATAAACAAATGAAAATATAAAAATGTCAACATCCGTAACCTCTGAAACAATAAGAAACCATTTCAAAATCAGAATTTGCAAGTATGAAAGCGTAAACTTTTGACAAAGTATTTATTTTGAAGCAGGGATGTACGTATCTGTTATTGTTTTTATCAGTCACCATACTGTGTTTGTACCTTTGAGAACCCGGATGTAAATTTTCTGTGACGTCACGCCATCTTTTCTGAAATCTCCTATAAAGGTGATTCAATAACAATTATGAAATACTAAATAATAATACCACAGTCACTAGTTTTCTCAAGCGCATTTCGAAGTCATCCTCATGGCACATTCCACTCGTAAATATTTACTAATGTCACGTGATCATTGCAATCCAGTCAGATATCAGTAAGAACAAATAGGGTCAACAGGGTCAGTGGTAATGTTTACACGTTTTACAGGAGAAATATATTGAAAACATTGTTATAAATCGTTACTTTTATTACTATCAATATCTTTAACACACACTATGTTAATTTCACGTTGATATTCCTCATATGTATTTAACATGATATTCTCTGATGTAGGTTAACTCACGTGATCGTATTGACGGATAAAGCATTTCGTATTGACGAATAAAGCACAAGTTTATCCGGGAGTAGTTATTATACCATTACGATCTCTTTCACATAATGCGTGCATTTTATTATTACCCCTTATTGGCCTCTGGACGAAGCGTGAAATCGACTCGGAAACGTTTATAATATACACATTTACTATATGCTTCTGATCCACTGGACCATAGAATAGTTATAGCTACAGTGAATCACGTGGTCTGTAGTTGGTGTGTTACGCGAATTAAAATGGCGGTCCAGCAGTTTAAAAAAAAGAAATGAGTCAGTAAAACTATTCTCTATATAACCTTTTATAGGGACGAGCATACCATGCATAATTCTTAACAAACCGATATCTTAGTTCTGTTGCAATGCTTCTTTTTTTCTGTAACATTCTGACCAAAGTTTTGAATCGAGCGATTTTGGTAGTTTACGCGATCTTACACTTTTCGTACATTTTCTGACACATATAGATGCAAAGAAAACACACATACACACACTCAGTCTCACACTCACACTCACACACCTTTACATGCAGCTATTAACATATATACATGTAGGTATGAGAGGCATAAGTAGGTATAATTTTCCGCTTCAGCCATTTAACCTCAACAGCCAAGTTCAATGTGATAAAAAATAGTCCCTATAAAAATTTGAAAAGATAACAATATTTCAATGTTTTTTCAATAGCTTTTTAGTTTACTTTCAATTATGCAGACATTTAAAACATTTTTTATACGTTTCATAACTAAACTGGTTCATTCAACTGCAATGTCAATTTTTCCGCGCGGACTAACTAACATGGTGTCCGTAAACAAGACTCACGTCCATTTATATAGATATTACAATGTGCTACACCAAGTCTAGGCTGCATAATGCAGATCACGATTATAATTAGAGTAATGAAACTCGCAGTGGCAAAATGTAAATATTGCAATTTATTGATTATGCTATCCCGCTATTTTTAAGTCAGTTCTCCGTAAACGAAAATTGTGTGTTGTTTTCACCGCAAATCTTTTTGCAACTTTTATAGTAAAAACATCTTGTTTCTGAAAAACAAATGTGAACATTTTACGGAGAAAACGTGTATTTTTTTATGCTGTGACGTCACGTGGCTGTATTGCATGGGTAGCCATGTAATACGTCCTCAGGCGACATGAGTGCATTACAAGAGATTACAACGGTAGGTATGAGAGGTCTTACCCAAGTCAAGACAGTCGTCACACATAGAACATATTCGCGTGATAAAACGGAAGTTGTAAAAACGTCATATATGCAAATATATATCAACATGTGCAGTCCTATTGGACAATCAATGTCACTCTTGACGTCGACCTCGTGCTTCACCCGCGTTCTAAACTTTGACCTCTGATCTTTACATATTTCATTGATATTTACCCGGTAAAAAGAGTGTATCTAGTTGGTTTTGATACAATATATTTTAAGATATCTTTAACTTTGAATGTTTCAAAATAATGCAGATTCTTGTTTGTCAAAGTGCAACAAGTCACAAACTCGAAAAAGTCAAATAAAAACCTTAATACAGTAAGTAAATGTATTTTTTTTTCTTCACTTTCTTGAAATCGCGTATTGGCAAATGTAATTTCAAATTTTTTTGGAAGTTTTCCAGGGGCAGAAAAAAAGTATCTTTCTCTACCAAGGGAGTAAGGGAAATCTCTGCCCTGGAAGATATTTTCACCACAGCCTCGGCAAGCCACGGATTAGACATTCCAGAATCACCTCCTCGTGCAGAGATTTATCCACCCTACTTTCAAGTTAGGGAAATATCCTATAGGATTGAGTAGGGCAAGAAGCATGCTGCTTAATTAAGACCGCAATGGGGTATATGAACAATGTCTGAATTTTTTTTCCAATTTCTGAAAATGACTCGTCCAAATGGTTAGTTTGTGTTTTGTCAGCCCCCTATAAACCAGCACTGTATTTCTCTTTTGAGGTTATGCATTGTCATGTAATCGGAGAAATCACTTTGGGTGGAGACGTCTGTGTGGAGATTATTAGAATCTTACATGATTCTGTGAAGTGGACAGGGATATCTCAACCCGAGTGAAAGATTTTGGCCGGTCAACCCGAGGCTTGCCGAGGGTTGACAGCCAAAATCTTTCACGGGGGTTGAGATATCCCTGTCCACTTCACAGACCAAAGTTTGATTCTTTTTCTCCCATCCTTAGTAGAAAAAATGATGAGATTCCACTTGGTTTCCAGCTTTTTCATCGCGCTATTAACGCAGGAACGTCGTTATGCGTCAAAATTGATGACGTCATCTACAATGCGCGGCGCAGTTACGCCGCATGTATTGATGACGTCACGTTATTGTCTAGCGCGCGTGAGCTGTCTTACACCTGCAGCTGTCTTATGGGAGGAAAGATATCTTCCATCCGTTGTGTTTTGAAACTTGTTCTGTGACTTACAGCAGAGTTAAAACTGACCATTTGTGTCGTGGTGTACTTGCTTTTTATACTTTTTTTACTTGTTGTTGAAGATGTCATGGGGAATTATCACAAACAAATTGTCATTAAATAAACCCAGAGGAGTCCGAGGGGCTTTTCGGGTTCTCGGACATTATCTTCAGGAATCACACAATGTGGCACTACTGGATAGCAGAAATCATAAGTCTAGAGAGGTCAATTATGTCCCTGTAACAGCCATATGAGCTTTAGTTATTGGACTTTTAAAGTTGTATGGTCTGTGACTTGTATTTTTGGAATAGAAAAAGTATTTAGAGTGTTCTACATATTTTTCTCCGCCTCTTTAAGTTTTAAACTTTCGATATTTATCGACTTTTTTAAAGTTCGTATTCGTAAAGTTATTAAACAATTAAATTCAAAGATTGATTTTAACGTGTACACGTTTAAAATAGCTCGGAAGTATCCGAACTCTTCCGATCTATTCAGATCTGTACGGGTTTTGCCGATATTGACCACGTGATACGGCTCGGGAGGTTCCGATCTATACGGGTATCGCCGATGTCGGTCACATGATGCAACTCGGTTTTCCGATATTACCCGAAAGTTTGACACATGGCGTTGACTGTGGCGGTTCTCTCAAAACGTATGATATTCTATGCGACATTAACCACTATGTCAATAGTGTTTTGGTGCTTTCATGGACCTGAACCACCATATATATAAGCATCAATATTCACACTTTTATGAGAGTTTGTGATGGTAAAAATTACAAGAAATACAACTTTAAGACAGAATATTGTTATTATTATTTACTTTTTTTCCGAATTATTGGCTACCGAAATAGGTATTCTTCCGATCTATTCAGATCTGTACGGGTTTTGCCGATATTGACCACGTGATACGGCTCGGGAGGTTCCGATCTATACGGGTATCGCCGATGTCGGTCACATGATGCAACTCGGTTTTCCGATATTACCCGAAAGTTTGACACATGGCGTTGACTGTGGCGGTTCTCTCAAAACGTATGATATTCTATGCGACATTAACCACTATGTCAATAGTGTTTTGGTGCTTTCATGGACCTGAACCACCATATATATAAGCATCAATATTCACACTTTTATGAGAGTTTGTGATGGTAAAAATTACAAGAAATACAACTTTAAGACAGAATATTGTTATTATTATTTACTTTTTTTCCGAATTATTGGCTACCGAAATAGGTATTTTGTTCAATATCTGAATGTAAAAACACTTGAAATTGGCAAGATCAGTCAAAAGAATAGGTTGAGATATATTTTTTTCTTTCGAATTTATTATCAGTCATGCATTACAGCCTCATTATGTTTTATTAATATTTTCTACTGTAAAAATGACATATTTTGCCTAATGATAGAGTGTATATCCTCATGCCAATATTACTTGAGGAAAAATATAATATTTGAAGATGTACATAAGATCAACAACACTCTAAGTCTGGCAATTTTATTTACAGAAATAGAATAACAATTCTTCCCAATATCTTTGGTAATTATAATAACAAAATACAATAACAGAATTAAGTAATTATGATAATAAATTCCCCTGAAGGGGTATGCAAAAGACTACACAAACAATAGTAATAAGGGCGCGAAGCACTTCTAAGGTAACACGTACATGAAAATATAAGAAAAAACACAACCTTTCAAATTCAATCCTACACACTGACAACTTCATTTTCCCAACTGTAAAAAATCCCATCATCGTGAATGCGGTGCTTTGAAGTCAGTTCATTATATAATCAAGCAGTTCAAACGCTTTTATGATCCGACAAACGTAGTCTTCATCTGACAGAAGCTCAGCGCTATTGCTCTTTATTTGCAAGCGTTCAAGTGATAGACCACCTTCCAATATGATCAGCTGGCCAAAAACCGAATATGAAAATTTCTTCCTTTTCTTATGTGGATCTTATGTGGATTTCCTTTACCAAATAAGGGTTTGAGGTGTGAATATATGAATAAAAAATAAACAGAAAATTCGGCTCCGTTATTTCCATAAATTGAACGTATTAACATTGCATAATTAAATTATGGTTACTGAAACATCTGGCCTTTTTTAGGCATTGCCTTCAGTCATATTACTACTATGTGAAAGTGTACATATAATAATAAAATAAAGGGTGGGAGGGGTGAGTTTGCAAAGAATCACCCATGCCGGTGTAACGTTGAAAACGGACCCCCGTTGAAAACTGACCTCGGGTCATTTTTCAACGTTGAAAAATGACCCCAAAAACCGTTGAAAACTGAACTTTTAAGTGCACTTTTCACACCGACCCGTTGGAAATGGACCCCGTTGAAATGTTACCTTTCTTTTATTACGTAACCCAACTTTCCCGATGACTTGCCTCAGTCGACTCGATCTATCTGTCTTACAAATGTAATTTTGGAAAAATAAATGCCAAAATTCAAGGTCAATATTTTTATTAAAGGTCAAGATTATTTTTTGTACATTTTAAAATATTTTTAACGATATTATGAAGCAAATAAGTGCAGAAATTAGCAAACAGTTGTCGGACAAATGCATTATGCTAGGTTTACACTATGTTCCCGGTGGCAGCCCCGTTTCAGGCCACCGTGGACAAAACGTGGTGACCGCGAGAAAACGTGAGATAACGCAGAAGGACGTGATAGACAAACGTGAGCGGTCGTGATTACCGTGGATGCCGTGCCAGATTTTTAAACTGTCAAAAAAATTGCCACGGCAGTCACGGTACAGATGGAGAACGCCACAGGACGTAATAAAACGGGATTGACGTAACAAAACGTAACAGTGCGTACGAGGCCGTAACAGAACTTAAAGACGGTCCGTGGAGGAACGGGCAGCAAGCACGTTCCCCAGAATCTCACGGTGATTTCAAGTTTTGTGACGTTCTGTTGCAATGTTTCCACGCTTTATCACGGTTGATGCAGACTGGCTGCACGTTTTGTGCCGTTTTGTCCAGGTTTGTCAAGGTTTTTACGGCAAGCCCACAGGGACTTGTAACGTAGGTTGTGAGAAAGTCTGCTGTGTATACATGTGTACTATATACTATATAAAAGGACAAGGGAACCAACGGCTCGCTTGGAAGAGGTACACCTGCCTCTACAAAAGTCGCCCGTATTCCGTCAAACATTGATAAATATGTACATATTTAATACCAATATATTCTTAAATAAATTTTCGACATGGAAAACACAACTTCAAACACGAAATAATATATTAACATACCTTTATTTCACTATGAACGTGGAAAATGCAGTCGGATATCACCGATGTCGTTTTGCCTGTCCAGTAAAATCTAGGTCAAAAGCACTCATATTCCCTTGTAACAGATTTTGTATGCATTCATTTCACTTTCTGGTGATATTTTTCCATTGCAAATACAAATAGGCTATCTCTGATTACTCTTTCATTAATCCAATCCAACACCTAAGCGAGGAATCACACTTTTTTTATCCAGCACTCGACTCTTGTTCGTATAATCCGCCATATTTTAATTGATGATGGGTACCTTTTTGGTGTACTCGCCCTTACCCGATACTACACTGAAATTCTGTACTCAGACTCTGTATAAATTAAGTTTCATGGTTTAGGTTCTTAGAAGAACCTTTATTTGAGATACATATATCATTAATTGAAGAATCTAACTTAAATGGAGACTCTAATGTTGTACTTGACCGTTACCACATTGATATTGTAGCGTTTAGTGTACAGACACCGGGTATATGGTGTTTCCAGTCCGGGTCCGGGTATGGGGTACATAATATCCACACAAACGTGTTTAACCTAGATTTCAGTGGACAGGCAAAACGACATCGGTGATATCTGACTGCATTTTCCACGTTCATAGTGAAATAAAGGTATGTTAATATATTATTTCGTGTTTGAAGTTGTGTTTTCCATGTCGAAAATTTATTTAAGAATATATTGGTATTAAATATGTACATATTTATCAATGTTTGACGGAATACGGGCGACTTTTGTAGAGGCAGGTGTACCTCTTCCAAGCGAGCCGTTGGTTCCCTTGTCCTTTTATATAGTATATAGTACACATGTATACACAGCAGACTTTCTCACAACCTACGTTACAAGTCCCTGTGGGCAAGCCAAGGTGGATGAAAACCGTTTTGATGCGTTCTGTCAAGGCATCTCACGGCTTGTAGCGGTTGAAAGTCCGACGTGATACGGCTTGTTACGTCTTATTACGGTCTTACGTTGCAAGCAAAATATGTTGGGGTATCATTGCCTAGCCTGGTAAATATTTGCTACTTCATTGAATTACTTGTATTAGTAAATAGAAATGGTCATTATCAAACACATTTAAACCCTCAAATTATACCAAAGCTATTATTGCAAAAGGCAGATTAAATGAGTACAGGAAAAAAATATTTGCGTAGAAACGCTTGGCTATAATGATTATATATTTATACCAAATATGCTTTTAACAAATTTTGTAATTAAAACGTGTTTGAAATGACATTTTCGGCAATAAATATTTTTTAAGTTGCTCCAAAAAGCCCGGCATCAGACTTTTATCCTAGTAAGCCTTGGCGGACCGTGAAAAACGTATTGGAGTTCGATCAAAACGTGTAAAACGTAGCAGACCTCATCAGATCGTAACAGGCCTAGAGAGAACGTAGTGGTATCCTTGACAGACCGTGCTAAAGCCGTAGTGTTCCTTTAACTTCCGGGAACAGCACTTTCCCCCTATATCCACGGCCCACTACGTAATCCGTAAAATACCATGGCAAAACTTCACAAGACCTGGCTCAACGTGAATACAGATAAAAAAATAGCCAAAATTCCACGGCGCACCACGTTTCGGGCAAACTGGGCTACCGTGGTCGCCGGGAACATAGTGTAAACCTAGCATTAGTTTAGTTTGGTTTATTTTTAATGGTAGTACCTAGAGAAAAACCACACAACACTAACAACAACACACAACACAACACCATACAACACATAACACAACAGCACATAACAACACAACATCACAACACAACCATACGCAGATCACAACAAAACCGATCCATACGCAGATATACTGTATAATTTATGCATTCTTGTATTGCAGGGAATAATTACATATTAACATTCATCGAATACCTGATAAAGTGTGTGGACGCTAAAGCTATTCCAAGTAAGAATGTACATTTCATCTCCAATCATAGTGTTCCAAAAACTCTTAACACCGAGAAAGGGCGCGAATTTTGAAACGTAATAAAAGAAGCTCTTTGCAAAAGAATTTGGATACAGCACTGAATAGATTCTGCTTATCATACACAGACCGGGGGCCTAACAGAGAGGTATAACTGGACACTATGTACATTTTTGTACAATGATTTTGTCATATACAAATGAAAATAGCGACGACTGGGACGAAAAGTTGGGTTTTGTCCTGTTTGCATATAGAACGGCGAATCACGAGTCTACCAAAATTGACCCTTTCTCATAAGTATATGGTAAAAATCTGTTGTCAAGTGGAGAGGATTTACCAAATGAGCCGTTCTGCAGTTGAGGGTTGAGTGTTTTGTCAACTTAGATGCATAACGAAAACAGGCATCGGAACACGTGAAGCGGGCACAAAATTTCAATTCAAATCGCGATGATTACCTAATTTAGGAATGGTTGTGCAACAGCTATATATGTGTATGTACTTAGGTTATTTTTTAACAGACCATCTGTTGAGAGTTTGCCAAGGTCATTTTTCAACAGACCTGCCGTTGAGAATTGACCCTAGACGCTGTCAATTTTCAACGGGATTCGGGTACCGTTTTCAACGTTGAAAAATGACCTGAGGTCAATTTTCGACGGCGGTCCATTTTCAACGTTATATCAGCATTGCAACTTGCCTTTCACTGCAATTAATTAACTCCTAACAGAGGAGAGCTATGCAAGGGGAGATAACCCCTGTCATACAATAGCATGTAGGATATATATGCGCTATACATGCATTTATGACTATCATACAAAACTTAATTTTAATGTGATAGAAATAAACAAAGACGTGGTTGTTTACTACTTCTGTTGGTTCTTTATTACTCTCACAGAAGCGCGTCGTCTACATATGGTTATTTGAAGCGGGAACGAAACCCCTGCAAAAACATAATACGTAATTAAGCTTCTATAAGATTCTGAACATATACACATACTATTTACATCCACAAATAGATTGTAATGACATTCTATAATTACCTTTGACTAGTTTCTAACAAAAATTATCACTAAAACCAGTTTGTAACAAGGAAGGAGAAATCCCCATCAGTTTGAGACAGTCGGATCCCCTCGGAGAAAATTCCGGTAATCTTCGGAAATACAAGTGTATAACACGTATAAAAGATATATTTCCAAAGATTGACGGAAATTACTCCGAGATGTTGCGATTGCCGTTGAGAGATTTCGTACTTCCGCCACACTCCATATATAGATATAAGCCACACATGGGGACAAGTTTGTATGACCTTTGACCTCGCATATATTTGTCAATACATTGTAGATGTTAATTACAAACGACAATGAATAGTCATCTTACAGTGTTACTTTATATTATCCTGATTTTGATGGTAGTTGGATGGTATCAAATGTAAAGCCCTCACAATTTGTTAATCCTTTACAACTTTCAATATAAGATTCGCATAATGAAAATAAAGAAAGAGTGATACATTAACAACCCAATACTGGTATATTTACCCCCGGTACACGTGACCTACAATGCACACAACACCATCAATCGGAACTCCTCGGGCATTCGTTTACGGAAAGTGCCGAAGGTTCCCGATTGACAACACCATGCACCCCTGTGTACGACAGACAGATCGTATACGTACACGTAACAGGGGCGTCTGGGGGTATTTTATACCAATTGGATTCGTCGTTCCTTTGTGTTTTTTCGTGGGACTGTGTGGTTGAATTCATTAAAATGAGGTACATCAAAAACAGGCGAATAAGTATATTTCTTCAATTACAAAAGTTACTTACTTCACACCATTACCATCATTGAAAAGTTTGAGCTTCTTATATCTTACTTCAAGATGAAAATATTAAAAATAATTTATTGCACCCCGAAAAAATCCATGTACCAAAAGCAAAATAAATTATTTTACATGTATTTTTGTATTAATTAGACTTATATATAGGGCAAAGAAGTACATCATGTAATTATAACAGTGTGGACAAAAGATTGTCGAATTTTCGAGGCGATCTGCCCCTTCGTCAAGACACAAGAAGAAATAAAATTACATGTTAAGAACGGTCATGGACGTACACAAAAACATAAACAATGAAAACATATAGAATATACAGATAAACTAAAGGGACAATATCTATGTGTATTGTCTAAATGATCCCCTCGGGCAGTCGCTATAATTAGTTGCGATCGCCGAAGGCTTATTTAGTCTATATTTATTAGACTCATTAGATCTATATATACTTAAGGATTAACTTGAATAGATTTTTTATGTTATGAGAGATATAACACAAAAATCTGAGTGTACTCTAAATAAACCGCGAAGCGGTTTATGATGAGAGTACACTCAGATTTTTGTGTTATATCTCCATAAGATAAAAAATCTATTAATTAAAATTCATACTCTCTAGCTGTGTAATATGCATGAGCGAGACCGCCACTGCAATCTCATTGGCCGGTGTAACGTTGAAAATGGACCTCCGTTGAAAATTGACCTCGGGTCAGTTTTCAACGTTGAAAACGGACCCCGAATGCCGTTGAAAATTTAACATGCCGTTGAAACTTGACAGTGTTTAGGGTCAATTCTCAACGGCAGGTCTGTTGAAAAATGAGCGCTGAAAAATGACCTTGGCAAACTATCAACAGATGGTCATTTGAAAAATGACCCTAGTACATTGTTGCACAAAAACATGATTCTCGAATTCTGTTATCGCCATTCCTAATATAAGCGATCCTTCTGTGCTGGTATTTAAATCACGTAATTACTGCGATTTGAATTGAAATTTGGTATTGTTATCAAATACCTCATTTAAATATTTTAGGTGCTTGTATGTTTATTATGGAGAATACGGTACTACAAAACGTTCATTTTTCTATAGTCATTTTGTCCGTCCGTGTAGATAATGTTAATTTAATTGTTCTCAGACTGATGAAATGCTATATAACACTGAGGTAATGTAGTAAATAAAAAGGAATTGTTGTCATCAACTGCATGCAAAGTTTGTACTATGTGGTGTTCACAAAGTGTTACAAAACTACAATTATGGGATATTATTAATTTGTTTCTTAATGATTTTTTTATGATATATTTTCGACGATTTTACGTTTGTCAGGTATTCAGTAATTGTAATATATATTTATTCCCTGCAATACAAGAATACGTGTATTATTTATAGATCTGCATATGAATCAGTTATGTTGTGTTCTGCGTATGGTTGTGTTGTGTTGTTTTGTGGTTGTGTGTTTTTTTGTTGTGTGTTGTTTGTTGTGTGGTGTTGTTGTGCGTTGTCGTGTTGTTGTGTGTTGTGTTGTGTTGTTATGTGTGGTTGTGTAATGTTAACACTTGTGTACACCCTGTCTTACACTCTGTCTTACACCCCCCCACCCCCCCCACCCCCTGTGTAAGATAGAGATATATTTTCCCTAGCAACCATGGGATATCCCTGTGAAGTATGGTAGAAATATATATCGTATACACATTGGATAATGACAAACGTTTTCAGCGGCCAGGATCACAAAACAGTCTTTGTTTAAACCAATCAAAAATAGTGTAACTATTTTATGACGTCATATATGATGTAATAAACTAAACTAAGAAGTTCAAAGTTTCTTGTTAAAGATCTAGCAATAGTTACATGTTATTCATTTTTAGTTATTCCAGGAAGCGGTTCATAGAGAGGTTTGTGATAGATATATAACTATAAATAGTAATTCCTTTTAGTTGGTCAAACTTAGCTAGGAAGCTATTCGTCTATAGGTCTTTGAATGTAATCCAGACTGTTACGTCACTTCCGGTAATTCGTCACGCCTTCTTCACACGGGAAGTGCGAGATGTTTATCGAGCCATGGGGCACGTGTGATGTAATGTTGACTATATCCGTACATAACTAATGATCAGGTGTTCGTAAGATCGCATTATAAAGCAGCGTAGCCGGTTCTCTTTGCTTCCTGCACTCAGATTTGAATTCGTTTTTTTAAAATGTTATCAATATTTGCTATTATTTCATTTTTAACTTGTGATTTTTTGTATGCCAATACATTTTATATATATATCATTTCTAAGGTGTACTTGACTTAGTTGATATAAAGTGTCTGTCATCCTCGATACTCCGGGAGTTCCGATCACTTACGATCTCTACACCCCTGGACTATTTCATAGTAAACCTGGAGGCAACAGAACAGAACAGGTCATTCAGTCGTTTGATGTACATCAAAAGAGCCATGTAACAGTACACTGTGGTTGACTGTGCGGCTTTGATGTTTGGCGTCGCTCTCTCTGTAATCTTTGCAGGTCTGTGATTGTTTCAGATTTTTTTTCTCAGAGTTGCCTTCAGTTTTACTATGAGATAGTTCAGGAGTGTAGAGATCGTAAGTGATCGGAACCCCTGGAGTATCGAGGATGAATGTGTAGGTATTACTGTTGAGTAATAGGTTGTTGTGTTGTTTGTAAATTTTGTACATTTCAGTTCAGCTCGTCCACAGGGTTCAGTCCATATTTCTGTTACCATAATGTTAACTAAGGTCTGTAGCATGTACAGGGAGCGTTTGTTTTACCAAATTCGACTTTATAAAGCGTACACATCAAGTCCTGTTTGATGCTGTCATGCAAATATAGGATCTAGGTTATCTGACGCACATATGGCATATATGGGGGCGTTCCAATTGAAAAAAATGGACGTATTTAATGTTATAATGTCATCTAAACATAGTGGAAATACTGATTTTAAGAAAATCAAAGTGTTAATTAAATAAAATTAAGGCCACTCATAGATACTATGAATGAAGGACTCAAACAAAGGAATAAAGAAATTGGTTTATCATTTCTATTGATTTTGGTATACATGCACCGCCTTATATCCCTACGGCCCAATAGCCCGAAGGCCCATTAGTCCTAAGGCCCGTTAGTCCGAAGTCCCAATAGTCCGAAAACAGATAATATAACTGGAATTTATATGCCAATAGTACTCGAAATGAAACAAACGTTTATTACGGTTTTCGATGCAAATGATTTGTTGTAAATTTGCTAAGGCATACTTACATGTATGTGACTCTATAGATGTGATATGAAAAATGATAATAAACAACGAAATATTGCGAATTTTAAAGAAGAGCATAATCTTGAAATACGTAAACGTACACATATGCATTTTATATGTACAATGCAATCGGTTCCCCCCTAAAATATCATTATGCGGACCATTTCCGTCAGTAAAGGTAGAATAAACAAGTCAAAGAAAGGGGAAGGAAGCGCAAAAAAAAGTCGTTAAATACATGTACATATTGTACAATATAACGACGTTTACAGGTATAATAATGCTCATTTTTTGGTAAGATTTGATTATATACATCATTTATTCATGGAGCATCCTTAATCGCAATGCAATCAAATTACAGTGTACATAAGGCTCCGTGACAATCGGACATCTTAAAGCTTGTATGTTCGTAAGATAATTCATAGAACGTATGCATGTGAGATATCTGATAAAATATAACATCTCAACTTTTTTATTATTATTTTTTATATTTTGTGTAATTTTGAACTTGTAATGCTCCATGAAAAAATGGCAACTTGCCGTCAATAGAATTTGTCAGATCAGCAGTGCAGGAAAATGTTTTCGTGAAAATACAACTGTACGTTAATTTTAACAACTATATAACTTGCAATATTTACTAACTTTCGGACTAACGGGCCTTCGGGCTATTGGGCCTTCGGACTATAGGACCTTCGGACTAACGGGCCTTCGGACTATTAGGCCGTAGGGCATGCATTATACTAAGTGTGCAGTGTTGAATTTTGGAGTTAAATAAAAGATATTTATATATCGTATCTATTTTTTGATATTCAAGAACAATAAGTTGAATAACTCATTTTTCTAAAATAACTGAAATAAATTTTATATTTAAATATATTATTATTTCCAATTACACCAATAAATCCGGTCAGAATCTGAGTATCATTTTATATATATATAAATCTATATTCATATATTAATTACTAAAATTATCAATTTTATCTTATCAATGTCTCTTCAAGGACAAAAAAAAAAGAATAAAAAAAAAGATAAGTTAATATATCCATATATTAATATACAGTTAACATGAAAGAATAATTTCGGAAAAATATAACATTAGAAATATCACCATTTCCGGATATGTTTGCCAACATGATTCAATGATTTTTTTTTATTTCTAAAATTGGAATGTAAAACGAGATTGATAATTTTGTAGAGTCACAAAAGTTATTAACTTACCGTTAATACCATACTTATTATCAATTCCTAAACAATTCGAATTATGTTTCTCGCCGTCGTAATTACCACTCGTTAGTTGATTATCACTGCGTCAGACGAAAAAAAACTGCGAAATGAATCTTCACTCTAAACCAAAATTCGCATTTGTTTGGCGTTGTAACCTTATTTCAGGTCATCGATATAGATTTTCTTTTGTTATTATTGTTTTTAAGAAACTCCTATGTTTTGTTTCTGAAAAGTAGTGGGCCTATAACATTTTAAACCGATTAAAGCGACTCTTGACCTTAACGTTTAATGGATTACAACACGCACAACACACCCTCAATCCATTAGAACGTATGGCCGCGTATTATGAATTATTGAAGAGTTCAAGAACATTATCTCTAATAGTGATTGGAATGACCTATTGGATTATTAAGATTCTATAAACATTGGCTGTGACAAACAATTCACGATAAGATGTGTTCCCTCACAATAACAATAATATTATGTGGCCTCACAATAAGATTGTGTTCCCTCATGATATTATTTTGTAAGGACAGGCCTAACAATAACATTGTTTTCGGGAGGCCCCAGACGGCTCCCGTACGATATGACTAAAACTGAAGGTAATTGTGCCTTGAACGACTAACAATTCTTCTTTTACCGCTGATAAGAAGGTGAGAATCCTCAGGTGTTCTGGTAGGTTATAAGTGTACGTAAACAGGTGAGCGGTGTAGTTCCAGGGCACCGTCTAACAATGAATATCCTCGGTCTTCTGTGCTTGGTGACTATAGCAAGTAAGTTAGGAAGAACAAAGGGCCTTTCTGATCAATCACAATTACTTCATAGGAATGAAATGTTTTCGAAATCTCTATACTATATTTGATATATTCGTTAATGTTTTACTCTCCGTGATAGACCTTTAGCTTACTTATGTGTCTCATCCTTGATGTAAACTTGATTTTTAACACAGATTTTTCAGTTGCTTTTCAAAAACAAATTCTCTATGATATTTAAAGAATACACCAAACAAATATCAGTACCTACGTGTTTTTGTTATGCCTTTCGGACATAGAACAAACCGAGTTATTTTGATTTATTTGAAAGAAATGGAAAAAGACTTATAGTGGAATCAATCGATTCATTTTAAAAGAAACATTTAGTTTTGTTTCATTAAAGACCATAGATGTGTTCTGTTTCTATAATGTGAAAACACAGCAAAAACTTAATATTCTTGAAGAGATTGATGTAATGTATTATTATAAAGAAAAATGACGGAAATAGATCAATTGTCTTTACTTATTATAGAGACTTGTTTGTTATAATATATAAATGGAGTAAAGAAAATCCTTTATACAAAGATGGGGATAAAATAACGCCTTACTCCCTTCTGAATACCGAAATTACAAACATATGAATCAAAATATAGATAAAGAGAAAAGGTGAAAAGGGACTAGTCATCTATAAAATCGGATACGTCATACATGTGTGCCGTAGTGACGTGTTATGTGTGTACTATACTGACACATACATGTGTACCATATTGACTTCATACATGTGTGCCGTAGTGACGTGTTACATGTGTGCCATAGTGACGTCATACATGTGTGCCGTAGTGACGTGTTACATGTGTGCCGTAGTGACGTGTTACATGTGTGCCGTTGTGACGTGTTACGTGTGTACTATACTGACACATACATGTGTACCATATTGACTTCATACATGTGTGCCGTAGTGACGTGTTATGTGTGTACTATACTGACACATACATGTGTACAATATTGACTTCAAACATGTGTGCCGTAGTGACGTGTTACATGTGTGCCATAGTGACGTGTTACATGTGTGCCGTTGTGACGTGTTACATGTGTGCCGTTGTGATGTGTTACATGTGTGCCGTTGTGACGTGTTACATGTGTGCCGTAGTGACGTGTTACATGTGTGCCATAGTGTCGTCATACATGTGTGCCGTTGTGACGTGTTATATGTGTGCCATAGTGTCGTCATACATGTGTGCCGTTGTGACGTGTTACATGTGTGCCATAGTGTCGTCATACATGTGTGCCGTTGTGACGTGTTATATGTGTGCCGTAGTGACGTGTTACATGTGTGCCATAGTGACGTGTTACATGTGTGCCGTTGTGATGTGTTACATGTGTGCCATTGTGACGTGTTACATGTGTGCCGTTGTGATGTGTTACATGTGTGCCGTAGTGATGTGTTACATGTGTGCCATAGTGACGTGTTACATGTGTGCCGTTGTGACGTGTTATATGTGTGCCGTAGTGACGTGTTACATGTGTGCCATAGTGACGTGTTACATGTGTGCCGTTGTGACGTGTTATAAGTGTGCCGTAGTGACGTGTTACATGTGTGCCATAGTGACGTGTTACTTGTGTGCCGTTGTGATGTGTTACATGTGTGCCGTAGTGACGTGTTACATGTGTGCCGTAGTGTCGTCATACATGTGTGCCGTTGTGACGTGTTACATGTGTGCCGTTGTGATGTGTTACATGTGTGCCGTTGTGACGTGTTACATGTGTGTCATAGTAACGTCATACATGTGTGCCATAGTGTTGTCATACATGTGTGCCGTTGTGACGTATTACATGTGTGCCGTTGTGACGTGTTACATGTGTGCCGTAGTGACGTGTTACATGTGTGCCGTTGTGATGTGTTACATGTGTGCCGTAGTGACGTGTTACATGTGTGCCATAGTGTTGTCATACATGTGTGCCGTTGTGACGTATTACATGTGTGCCGTTGTGACGTGTTACATGTGTGCCGTAGTGACGTGTTACATGTGTGCCATAGTGACGTCATACATGTGTGCCGTTGTGACGTCTTATATGTGTGCCGTTGTGACGTGTTACATATGTGCCGTAGTGACGTGTTATGTGTGTACTATACTGACACATACATGTGTACCATATTGACTTCATACATGTGTGCCGTTGTGACGTGTTACATGTGTGTCATAGTGACGTATTACATGTGTGTCGTAGTGACGTGTTACATGTGTGCCATAGTGTCGTCATACATGTGTGCCGTAGTGACGTATTACATGTGTGCCGTAGTGACGTGTTACATGTGTGCCATAGTGACGTCATAAATATGTGCCATAGTGTCGTCATACATGTGTGCCGTTGTGACGTGTTACATGTGTGTCATATCGACGTGTTACATGTGTGCCATAGTGTCGTCATACATGTGTGCCGTAGTGACCTATTTCATGTGTGCCATAGTGACGTCATACATATGTGCCATAGTGTCGTCATACATGTGTTCCGTAGTGACGTGTTGCATGTGTGTCGTAGTGACGTGTTACATGTGTGCCATAGTGTTGTCATACATGTGTGCCGTTGTGACGTGTTACATGTGTGCCGTTGTGACGTGCTATATGTGTACCGTTGTGACGTGTTACATGTGTGCCGTAGTGACGTATTACATGTGTGTCATAGTGACGTGTTACATGTGTGCCATAGTGTTGTCATACATGTGTGCCGTTGTGACGTGCTATATGTGTACCGTTGTGACGTATTACACGTGTGTCATAGTGACGTCATACATATGTGCCATAGTGACGTCATACATGTGTACCGTAGTGAAGAATTACATGTTTGCCTTAGTGACGTGTTATGTGTGTACTATACTGACACATACATGTGTACCATATTGACGTCATACATGTGAGCCATAGTTACGTGTTACATGTGTGCCTTAGTGACTTGTTACATATGTGCGGTAATGACGTTTTACATGTGTACCATATTGACGTCATACATGTGAGCCATAGTGACGTGTTACATGTGTGCCGTAGTGACTTGTTACATATGTGCGGTAGTGACGTTTTACATGTGTGCCGTAGTGACGTATTATATCATGTGTGCCGTAGTGACGTGTTATATGTGCACCATAGTGACGTCATACATATATACCGTAGTGACGTGTTACATGTTGACCGTAGTGACGTGTTACAATGTGTGCCGCAGTGAGTATTTCATGTGTGCCATAATGACGTGTTTCATATGTTCCGTAGTGACGTTTTACATGTGTGCCGTAGTGACGTATTATATGTGTATAGTAGTGACGATTAACATGTGTGCCTTGGTGGCGTCATATATGTGTGCCGCAGTGACGTGTTAAATGTGTGCCGTAGTAATGTGTTACTTGTGTGCCGTAGTGACGTTTTACATGTGTGCCATAGTGACGTCATACATGTGTGCCGCAGTGACGTGTTTAATGTGTGCCGTAGTGATGTGTTACTTGTGTGCCGTAGTGACGTCACACATAAGTGCCGTAGTGACGTGTTAAATGTGTGTCGTAATGACGTCATAATGTGTGCCGTAATGACGTTTTACATGTGTGCCTTAGTAACATGTTACATGTGTGCCTTAGAGACGTGTTACATGTGTGCCGTAGTGCCGTTTTACATGTGTGCCTTAGTAACGTGAAACGTGTGTATAGTAGTACGTGTTACATGTGTGCCGTAGTGACGTATTACATGTGTGCCGTAGTGACGTATTACATGTGTGCCGTAGTGACGTGTTACATGTGTGCCGTAGTGACGTGTTACATGTGTGCCATAGCGACTTGAGTCCCAACACATCGAGAAAAGATTTTGACTGTTGACTGGTATGAAACAATGGGAATAATTCACGTACCACGTGATACCCGATAACATTTGTGTCGGACTATCGTTTCTATTGGTGATAGAATGTTGTTAAAAGATTATATCACGTGCTAACGTCATTTCAGCGGGAAGATTAAAATAGTTACGTTCCATCACCACTGGATATACTAGTCTCACACAAACGTTATCGGGTATCACGTGGTACGTGAATTACTCCCATTGTTTAATGGGCGGTCACGTGGGGATATGATTGAAATGTACAAAATACTTTCTGGAAAATACGATAAAGAAGTCGCAGATTTGTTTTCAATCAACCAGGGATCAAGTACCCGCGGACATGATTTGAAAGTGTACAAAGAGCATTCAAGGCTGTGCGTGAGAAAACACTCGTTTACCCAGAGAGTCGTGAATACTAGGAACAGTCTCCCATCAAATGTTGTTCAGTCTAGGACAGTTAAGCAATTTGAATATGAACTCGATTCACATTGGAAAAATCAGCCACTAAAGTATTTATACACTGAAAAAATAAATCCGTGAATTTCTAAGAGCTGACTATTATAGGATTATAAAAAATCCTGTACATGTTAACATGTATGTTGTCAGAATAAATCTATGTATCTATGTATTAATGAAGTCAACAATCAAGCGCATGTAAAATTTCCTCACAGGTCAATAGTTTATGAGAATTTATATATAAATGTGAAAATGGTCGAAATAACTTTAGTTATACTTATAGAGAAAGACAGGTATCATTTGAAAATTGCGACGACAAATATTTGGTGGTCTAAGGGTGACGTAGCTACAATGCATAAAATCACAAAGAGATCAATATGACAGAATCGTCACAAAAAACAACAACATTTCATGATTTATTCAGTTATTCTTTAATCGTTCGTTCGTTCGCTTTTACACAATATTATTTATATATTGATAGGCTGTTCCAGCTTACATGGAGTGCATCGTCGGCCATTATTTAAGGTAAATAGCCTACATGGATTGTATTGTCAGCTATTGTTTAAGGTAAATAGCCTACATGGATTGTAAAGTCAGCTATTGTTTAAGGTAAATAGCCTACATGGATTGTATAGTCAGCTATTGTTTAAGGTAAATAGCCTACATGGATTGTATGGTCAGCTATTGTTTAAGGTAAATAGCCTACATGGATAGTATAGTCAGTCATTGTTTAAGGTAAATAGCCTACATAGATTGTATAGTCAGTCATTGTTTAAGGTGAATAGCCTACATGGATTGTATGGTCAGCTATTGTTTAAGGTAAATAGCCTACATGGATAGTATAGTCAGTCATTGTTTAAGGTGAATAGCCTACATAGATTGTATAGTCAGTCATTGTTTAAGGTAAATAGCCTACATAGATTGTATAGTCAGCTATTGTTTAAGGTAAATAGCCTACATGGATTGTATAGTCAGTCATTGTTTAAGGTAAATAGCCTACATAGATTGTATAGTCAGCTATTGTTTAAGGTAAATAGCCTACATGGATTGTATAGTCAGCCATTGTTTAAGGTAAATAGCCTACATAGATTGTATAGTCAGTCATTGTTTAAGGTAAATAGCCTACATGGATTGTATAGTCAGCTATTGTTTAAGGTAAATAGCCTACATGGATTGTATAGTCAGTCATTGTTTAAGGTAAATAGCCTACATAGATTGTATAGTCAGTCATTGTTTAAGGTAAATAGCCTACATAGATTGTATAGTCAGTCATTGTTTAAGGTAAATAGCCTACATAGATTGTATAGTCAGTCATTGTTTAAGGTAAATAGCCTACATGGATTGTATAGTCAGCTATTGTTTAAGGTAAATAGCCTACATAGATTGTATAGTCAGTCATTGTTTAAGGTAAATAGCCTACATGATTGTATAGTCAGCTATTGTTTAAGGTAAATAGCCTACATAGATTGTATAGTCAGTCATTGTTTAAGGTAAATAGCCTACATAGATTGTATAGTCAGTATTGTTTAAGGTAAATAGCCTACATAGATTGTATAGTCAGTCATTGTTTAAGGTAAATAGCCTACATGGATTGTATAGTCAGCTATTGTTTAAGGTAAATAGCCTACATGGATTGTAGAGTCAGCTATTGTTTAAGGTAAATAGCCTACATGGATTGTATAGTCAGCTATTGTTTAAGGTAAATAGCCTACATAGATTGTATAGTCAGTCATTGTTTAAGGTAAAATAGCCTACAGGGATTGTATAGTCAGTGATTGTTTAAGGTAAATAGCCTACATGGATTGTATAGTCAGCTATTGTTTAAGGTAAATAGCCTACATGGATTGTATAGTCAGTCATTGTTTAAGGTAAATAGCCTACATAGATTGTATAGTCAGCTATTGTTTAAGGTAAATAGCCTACATGGATTGTATAGTCATTGTCAGTCATTGTTTAAGGTAAATAGCCTACATGGATTGTATTGTCAGCTATTGTTTAAGGTAAATAGCCTACATGGATTGTATAGTCAGTCATTGTTTAAGGTAAATAGCCTACATAGATTGTATAGTCAGTCATTGTTTAAGGTAAATAGCCTACATGGATTGTATAGTCAGCTATTGTTTAAGGTAAATAGCCTACATAGATTGTATAGTCAGTCATTGTTTAAGGTAAATAGCCTACATGGATTGTATAGTCAGTCATTGTTTAAGGTAAATAGCCTACATAGATTGTATAGTCAGTCATTGTTTAAGGTAAATAGCCTACATGGATTGTATAGTCAGCTATTGTTTAAGGTAAATAGCCTACATGGATTGTATAGTCAGTCATTGTTTAAGGTAAATAGCCTACATAGATTGTATAGTCAGTATTGTTTAAGGTAAATAGCCTACATGGATTGTATAGTCAGCTATTGTTTAAGGTAAATAGCCTACATGGATTGTATAGTCAGTCTATTGTTTAAGGTAAAATTAGCCTACATGGATTGTATAGTCAGCTATTGTTTAAGGTAAATAGCCTACATGGATTGTATAGTCAGTCATTGTTTAAGGTAAATAGCCTACATGGATTGTATAGTCAGCTATTGTTTAAGGTAAATAGCCTACATGGATTGTATAGTCGGCTATTGTTTAAGGTAAATAGCCTACATAGATTGTATAGTCAGCTATTGTTTAAGGTAAATAGCCTACATGGATTGTATAGTCAGTCATTGTTTAAGGTAAATAGCCTACATGGATTGTAGAGTCGGCTATTGTTTAAGGTAAATAGCCTACATGGATTGTATAGTCAGTCATTGTTTAAGGTAAATAGCCTACATGGATTGTATAGTCAGCTATTGTTTAAGGTAAAAAGCCTACATGGATTGTATAGTCAGTGATTGTTTAAGGTAAATAGCCTACATGGATTGTATAGTCAGTCATTGTTTAAGGTAAATAGCCTACATGGATTGTATAGTCAGCTATTGTTTAAGGTAAATAGCCTACATAGATTGTATAGTCAGGTATTGTTTAAGGTAAATAGCCTACATGGATTGTATAGTCAGTCATTGTTTAAGGTAAATAGCCTACATGGATTGTATTGTCAGCTATTGTTTAAGGTAAATAGCCTACATAGATTGTATAGTCATTCATTGTTTAAGGTAAATAGCCTACATGGATTGTATTGTCAGCTATTGTTTAAGGTAAATAGCCTACATAGATTGTATAGTCATTCATTGTTTAAGGTAAATAGCCTACATAGATTGTATTGTCAGCTATTGTTTAAGGTAAATAGCCTACATAGATTGTATAGTCAGTCATTGTTTAAGGTAAATAGCCTACATGGATTGTATTGTCAGCTATTGTTTAAGGTAAATAGCCTACATAGATTGTATAGTCAGTCATTGTTTAAGGTAAATAGCCTACATAGATTGTATTGTCAGCTATTGTTTAAGGTAAATAGCCTACATAGATTGTATAGTCAGTCATTGTTTAAGGTAAATAGCCTACATGGATTGTATAGTCAGCTATTGTTTAAGGTAAATAGCCTACATGATTGTATAGTCATTCATTGTTTAAGGTAAATAGCCTACATAGATTGTATAGTCAGTCATTGTTTAAGGTAAATAGCCTCATAGATTGTATAGTCAGTCATTGTTTAAGGTAAATAGCCTACATAGATTGTATAGTCAGTCATTGTTTAAGGTAAATAGCCTACATAGATTGTATAGTCAGCTATTGTTTAAGGTAAATAGCCTACATAGATTGTATAGTCAGTCATTGTTTAAGGTAAATAGCCTACATAGATTGTATAGTCAGCTATTGTTTAAGGTAAATAGCCTACATAGATTGTATAGTCAGTCATTGTTTAAGGTAAGTAAATAGCCTACATAGATTGTATAGTCAGCTATTGTTTAAGGTAAATAGCCTACATAGATTGTATAGTCAGCATTGTTTAAGGTAAATAGCCTACATGGATTGTATGGTCAGCTATTGTTTAAGGTAAATAGCCTACATAGATTGTATAGTCAGTCATTGTTTAAGGTAAATAGCCTACATAGATTGTATAGTCAGCTATTGTTTAAGGTAAATAGCCTACATGGATTGTATAGTCAGTCATTGTTTAAGGTAAATAGCCTACATGGATTGTATAGTCAGCTATTGTTTAAGGTAAATAGCCTACATGGATTGTATAGTCAGTCATTGTTTAAGGTAAATAGCCTACATGGATTGTATAGTCAGCTATTGTTTAAGGTAAATAGCCTACATGGATTGTATAGTCAGCTATTGTTTAAGGTAAATAGCCTACATGGATTGTATAGTCAGTTATTGTTTAAGGTAAATAGCCTACATGGATTGTAGAGTCAGCTATTGTTTAAGGTAAATAGCCTACATAGATTGTATAGTCAGTCATTGTTTAAGGTAAATAGCCTACATGGATTGTATAGTCAGCTATTGTTTAAGGTAAATAGCCTACATGGATTGTATTGTCAGCTATTGTTTAAGGTAAATAGCCTACATAGATTGTATAGTATACATGTCATTGTTTAAGGTAAATAGCCTACATGGATTGTATAGTCAGTCTATTGTTTAAGGTAAATAGCCTACATGGATTGTATAGTCAGCTATTGTTTAAGGTAAATAGCCTACATGGATTGTATAGTCAGCTATTGTTTAAGGTAAATAGCCTACATGGATTGTATAGTCAGCTATTGTTTAAGGTAAATAGCCTACATGGATTGTATAGTCAGGTCATTGTTTAAGGTAAATAGCCTACATGATTGTATAGTCAGTCATTGTTTAAGGTAAATAGCCTACATGGATTGTATAGTCAGTATTGTTTAAGGTAAATAGCCTACATGGATTGTATTAGTCAGCTATTGTTTAAGGTAAATAGCCTACATGGATTGTATAGTCAGTCTATTGTTTAAGGTAAATAGCCTACATGGATTGTATAGTCAGTCATTGTTTAAGGTAAATAGCCTACATGGATTGTATAGTCAGCTATTGTTTAAGGTAAATAGCCTACATGGATTGTATAGTCAGCTATTGTTTAAGGTAAATAGCCTACATAGATTGTATAGTCGGTCATTGTTTAAGGTAAATAGCCTACATGGATTGTATAGTCGGTCATTGTTTAAGGTAAATAGCCTACATGGATTGTATAGTCAGCTATTGTTTAAGGTAAATAGCCTACATAGATTGTATAGTCAGCTATTGTTTAAGGTAAATAGCCTACATGGATTGTATAGTCAGCTATTGTTTAAGGTAAATAGCCTACATGGATTGTATAGTCGGTCATTGTTTAAGGTAAATAGCCTACATAGATTGTATAGTCAGCTATTGTTTAAGGTAAATAGCCTACATGGATTGTATTGTCAGCTATTGTTTAAGGTAAATAGCCTACATGGATTGTATAGTCAGCTATTGTTTAAGGTAAATAGCCTACATGGATTGTATAGTCAGCTATTGTTTAAGGTAAATAGCCTACATAGATTGTATAGTCAGTCATTGTTTAAGGTAAATAGCCTACATGGATTGTACAGTCAGCTATTGTTTAAGGTAAATAGCCTACATAGATTGTATAGTCAGCTATTGTTTAAGGTAAATAGCCTACATGGATTGTAGAGTCGGCTATTGTTTAAGGTAAATAGCCTACATGGATTGTATAGTCAGCTATTGTTTAAGGTAAATAGCCTACATGGATTGTATAGTCAGCTATTGTTTAAGGTAAATAGCCTACATGGATTGTATAGTCAGTCATTGTTTAAGGTAAATAGCCTACATGGATTGTATTGTCAGCTATTGTTTAAGGTAAATAGCCTACATAGATTGTATAGTCAGCTATTGTTTAAGGTAAATAGCCTACATGGATTGTAAAGTCAGCTATTGTTTAAGGTAAATAGCGTACATGGATTGTATGGTCAGCTATTGTTTAAGGTAAATAGCCTACATGGATTGTAGAGTCGGCTATTGTTTAAGGTAAATAGCCTACATAGATTGTATAGTCAGCTATTGTTTAAGGTAAATAGCCTACATGGATTGTATAGTCAGCTATTGTTTAAGGTAAATAGCCTACATGGATTGTAAAGTCAGCTATTGTTTAAGGTAAATAGCCTACATAGATTGTATAGTCAGCTATTGTTTAAGGTAAATAGCCTACATGGATTGTAGAGTCGGCTATTGTTTAAGGTAAATAGCCTACATAGATTGTATAGTCAGCTATTGTTTAAGGTAAATAGCCTACATGGATTGTATAGTCAGCTATTGTTTAAGGTAAATAGCCTACATAGATTGTATAGTCAGCTATTGTTTAAGGTAAATAGCCTACATAGATTGTATAGTCAGCTATTGTTTAAGGTAAATAGCCTACATGGATTGTAGAGTCGGCTATTGTTTAAGGTAAATAGCCTACATAGATTGTATAGTCAGCTATTGTTTAAGGTAAATAGCCTACATGGATTGTATAGTCAGCTATTGTTTAAGGTAAATAGCCTACATGATTGTATAGTCAGCTATTGTTTAAGGTAAATAGCCTACATAGATTGTATAGTCAGCTATTGTTTAAGGTAAATAGCCTACATGGATTGTATAGTCAGCTATTGTTTAAGGTAAATAGCCTACATGGATTGTATAGTCAGCTATTGTTTAAGGTAAATAGCCTACATGGATTGTATAGTCAGTATTGTTTAAGGTAAATAGCCTACATGGATTGTATAGTCAGCTATTGTTTAAGGTAAATAGCCTACATGGATTGTAGAGTCAGTCATTGTTTAAGGTAAATAGCCTACATGGATTGTACAGTCAGTCATTGTTTAAGGTAAATAGCCTACATGGATTGTAGAGTCAGTCATTGTTTAAGGTAAATAGCCTACATAGATTGTACAGTCAGCTATTGTTTAAGGTAAATAGCCTACATGGATTGTATAGTCAGCTATTGTTTAAGGTAAATAGCCTACATAGATTGTATAGTCAGTCATTGTTTAAGGTAAATAGCCTACATGGATTGTATAGTCAGCTATTGTTTAAGGTAAATAGCCTACATGGATTGTATAGTCAGCTATTGTTTAAGGTAAATAGCCTACATGGATTGTATAGTCAGCTATTGTTTAAGGTAAATAGCCTACATGGATTGTATAGTCAGCTATTGTTTAAGGTAAATAGCCTACATGGATTGTATAGTCAGCTATTGTTTAAGGTAAATAGCCTACATGGATTGTATAGTCAGCTATTGTTTAAGGTAAATAGCCTACATGGATTGTATAGTCAGCTATTGTTTAAGGTAAATAGCCTACATGGATTGTATAGTCAGTCATTGTTTAAGGTAAATAGCCTACATGGATTGTATAGTCAGCTATTGTTTAAGGTAAATAGCCTACATAGATTGTATAGTCAGTCATTGTTTAAGGTAAATAGCCTACATGGATTGTATAGTCAGCTATTGTTTAAGGTAAATAGCCTACATGGATTGTATAGTCAGTGATTGTTTAAGGTAAATAGCCTACATGGATTGTATAGTCAGTCATTGTTTAAGGTAAATAGCCTACATGGATTGTATAGTCAGTATTGTTTAAGGTAAATAGCCTACATGGATTGTATAGTCAGTCATTGTTTAAGGTAAATAGCCTACATGGATTGTATAGTCAGCTATTGTTTAAGGTAAATAGCCTACATAGATTGTATAGTCAGTCATTGTTTAAGGTAAATAGCCTACATGGATTGTATAGTCAGCTATTGTTTAAGGTAAATAGCCTACATGGATTGTATAGTCAGCTATTGTTTAAGGTAAATAGCCTACATAGATTGTATAGTCAGCTATTGTTTAAGGTAAATAGCCTACATAGATTGTATTGTCAGCTATTGTTTAAGGTAAATAGCCTAGTCAGCTATTGTTTAAGGTAAATAGCCTATGTGGATTGTATAGTCAGCTATTGTTTAAGGTAAATAGCCTACATAGATTGTATAGTCAGTCATTGTTTAAGGTAAATAGCCTACATGGATTGTATAGTCAGTCATTGTTTAAGGTAAATAGCCTACATAGATTGTATAGTCAGTCATTGTTTAAGGTAAATAGCCTACATGGATTGTATAGTCAGTCATTGTTTAAGGTAAATAGCCTACATGGATTGTATAGTCAGTCATTGTTTAAGGTAAATAGCCTACATGGATTGTATAGTCAGTCATTGTTTAAGGTAAATAGCCTACATAGATTGTATAGTCAGTCATTGTTTAAGGTAAATAGCCTACATAGATTGTATAGTCAGCTATTGTTTAAGGTAAATAGCCTACATAGATTGTATAGTCAGCTATTGTTTAAGGTAAATAGCCTACATGGATTGTATAGTCAGTCATTGTTTAAGGTAAATAGCCTACATAGATTGTATAGTCAGTCATTGTTTAAGGTAAATAGCCTACATGGATTGTATAGTCAGTCATTGTTTAAGGTAAATAGCCTACATAGATTGTATAGTCAGTCATTGTTTAAGGTAAATAGCCTACATGGATTGTATAGTCAGCTATTGTTTAAGGTAAATAGCCTACATGGATTGTATAGTCAGCTATTGTTTAAGGTAAATAGCCTACATAGATTGTATAGTCGGTCATTGTTTAAGGTAAATAGCCTACATAGATTGTATAGTCAGCTATTGTTTAAGGTAAATAGCCTACATGGATTGTATGGTCAGCTATTGTTTAAGGTAAATAGCCTACATAGATTGTATAGTCAGTCATTGTTTAAGGTAAATAGCCTACATAGATTGTATAGTCAGCTATTGTTTAAGGTAAATAGCCTACATAGATTGTATAGTCAGTCATTGTTTAAGGTAAATAGCCTACATGATTGTATGGACATTGTAAGGTAAATAGCCTCAGAGTCATATTGTTTAAGGTAAATAGCCTACATAGATTGTATAGTCAGTCATTGTTTAAGGTAAATAGCCTACATAGATTGTATAGTCAGCTATTGTTTAAGGTAAATAGCCTACATGGATTGTATGTCAGTCTATCATTGTTTAAGGTAAATAGCCTACATGGATTGTATAGTCAGTCTATTGTTTAAGGTAAATAGCCTACATGGATTGTATAGTCATTCATTGTTTAAGGTAAATAGCCTACATGGATTGTATGTCAGTCATTGTTTAAGGTAAATAGCCTACATGGATTGTAGAGTCGGTCATTGTTTAAGGTAAATAGCCTACATGGATTGTATAGTCAGCTATTGTTTAAGGTAAATAGCCTACATAGATTGTAGAGTCGGCTATTGTTTAAGGTAAATAGCCTACATGGATTGTATAGTCATTCATTGTTTAAGGTAAATAGCCTACATAGATTGTATTGTCAGCTATTGTTTAAGGTAAATAGCCTACATGGATTGTATAGTCAGTCATTGTTTAAGGTAAATAGCCTACATGGATTGTACAGTCAGCTATTGTTTAAGGTAAATAGCCTACATGGATTGTATAGTCAGTCATTGTTTAAGGTAAATAGCCTACATGGATTGTATTGTCAGCTATTGTTTAAGGTAAATAGCCTACATAGATTGTATAGTCATTCATTGTTTAAGGTAAATAGCCTACATGGATTGTATAGTCATTCATTGTTTAAGGTAAATAGCCTACATAGATTGTATAGTCAGTCATTGTTTAAGGTAAATAGCCTACATAGATTGTATAGTCAGTCATTGTTTAAGGTAAATAGCCTACATGGATTGTATGGTCAGCTATTGTTTAAGGTAAATAGCCTACATAGATTGTATAGTCAGCTATTGTTTAAGGTAAATAGCCTACATGGATTGTATAGTCAGCTATTGTTTAAGGTAAATAGCCTACATATTGTATAGTCAGTCATTGTTTAAGGTAAATAGCCTACATGGATTGTATAGTCAGCTATTGTTTAAGGTAAATAGCCTACATGTAGATTGTAGGTAAATAGCCTCATGATGTAGTCAGTATTGTTTAAGGTAAATAGCCTACATAGATTGTATAGTCAGCTATTGTTTAAGGTAAATAGCCTACATAGATTGTATAGTCAGCTATTGTTTAAGGTAAATAGCCTACATGGATTGTATAGTCATCTATTGTTTAAGGTAAATAGCCTACATAGATTGTATAGTCAGCTATTGTTTAAGGTAAATAGCCTACATGGATTGTATAGTCAGTCATTGTTTAAGGTAAATAGCCTACATAGATTGTAGAGTCAGCTATTGTTTAAGGTAAATAGCCTACATAGATTGTATAGTCAGCTATTGTTTAAGGTAAATAGCCTACATGGATTGTATAGTCAGCTATTGTTTAAGGTAAATAGCCTACATAGATTGTATAGTCAGCTATTGTTTAAGGTAAATAGCCTACATGGATTGTATTGTCAGCTATTGTTTAAGGTAAATAGCCTACATGGATTGTATAGTCAGCTATTGTTTAAGGTAAATAGCCTACATGGATTGTATAGTCAGCTATTGTTTAAGGTAAATAGCCTACATGGATTGTAGAGTCGGCTATTGTTTAAGGTAAATAGCCTACATAGATTGTATAGTCAGCTATTGTTTAAGGTAAATAGCCTACATGGATTGTATAGTCAGCTATTGTTTAAGGTAAATACTACCTACATGGATTGTAAAGTCAGCTATTGTTTAAGGTAAATAGCCTACATGGATTGTATAGTCAGCTATTGTTTAAGGTAAATAGCCTACATGGATTGTATAGTCAGCTATTGTTTAAGGTAAATAGCCTACATGGATTGTAGAGTCAGCTATTGTTTAAGGTAAATAGCCTACATAGATTGTATAGTCAGCTATTGTTTAAGGTAAATAGCCTACATGGATTGTATAGTCAGCTATTGTTTAAGGTAAATAGCCTACATGGATTGTATAGTCAGCTATTGTTTAAGGTAAATAGCCTACATGGATTGTATAGTCAGCTATTGTTTAAGGTAAATAGCCTACATGGATTGTATAGTCAGCTATTGTTTAAGGTAAATAGCCTACATGGATTGTAAAGTCAGCTATTGTTTAAGGTAAATAGCCTACATGGATTGTATAGTCAGCTATTGTTTAAGGTAAATAGCCTACATGGATTGTAGAGTCGGCTATTGTTTAAGGTAAATAGCCTACATGGATTGTATAGTCAGCTATTGTTTAAGGTAAATAGCCTACATGGATTGTAGAGTCAGCTATTGTTTAAGGTAAATAGCCTACATGGATTGTATAGTCAGCTATTGTTTAAGGTAAATAGCCTACATGGATTGTAGGTCAGCTATTGTTTAAGGTAAATAGCCTACATGGATTGTATAGTCAGTCATTGTTTAAGGTAAATAGCCTACATGGATTGTATAGTCAGGTATTGTTTAAGGTAAATAGCCTACATGGATTGTATTGTCAGGTATTGTTTAAGGTAAATAGCCTACATGGATTGTATTGTCAGCTATTGTTTAAGGTAAATAGCGTACATGGATTGTAGAGTCGGTCATTGTTTAAGGTAAATAGCGTACATAGATTGTATAGTCAGCTATTGTTTAAGGTAAATAGCCTACATGGATTGTAGAGTCGGCTATTGTTTAAGGTAAATAGCCTACATAGAATGTATAGTCAGCTATTGTTTAAGGTAAATAGCCTACATAGGCTAGTCCAGATACTGGTTTTAATCCGGCAAAATTGCAAAAGAATTTATTTTTAGTACAATCGAAAGAAAAATGTATTTTGAATTATATGTAAAAAGTCCCAAAAGAATCTATAATGGGAAAGTTGTCAGATTGATTGTCAAAGTTTGCCTATTTTCGCTTATTTTACGTGTTGTGTATGGTCCTCCATACATATGAAATGGTGAACTTCCGGTTACGACGACACGACATGCCACTGTCTCTTGAAACGATTGTAATGCAACTAAACACTATAAATCACATCTTGATTATCATAGTAAGTCAGTATTAACTGTTTATATGTGCAATTACGACAGCTATGACTTTAAAAGGTGATTATTACTCTATAGTGGAAACAATTTAAAAAAAATTCTTTGAATAAAAAGTTGTTGGGTCACAGCCATAGAAATATTGTATGGAAGCCTGTGGTTGCCGTTCCTTGCCGTTTTTAGGTTTTGCGTACTTTATTTGCAAGATCAAATAACGCTTTTAAAGGACATTTATCGTTGTTTAAATATGTTCTGTTTTATTTTTATAAGATGTAATTTATAAATTTTATGTTTTAATTATTTTAATGTGTATAACATGTCTCGAATTTAAAAAGAAAACAACATTTTGGCTTAATCTTTCTGACAGCACATACTTTTCCGTCATGTACACATACATGTAAGGTAAGGGATATTCAGGGCACATATATAGGTTGTTGTAGTTCAGTAATAACATGCATCATAAATTTGTGCTGTATTGTATACGAGATTTTATTAATATCTCTTTGTTTTGTCACAAGACTCGCAAAATATTACTGCTTAGTAGAAATGACGTCACTATATAATTACTTGACGTCATGAAAGATTTGCGTGACGTCATGAATAGGAGATACATTAACGTGACCAAAGAGTTGCCTCATGGCTGTTGTATCTTCACAACTCATTCTGACGTTATCTTCTTCAATAATCAGGTAGTTTTATAAGTTATATACACCAGGAAGTGAGTTTAAATTTTCTTCAATTGATCCATTAAAACACTAATATATGTAGGTATGCATATGTCTATGTTATTGTCTAATACAAATGTATGGAATTTCTTTGTATTGAATTCTTTTACTTAACGATTGGTTCGACATATTTTTATTCAATTTTCATTCTTAGCAAGTATTATATGTTTCTGTTTGGTATTTTCCTGACTGTATAACTTATAAGGTTTGTGTTAAGTTAACACCGAATTTATCAAGTAATTCAAAATATCGGTTACTAAAAGATTTATCGTTTTCTCATAATTATTTCAAACCTAAAATGTAAACAAAATAGCAAATGAACCCTTAAATGCTAATACTTTACAAATTATTGGCATTAACACAAAGCTCAAAACTTCTAAAAACCGGGAAAATGAAAAATAAAACACATACACGCACACGAACAGAAAAATAAAAGTGCTTGCTTAACATTGAACGTAAATATGCTGGATTCCATCTTCACAGGAGTTTACGAGATTTTAGCGAATCGGAATTGCGCTTTCATAACCATTTATTATATATATGTATGTAGAGCTTGTGTTTTTTAAATATTAATTTCGAAAATTAATATACATGACGCATTCCAGTATTCAGGACAATGGAGCCGAGTGTGGGACAATTACTTATTGTTAATTTTATCCTGAGCCATAGGATGGGAAATGATTGAAGAGTCGGCTTTTATGATCAAGATCGTGCATATCACAGCCAGGGATATAAAGAAAACAGGATATGTGCAAAATGTATGTTTATTTAACAGAATATATATATATATTAAATACCTTCCTATTTTCCACTATTCTCATTGGATAATACATGGTCACGTGACGGTCAATATTCCTTTGTGAACTTCATTGCACAAACGCTGCATTCTTCAGGGTGCCGTTCTTTGACAAACGCTTTTATTTTGATTACTTTGCACATTCGAAATTACGACATTTGTTGAAGAAACGACATATCTAAAATAAAAATTAAGGACCCCCTCGGTCATTATTTGAAATTCTACTCAACAAAGGTTCAAAAATGAAAAATAAGTTTTATTGCTGAATTCTGATTTTTTTTAGAAATACTTTCAGTGTACATGTATGTCTGGTACTTTGTGGACTACTTGATAGTCAAGAATAAGTACGAACAGAAAAGTGATCATTAAGCCATCGGTAACCAAAAAACCCACCAATCAGAGTGTTCATAGACCATTTTAGAGGTCTTAGGTCTAAGGATGTAGATCAAAACTCGGTAAAACTCAGGCCCTGCAGGTAGGGCGTTAGAATTGTACCTGCTGCCCCTATTGCATGATCGTAAAAGGCGACTAAATTTAGGATCTTATCTTTTCTATTCTTCCTAACTGACTTTATCCTTCCTAATGCTTCCCTTGGCACCGCCTCACTTTTGGCCTTGAGTTGAGCGTTCGCCCCTGTGAGGAAGGCTCTGGGTTCTGTCCCCTGGCCGAGACACACCAAAGTCTATAAAAGTGGTAGTTTCTGCTCAGCAAAAAAAGTGGGACGACTGGTTCGCCCGTTGTCAGTATAATGTGACCGGGTGGGGTGTGTTGCTTGGTGTCTTCGGCGGCATGCTCCAGTGATATAGCACTATAAAAAGGGCAAAAGTTTCACTATACAAGAAGACACAACTTGAATATACCGCAGTCTCCCGAAACACGCACCTCGCACAACATACACGCAACACACCGCATACATGGGAGGCCGTCCTTACATGACCATAGCTGTTAATAGGACGTTAATTAATCAAACAAACAAACAAACAAATATTCTACATGGATATATCATACGTAGTACAAGAAGGGGGAAAGTTCACCGAGACAAAAAATCTCCCCCACCATGTTGATTTAAAAGCTTTCGGTTCTCAGCGGATATTCAGTCTTCAGAAAAACGGTTGCAGTACTACCGTTGGAAAGATCGATCATTTGTCGTCCAAAATCAAAGTGTCGTCCCTAAGAGGATAGCAGCCTCGTTCCAAACAAAAATGACACAAAAATGTCCTCAATTGGATTTTGTATAAGGTAATCGCTTTAATCTCATTGGCTGACTGAAAATGAAAGATATTATGCTCATTGCGGGACACATGCATTGCCGTTTATCTCTGGTGTAACACACACATCAGAGACATTCGTGAAAATGCATACTTAATGTATAAATTGTAAATTATTCTCAAACCTCTGTGTTTCGTGTGTCATAGGTCGCTCACTTTGAAATTAGTGATAGAGCGTGCAAGTGTCTACATCCTCCAAAGCGATACATAGAAGATCATTATTTATGATTTTTGAATACACGTATAATATTTATTAAATTATTGAAAAGGCATTTTAATTTTTTTATTGTTTTAGTGCTAATTCAAAACCGAACATCATTGTATCAGTATTGACTTTGGCTATAAATGGTTATAAAGTTATATGTGTCATGACTGGATGAAGATATTGACATACTATTTTTTTCTTCAGTAATCTTTTGAAAACTGTCTGAAAATTATTCAAAGGCCAGGTCAAACACGTATGTTGCTTTCAAGACCGTGGTCGGAGTGTGTATGAGTTCCGGAAATAGCGATCGCCGAAGCTAGCGATTAAAAAAAACCCAGATTTGTAGGTTTGTCTTAGATACAATATTGTATATTGGTATCCTATTCTGAAACTCACATAATCCACCTCTAAACACCAAAACTTTCATTCGAGTTTACTATTTATACAATTCTAATAGTATATCTGATGAATTACAAAAGGATTCAGAACTGGGTTTTTTTTAATAATGGATGTATGGGGAAACAATCAAACGTAATGGGCGTGAAGTTACTCGCAGAAATGCCTGGATTGAGTACAATCGCAATCAATCGCAGGCTACTGTATGGTTTGTTGCCAAAATCGCTATCAACATACAGTGAAGGTGCTATAAAGTCGAGGACGTAAATAGCTTATAAATCCTTGATATATAAACCATACGTTAACTTGTCGAAGGGTGATATTTAAATCACATCTCACACTACTTTTAAATGTCTATTTTTTTATCTTTGAATACCAGTTTTGAAACGAGAAATAGTCCAAATGCGAGAAAATACATACATTTTCTTAGAGTTAAGGTCTACGGGTAATTCTTGTATGAAAATTAGCGGGATAACCGACTCAAGGCAAGATGACCGTGCTGATTCGGTCCATTTTTATGTGTTAATTAGTATTGTTGTTAGAATATTTTCAGTTTATTTCATAGATAATTTAGTCTTAATCATTTCACATCCATTTTCATAATAATGATAATATGTAGTAAACATCGTATTGATCCAATTAGGTCACTTTCTTCAACAATATACATAATGTATCTCACTTCGGCGATCGCTTATTTCCGGAATTCATACAGTGCACTTCGACCACTTTGAGATATTTTGAGTGTCTATGAAAAAACAACACTTCTTAGGTTGCCCTTCCAGTAGAACTGACGAAGATGTTTTTTATTTAATTTGTTATGCAATATGGTGTCTATTGTAGTCACACCATGGATTTCGTACTGACCCATGAAATGACAACACTTGGTTAGAAGCATGTCGAGATTATTTCAAGCAATTTTCAGCAAAATCGCACTTCCAGAACTTGAAAAATATCAAAATTGTGTTTTCAAAATGGCAGCCGTGGCGGCCATCTTAGATTTAGTATCGACCCATGAAAAAAATGTTTAGTTTGGACCATGTAAGGATCATATCAGACAACTTTCAGCTCAATATCACCAGTAGAACTTTAGAAAAGAGGTTTAAAATGTGAAAAGTAGTGCTGACGACGGAGGACGATGGAAAACGCACGATCGAGATTTGATTTCCGGAAGCACGCGCATGCGCATATCGCGACATCTGCTGTAAATCTTTAATTAATCTAATATGAAGTCTACTGTGCTTCGAGTAAAACCAAGCAAGAACAAAAAAGATTGTTTTCAAGAGAAAAATAACGATTTGCAATTATTATTCATAAGAAACACTTATCATTGTCTTATCCGTTTTGCTGCATTTTTATGGAAAACAGTGGATGCTATTGTCATCTTTAGAGGCTATTTTTAGCATTTTCCCCTTCTCAAAATTCTTGGGACTTTTTAATATAGTAAGACAGTATATTCTAGATTTAAAATGTGTATAAATAAATTCTTTTGCAATTTTGTCAGATTACTCCTTATTTTTGGGGTAAATATACTAGCCTAACATGGATTGTAGAGTCGGCTATTGTTTAAGGTAAATAGCGTACATAGATTGTATAGTCAGCTATTGCTTAAAGTAAATAGCCTACATGGATTGTAGAGTCAGCTATTGTTTAAGGTAAATAGCCTACATGGATTGTAGTGTCGGCTATTGTTTAAGGTAGATAGCGTACATAGATTGTATAGTCAGCTATTGTTTAAGGTAAATAGCCTACATGGATTGTATAGTCAGCTATTGTTTAAGGTAAATAGCCTACATGGATTGTAAAGTCAGCTATTGTTTAATGTAAATAGCCTACATAGATTGTATAGTCAGCTATTGTTTAAGGTAAATAGCCTACATGGATTGTAGAGTCGGCTATTGTTTAAGGTAAATAGCGTACATAGATTATATAGTCAGCTATTGTTTAAGGTAAATAGTCTACATGGATTGTAGAGTCGGCTATTGTTTAAGGTAAATAGCGTACATAGATTGTATAGTCAGCTATTGTTTAAGGTAAATAGCCTACATGGATTGTAGAGTCGGCTATTGTTTAAGGTAAATAGCGTACATAGATTGTATAGTCAGCTATTGTTTAAGGTAAATAGCCTACATGGATTGTAGAGTCAGCTATTGTTTAAGGTAAATAGCCTACATGGATTGTATAGTCAGCTATTGTTTAAGGTAAATAGCCTACATGGATTGTAGAGTCAGCTATTGTTTAAGGTAAATAGCCTACATGGATTGTACAGTCAGCCATTGTTTAAGGTAAATAGCCTTCATAGATTGTATAGTCGGTCATTGTTTAAGGTAAATAGCCTACATGGATTGTATAGTCAGTCATTGTTTAAGGTAAATAGCCTACATGATTGTATTGTAGATTGTATAGCCTACTGGAGTAGTCATTGTTTAAGGTAAATAGCCTACATAGATTGTATAGTCAGTCATTGTTTAAGGTAAATAGCCTACATGGATTGTATATTGTTTAAGGTAAATGCCTACATGATTGTATGTCAGTATTGTTTAAGGTAAATAGCCTACATGGATTGTATTGTCAGCTACATTGTTTAAGGTAAATAGCCTACATGGATTGTATGGTCAGCTATTGTTTAAGGTAAATAGCCTACATGGATTGTATAGTCAGTCATTGTTTAAGGTAAATAGCCTACATAGATTGTATAGTCAGTCATTGTTTAAGGTAAATAGCCTACATGGATTGTATGGTCAGGTATTGTTTAAGGTAAATAGCCTACATGGATTGTATTGTCAGCTATTGTTTAAGGTAAATAGCGTACATGGATTGTATGGTCAGCTATTGTTTAAGGTAAATAGCCTACATGGATTGTATAGTCAGTCATTGTTTAAGGTAAATAGCCTACATGGATTGTATAGTCAGTATTGTTTAAGGTAAATAGCCATGATTAATAAAGGTAAATAGCCTACATGGATTGTAAGGCTATTGTTTAAGGTAAATAGCCTACATGGATTGTATAGTCAGCTATTGTTTAAGGTAAATAGCCTACATGGATTGTAGTCAGTCAGTTTAAGGTAAATTGTTTAAGGTAAATAGCCTACATGGATTGTATAGTCAGCTATTGTTTAAGGTAAATAGCCTACATGGATTGTATGGTCAGCTATTGTTTAAGGTAAATAGCCTACATGGATTGTATAGTCAGCTATTGTTTAAGGTAAATAGCCTACATGGATTGTATAGTCAGCTATTGTTTAAGGTAAATAGCCTACATGGATTGTAGAGTCAGCTATTGTTTAAGGTAAATAGCCTACATGGATTGTATAGTCAGTCATTGTTTAAGGTAAATAGCCTACATGGATTGTAGTCAGCTATTGTTTAAGGTAAATAGCCTACATGGATTGTATAGTCAGTATTGTTTAAGGTAAATAGCCTACATGGATTGTAAGTCAGGTCAGTATTTTTTAAGGTAAATAGCCTACATGGATTGTATGGTCAGCTATTGTTTAAGGTAAATAGCCTACATGGATTGTATAGGTCAGCTATTGTTTAAGGTAAATAGCCTACATGGATTGTATGTCATTCTATTGTTTAAGGTAAATAGCCTACATGGATTGTATAGTCGGTATTGTTTAAGGTAAATAGCCTACATGGATTGTATAGTCAGTTGTATATTGTTTAAGGTAAATAGCCTACATAGATTGTATAGTCAGCTATTGTTTAAGGTAAATAGCCTACATGGATTGTATAGTCAGCTATTGTTTAAGGTAAATAGCCTTACAGTCGGCTATTGTTTAAGGTAAATAGCCTACATGGATTGTATAGTCAGTCATTGTTTAAGGTAAATAGCCTACACATGGATTGTAATTAGTCAGCTATTGTTTAAGGTAAATAGCCTACATGGATTGTAGAGTCGGTCATTGTTTAAGGTAAATAGCCTACATGGATTGTAGAGTCGGCTATTGTTTAAGGTAAATAGCCTACATGGATTGTATATTGTCAGCTATTGTTTAAGGTAAATAGCCTACATGGATTGTAGAGTCGGCTATTGTTTAAGGTAAATAGCCTACATAGATTGTATAGTCGGCCATTGTTTTAAGGTAAATAGCCTAGTCAGCTTATTGTTTAAGGTAGCCTACATGGATTGTATAGTCAGGTATTGTTTAAGGTAAATAGCCTACATGGATTGTATTGTCAGCTATTGTTTAAGGTAAATAGCCTACATGGATTGTAGAGTCGGCTATTGTTTAAGGTAAATAGCCTACATGGATTGTATAGTCAGCTATTGTTTAAGGTAAGCTATCATAGAATTGTATAGTAGGACCTCTCTCCAGGACAGGTCACCAAAAACATAGCAGTACATTGGAATAGGAAGCGCGGTAGATCAGTGATTGTTTAAGGTAAAATAGCCTACCTGGATTGTATATATACGTCAGCCTATTGTCACATTTAAGGTAAATAGCCTACATGGATTGTAAAAAGGCTATTGTTTAATAAATGTAAAATAGCCAAATCGGCGGAGTTGTGTTGTTGATTTGTTAAACACTGTTGATTCAGGTTATTATTTTGAAGCCTAGTCTGTAGCTATTGTTTAAGGTGCAATAGCCTACAATCATTTGATTGTAGAGTCGGATTCATTGTTTAAGGTAGCCCAATCAGCCTTACATGTGAAAACTGTAGTCGAGACCTATTGTTTTAAGGAAACACAATAGCCTCCATAAAGATTGTAGAGTCGTGCTATTGTTTAAAGGTAAATAGCCTGTGATCATAGGATTGTATAGAAGTCATATTCATTGTTTTAAGGTATTAATAGCCTACGATGTAGTACAGCTATCTGTTATCGGTAAATAGCTTTCATGGATTGTATGTGAAATTGCGGTCATTTGTTTAACTGGTAAATCGCCTTCAATGGATAGCCCAGTCGCTTTTTGGGAAACTAATATTAAGTTAATTATCAAGTAAATACGTCCTAGTGCCAGCTATGATTTCAAAAATATTATTAGTCATTGTCCACCGATTGTACTGATAAGGTAACCAATCAAGTCCAGGTACATGTAAAAGTATATCAGCTTATTGTTTAAGGTAAATAGCCTACATGGATTGGTATATGTCAGGCTATTGTGACCAAGGTAAATCCGGGGCCTACATGGATTGTATAGTCAGCTATTGTTTAAGGTAATGTATCGCGGGTACATGGATGTCGGTTCTGTTGACCAATCAAGTCCGGTATACTGTTTGGTATATGACACGATTAATGTTTCTGACCAATCAAGTCCGGTACTGTTTGGTATATGACACGATTAATGTTTCTGACCAATCAAGTCCGGTACTGTTTGATATATGACACGATTAATGTTTCTGACCAATCAAGTCCGGTACTGTTTGGTATATGACACGATTAATGTTTCTGACCAATCAAGTCCGGTACTGTTTGGTATATGAACACGATTAATGTTTCTGACCAATCAAGTCCGGTACTGTTTGGTATATGACACGATTAATGTTTCTGACCAATCAAGTCCGGTACTGTTTACTGATTAATGTGACCAATCAAGTCCGTACTGTTTGGTATATGACACGATTAATGTTTCTGACCAATCAAGTCCGGTACTGTTTGGTATATACGATTAAATTAATGTTTCTGACCAATCAAGTCCGGTACTGTTTGGTATATGACACGATTAATGTTTCTGACCAATCAAGTCCGGTACTGTTTGGTATATGACACGATTAATGTTTCTGACCAATCAAGTCCGGTACTGTTTGGTATATGACACGATTAATGTTTCTGACCAATCAAGTCCGGTACTGTTTGGTATATGACACGATTAATGTTTCTGACCAATCAAGTCCGGTACTGTTTGGTATATGACACGATTAATGTTTCTGACCAATCAAGTCCGGTACTGTTTGGTACTGTTTGGTATATGACACGATTAATGTTTCTGACCAATCAAGTCCGGTACTGTTTGGTATATGACACGATTAATGTTTCTGACCAATCAAGTCCGGTACTGTTTGGTATATGACACGATTAATGTTTCTGACCAATCAAGTCCGGTACTGTTTGGTATATGACACGATTAATGTTTCTGACCAATCAAGTCCGGTACTGTTTGGTATATGACACGATTAATGTTTCTGACCAATCAAGTCCGGTACTGTTTGGTATATGACACGATTAATGTTTCTGACCAATCAAGTCCGGTACTGTTTGGTATATGACACGATTAATGTTTCTGACCAATCAAGTCCGGTACTGTTTGGTATATGACACGATTAATGTTTCTGACCAATCAAGTCCGGTACTGTTTGGTATATGACACGATTAATGTTTCCGACCAATCAAGTCCGGTACTGTTTGGTATATACACGATTAATGTTTCTGACCAATCAAGTCCGGTTACTGTTTGGTATATGACACGATTAATGTTTCTGACCAATCAAGTCCGGTACTGTTTGGTATATAATTAATGTTTCTGACCAATCAAGTCCGGTACTGTTTGGTATATACGATTAATGTTTCTGACCAATCAAGTCCGGTACTGTTTGGTAAATGATTAATGTTTCTGACCAATCAAGTCCGGTACTGTTTGGTATATGACACGATTAATGTTTCTGACCAATCAAGTCCGGTACTGTTTGGTATATAACACGATTAATGTTTCTGACCAATCAAGTCCGGTACTGTTTGGTATATGACACGATTAATGTTTCTGACCAATCAAGTCCGGTACTGTTTGGTATATGACACGATTAATGTTTCTGACCAATCAAGTCCGGTACTGTTTGGTATATGACACGATTAATGTTTCTGACCAATCAAGTCCGGTACTGTTTGGTATATGATTAATGTTTCTGACCAATCAAGTCCGGTACTGTTTGGTATATGACACGATTAATGTTTCTGACCAATCAAGTCCGGTACTGTTTGGTATATGACACGATTAATGTTTCTGACCAATCAAGTCCGGTACTGTTTGGTATATGACACGATTAATGTTTCTGACCAATCAAGTCCGGTACTGTTTGGTATGATTAATGTTTCTGACCAATCAAGTCCGGTACTGTTTGATATATCATTAATGTTTCGACCAATCAAGTCCGGTACTGTTTGGTATATCACGATTAATGTTTCTGACCAATCAAGTCCGGTACTGTTTGGTATATGACACGATTAATGTTTCTGACCAATCAAGTCCGGTACTGTTTGGTATATGATTAATGTTTCTGACCAATCAAGTCCGGTACTGTTTGGTATATAACACGATTAATGTTTCTGACCAATCAAGTCCGGTACTGTTTGGTATATGACACGATTAATGTTTCTGATGACCAATCAAGTCCGGTACTGTTTGGTATATGACCGATTAATGTTTTCCGACCAATCAAGTCCGGTACTGTTTGGTATATGACCACGATTAATGTTTCTGACCAATCAAGTCCGGTACTGTTTGGTATATGACACGATTAATGTTTCTGACCAATCAAGTCCGGTACTGTTTGGTATATGACACGATTAATGTTTCTGACCAATCAAGTCCGGTACTGTTTGATATATCATTAATGTTTCGACCAATCAGTCCGGTACTGTTTGTATATGATGTAATGTTTCTGACCAATCAAGTCCGGTACTGTTTGTATATATGATTAATGTTTCCGACCAATCAAGTCCGGTACTGTTTGGTATATACACGATTAATGTTTCTGACCAATCAAGTCCGGTACTGTTTCTGACCAATAGTCCGGTACTGTTTGATATATGATTAATGTTTCTGACCAATCAAGTCCGGTACTGTTTGGTATATGACACGATTAATGTTTCTGACCAATCAAGTCCGGTACTGTTTGGTATATGATTAATGTTTCTGACCAATCAAGTCCGGTACTGTTTGGTATATAATTAATGTTTCTGACCAATCAAGTCCGGTACTGTTTGGTATATGACACGATTAATGTTTTCTGACCAATCAAGTCCGTGACCAATCAAGTCCGGTACTGTTTGGTATATGACACGATTAATGTTTCTGACCAATCAAGTCCGGTACTGTTTGGTATATGACACGATTAATGTTTCTGACCAATCAAGTCCGGTACTGTTTGGTATATGACACGATTAATGTTTCTGACCAATCAAGTCCGGTACTGTTTGGTATTATATGACACGATTAATGTTTCTGACCAATCAAGTCCGGTACTGTTTGGTATATGAACACGATTGATGTTTTCTGACCAATCAAGTCCGGTACTGTTTGGTATATAACACGATTAATGTTTCTGACCAATCAAGTCCGGTACTGTTTGGTATATGATTAATGTTTCTGACCAATCAAGTCCGGTACTGTTTGGTATATAACGATTAATGTTTCTGACCAATCAAGTCCGGTACTGTTTGGTATGACACGATTAATGTTTCTGACCAATCAAGTCCGGTACTGTTTTGGTATATCAACGGTACGATTAATGTTTCTGACCAATCAAGTCCGGTACTGTTTGGTATATGATAACGATTAATGTTTCTGACCAATCAAGTCCGGTACTGTTTGGTATATGACACGATTAATGTTTCTGACCAATCAAGTCCGGTACTGTTTGGTATATATTAATGTTTCTGACCAATCAAGTCCGGTACTGTTTGGTATATGATTAATGTTTCTGACCAATCAAGTCCGGTACTGTTTGGTATATGATTAATGTTTCTGACCAATCAAGTCCGGTACTTTGTATACGATTTTGGACCAATCAAGTCCGGTACTGTTTGATGACACGATTAATGTTTCTGACCAATCAAGTCCGGTACTGTTTGGTATATAAACGATGTTTCTGACCAATCAAGTCCGGTACTGTTTGGTATATGATTAATGTTCTGACCAATCAAGTCCGGTACTGTTTGGTATATACGATTAATGTTTCTGACCAATCAAGTCCGGTACTGTTTGGTATATGACACGATTAATGTTTCTGACCAATCAAGTCCGGTACTGTTTGGTATATACGATTAATGTTTCTGACCAATCAAGTCCGGTACTGTTTGGTATATGATTGATGTTTCTGACCAATCAAGTCCGGTACTGTTTTATATAAAGATTAATGTTTCTGACCAATCAAGTCCGGTACTGTTTGGTATATGACACGATTAATGTTTCTGACCAATCAAGTCCGGTACTGTTTGGTATATGACACGATTAATGTTTCTGACCAATCAAGTCCGGTACTGTTTGGTATATAATTAATGTTTCTGACCAATCAAGTCCGGTACTGTTTGGTATATGACACGATTAATGTTTCTGACCAATCAAGTCCGGTACTGTTTGGTATATAAGATTAATGTTTCTGACCAATCAAGTCCGGTACTGTTTGGTATATGACACGATTAATGTTTCTGACCAATCAAGTCCGGTACTGTTTGGTATATGACACGATTAATGTTTCTGACCAATCAAGTCCGGTACTGTTTGGTATACGATTAATGTTTCTGACCAATCAAGTCCGGTACTGTTTGGTATATGATTAATGTTTCTGACCAATCAAGTCCGGTACTGTTTGGTATATGACACGATTAATGTTTCCGACCAATCAAGTCCGGTACTGTTTAGTAAAAGATTAATGTTTCTGACCAATCAAGTCCGGTACTGTTTGGTATATGATTAATGTTTCTGACCAATCAAGTCCGGTACTGTTTGGTATATGACACGATTAATGTTTCTGACCAATCAAGTCCGGTACTGTTTGGTATATGACACGATTAATGTTTCTGACCAATCAAGTCCGGTACTGTTTGGTATATGACACGATTAATGTTTCTGACCAATCAAGTCCGGTACTGTTTGGTATATGACACGATTAATGTTTCTGACCAATCAAGTCCGGTACTGTTTGGTATATGACACGATTAATGTTTCTGACCAATCAAGTCCGGTACTGTTTGGTATATGACACGATTAATGTTTCTGACCAATCAAGTCCGGTACTGTTTGGTATATGACACGATTAATGTTTCTGACCAATCAAGTCCGGTACTGTTTGGTATATGACACGATTAATGTTTCTGACCAATCAAGTCCGGTACTGTTTGGTATATGATTAATGTTTCTGACCAATCAAGTCCGGTACTGTTTGGTATATGACACGATTAATGTTTCTGACCAATCAAGTCCGGTACTGTTTGGTATATGACACGATTAATGTTTCTGACCAATCAAGTCCGGTACTGTTTGGTATATGACACGATTAATGTTTCTGACCAATCAAGTCCGGTACTGTTTGGTATATGACACGATTAATGTTTCTGACCAATCAAGTCCGGTACTGTTTGGTATATGATTAATGTTTCTGACCAATCAAGTCCGGTACTGTTTGGTATATGATTAATGTTTCTGACCAATCAAGTCCGGTACTGTTTGGATTAATGTTTCTGACCAATCAAGTCCGGTACTGTTTGGTATATGACACGATTAATGTTTCCGACCAATCAAGTCCGGTACTGTTTGGATTATGACACGATTAATGTTTCTGACCAATCAAGTCCGATACTGTTTGATATATGACACGATTAATGTTTCTGACCAATCAGGTCCGGTACTTTTTGGTCTATGATTAATGTTTCTGACCAATCAAGTCCGGTACTTTTTGGTATACGATTGATGTTTCTGACCAATCAAGTCCGGTACTTTTTGATCTATGATTAATGTTTCTGACCAATCAAGTTTCGGTACTGTTTGGTATATAATTAATGTTTCTGACCAATCAAGTCCGGTATTGTTTGGTATATGACACGATTAATGTTTCTGACCAATCAAATTCGGTACTTGGTCTATGACTAAAGTTTCACCTGTTTTATCACCAGAAATCTGGAGATCAGAGTCGGGTCAGACGAACATTTTAGCGGCGGTAAGACTTTCAAAGTATCAAAGGAAACTCCGGTGAGTATTTCTGTATTTGTTCGGTCATTCATACACGATATTAATGTAATACAATTAATATTATTATTGATATATAGTATGAATTTTAAGATTCATATAATATGAATATGCCATTCGCATTCACTGACGAGTGATTTGTGTTGATTAACTGACAGGATCACCTAGGCACACTCTCCTTTCTACACATGTAATGTGTTGCGTATTTAGATGTCTGTAGGTCTTGGGAGGCTATGATATATTTGAGTTATGTGCCCCTTGTAATAGCGGAACTCTTTCACGCGTTATAGTGCTATCTCACCGAAGTATCCCCCAAAGGGTCAAACTATTCTATATAACCCGAGCACTTAGCAGGTCAGAATCAATACGGAAAGTGATAAGGACACGTTAACTAGGACAACGAACACATATCAAAATGTAGTCGCCTTTTACGATATGCAATAGCGGTCTAGCATCCTACACATCATTTCTAAACAACGGAAATTCTGCTCGGACACCATTTTACATTAATTAATTAGATGATGACTCAGCCAAAACTGTATGTCCTCATATAAATGTGTAAAATAGCGGCACATCACAATAAATAATGATCATTTCGTGTGTCAAGAAAAAATAATAAAATGAAGAATGACTGAGGAAGACGACTGAGATAATGTATATATTTGTGATTTATTTAAGCACCCTGACTATGGCAGTGGTAGCGGCACTTTCCCCAATGATATAGCTGTACTGGACTTTGACGAGGATATCACTGGTGACAGTGGGGCAGTGGCTGTCACCATGCCGACCGGCGGGGACTTCGCTGGACAATCATGTACAATTACTGGCTGGGGCCGCACCTCCGGGGGAGCACGTAAGCATCATAATCTCAAATAACAAAACTACACAAAATAGTACCATTTTATTTAAATCAGATCTCGATTGGTATTGATGACCATAGTATCAGAGTTAGAAATATATTTTGGAAGTGGTTGATTTGGTCTCTTTTGGTCTCATACATTCACCAGTCGCTTAATACATATCATGACTAATATATGCATATCTATGTACATAAAGCATCAAAAGTGGTCACAGAATATAACATTATGGTAAAATAATTTTCATGCGTAAGACCAAAAGTCATGTAACGATATGTAGTGTTAAAACATATTTACTCAAAGTCATGTAACGATATGTAGTGTTAAAACATATTTACTCAAAGTCATGTAACGATATGTAATGTTAAAACATATTTACTCAAAGCCATGTAATTATATGTAGTGTTAAAACATATTTACTCAAAGTCATGTAATTATATGTAGTGTTAAAACATATTTACTCAAAGCCATGTAATTATATGTAGTGTTAAAACATATTTACTCAAAGCCATGTAATTATATGTAGTGTTAAAACATATTTACTCAAAGCCATGTAATTATATGTAGTGTTAAAACATATCAACTCAAAGCCATGTAATTATATGTAGTGTTAAAACATATCTACTCAAAGCCATGTAATTATATGTAGTGTTAAAACATATTTACTCAAAGCCATGTAATTATATGTAGTGTTAAAACATATCTACTCAAAGCCATGTAATCATATGTAGTGTTAAAACATATCTACTCAAAGCCATGTAATTATATGTAGTGTTAAAACATATTTACTCAAAGCCATGTAATTATATGTAGTGTTAAAACATATTTACTCAAAGCCATGTAATTATATGTAGTGTTAAAACATATTTACTCAAAGTCATGTAACGATATGTAGTGTTAAAACATATTTACTCAAAGTCATGTAATGATATGTAGTGTTAAAACATATTTACTCAAAATCATGTAATGATATGTAGTGTTAAAACATATTTACTCAAAGCCATGTAATTATATGTAGTGTTAAAACATATCTACTCAAAGCCATGTAATGATATGTAGTGTTAAAACATATTTACTCAAAGCCATGTAATTATATGTAGTGTTAAAACATATTTACTCCAAGCCATGTAATTATATGTAGTGTTAAAACATATCTACTCAAAGCCATGTAATTATATGTAGTGTTAAAACATATCTACTCAAAGCCATGTAATTATATGTAGTGTTAAAACATATTTACTGAAAGTTTTGTCTTGTAGTGCTGTATGTAGTGTAAAACGTTTAATCTAGTAATATTTTGATGCCTATATACCACTTCGTTGGTATACTTGAACATGACTTAGTTAATAATTGATATATGTATGATACAACCTATATCCGCCATTCGCATAAGGTGAAGAAGGACTCGATATGTTTTCCGTTTTAGTCGAATCCGGTCGAACCAGCACCCTTGTACATGCTTTAGACACTTGTAAACACAATAGCATGGTTATTTGGTGATATAAATATCACAAACTCCTTTGAGCTCTTTAAACTGAAATGGCCAATGTGTTTGCATATTTTGCCCAATTTTATGAACAAAACAGGAATCTACAAGTCAGAAGTAATATCTGAGGTTAGGCCTGATGCATACAAAGTCTTTATATACTTAGTTAGGTTCAAGTATACCCAAGAAGTGACATTTAAGCATACAAAATATCACTAGATTAAACAGGATTTTAAACATTACTGATAACCGATAGTTGGTCTAAGAAATGAAATGTAAATTGTTATGCTACTTAAACAGACGTAGTGGTCTTAATGGTTCTGTAAAATAGCTGGATATTCATTTGACTTTTAAAACTATAGTTTGTTAACAAACCGTCCCCAAACATAGGTCTAAGTTAATTAAACTGAAAGTGGGAAACACATCCAACATTGTCAAATTAGCATTTGTCTGTTTTACGAGAGTTGGCTTTTTGTTGTTGTCCCTAACATTACCAGATGTAAATCACGTGACGGTTCTTTGTTGTCGACAGCACTACCAGATATTCTTCAGAAAGCCACCACGACGGTGTTGAGTAACGCGGATTGTGCCGAAATCTGGGGTGCTGACAGTATAAACGATGGTCATGTTTGTGTATACACCAACGGCACCAATGGAGCATGCAATGTAAGTTATATCTCAAACACCAACGGCACCAATGGAGCATGCAATGTAAGTTATGTCTCAAACACCAGCGGTACCAATGGAGCATGCAATGTAAGTTTTATCTCAAACACCAACGGAATCAATGGAGCATGAAAGTTAAGTTATATCTCAAACACCAACGACACCAATGGAGCGTGCAATGTACATGTAAGTTATATTCTAAACAACAACGGCATCAATGGAGCGTGCAATGTAAGTTCTATTCTAAACAACAACGGCATCAATGGAGCAAGAAATGTAAGTTATATCTCAAACAACAACGGAATTAAGGGAGCTTGCAATATAAGTTCTATCTCAACTTCCTGTGTATTTGATTTTCAGCCCTGCAAACTAGTTTCATACTATTCGAGTTTGATGGAAGACCATTTGGTTTTACTACTCATGAATAGGAAAGATTTAAAAAACAATAACCAGGAATACAGTCTATTATAACTTACATACGTCGTGTTTTATAGTGATTGAATATGTGCATTCAACTGTCATTACATAGCACTACAATATCTAATTGCACTTTGGCCCGTAGGGAGACAGTGGTGGACCGCTGACCTGCGATGGCGTGTTGGTGGGAGTGACGTCATGGGGAGCTGTCGGATGTGATACGTCATTACCTAGTGTTTACACTAGAATTACACACTTTCTCGACTTTATCAATGAGTCATAAACACAATAAATGAAAAAGAAATGCTGGTCAATGTGTTTACTGTTTTAACACTTAAATAAGTAACCTTAGAATCAAACAAAAATAGATCTCCGGAAATCCCATTTTGGACACAAGATTTCTTATGTAGGTGAATGTTTCGGAGCCTGCTGGATGTCGGTTATTCAGTGTGCATCAGTTTCAAATGTTTAATGTGTGGTTTGGGCAAAATACCCTTTTTTTCAGTAAATTATCCTGTTAATGTAAATTACTGAGGTAGTTTGCGACCAGAATTTTGGTATTCTTGCTGCAAACATTTTTTTATGAAAATCCTTTCATTATGCACAATAAGAAGATATTCAGTACAATTTGCAATAAGAATAGGGCCAAAATGAATAAATAATTTTACTTTTACAGGATAATTTACTTTGAAAAAATAATGTGTTTTAAGTCTGTTTTCTGACGTGGAAGATAATCAGGACTGCAATTTTATATAAAAAAAACCCCAAGGACATAGTCATTTAGATCCCCCGCCAATGGAGATATCAAAGCTGAAGTAAGTTTGATAATGGAGACTTATTTCTATGAAAAAAAACCAGGAAAAAGGAAGTTGAGCTAAAGAAAGATGGAGTATAATTCAGGTAGAGCGGGACTGTCATTGTTGAATCAGGTATACAACCTTGACATTTGTTGGCGATAATTTTCCCGTTTTTTTTTTATATTTTACCCCACGCAGTATTAAATTCAAGGTCTGTGTTGTCTAATGTCTTAAGATACATATATCATTCAAATTTGACCGCAGTTTTAAATTCGTATTTTCATTCATCCACCAAATAACACTGCCACCAATATAATCCAAATGTTTTTCTTTTTTTTTCTGGTAAGGGCAGATACATCAAGGTGAATAGTTTTATGAATGTGAAGCATATATGTGAAAAACTATTAACCTGTTTATAACTAGTACAATGACAGTGTCATAAAGGGCCTAAAAAGAATGTGTCTATGAAGTTTCGTGGAAATATCTCTGCTGGTTTTAGAGTTATGCTCCGGAAATGAACCTGCTACAAAAATATGATATTTTCAGCAATGTTTCTATGGTTACAGAAAAAAGCACAAAAAGTGAAAACCTAAAAATAGCAAAAGGCACTACTAGACCATAAGAACAATGTGTCTATGAAGTTTCATGGAAATATCTCTGCTGGTTTTAGAGTTGTGCTCCGGAAACGATTCTTACACAAATATCTGCCATTTTCAGCAATGTTTCCATGGTTACAGAAAAAGGTACAATAAGTGAAAACCTTAAAATAGCAAAAGGCACTACTAGTCCATAAGACTAGTGTGCCTATGGAGTTCCGTGCATATATCTCAACCGGTTTTCCAGTTATGCTGCGGAAACGAACCTGGTACAAAAATATGATATTTTCAGCAATGTTTCCATGGTTACGGAAAAAGTACAAAAAATGAAAACCTTAAAATAGCAAAAGGCACTATTAGACCATAAGACCAATGTGTCTATGAAGTTTCGTGGAAATATCTCTTCTGGTTTTAGAGTTATGCTCCGGAAACGAACCGGGTACAAAAATGTGATATTTTCAGCAATGTTTCCATGGTTACGGAAAAAATGCAAAACATGAAAACCTAAAAATAGCAAAAGGCACTACTAGACCATAAGACCAATGTGTGAATGAAGTTTCGTGGAAATATCTCTACTGATTTTAGAGTTATGCTCAGGAAACCATTCGTACGGACGGACGGACAGACGGACGGACGGATGGAACCCATTTGTATATGAAAATTAGCCAATCTTCGGGGCCGAATTCAACAAAAGATGACATCCCCACCCACGAGTTTAGCAAGATTGTACTTCTTTAACAGTCTTTGTTAACAGTTGTGTGTGATTATTTTAAAGCGGCTAACAGTTTAGATTTCATCTTTGAAACCGGAACTCAAGCGTTATGCAACTTATTGTATCCTAAAATTTGCAGTTTTTCTTAATTCCAAAAGGAGTAGATATGATAGGACCAGTATTTGGCCTTAATTTTTCAGGCCGAAAAATATTAACTCTGATCCACATCAATTTCACATCAATAAATACTCTCATACTTGCTATTCATCAAAACATAACTTTTTATAACCATGTACACGATGTGCTCCACCTATGACGTCATCAAATTGATGATTTTCCTCTTCTCACCAAATTTTGCTAGAAATTCATCATCTTTAGGTTAGAAAAGGCTTGAAATGGATTTGGCCGCCACCTTTGAGCAACTATATATTTTGAATGGATATGCGTAAATACACGATACACAACGTGTGAAAATCTCTTTCTGCTTCACGAAGGCGGCCACATTCATTTTTAGAGAAAACCACTCAAAAAGTATGATTTTTCGAGGATTTTTGTGAAAAATGGCGGGAAACTGCATGTTGATGACGTCATAGTGAACATAATTGGCACATGCGGGATATTTTCGGGATGTAATGTGTTAGCAAATGTATTCAACTGTTATATGGCAAAATATGTTGTTCTTTACTGGAGAATTAATTTTGCGGCCATATTCGAGTCTTAACGTACCTTCTCCTTTAAAAATGCAATACATAATTTTTAAAAATAGTTAAAATGTTTGCCATCAACCGAACAGAGAAAGCCGAAGATATCACACGTGGACAGGGAGGCTTAAGCCCGATTTTTGACCAAATTTAGTATTATGTAATACAGGTATGAACTTTGGTATACCATTACTATAACCTAATATAAGGTACCATTATCGGATCTTGCTTCTGACGGCCATTGAAGCCATTTTTCAAGCTGTCGGTAAATCTACGAGTCAAATGTAACATCCAAGGTTGCATAGACACTTCTTGCTAACTTAATTATGTTCAACTACACCTAAGAAGTGATATATAGGCATATATAGATTACTTTTACAAACAAGGATTTAAACATTAAGATATATTGGTTGACAAGAATCGTTTAGTCATCGACCGATAATTCTCGAGGGAGAAAAAATAAAAGTTTTTTTCTTGTCTCTTATCCTACGTTTTGAATAAATTTGATTATTGTCAAACAATTTTCAAACAATTACCTGATTGGTTGGTTGATTGGGCCTAACGTTCTATTAACAGCAAGGCTCCTCCTGAGTTTTATGAACAGCCAGGCTTCTCCCGAGTTTTATGAACTACCAGGCTCCTCCTGAGTTTTATGAACAGGCAGGCTCTTCCTGAGTTGTATGAACAGCCAGGTCCCTCTGAGTTTTATAAACAGTTAGGCTCCTCCTGAGTTTTATGAACAGCCAGGCTCCTCCTGAGTTTTATGAACAGCCAGGCTTCTCCTGAGTTTTATGAACAGCCAGGCTTCTCCTGAGTTCTATGAACAGCCAGCCTTCTACTGAGTTCTATTAACAGCCAGATCCCCCTGAGTTTTATGAACAGCCAGGTTCCCCCTGAGTTTTATGAACAGCCAGGCTCCTCCTGAGTTTTATTAACAGCCAGGCTCCTCCTGAGTTTTATGAACAGCCAGGTTCCCCTGAATTTATGAACAGCCAGGTTCCCCCTGGGTTTTATGAACAGTCAGGTTCCCCCTGAGTTTTATGAACAGCCAGGTTCCCCCTGAGTTTTATGAACAGCCAGGTTCCCCCTGAGTTTTATGAACAGCCAGGCTCCTCCTGAGTTTTATGAACAGCCAGGCTCCTCCTGAGTTTAATGAACAGCCAGGCTCCTCCTGAGTTCTATTAACAGCCAGATCCCCCCTGAGTTTTATGAACAGCCAGGTTCCCCTTGAGTTTTTTGAACAGCCAGGTACCCCCTAAGTTTTATGAACAGCCAGGTCCCCCTGAGTTTTATGAACAGCCAGGCTCCTTCTGAGTTTTATGAACAGCCAGGCTCCTTCTGAGTTTTATGAACAGCCAGGTTCCCCCTGAGTTTTATGAACAGCCAGGCTCCTCCTGAGTTTTATGAACAGCCAGGCTCCTCCTGAGTTCTATTAACAGTCAGATCCCCCTGAGTTTTATGAACAGCTAGGTTCCCCCTGAGTTTTATGAACAGCCAGGTCCCCCTGAGTTTTATGAACAGCCAGGTCCCCCTGAGTTTTATGAACAGTTAGGCTCCTCCTGAGTTTTATGAACAGCCAGGCTCCTCCTTAGTTTTATGAACAGCCAGGTTCCCCCTGAGTTTTATGAACAGCCAGGTTCACCCTGAGTTTTATGAACAGCCAGGCTCCTCCTGAGTTCTATTAACAGCCAGATCCCCCCTGAGTTTTATGAACAGCCAGGCTCCTCCTGAGTTTTATGAACAGCCAGGCTCCTCCTGAGTTTTATGAACAGCCAGGCTTCTCCTGAGTTTTATGAACAGCCAGGCTCCTCCTGAGTTTTATGAACAGCCAGGCTCCTCCTGAGTTTTATGAACAGCCAGGCTCCTCCTGAGTTTTATGAACAGCCAGGCTCCTCCTGAGTTTTATGAACAGCCAGGCTCCTCCTGAGTTCTATTAACAGCCAGATCCCCCCTGAGTTTTATGAACAGCCAGGTTCCCCTTGAGTTTTTTGAACAGCCAGGTTCCCCCTAAGTTTTATGAACAGCCAGGTCCCCCTGAGTTTCATGAACAGCCAGGTTCCCCCTGAGTTTTATGAACAGCCAGGTTCCCCTTGAGTTTTTTGAACAGCCAGGTTCCCCCTAAGTTTTATAAACAGCCAGGTCCCCCTGAGTTTTATGAACAGCCAGGCTCCTTCTGAGTTTTATGAACAGCCAGGCTCCTTCTGAGTTTTATGAACAGCCAGGTTCCCCCTGAGTTTTATGAACAGCCAGGCTCCTCCTGAGTTTTATGAACAGCCAGGCTCCTCCTGAGTTCTATTAACAGTCAGATCCCCCTGAGTTTTATGAACAGCCAGGTTCCCCCTGAGTTTTATGAACAGCCAGGTCCCCCTGAGTTTTATGAACAGCCAGGCTCCTCCTGAGTTTTATGAACAGCCAGGCTCCTCCTTAGTTTTATGAACAGCCAGGTTCCCCCTGAGTTTTATGAACAGCCAGGTTCACCCTGAGTTTTATGAACAGCCAGGCTCCTCCTGAGTTCTATTAACAGCCAGATCCCCCCTGAGTTTTATGAACAGCCAGGCTCCCCCTGAGTTTTATGAACAGCCAGGCTCCTCCTGAGTTTTATGAACAGCCAGGCTCCTCCTGAGTTTTATGAACAGCCAGGCTCCTCCTGAGTTTTATGAACAGCCAGGCTCCTCCTGAGTTTTATGAACAGCCAGGCTCCTCCTGAGTTTTATGAACAGCCAGGCTTCTCCTGAGTTCTATGAACAGCCAGGCTTCTCCTGAGTTCTATTAACAGCCAGATCCCCCCTGAGTTTTATGAACAGCTAGGTTCCCCCGAGTTTTATTAACAGCCAGGCTCCTCCTGAGTTTTATGAACAGCCAGGCTCCTCCTGAGTTTTATGAACAGCCAGGCTTCTCCTGAGTTTTATGAACAGCCAGGCTTCTCCTGAGTTCTATGAACAGCCAGCCTTCTACTGAGTTCTATTAACAGCCAGATTCCCCTGAGTTTTATGAACAGCCAGGTTCCCCTTGAGTTTTATGAACAGCCAGGCTCCTCCTGAGTTTTATTAACAGCCAGACTCCTTCTGAGTTTTATGAACAGCCAGGTTCCCCTGAATTTATGAACAGCCAGGTTCCCCCTTGGTTTTATGAACAGTCAGATTCCCCCAGAGTTTTATGAACAGCCAGGTTCCCCCTGAGATTTATGAACAGCCAGGTTCTCCCCGAGTTTTATGAACAGCCAGGCTCCTCCTGAGTTTTATGAACAGCCAGGCTCCTCCTGAGTTTAATGAACAGCCAGGCTCCTCCTGAGTTCTATTAACAGCCAGATCCCCCCTGAGTTTTATGAACAGCCAGGTTCCCCTTGAGTTTTTTGAACAGCCAGGTTCCCCCTAAGTTTTATGAACAGCCAGGTTCCCCTTGAGGTTTTTGAACAGCCAGGTTCCCCCTAAGTTTTATGAACAGCCAAGTCCCCCTGAGTTTTATGAACAGCCAGGTTCCCCTTGAGTTTTTTGAACAGCCAGGTTCCCCCTAAGTTTTATGAACAGCCAGGTCCCCCTGAGTTTTATGAACAGCCAGGCTCCTTCTGAGTTTTATGAACAGCCAGGCTCCTTCTGAGTTTTATGAACAGCCAGGTTCCCCCTGAGTTTTATGAACAGCCAGGCTCCTTCTGAGTTCTATTAACAGTCAGATCCCCCTGAGTTTTATGAACAGCTAGGTTCCCCCTGAGTTTTATGAACAGCCAGGTCCCCCTGAGTTTTATGAACAGCCAGGTCCCCCTGAGTTTTATGAACAGTTAGGCTCCTCCTGAGTTTTATGAACAGCCAGGCTCCTCCTTAGTTTTATGAACAGCCAGGTTCCCCCTGAGTTTTATGAACAGCCAGGTTCACCCTGAGTTTTATGAACAGCCAGGCTCCTCCTGAGTTTTATGAACAGCCAGGCTCCTCCTGAGTTTTATGAACAGCCAGGCTCCTCCTGAGTTTTATGAACAGCCAGGCTTCTCCTGAGTTCTATGAACAGCCAGCCTTCTACTGAGTTCTATTAACAGCCAGATCCCCCTGAGTTCTATGAACAGCCAGGTTCCCCCTGAGTTTTATGAACAGCCAGGCTCCTCCTGAGTTTTATTAACAGCCAGGCTCCTCCTGAGTTTTATGAACAGCCAGGTTCCCCTGAATTTATGAACAGCCAGGTTCCCCCTGGGTTTTATGAACAGTCAGGTTCCCCCTGAGTTTTATGAACAGCCAGGTTCCCCCTGAGTTTTATGAACAGCCAGGTTCCCCCTGAGTTTTATGAACAGCCAGGCTCCTCCTGAGTTTTATGAACAGCCAGGCTCCTCCTGAGTTTTATGAACAGCCAGGCTCCTCCTGAGTTCTATTAACAGCCAGATCCCCCCTGAGTTTTATGAACAGCCAGGTTCCCCTTGAGTTTTTTGAACAGCCAGGTACCCCTAAGTTTTATGAACAGCCAGGTCCCCCTGAGTTTTATGAACAGCCAGGCTCCTTCTGAGTTTTATGAACAGCCAGGCTCCTTCTGAGTTTTATGAACAGCCAGGTTCCCCCTGAGTTTTATGAACAGCCAGGCTCCTCCTGAGTTTTATGAACAGCCAGGTCCCCTGATTTAGACAGCCCTTCTGAGTTCTATTAACAGTCAGATCCCCCTGAGTTTTATGAACAGCTAGGTTCCCCTGAGTTTTATGAACAGCCAGGTCCCCTGAGTTTTATGAACAGCCAGGTCCCCCTGAGTTTTATGAACAGTTAGGCTCCTCCTGAGTTTTATGAACAGCCAGGCTCCTCCTTAGTTTTATGAACAGCCAGGTTCCCCCTGAGTTTTATGAACAGCCAGGTTCACCCTGAGTTTTATGAACAGCCAGGCTCCTCCTGAGTTCTATTAACAGCCAGATCCCCCCTGAGTTTTATGAACAGCCAGGCTCCTCCTGAGTTCTATGAACAGCCAGCCTTCTACTGAGTTCTATTAACAGCCAGATCCCCCTGAGTTCTATGAACAGCCAGGTTCCCCCTGAGTTTTATGAATAGCCAGGCTCCTCCTGAGTTTTATTAACAGCCAGGCTCCTCCTGAGTTTTATGAACAGCCAGGTTTCCCTGAATTTATGAACAGCCAGGTTCCCCCTGGGTTTTATGAACAGTCAGGTTCCCCCTGAGTTTTATGAACAGCCAGGTTCCCCCTGAGATTTATGAACAGCCAGGTTCCCCCTGAGTTTTATGAACAGCCAGGCTCCTCCTCTGGGTTTTATGAACAGCCAGGCTCCTCCTGAGTTTAATGAACAGCCAGGCTCATCCTGAGTTCTATTAACAGCCAGATCACCCCTGAGTTTTATGAACAGCCAGGTTCCCCTTGAGTTTTTTGAACAACCAGGTACCCCCTAAGTTTTATGAACAGCCAGGTCCCCCTGAGTTTTATGAACAGCCAGGTTCTCCCTGAGTTTTATGAACAGCCAGGCTCCTCCTGAGTTTTATGAACAGCCAGGCTCCTCCTGAGTTTTATGAACAGCCAGGCTCCTCCTGAGTTTTATGAACAGCCAGGCTCCTCCTGAGTTTTATTAACAGCCAGGATCCCCCTGAGTTTTATGAACAGCTCAGGTTTCCCCTGAGTTTTATGAACAGCCAGGTTCCCCCTGAGTTTTATGAACAGCCAGGTCCCCCTGAGTTTTTATGAACAGCCAGGCTCCCCTGAGTTTTATGAACAGCCAGGCTCCTCCTGAGTTTTATGAACAGCCAGGCTCCTCCTGAGTTTTATGAACAGCCAGGATCCCCCTGAGTTTTATGAACAGCCAGGTTCCCCCTGAGTTTTATGAACAGCCAGGTTCCCCCTGAGTTTTATGAACAGCCAGGCTCCTCCTGAGTTTTATGAACAGCCAGGCTCCTCCTGAGTTTTATGAACAGCCAGGCTCCTCCTGATGAGTTTTATGAACAGCCAGGCTCCTCCTGAGTTTTATGAACAGCCAGGCTCCTCCTGAGTTTTATGAACAGCCAGGCTCCTCCTGAGTTCTATTAACAGCCAGATCCCCCCTGAGTTTTATGAACAGCCAGGTTCCCTTGAGTTTTATGAACAGCCAGGCTCCTCCTGAGTTTTATGAACAGCCAGGCTCCTCCTGAGTTTATGAACAGCCAGGCTCCTCCTGAGTTTTATGAACAGCCAGGCTCCTCCTGAGTTTTATGAACAGCCAGGCTCCTCCTGAGTTTTATGAACAGCCAGGCTTCTCCTGAGTTTCTATGAAACAGCCAGGCTTCTCGTGAGTTCTATTAACAGCCAGATCCCCCTGAGTTTTATGAACAGCTAGGTTTCCCCCGAGTTTTATTAACAGCCAGGCTCCTCCTGAGTTTTATGAACAGCCTGGCTCCTCCTGAGTTTTATGAACAGCCAGGCTTCTCCTGAGTTTTATGAACAGCCAGGCTTCTCCTGAGTTCTATGAACAGCCAGCCTTCTACTGAGTTCTATTAACAGCCAGATTCCCCTGAGTTTTATGAACAGCCAGGTTCCCCTTGAGTTTAATGAACAGCCAGGCTCCTCCTGAGTTTTATTAACAGCCAGGCTCCTCCTGAGTTTTATGAACAGCCAGGTTTCCCTGAATTTATGAACAGCCAGGTTCCCCCTGGGTTTTATGAACAGTCAGATTCCCCCAGAGTTTTATGAACAGCCAGGTTCCCCCTGAGTTTTATGAACAGCCAGGCTCCTCCTGAGTTTTATGAACAGCCAGGCTCCTCCTGAGTTTAATGAACAGCCAGGCTCCTCCTGAGTTCTATTAACAGCCAGATCCCCCCTGAGTTTTATGAACAGCCAGGTTCCCCTTGAGGTTTTGTGAACAGCCAGGTTCCCCCTAAGTTTTATGAACAGCCAGGTCCCCCTGAGTTTTATGAACAGCCAGGTTCCCCCTGAGTTTTATGAACAGCCAGGTTCCTCCTGAGTTTTATGAACAGCCAGTCCCCTGAGGCTCCCCCTGAGTTTTATGAACAGTCAGGCTCCTCCTGAGTTTTATGAAAGCCAGGCTCCTCCTAGTTTTATGCTCAGCTCCTGAGTTTTATGAACAGCCAGGCTCCTCCTGAGTTTTATGAACAGCCAGGTTCCCCTGAGTTTTATGAACAGCCAGGTTCCCCCTGAGTTTTATGAACAGCCAGGTTCCCCCTGAGTTTTATGAACAGCCAGGTTCTCCCTGAGTTTTATGAACAGCCAGGCTCCTCCTGAGTTTTATGAACAGCCAGGTTCCCCCTGAGTTTTATGAACAGCCAGGTTCCCCTGAGTTTTATGAACAGCCAGGCTCCCCTGAGTTTTATGAACAGCCAGGCTCCCCCTGAGTTTTATGAACAGCCAGGCTTCTCCTGAGTTTTATGAACAGCCAGGCTCCTCCTGAGTTTTTATGAACAGCCAGGCTCCTCCTGAGTTTTATGAACAGCCAGGCTCCTCCTGAGTTTTATGAACAGCCAGGCTCCTCCTGAGTTTTATGAACAGCCAGGCTCCCCCCTGAGTTTTATGAACAGCCAGGTTCCCCTGAGTTTTTGAACAGCCAGGTTCCCCCTGAGTTTTATGAACAGCCAGGTTCCCCTGAGTTTGAACAGCCAGTTCCCCTGAGTTTTATGAACAGCCAGGTTCCCCTGAGTTTTATGAACAGCCAGGTTCCCCTGAGTTTTATGAACAGCCAGGTTCCCCTGAGTTTTATGAACAGCCAGGTTTCCCCTTGAGTTTTATGAACAGCCAGGTTCCCCCTGAGTTTTATGAACAGCCAGGCTCCTCCTGAGTTTTATGAACAGCCAGGCTCCTCCTGAGTTTTATGAACAGCCAGATCCCCTGAGTTTTATGAACAGCCAGGTCTCCCCCTGAGTTTTATGAACAGCCAGGTCCCCTGAGTTTTATGAACAGCCAGGTCCTCCTGAGTTTTTATGAACAGTCCAGATCCCTCCTGAGTTTTATGAACAGCCAGGTTCCCCCTGAGTTTTATGAACAGCCAGGTTCCCCCTGAGTTTTATGAACAGCCAGGCTCCTCCTGAGTTTTATGAACAGCCAGGCTCCTCCTGAGTTTTATGAACAGCCAGGCTCCTCCTGAGTTTTATGAACAGCCAGGCTCCTCCTGAGTTTTATGAACAGCCAGGCTCCTCCTGAGTTTTATGAACAGCCAGGCTTCTCCTGAGTTTTATGAACAGCCAGGCTCCTCCTGAGTTTTATGAACAGCCAGGCTCCTCCTGAGTTTTATGAACAGCCAGGCTCCCCCTGAGTTTTATGAACAGCCAGGCTCCTCCTGAGTTTTATGAACAGCCAGGCTCCTCCCTGAGTTTTATGAACAGCCAGGCTTCTCCTGAGTTTTATGAACAGCCAGTTTTCTCCTGAGTTTTCTATTAACAGCCAGGTTCCCCCTGAGTTTTATGAACAGCCAGGTTCCCCCTGAGTTTTATGAACAGCCAGGCTCCTCCTGAGTTTTATGAACAGCCAGGCTCCTCCTGAGTTTTATGAACAGCCAGGCTCCTCCTTTTATGAACAGCCAGGCTTCCCCTGAGTTTTATGAACAGCCAGGCTCCTCCTGAGTTTTATGAACAGCCAGGTTCCCCTGAGTTCTTTATGAACAGCCAGTTCCCCTGAGTTTTATGAACAGCCAGGTTCCCCCTGAGTTTTATGAACAGCCAGGCTCCTCCTGAGTTTTTATGAAACAGATAAAACAGCAGGCTCCTCCTGAGTTTTATGAACAGCCAGGCTCCCCCTGAGTTTTATGAACAGCCAGGTTCCCCCCTGAGTTTTATGAACAGCCAGGTTCCCCCTGAGTTTTATGAACAGCCAGGCTCTCCTGAGTTTTATGAACAGCCAGGCTCCTCCTGAGTTTTATGAACAGCCAGGCTCCTCCTGAGTTTTATGAACAGCCAGGCTTCTCCTGAGTTCTATGAACAGCCAGGTTCCCCTGAGTTTTATGAACAGCCAGGCTCCTCCTGAGTTTTATGAACAGCCAGGTTCCCCCTGAGTTTTATGAACAGCCAGGTTCCCCCTGAGTTTTATGAACAGCCAGGCTTCCCCTGAGTTTTATGAACAGCCAGGTTCCCCTGAGTTTTATGAACAGCCAGGCTTCCTCCTGAGTTTTATGAACAGCCAGGCTTCTCCTGAGTTTTATGAACAGCCAGGCTCCTCCTGAGTTTTATGAACAGCCAGGTTCACCCTGAGTTTTATGAACAGCCAGGCTCCTCCTGAGTTTTATGAACAGCCAGGCTCTCCTGAGTTTTATGAACAGCCAGGCTTCTCCTGAAGTTCTTATTAACAGCCAGATCCCCCCTGAGTTTTATGAACAGCCAGGTTCCCCCTGAGTTTTATGAACAGCCAGGCTTCCTCCTGAGTTTTATGAACAGCCAGGCTCCTCCTGAGTTTTTATGAACAGCCAGGCTTCTCCTGAGTTTTTTATGAACAGCCAGGCTTCTCCTGAGTTTTATTGAACTGCCAAGATTTTTTACAGCCTGAGTTTCTATGAACAGCCAGGTTCCCCCTGAGTTTTTATGAACAGCCAGGTTCCCCCTGAGTTTTTATGAACAGCCAGGTTCCCCCTGAGTTTTATTAACAACAGCCAGGCTCACTCCTGAGTTTTATGAACAGCCAGGGTTCTCCTGAGTTTTATGAACAGCCAGGTTCCCTCCTGAGTTTTTATGAACACGCCAGGCTCACTCCTGAGTTTTTATGAACAGTCCCAGGTTCTCCCCTGAGTTTTATGAACAGCCAGGTTCCATGAGTTTTATGAACAGCCAGGTTCCCCCTGAGTTTTATGAACAGCCAGGCTCCTCCTGAGTTTTATGAACAGCCAGGCTCCTCCTGAGTTTTATGAACAGCCAGGCTTCTCCTGAGTTTTATGAACAGCCAGGTTCCCCTGAGTTTTTATGAACAGCCAGTTTCCCCCTGAGTTTTATGAACAGCCAGGCTCCTCCTGAGTTTTATGAACAGCCAGGCTCCTCCTGAGTTTTATGAACAGCCAGGCTCCTCCTGAGTTTTATGAACAGCCAGGCTCCTCCTGAGTTCTATTAAGCCAGCCAGATCCCCCCTGAGTTTTATGAACAGCCAGGTTCCCCTGAGTTTTATGAACAGCCAGGTTCCTCCTGAGTTTTATGAACAGCCAGGCTCCTCCTGAGTTTTATGAACAGCCAGGTTCCCCCTGAGTTTTATGAACAGCCAGGTTCCTCCTGAGTTTTATGAACAGCCAGGCTCCTCCTGAGTTTTATGAACAGCCAGGTTCCCCCTGAGTTTTATGAACAGCCAGGCTCCTCCTGAGTTTTATGAACAGCCAGGCTCCTCCTGAGTTTTATGAACAGCTAGGCTCCTCCTGAGTTTTATGAAACAGCCAGGCTCCTAACAGCCAGAGTTTTATAACAGCCGGTTCTCCCTGAGTTTTGACAGGTTCCAGTCCCGCCTATTTTAGAACAGCCCAGGTTCCCCCTGAGTTTTATGAACAGCCAGGCTCCTCCTGAGTTTTATGAACAGCCAGGTTCCCCCTGAGTTTTATGAACAGCCAGGTTCCCCCTGAGTTTTATGAACAGCCAGGCTCCTCCTGAGTTTTATGAACAGCCAGGTTCCTCCTGAGTTTTATGAACAGCCAGGTTCCCCCTGAGTTTTATGAACAGCCAGGTTCCCCCTGAGTTTTATGAACAGCCAGGTTCCTCCTGAGTTTTATGAACAGCCAGGTCCTCCTGAGTTTTATGAACAGCCAGGTCCCCCTGAGTTTTATGAACAGCCAGGCTCCCCCTGAGTTTTATGAACAGCCAGGCTCCTCCTGAGTTTTATGAACAGCCAGGTTCCTCCTGAGTTTTATGAACAACCAGGTCTCCACCTGAAGTTTTATGAACAGCCAGTCCCCTTGAGATTTTATGAACAGCCAGGTTTCCCCTGAGTTTTATGAACAGCCAGGTTCCCCCTGAGTTTTATGAACAGCCAGGTTCCTCCTGAGTTTTATGAACAGCCAGGCTCCTCCTGAGTTTTATGAACAGCCAGGTTCCCCCTGAGTTTTATGAACAGCCAGGTTTCCCCCTGTGTTTTTATGAACAGCCAGGTCCCCCTGAGTTTTTTATTAACAGTCAGATCCCCCTGAGTTTTATGAACAAGCTCAGGTTTCCCCTGAGTTTTTATGAACAGCCATAGGTATCCCCCTGAGTTTTATGAACAGCCAGGTCCCCCTGAGTTTTATGAACAGTTCCCCCGGATTTATGACAGCCCAGATCCTCGGCTGAGTTTTATGAACAGCCAGGTCCCCCTGAGTTTTATGAACAGCCAGGTTCCCCCTGAGTTTTATGAACAGCCAGGCTCCTCCTGAGTTTTATGAAACAGCCAGGCTCCTCCTGAGTTTTATTGAACAGCCAGCTCCCCTGAGTTTTATGAACAGCCGCTCTCCTTGATTTTTATGAACACCGGTTCCCCTGAAATTTTATGAACAGCCAGGCTCCCCCTGAGTTTTATGAACACCAGGTCCCCCTGAGTTTTATGAACAGCCAGGCTCCTCCTGAGTTTTATGAACAGCCAGGCTCCCTCCTGAGTTTCTATGAACACAACCCCCCCATGGTTTACTGAACAGCCTGAGAGTTTTATGAAACAGCCAGGCTCCTCCTGAGTTTTATGAACAGCCAGGCTTCCTCCTGAGTTTTATGAACAGCCAGGCTCCTCCTGAGTTTTATGAACAGCCAAGGCTCCTCCTGAGTTTTATGAACAGCCAAGGCTCTCACTCCTGAGTTCTATTAACAGCCAGATTCCCCTGAGTTTTATGAACAGCCAGGTTCCCCCTGAGTTTTATGAACAGCCAGGCTCCTCCTGAGTTTTATGAACAGCCAGGCTCCTCCTGAGTTTTATGAAACAGCCAGGCTTATCCCCTGAGTTTTTATGAAACAGCCAGGCTCCCCCTGAGTTTTATGAACAGCCAGGCTCCTCCTGAGTTTTATGAACAGCCAGGCTCCCTCCTGAGAGTTTATGAAACAGCCAGGTTTCCCCCCTGGAGTTTTATGAAATAGCCAGGCTTTCCTGAGTTTTATTGAACAGCCAGGCTCCTCCTGAGTTTTATGAACAGCCAGGCTCCTCCTGAGTTTTATGAACAGCCAGGCTCTTCCTGAGTTTTATGAACAGCCAGGCTCCCTTCCTGAGTTTTATGAACAGCCAGGCTTCCCCTGAGTTTTTATGAACAGCCAGGCTCGCCTGAGTTTTCCCCGTCTGAGTTTATGAACAGCCAGGATCCCCCCTGAGTTTTATGAACAGCCAGGTTCCCCTGAGTTTTTATGAACAGCCAGGTTCCACCCTTGTGTTTTATGAAAACAGCCAGGTTTCCACCTAAGTTTTATGAACAGCCAGGTCCCCCTGAGTTTTTCATGAACAGCCAGGTTCCCCCTGAAGTTTTATGAACAGCCAGGTTTCACTTCCTTGAGTTTTTTTGAACAGCCAGGTTCCCCCTAAGTTTTTATAAACAGCCAGGTCCCCCTGAGTTTTATGAACAGCCAGGCCTCCTTCTGAGTTTTATGAAACAGCCAGGCTCCTTCTGAGTTTTATGAACAGCCAGGTTCCCCCTGAGTTTTATGAATCAGCCAGGCTCCTCCTGAGTTTTATGAACAGCCAGGCTTCCTCCCCTGAGTTCTATTAACAGTCAGATCCCCCTGAGTTTTATGAAACAGCTAGGTTCCCCCCTGGAGTTTTTATGAACAGCCCAGGTCCCCCTGAGTTTTATGAACAGCCAGGTCCCCCTGAGTTTTATAAACAGTTAGAATCCTCCTGAGTTTTAATGAACAGCCCAGGCTCCTCCTTAGTTTTATGAACAGCCAGGTTCCCCTGAGTTTTAATGAACAGCCAGGTTCACCCTGAGTTTTATGAACAGCCAGGCTCCTCCTGAGTTTATGAACAGCCAGGATTATTCAGCTTCTCCCTGAGTTTTATGAACAGCCAGGCTCCTCCTGAGTTTTATGAACAGCCAGGCTCCTCCTGAGTTTTATGAACAGCCAGGCTTCCTCCTGAGTTTTATGAACAGCCAGGCTTCCTCCTGAGTTTTATGAACAGCCCAGGCTTCTCCTGAGTTTTATGAACAGCCAGGCTCCTCCTGAGTTTTATTAACAGCCAGGATCCCCCCCTGAGTGTTTTTTATGAACAGCTAGGCTCTCCCCCTGAGTTTTATGAACAGCCAGGCTCCTCCTGAGTTTTATGAACAGCCAGGCTCCTCCTGAGTTTTTATGAAACAGCCAGGCTTCTCCTGAGTTTTATGAACTAGCCAGGCTCCTCCTGAGTTTTATGAACAGCCAGGCCCCTTTTTCCTGAGTTACTTTATAACAGCCAGGATACTCCTCCTGAGTTTTATGAACAGCCAGGTTCCCCCTGAGTTTTATGAACAGCCAGGTTCTCCTCCTGAGTTTATGAACAGCCAGGGTCTCCTCCTGAGTTTTATGAACAACAGCCAGGTTCCCCTTAGTTTTTTATGAACAGCCAGGTTCCCTGAGTTTTATGAACAGTCAGGCTCCCCTGAGTTTTATGAAACAGCCAGGCTCCCCCTGAGATTTTATGAACAGCCAGGCTCCTCCTGAGTTTTATTGAACAGCCAGGCTCCCCCTGAGTTTTTATGAACAGCCAGGTTTCCCCTGAGTTTTATGAACAGCCAGGCTCTCCTGAGTTTTATGAACAGCCAGGCTCCTCCTGAGTTTTATGAACAGCCAGGCTTTCCTCCTGAGTTTTTATGAACAGCCAGGCTTCTCCTGAGTTTTATGAACAGTCAGGCTCCTCCTGAGTTTTATTAACAGGCAGGATCCTCCTGAGTTTTATGAACAGCCAGGGCTCCCCCTGAGTTTTTATGAACAGCCAGGATCCTCCTGAGTTTTATGAACAGCCAGGTTCCTCCTGAGTTTTATGAACAGCCAGGTTCTCCTCTTGAGTTTTATGAACAGCCAGGCTCCTCCTGATGTTTTATGAACAGCCAGGCTCCCCCTGAGTTTTTATGAACAGCCAGGCTCCTCCTGAGTTTTATGAACAGCCAGGCTTCTCCTGAGTTTTTATGAACAGCCAGGCTTCTCCTGAGTTTTATGAACAGCCAAGGCTCCTCCTGAGTTTTATGAACATCCAGGCTCCTCCTGAGTTTTATGAACAGCCAGGGCTCCTCCTGAGTTTTATGAACAGCCAGGCTTCCTCCTGAGTTTTATGAACAGCCAGGCCTTCCCCCTGAGTTTTATGAAACAGCCAGAACTCCTCCTCCTGAGTTTATGAACAGCCAGGCTTCCTCCTGAGGATTTTTTATGAACAACAGCCAGGTTCCCCCTGAGTTTTTATGAACAGCCAGGTTCCCCCTGAGTTTTATGAACAGCCCAGGCTCCTCCTGAGTTTTATGAACAGAAGGCTCCTCTCCTAGAGTTTTTATGAACATCCAGGTTTTCCCCCTGATTTTTATGAACAGCCAGTTCCCCCTGAGTTTTATGAACAGCCAGGTTCCCCCTGAGTTTTGATGAACAGCCAGGTTCCCCCTGAGTTTTTATGAACAGCCAGGCTCCTCCCTGAGTTTTATGAACAGCCAGGCTCCTCTGAGTTTTATGAAACAGCCAGTTTTTGAACAGCCCCCCCTGAGTTTTTTATGAACAGCCAGGTTCCCCCTGAGTTTTATGAACAGCCAGGTTCCCCTGAGTTTTATGAACAGCCAGGATCCCCCCTGAGTTTTTATGAACAGCCAGGTTCCCCCCTGAGTTTTATGAAACAGCCAGGTTCCCCCTGAGTTTTATGAACAGCCAGGCTCCTCCTGAGTTTTTATGAACAGCCAGGCTCCTCCTGAGTTTTCTATGAACAGCCAGATCCCCCCCTGAGTTTTATGAACAGCCAGGTTCCCCCTGAGTTTTATGAACAGCCAGGTCCCCCTGAGTTTTATGAACAGCCAGGCTCCCCCTGAGTTTTTATGAACAGCCAGGCTCCTTCTGAGTTTTATGAACAGCCAGGCTCCTCCTGAATTTTATGAACAGCCAGCTTCTCCCTGAGTTTTATGAACAGCCAGGCTCCTCCTGAGTTTTATGAACAGCCAGCTCCCCCTGAGATTTTATGAACAGCCAGGCTCCCCCTGAGTTTTATTGAACAGCCAGGCTCCTCCTGAGTTTTTATGAACAGCCAGGTCCCTCCTGAGTTTTATGAACAGCCAGGCTCCTCCTGAGTTTTATGAACAGCCAGGCTCCCTCCTGAGTTTTATGAACAGCCAGGTTCTCCCCTGAGTTTTATGAACAGCCAGGCTCCCCCTGAGTTTTATGAACAGCCAGGCTCCTCCTGAGTTTTATGAACAGCCAGCTCCTCCCAGTCCCTAGTTTATGACAGCCTTCTCCTGAGTTTTATGAACAGCCAGCGTCCCTCCTGAGTTTTATGAACAGCCAGGCTCCCCCTGAGTTTTATGAACAGCCAGGCTCCTCCTAGTTTATGAACAGCCAGGCTTCTCCCCTGAGTTTTATGAACAGCCAGGCTTCTCCTGAGTTTTATGAACAGCCAGGCTCCCTCCTGAGTTTTATTGAACAGCCAGTTCCTCCCTGAGTTTTATGAACAGCCAGGTTCCCCCTGAGTTTTATGAACAGCCAGGTTTCCTCCTGAGTTTTATGAACAGCCAGGCTTCTCCTGAGTTTCCCCCTGAGTTTTATGAACAGCCAGGCTCCCCCTGAGTTTTATGAACAGCCAGGCTCCTCCTGAGTTTTATGAAGCAGCCAGGTTCTCCCCTGAGTTTTATGAACAGCCAGGCTCCTCCTGAGTTTTATGAACAGCCAGGCTCCTCCTGAGTTTTATGAACAGCCAGGGTCTCCTGAGTTTTATGAACAGCCAGGTTCCCCTGAGTTTTATGAACAGCCAGGCTCCTCCTGAGTTTTATGAACAGCCAGGTCCCCCTGAGTTTTATGAACAGCCAGGCTCCTCCTGAGTTTTATGAACAGCCAGGCTTCCTCCTGAGTTTTATGAACAGCCAGGCTCCCCCTGAGTTTTATGAACAGCCAGGTTCCCCCTGAGTTTTATGAACAGCCAGGTTCCCCTTGAGTTTTTATGAACAGCCAGGTTCCCCTGAGTTTTATGAACAGCCAGGTTCCCCCTGAGTTTTATGAACAGCCAGGCTCCTCCTGAGTTTTATGAACAGCCAGGCTCCTCCTGTTTTATAACAGCCAGATCCCCTGAGTTTTATGAACAGCCAGGTTCCCCCTTGAGTTTTATGAACAGCCAGGTTCCCCCTGAGTTTTATGAACAGCCAGGTTCCCCCTGAGTTTTTATGAACAGCCAGGTTCCCCCTGAGTTTTATGAACAGCCAGGTTCCCCCTGAGTTTTATGAACAGCCAGCTCCTCCTGAGTTTTATGAACAGCCAGGTTCCCCTGAGTTTTATTGAACAGCCAGATCCCCCTGAGTTTTATGAACAGCCAGGTTCTCCCTGAGTTTTATGAACAGCCAGGCTCCTCCTGAGTTTTATGAACAGCCAGGTTCCCCCTGAGTTTTATGAACAGCCAGGTTCTCCCTGAGTTTTATGAACAGCCAGGTCCGTCCTGAGTTTTATGAACAGCCAGGCTCCTCCTGAGTTTTATGAACAGCCAGGCTCCTCCTGAGTTTTATGAACAGCCAGGCTCCTCCTGAGTTTTATGAACAGCCAGGCTCCTCCTGAGTTTTATGAACAGCCAGGCTCCTCCTGAGTTTTATGAACAGCCAGGCTCCCCTGAGTTTTATGAACAGCCAGGTCCCCCTGAGTTTTATGAACAGCCAGCTTCCCTGAGTTCTATGAACAGCCAGCTTCCCTGAGTTCTATAACAGCCAGATCCCCCCTGAGTTTTATGAACAGCCAGGTTCCCCCTGAGTTTTATGAACAGCCAGCTCCCCCTGAGTTTTATGAACAGCCAGGTTTCCCCTGAGTTTTATGAACAGCCAGGTTCCCCTGAGTTTTATGAACAGCCAGGCTTCTCCTGAGTTTTATGAACAGCCAGTTTCCCCCTGAGTTTTATGAACAGCCAGGTTCCCCTGAGTTTTATGAACAGCCAGGTCCCCCTGAGTTTTATGAACAGCCAGGTTCCCCCTGAGTTTTATGAACAGCCAGGTCCCCCTGAGTTTTATGAACAGCCAGGTTTCCCCTGAGTTTTATGAACAGCCAGGTTCCCCCTGAGTTTTATGAACAGCCAGGGTTCCTCCTGAGTTTTATGAACAGCCAGGCTCCTCCTGAGTTTTATGAACAGCCAGGTTCCCCCTGAGTTTTATGAACAGCCAGGCTCCTCCTGAGTTTTATGAACAGCCAGGCTCCTCCTGAGTTTTATGAACACTAGGCTCCTCCTGAGTTTTATGAACTACCAGGCTCCTCCTGAGTTCTATGAACAGCCAGATCCCCCCTGAGTTTTATGAACAGCCAGGTTCCCCCTGAGTTTTATGAACAGCCAGGCGTCCCCTGAGTTTTATGAACAGCCAGGTTCCCCCTGAGTTTTATGAACAGCCAGGTTCCCCCTGAGTTTTATGAACAGCCAGGTTCCCCCTGAGTTTTTTTAACAGCCAGGTTCCCCTAGTTTTATGCAGGTTCCCCTGAGTTTTATGAACAGCCAGGCTCCTCCTGAGTTTTATGAACAGCCAGGCGTCTCCTGAGTTTTATGAACAGCCAGGTTCCCCCTGAGTTTTATGAACAGCCAGGCTCCTCCTGAGTTTTATGAACAGCCAGGCTCCTCCTGAGTTTTATGAACAGCCAGGTTCCCCCTGAGTTCTTTGAACAGCCAGGTTCACCCTGAGTTTTATGAACAGCCAGGCGTCTCTGAGTTTTATTAACAGCCAGGTTCTCCCTGAGTTTTATGAACAGCCAGGTCCCCCTGAGTTTTATGAACAGCCAGGTTCTCCCTGAGTTTTATGAACAGCCAGGTCCCCTTGCGTTTTATGAACAGCCAGGCTCCTCCTGAGTTTTATGAACAGCCAGGCTCTTCCTGAGTTTTATGAACAGCCAGGTTCCCCCTGAGTTTTATGAACAGCCAGGTGTCTCCTGAGTTTTATGAACAGCCAGGCGTCTCCTGAGTTTTATGAACAGCCAGGTTCCCCCTGAGTTTTATGAACAGGCAGGCTCCTCCTGAGTTGTATGAACTACCAGGCTCCTCCTGAGTTCTATTAACAGCCAGATCCCCCCTGAGTTTTATGAACAGCCAGACTCCCCCTGAAAGCGTGTGTAAATGTATGTTTTAGGAAGCTGCTGTATATTCATATCTCCATGTACGTAATACGGAAACTTTTTTCCATGTTTTTACTACTATCCCACTGACGCTTGTCACTTAGCTAGTAACATTGTACCGACAATGGGCAATACAATCGTCCTATTCCCTTTATGCTCGGCGCTTAGTGGTACAGGAAACTATCACCATTATATTCAATAGCGTGTCTCGACCAGGCGACAGAACCCTAAGCTAGGTTCCTAGCAAACCCGTACAGACTAATCAAATAAACACTAGAAGCAGTGGAAGGGTCTAAATCATGGTCACTGAAAGGGTCTAGAGACGAGGTAAAAGAGACAGCTATCAAACACACGTGGAGATGAACAGCAGGGGAGACCTCATGTGTAAAGATAGAAGCAGTGCCCGAACCAGGGATACCAAGGACGGCAAGGAACCAACATGGGAGGACGTCCAAGAAATTGTCAAGAAGCCAGATCTGGATCAGCACCCGGGCCCAGTGGAATTCCTTATAAGGTCTATAGGAACTGTCCGAAGATTTTAAGTCACCTGTGGGAGATACTCTAAGTCAAATGGAGGAAAGGAAAGATTCCTTCTTGCTGGCAAAAGGTTGAGGGCTGCTTCGTACCGAAGAAAGACAACTCTGTTTGTTTCAATCCGTTTCAGGCCATCTCGTTACTGACTGTAGAAGAGAAGATATTTTTTTCTCTCATAATTGACAGGGCTATCCTGCGGTCCCTACCCCAGTAAAAGATAGCTCGCGTGCGCTGACAATGACGTCATTTATACATGCGGAGACTAGTGTCGAGGTCGTCATGTATTTTCCTGAATTTTTCTTTACACCATGGGAGAAAAATAATCAAACATGGGTCTGTCAAGTAGACAAGGATATCGCAACCATCGTGAAAGATTTTGACCGCCAACCTATTTGACAGACCCTTGTAAGATTCTATTACTCTAGAGACTGAAAACATACATGACAGAGAACCAGTATATTGATGCATCGGTACAGAAGGAAGGATTAAATTGATTCTCACGATGCGTAAAACTTACCAGAAGTCACGCAATTAATCGTAATGGATATGAATATGATCATCCGAGCTGGAGAAAGGGAGACAAGAGGCCCAAAGATATCCAGTAACATCAGGCAGCCTCCAAACAGAGGCTTTATGGATGATCTGACCATCACTACAGACACCCACGTTCAGACCAGATGGATACTGACAGCCCTAGAGGAAACAGCAACTTGGACAAGAATGACCTTCAAACCTAAGTCAAGATCCCTGATAACAAGGAAGTAACCAGGAGAGGAGATATCAACAACAAAAGGAAATCCCATCAAATGCCTGGGAAAGTGGTTTGACGAATCACTCAGACAAAAAAGTAGCATCAGAAGGAGCGAAAATCAGGTCCAAGAAGGGATGAGAAGCATAGATTAAATTGTCTCCGAGGGAAATCCAAAGCCAGGATGTAACAGCATAGCCTGGCCTGATACTCTATGATACCGCAACTTCAACGGTGGAGAGGATGGTGAGTATCATCAATCGGCACCTAAGGAGGTGGTTGGGAGTCCCTCCAAGCTTTACGGCAGTAGGCTTATACAGCAGATACGGTTTGTTAGGGAAGGTGAAACAAGAACATCCAGATCTGAGAAATGAACCAGAAGTATCAGCCAGGCAGGGGACTGAAGGCTGACTCTCATCCAGAGATTAAGTTTTCCGGATATTGTTCCCTCCAACCGGACCGTGATATGATGTCTTTGTCACCAAGAAGGAAGAACAATCGTCACCAACGAATTAACAGTCCCATGGGAGGAAAGGTGCAAATGAAAGGAAGAGGACTAAGTATGAGGCACTGCTGATGGAATACAGGGAACGGGGCTGGCAGACATGGAACGACTCCGTTGCGCTTATATGCAGAGTCTTCCCTGCAGTCTCTGTCGAGAATGTTTTCTATGTAAGGGTTACTAGCAGGACCAGCAAGGCACCAATGCAGAGGATGGCAGCAGGGGTGGTTGTAGATGAAGGGCACCAGTACCGACTGATCATCATGTGGAACCGAGAGTGTACCGAAACAAGAGTCGAAACACGCAGTGAGGGATGGCTTCGGCTGAGGAAGTCGGCGGTGCTGCAGTATATCACCACAGCTATATATAGATATTTATAATTTATACAGAGTGGACGACCTGTGATCTCTACAACGGATGGGATTGACATATGAGAAGGTTAGGTGAGAACACCCAGAGTCAGTCCGGAAGTAGGACACACTATTGACCCGTGGTCAAACATCATATATAGAGCTACCGCAAAGTAACCACAGGCTCATGTTTACCGCTATCGTGGATCAACTAGGAATTACATCTCACTACAGATACGGTGTTAAGTTTCTTTTTATTCCGATGCTAAGGACAAAAGGGCAAGATTAAATCATGCAGTTGCTTTTAATTCCTGTTGGGTAATATTTTACCTTTTATACAATCGCTAAAGTTTACGAGGTAATCAGCACAGCACACAAATCTTCAAGCAGGTATATATACACATATCGTAGATAATTTTAGGATAACGCAGGCTATACACACACAGCTGCTATCAGGCTATGGTCTTGGAAAGGTCATAACACTTACAGCTGATACCACTTAAACTGGCCCGGTGTAAAGCTGACAATGGACCCCGAATGCCTTTTAATATGGAGCACGCCTTTGAATATGGAGCATGCCTTTGAAAATTGGCAGCTTCAAGACCATCATGGCATGACGTCTGAATTATTCACCTACAGATGTTGTGTGGTTACTGTCACCCAGAACTGATAAGGTTACGGCAGGAAAACCTAAATAAATCACACTTTTGACCCTCACTTACACGGTGGTCAGATAGACTGGTGGATTAGGGAAAGCCCGGGGGGAATAACATCAATGTTATCGCGAATTCGAACAAGTCAGTCAATAAATGTATATATTTACATTTTCATTGTAACTATATAAACTAAACGTACAGTAGTTGGCGTTCACCAGTGCATGAAATATCATCTTTTTATTTAGACGCCATCATCATAAATGTGACGTCACAATTGTCGTTTGTGGTTGGGTGATAACTGAAAATCTCTCATTTTTTTCTTTTGTTTTAAAGGACCTCTTTCACGAACAATGGAAATTTGCCCACGAACCAATTTTATTAAAACTAAATGTTACATGTAGCAACATTAATGCAAACCCTTGAAATACGTTTAAAAAATTCAAAAGGTCCCAGGGGCCTGTGCTGAGGCCAAATTAATGTTGCCCAGTAGAGGTGTACGACAGCGTTCCCTTTTTGATCCAAAAAGGTATCAAAATAATGTTTTATGTCATAAAACTGTATTATTTTCTGAAGAGTATAAATAATTACATATTATGATCACAAATATATAGGCAAAATGTGACAAATAAAATTTTGGCTACATTTTAAAGACAGAAAATATCGAAATTTTGGGTGTTATTTTCGGCCATGTCAATTATTAACAATGGCAATTCACCCACTTCAATCTTAAAATTGAGAAAACAAAGAAAGTAATTGCTTAATCTTATTTAATACTCATTAGTTACGTTAAATGTAAAGTAATATATGATTTTATAACCTATATATTGTAGAATAATCAAAATATTGAATCACAATAACAAAGTATTTCGGAATTTTTAGGGCATTATCGTTCACTTTTCAAGCTAGATAATGATTTCAACTGCAATATATGTATAATGTTGTTGTTTTTCAAAATATTGTGCTTTCAAAGTGTTGGCAATGGCATCAAATCACACCATTACATACAAGTTTTTGTTTAAAAAAAAAAAACATAGACAAATTGATTTTTTTTTTCGTTCAAAATTGTATTAATTTTACTATATTAAGTATTTCTTAGCAGTTTAATATTTAGATTGTTCAGAACATGTTGTGATCAATCAACTGAAGTTTGATTTCGAGTTTTTTTCATTTTTTTCAGAATTTTCATGAATTCCATATAGATTAACTAAGAGTTGTGTTTTTCAGTTCAAAAAACAACAGTATCTTTTATGGTTAATGAAACAGTCAAAAGTTTTTGAGGTCCATAGTTTTATTTTTCATAATTAGCTTTGTGTATCGTAAACACATCATACTTGAAAGTGCATACAACACAATAGTGCATATCCAAATACAATCCAACGGCGCCCCAAACCGTGCACTCAAATCTGAATTCCGGGTAATAACACTTGTATCTTTTACGGAAAGTTGTTTAGTAATACAATCTCCATTATAATTCACAACCTACATAATCAGATATTTATAATGTCCGCCCCAGGAAATGCTTTCCGACATGAAGTGTTATCGTAAATAAAAAATTATAACTAACAGCCAAACATTCGTTTTAGTTCTATCTAATCTCTGCGTCATCACATAAACCCATGGCATAAACTGATTAACTATTATGTCCTATCAACAATGTAAAGTACTGTAAATAGATATTTCCCATTCAATTCATATCTAAATCTACATCCAGAATGTCAATTCCTTCCGTAGCAATATGGCACTTAAATTATACTCTAACCATACAAGAAATTGTATATGAACTGCCAACCATTGACCGCCGCATAAAGACACAAGCTCAGACATCTTTATATTTCTAATAAAATTAACCGTCAAATGTAATAAGAAGTATTATCGTTAAAATTAAATGCAAATAGATTGTGTTTTAGGTGTAAAACTGCGATAACCCTTTAATCATTAAAACCGAATGGTACAGTGGAACAATTGAAGTGTTTACACTCGACGATTAACCGAAATGACGCAATTTCAATCACAAAATCAAACCATCATTATACCAACAAGATAAACGGTTCCATTAGTGATTGTGTTTCACAAATTCAACAATCTTAAATGACAGTACGAATTTTGATTAAAAGGAACGCACGGTAAACACAACAATTTAACCATGTGCAAACACTTAAAACTTGCAGTAAACATAAAAGTATCATGAACCAATAAATAACTTTGACATCAATAACTCAGGAAAATCAATTAAGGATACATTTGATGTTGACAAATAGATTCAAATATTTATATTCACCCAATTAAAAAATTAAAATTTCTATGTAACCCTTACAAAAATAAATAACAATTAATAAAATTTAGGGATAAGGATATTTCGTCAACAACAAAAAGGATTTTTCAAGTGACAACACAACTCCCAAAGGCTAATTTAAGTACTAAGACAGAACAAATTACGTTCTTCAAAAGAAAATGACAATCAACTTAGGTAAACCAAACCTCATTTAACATTTTAATTCCATGCGCCGAAATGACGACCATGCAATTTCGATTTTTCTGGGTCTTTTAAATCGCCTGTAGCCATAGATTTTATTTAAATGTTAAACCTACATATTTGCCATAAAAAAATTCATTTAAATTTCAGAACAAATAATCCAGTTTATGAGACAACCTAAATTATTAGCTGAAACCCTTTTGAAATCAAAAATAACCTCTATGTCAGGAACCATGCAGGGCCATTATTTAATTCCCACATCATTACAGGACATGGAATGGCACTCCTTTTGAAATTGACAAAAATATTTAATATGAAATACTGACTAAACAGCATCCCAATAATTATAATATTTAATGAAAATGGGTAAATCCTGGGCAATTTTCCACAGGTGGCTGTATCAAACCCCCCCTCCCCCCACACTATAAATTGTTCCCCCACACGGGTTTACATGTTAAAGCCACCCCCCCAAATGTTTTCCCCCTTAGGTGATTATTCAATTTTACAATCACAAGATTAAAAATGTTGTAGTTCTTAATGTTTCCTGGTATATCCCCGAATTATTTATGTTCAAAACCGGGCTGAACCGTTATAAAGTTGAATCGTTTCGTTATTCATTGCCCCCTATTAACGTTCAGAAAACTGTACCTTATTGGATATTTCCATGTTTGTAAGGGATGCTTGAGCAGCCGTATACAAGAACGAAACTAATGATGGAAACGGTATAAATCCCATGTAAATGCTTCCAAGTCCCACAGGGTTTATGATCTCTTATTACTCCAATTAAGGCCTTGTTCAACCTAAAAATGTTCCAAATCTCCCCCCAATGAAACACTTCCACAAAGGAAGGCCCTAACCTAAATAAATCAATTTCTTAGGTTATCTGTAATCAACGTAAAAAACATTTAAGGTTTGAGCACAAATTTTTCCCGGTTTAAGATCCACCGTCATGTCAGAGTCGAAAATGACTTAAGTAATGTTATCAATCGCAAACCCCCGACCTGATAGTCCCACCTAGTCATGGTCAGATATATATAACTGTCTTATAAATCTATATATTGACGAATTTTTATAATCACCTGTGCACATAAGTCCTAACCCCGGGTTTATGTATGAAATTCCTGTTGACATGGTATATTCCCGTTCGAAAACCGATCTTGAACCTATATTTTCAGAAGAATTCAAGTTGTTTAATTCCTATGAATAGAATAATATTTAAAAAGTTATTTCCAGTTCGGAAAAAAAATTTCCTTTTATTGTGCTTCATTTTCTGGTATGATTAAACAAATCACCCAAAAATGTTGAATCAAAATTTTATATGTGTTTCCCCTATTACGATTTTAAAAAACATGACATTTTCGTGTTGACCTATAAATACGATTGTAGCATGTGAGTAACAAAACTAAAAACAAAAAACAATGCCTGCTCAATTCCGGATCACCACTATGTTTTCAACAATCGAAATTCGCATAAAAATGAGATTAAACATTGACACGCTTCGAGATAATAAATGAAATATCGACATTGAACAAAAATTCATAGCTTCATACAAATCAATAAGACAGGTTTAAATATTGAAAAACTTATTTAATAGAAATTACAAGAAATCGTGGAATGAATATTTTTTAACTGAACCTGTAAAACACTTTGTCCATTGATCTTTTTTTTATAGTTATATCCATCGTACGATTTCTAATCTAAATTCCAAACTATAAAACAATTCAAGAAAACATGTAATTCTTACGGATTCAACTACAGTTTGCGCAAATACGTGAAATGAAATTTTTACAACATATTTGAGTTTATCGATAACAAAAACTATCAGATATGCTAGTACATTGTATCTGAACGGCACATCTGAACAACAATATTGTCGTCATCAAATTAACAGCATCGGTTAGATAAAATGAAGCTCTGAGCTCAATGACAACAATGGATAAATGAAGAATTGACTAACACATGAGTATAATCGACAAATTTCAATCGTACAATATAGGTCATCGTACATTAAAAATTAACTTTTAACAGTAATATATTATTCTAGCATATTCCCACAGATAACCAGGACACATGGTACATACCGTGCAATCTTCAAAAGTGTTCGGCAGTAAACCAACATTTAGTATAAAAATCAAGTACAAACTTTTGATATTAGTGGTTACAACAAACCTGTCACTGACCTTGAAAAGTTTATTTCGGATCACTTGCTGAAGACAATATATGTTACTAGGGATATCGTTTACAATTCAGTGCTAATTATATTCTGTACATGAATAAAATTTAAAATTGAAATGATTATTCGTACTTGAAACATGATAATCTTGCAAATGGTTCTTAGTGCCGTTCACCTAATTATTCAGACCGCTAGGGTTTCACATGTGACGGCAATGAAAATCCTTTTTGAGATTGTTATGAACCATGTAGCAGTATGATAATGAATATTTGTTTCAGTAACGAAAAGTGTTTTAAGTGTTAAGGCAATAGCTTAAAAGCGATATATTCACCTAAATGTTACAATGTTAGTAAAATATGAATGTCTAAAACAAATGACTGTTCGATACATAAAATCAAATATATAAACATTTTAATTCCGGATTTGTAACCCACGAATTGCATTCCAATGAACATTTAGTGCTAACATAAAATCAAATTAGAATTATGGTCTAATTAATGCAAATTGTAAGCAAAAAAAAAATACAGCAAAATGTCCTTTCAAATTTTTTAAATATTCAAAAACAAGTAGGAAAGCACCAATTTTCCATGATAAATAAGTACATTTTTAGCATAAATAAATACAAACTGAAAGTATTTTAATTGTGAATTATTTAAAAATTTTAATTGTTAAATCAAAAATAAGTCACAACAGGTGTGCGTGATTTAAACGTTTCGCTGACTTATACAGGTCCAAAAGTACTATTCAGTAGGCAAGAAAAATTTAATACACCAAGGTGTTATGCCACCATTGAAGATGTATTGAAATTGATGTAACACATTTGAATCCAATCGATTTTTTCAGAAAACCTGCACATAATAGCATAACTGTGAATTGTGACCACGATGCACATTTTAAAACACTTATTCAACCTTTCAGTCATAGTATATCCTTGTTGTTTGAAAACGGTTAACATAAAATGACATGACCGTAAAACCTTCAAGTTAAAACAAATAAAACATCAGTAATGCTAAAAGTTAAAACAAAGCAACTGTGACCTTGTAAGGAAGATTCATTTTAAATAACTTATAATTTACAAAATTGCTTGGATGTCTGAAATTAACAGGAGTCAGAATAAAAAATGTATTGAAATCTCATTAACTAATATACGTGAAGAGCTTAGTTCCTGAAAACTTAAAAACCACTGTATACCACTTGGAAATGTTTAATAAAATGTACGACAAATTTAATAAGAAAAAATTCAACTACTGTAATTAGGTTCGCCAAAAATTGAACATTAGGCATTTAGCTGTTTTGAAAGCCTGCAAAAGTTATATATAAACATGTCCAATTTTCGTTTATGAGGCCAAAATTTACATCAATAGGGAAGGAGCAAACAACATTTAACCATATTGATCTTCAGGAAAACTAAAACGCTTAAAGGAACTGCGAAGATTGTACGTTCTAAACTAAACCCCACATTTGTTTTAGAAAATCCGAATATTCAAAAATAAAGGTAGAAGTGTTCAAAAAAGTATACGAGCAAATTTAAGATCAGTTGGAGTGAGTCATAAAAAAAGATGTTAATGACAGTCCAACACCTAGACTTTGTGAAACTAAGACTGGCAATCTCTTACGCCAAAAATGCCCCAAATGGGATGATACCTATCTGTTATTGAGGACAAATATAACAGGCTTGTGAAATATACAATGTATTCGAAATGCCAGCAACTTGCAATTGGCATAACGTCTTGTCCAGATGATATTTATGAATCACAACTTAAGCCCATTGCAAAAGTACCCATTCTGAAAATTAACTGAAGACAAAATAGACATTCATGGATGCTTGTTACTACCCGAAATATATTACACAGGTGGATAATCATCCATATACAAAGCAAATAATGCTTCTGGAATTACTAAATACAAATATCATGTACAGTTAAAAAAAAACATATTAAAAAACATTGCATATAACATCATTGTATTAACCTCTAAGAAAATCAACCTTGCGTTAGATACGTACCATCAGAATTACACATATATTTATCATTTGGTTTGTCAAACCACTAATCCAACCCAAACCATCCACGTACAATATAGGTTGAACTAATTGGTACCAGATTCATTCAAATGTACACTCCAATAATGTTCAACATGACAAGATTAATACTAAAATCGATTTTTATTTGGAAAAATTAAATTTACTTCTAATTAGACCACAGTTGTTACTTTTTCAAACTAAATTTCAGCTTCCTATGGTGGCAGGATTACGGCCATCTCGTGGTTGTTTGTGAATGTCGCCATTGAAATTCCGTGTTGTCGAAATGTCGAGTTGTCGCGGTCTAATAAAACTGCCAACCCGAGATTTAACAGTTAAAATGTCGACTTGTCGCGTTTTCGAACCGCGAAAGTCGACAACATACAAGAGGACCAAGTCGACAACACGAAAGTCGACATTTCAAAAGTAATTAGCGCGTACAGATAATCGTGATTGTCGCGGTAAATTCGTGGTAATGTCAGACTTGTACTTCAACATGTACATTGACGAGTTGTCTGTTTGACTTGTCGTGACTTGAGGCGAGTTGTCGGACTTGTCGCTAAATCCTCTTTCATGGGCGCACAAATCATATGAAATAGCCATATCTTTGAATATAGAAAACTGAAGTCAGTGCTTGTAACCATTTAGACCGATATTGGTCAGAAAAAATATTACTGCCATCGTTTTGCCGACTTAACGACTTAATATTCGACAAATTTAAGGCATTAAGTCGAATTACATCATATTCGGGAAATGTCTTAAAATAAACAAATTTACAAAATATGTCGACTTCCACATAACCTGCCTTCATAATGATTCCAAGATAATTATGTAGACCAACCAGTCGGTAACTAATTAATCTGTGTTTATGCTCATGTGACACCGACTTGTCAGTTATGTGATGTCGACATCAAAACTAAAAACAAAATACATCTTGAAGCATGAAAAGTGGAATTCAAAGGCCATGAGCAGTTTCATGGGCACTGTGTATACCACAGCAAGGCTTCAAACCATAAATACAGCAGAGTTCGACGTTGATTTATAATTAATTCAGAATTTTTTTTAACTTTTTATTTATTTGATTACAAAATTAAAAATTGTGATCTTGCATATCCTGCCATCATTAGCCCTGCAAGTTGAAACATTGTAGCTGTTAGTCCAAGCTGAGGAATTAAGTAACCCTAAAAATAGGACTCTGCTTTGTACACACTGTTTTACATCCTCTTGGCCATAAATCATGATATCAACTTTTCATTATAAATAACCGTGGGGTTGAAAATTCCCAAACTACAAAGCTGTGTGTGTGCTTTGTGGATTACATTTTACTAAGTCCATGTTACCAGCATATCGTGCACCGTAATATTATTTATCAAATGGTAAATTATTTTTTTTTCAAGCTATTTCATTTTTACAAAAGGAAAAAAATTACAGGTTACTTAGTAATTTATAAAATCATCAAAAAGGTCACATTATGAAAATAAACAATACCATTTGGAAAAGAGCTTTGATCTTAATTAGCTTGCCCTGATATATATACATAAATATTTACATCCCTCGATACAAAAGCAAGGCACAACGAATTTTTGTTTACTTAGGGTCTATAATGGCCAGATTCAAAACCTTTATACTAAAAATCCTCCAGGCGCGGGGACGCAATTTTAGCTCCAAACTCGTACATATATCTGCATCTATTTTCGTAACCTCATACGAATTGTAGTCAAATAAAAAATTGTCACGTGTTATTAAAATTCATGCCATTGGCCGGTACAAATACAATTGTACAACATGGGTAACTAGTGATCACGTGATCAAATGTAAACTTCCAAATATGGTGATAGTTTGCTTGCCATTTCTTCGGAAAAAAAATTGATTTATTTGAAAATATTTAGACTCCAAAATCGGTTATTAATATTGCATGCATATCAATCATTTTGACTTGCACATATGTATTGATACTAAAATATAATGAACTGAAAATGAGTTATAAAACTTGCTACTCCCAATGCTAAATCTAACCGTAGAATTCTAAATTTGTAGAATATATTTATATATATATATTATTACCTGCTTTAGGTTTCAGAACATATACATTGTACATATAACACAGAGAAAATAAGATCATCTTCAAAAGGCCTAATTATGTATAAATACCAGTCAGAGAAATGAATCACTCTATTTGGAAGTAAACACACACTCATGTGAGATCACTAGTTACTACGGCCAAATGCGTGTATTAGGGCCCACTACAAAGTTTTAATTAACTTGAGACGTACAACGTTATTATCTTGTACGTACAAGTTATTTATCTTTTACGTACAGTTTGTTTTATATGCCATTAATGGGTACGAACAAGATAGTAGTCTTTGTTAGTACAAGTTAGTATCTTCGTACAACTTAGTTGATCGTACAAGTTCTAGTATCATTGTGTTACAGTTTACAAGTTAGTACTTGTACGTATACAAGTTAGGTAACCTTGTACGTACAAGTTTATTATCTTGTACCGTACAACTTAGTATCTTGTACGTACAACTTATAGTATTCTTTGTTCGTACTTAGTACTTGTTCATACAACTTAGTATCTTGTACGTACAACTTAGTATCTTGTACGAACAAGTTATTATCTACAAGTTAATTATCTTGTACGTACAAGTTTAGTATCTTGTACGCACAAGTTATTATCTTGTACGTACAACTTAGTATCTTGTACGTACAAGTTAGTATCTTGTACGCACAACTTATAGTATCTTGTACGTACAAGTTAGTATCTTGTACGCACAACATTTATAGTATCTTGTACGTGCAAGATAGTATCTTGTACGTACAAGTTAGTATCCTGTACGTACAAGTTATTATCTTGTACGTACAACTTAGTATCTTGTACGTACAAGTTAGTATCTTGTACGCACAACTTATAGTATCTTGTACGTACAAGATAGTATCTTGTACGTACAACTTAGTATCTTGAACATACAAGTTGATTTGAACTGCTGTTCATCACCGCAGAATTGAGTCAACCCGCCTGATATTTTTCGTAATTAAAGATAGTCGGGTCTACTTTACATTGCTTCAAGCACGATCACAGGTTTATTATATTATTAATAAAATATGAATATATATTAATGAGAACAATATCTTTTTCACAATCGTAATTTGAAATTGCCGGATTATGAGTTGAAACTGTATAGTCACTTGCATTATTTTGAAACTGACACTGTATAGTTCCTTTCGAGAAAACTGTATAGTCGCTTGTTTTATAGATAAGATACATTTTAGTGATAAAATGGATATGATACATCTCCGATGAATGATAAGTTTTATCTATTAAACAAATTCGTAATTTTCTTCAGTAACAAAAGTTAAATACTTCACAATGATGCCATTATTGGATATGTTTGAGCATTTTATTTTACATCATAATAGTAGTATTGAAAATAATTAACTGCCTCCGAAAAAAATCCTAGGCATTATACCCTAATTCGAATGAGTTACTGATTGCAAAGGCAACAAAAGCAAAACAAAATATTTCATATAACAATTTGTGTTTTAGTTTTATTAGAACATATATCTCAAATTGTCCAAATGATATCATAGTAAATACTCTGTTAGAAACTTATACAGCATTACAACTCCACAACAAATATAGCTACAGATTTCTCCCTTTGGCTTAAAACAAAGTTTACTGTAATAAACGTAATAGCTATGCCATTGTGAGAGTAAACCAGCCAAAGCCCTTTAATACCGAGAGTTTCAACATTATAACTAACTTTTACGTACAAGATTCTAAGTTGTACTACAAGATACTAAGTTTGTAACGTACTAACATTGTATTAACTTGTACTGATCTTGTACGTACAAGATACTAATAAATACAAGATATACTTATTACCTGCTTTACCTGCTTCAGAACATATACATTTTCATATAACACAGAGAAAATAAGATCTTCTTCAAAAGGCCTAATTATGTATAAATACCAGGTCAGAGAAATCACTCTATTTGGAAGTAAACACACACTCATGTGACCACCAGTTACCCACTAATACAATTCCATATTTATTTCGGCCAATGGCATGAATGAGGTATAATCATGTGACTTGTTTTACTACGATTGACTACAAAGAACGCGTGTTTTGTGCCATTATTGGGAAAATCCCCCGCGGATCGTGGTTTCATTTCCACCATTTGAAACAGAAGGCTTAGAGTAGACTTTGATTGTGAAACATTGATAAATTGAAGATTACATGTTGTGCCATGGCAGATGTCAAAGTTCATGTATATATACTCGACAATTACTTGAAACATCATCTAATAAATTTGTGTTGAAATTATAATTGATGTTGACCAGGAAATGTACCAGTCTAAATTTTGGTTGAATAATGCATGGAAAGTGAATTATTCAAACACTCTGGATATCGAATTTTTAATCATTAATTTCTTTTGAACTCGGGACTTTTTGGGTGTGTAATTAGGGGAAAGTTGATAACTTTTTATAATATATGTACCCTAATTTTCTTTTGTTGATTTACGGACCCTGAAAGATACGGATTATGCGGCTTTAACTTTTCAACTTTGTGGAAAATCCTTCAAATCGGATTTATCTCCCTTGATTAAAATGACAAACCATGTACCTTTGCTATGTTATAAAGGGTTTTTTTAAATTTTTTTTTTAAATTCAATAATGAATGCAGATCAAATATATTAATCAAATATGTGTATTAATTTAATTTGAAACATGTTTGTTTTGCTGAAAATTTGCAAAAAAAAAATAATATCAATACAAAATATTCATGATTGTAATTTGATTGTTGTTGTTTTTGTACTTGCTGTAAAATGAGAAAAACCGTGTTGTGGAGAAGAAGTTTGTTAAAATTTGAATTTTTTACAAATGGATGAGAGTTGAGAATGTCTAACAGTCACCTGAATTCCGATATGCACAGTTATGAATAATGTTTTGCTTTTAAACAAACAAATAAATATGTCTCCTATATAAACTATGGTAAAGACCCTATCCCCTGGGGAAAATTCCGAGACCCCAGGGCCATGAAATTCACAATATTGGTAGAGGGCCTTGAGACCTGCCATGCAAGCACATAAGCCCGTGTTTCTTAGTACATGTATATGTGTACATATGTATTAGATTCCCAAAAAGCTAAGTGGGCTATGCGGAAGCTTATAACTATTTGTTTGGAAATAATATGGAAAATAAACTATGATATGATAGTATTGCTAACAATTTCAAATGGTGGAAATGAAACCACGATCCGCGGAGGATTTTCCCCATAATTGTACAAAACACGCGTTCTTTGTAGTAAAACGTAGTAAAACAAGTCACGTGATTATACCTCATTCATGCCATTGGCCGAAATAAATATGGAATTGTATTAGTGGGTAACTAGTGATCACATGAGTGTGTGTTTACTTCCAAATAGAGTGATTTCTCTGACCTGGTATTTATACATACTTTGGCCTTATTTTCTCTGTGTTATATGTATATGTTCTGAGCCCTAAAGCAGGTAATAATATATATAAATATAAATTTAGAATTCTACGAATTTAGCCGGGAGTAGCCGATCTTCGCTGATTTTAGATTAGACGGTTAGACCTATTGAATTGGTCAATTCGTATTATATCATTTATTTACAAAACGTGAAAATGGCAGTTTTACAACTCATTTCAGTTCATTATTTATAGTAAAACAGTGCATATGTGCAAGTCAAATGATAAGCATGCAATATTAATAATATTTTGGAGTCTAAATATTTTCAAATAAATCAATTTCTCCGAAGAAATGGCAAGCAAACTATCACCATATTTGGAAGTAAACACAAAATCACGTGATCACTAGTTACCCATAATACAATTGTATATTCCGGCCAATGGCATGAATGAGGTATAAGCACGTGACTTTTTTTTTACTACGTTTGACTACAAAGAACGCATGTTTTTACTACGAAAAATAGATGCAGATGTATCGCGAGTTGGGAGTTTAAAACCGCGTCCCTGGAGGATTTTTAGCCCAAAGTTTGAATCTGACCATTAAGACCGTAACAAAAATTCGTTGTGCCTTTATATAAGTGTATCGAGGCAGAGATTTACATTTAAATCTCTGATCGAGGGATGTAAATATTTATGTAGGCCAAGCTAACAAGTAAAGCTGGTTTCCCAACGTGTATTGTGTACCTGTACTGTGACCTTTATGGCTTTTAAATTACGTAACTGGTTTTTTTCGGGATTCACAAGAAAATACAACATAAAAAAATCTTTTTTTTATTTTATTTTTTTTTTTATTTTTATTTTCATTCATTCTTTTAATATAGTATAGTACGGTATGTACTACATGGACTTGGTACGAATGCCAATCAACAAAACACACACACAGCTTTGAAACGAATTTTCAACCCACGGTTATATATATTAATAATTCGTTGTACACTTCCTTAGCTCGGGCTAACAGCTACGTACACGCAGGCTACAGTTTCATGGCCGGGATGTGCAGGATCACATTTTTTTTTTTTGAAATCAAATGAATAAAAAACTTGAATTAACAAAATCAACGTCGATCTCTGCTGTATGGCTTTTGCTGCATATACACAGTGCTCTATGAAAGGTGGCCTTTGATTTCCACTTTCAAGACCAGATGTCGACATCTTTTAGTTTAGATGTCGACATCAATAACTGACAAGTCGGTGTCACACCCGAGCATAAACACGATTAATCGCCAAGTTACCGACTGTCTACATAAATATCTTGGATTCATTATGTGGGCATGTACATGTGGTAAGTCGACATATTCTTCTGTTTATACCGACATATTCCGATATGATTTCGACTTAATGCCTTAACGATGTCGACATTATTAAGTCGTAAGTCGGCAAATCGATGGCAGAAATATGCCACCATAAAATTGCAATATTTTCTAATTTTCGGATTAGCGGGCCTTCGAACTATTAGGCCTTAGCGGTTCAAGTGACCTTAAAATTAACAGATGACGATTACTGCGTACTAATCAGACGGCGTGACCAGACCATTATTACACGATTATCATATAATAAACAAATTATTGAAATTCATAGTTCAGAGAAAAATACTTTGACAACTCTCGGTAAAGAAATTGCTATCAAATTTCTTCATGCACACAATTATTTTCATTAGCAATACAATATGGCGAGTGTTATCCATTGTTTGCGCATGTGTACAGGAAGGCGACAAGTCGACAACTCGACAACACGACAAGTCGACAACACGACAAGGCGACAACACGACAAGTCGACAACTCGACAACACGACAAGTCGACATTTTACCGCGACAACACGAGATTCTGTACGCGCTAATTAGCGTGTTTGAAATGTCGACTTGTGTTGTCGACTTGTGTCTTGTCGTGTTGTCGACTTGTCGCGGTTCGAAAACGCGACTAGTCGACATTTTAACTGTTAAATCTCGGGTTGTCGCAGTTTGAGACCGCGACAACTCGACAAGGCGACAACACGACAAGGCGACAACACAACAACACGAGATGTCCGTAATCAGCCACCATAGTTTCCTGAAGATTCAGTTGGACTTTGGATATGCATTATATATCCATGATATCAATGAGTAAACGATGCACAATTTTAAATGTTGTAATAGTGATGTCTCAAAAACGGATGCATATATCAATTACAAGTAGCATCCTCGATATTCCAGGGGTTCCGATCACTTACGATCTCTACACCCTGGACTATCTCATGGTAAAACTAACAGAATAGAACATTAAGAGCCGTATAACGGTACACTCTGGTTGACTGTGTGGCTTTGATGTTAGGCGTCGCTCTCTCTAGTCTTCAAAGGAAATCTTTGCTAGCCGGTGATTGGTCAAATGTTTTCCGCCGAGCTGCCTTCTATTTCACTATGAGATAGTCCAGGGGTGTAGTGATCGTAAGTATCGAGGATGTACAAGTATTGACCTATACTTTGTTGAGAGTATTACTACCAGGGCAGTATAACACCATATTAACCGAATCAAAGATCCCTTATATACACTAGATATGGAATATATGTTAACAGGTGCATATTACTTACAAGAACAACGATGGCCATATGACAACACCCTGATTAACTCAACAATTGGGGTGTGAAATTCACAATAATTCATAATTATGTAATATTAACTCGAAATTTTTAAAATAGGCAACAGAGTCGATATGCTGTATCTACCTCTAGATGACCACGTATTAGCCAATGACAATAGTGGAAAATCAGAGCATATATAATAATACATGAAGATCATGTACGTAGCTACCATAGACTCCCGTGCTCACGTGCATCCACACGTTTTTCCTGTTGATAATGGGTTTTTTAAACCTTAATTATGTCGTTGGGAATTCGTCAATATATTAAATCAAATTTAATTCAGTAGTGAAAAACAAATTTGACTCACCCACTAAACGTCCCCAGTGGGTTTAGGGTGTATAATTCCCACTGATTCATTTCTTGACTTCATTATTTGCCAAATTGCATAATAACTCATTGAAACTGTGTCAGAGTAATATAAATGACAATTCCCCATATATATTCGGCACATGTACATATAACTGATCGCGAAATGTTATACACGTAATTTCAATCATAAACTGGGTTTGATACAAAGAATGCGTCGATTTGAAATAAACTTGTTAAAATAACGCATATCCTGCGTATCGTGGTTCACCCATTTATTTGATAAAATACAGGAATTGATTTCAACATAGACTTTGCTTGTAAGAAACATTGATAAATTGCAATTACATAAAATAATTGAAATGTGCAGATTACAAAGGAAAGTTTTTTATATCATAAGACTCCTGATGGTGACGGAGGAAACTATTCATTGATTATTGTAACTTGAAAGTGAAATTATAATCCATTTTTGACCAGGAAATGCCATTTAAAAATAATCTCCCTTGATTAAAATGACAAACCATGTACCTTTGCTATGTTATAAAGGGTTTTTTTAAAAACTTTTTTTAAATTCAATAATGAATGCAGATCAAATATATTAATCAAATATGTGTATTAATTTAATTTGAAACATGTTTGTTTTGCTGAAAATTTGCAAAAAAAAATAATATCAATACAAAATATTCATGATTGTAATTTGATAGTTGTTATTTTTGTACTTGCTGTAAAATGAGAAAAACCGTGTTGTGGAGAAGAAGTTTGTTAAAATTTGAATTTTTTACAAATGGATGAGAGTTGAGAATGTCTAACAGTCACCTGAATTCCGATATGCACAGTTATGAATAATGTTTTGCTTTTAAACAAACAAATAAATATGTCTCCTATATAAACTATGGTAAAGACCCTATCCCCTGGGGAAAATTCCGAGACCCCAGGGCCATGAAATTCACAATATTTGTAGAGGGCCTTGAGACCTGCCATGCAAGCACATAAGCCCGTGTTTCTTAGTACATGTATATGTGTACATATGTATTAGATTCCCAAAAAGCTAAGTGGGCTATGCGGAAGCTTATAACTATTTGTTTGGAAATAATATGGAAAATAAACTATGATATGATAGTATTGCTAACAATTTCAAATGGTGAAAATGAAACCACGATCCGCGGAGGATTTTCCCCATAATTGTACAAAACACGCGTTCTTTGTAGTAAAACGTAGTAAAACAAGTCACGTGATTATACCTCATTCATGCCATTGGCCGAAATAAATATGGAATTGTATTAGTGGGTAACTAGTGATCACATGAGTGTGTGTTTACTTCCAAATAGAGTGATTTCTCTGACCTGGTATTTATACATACTTTGGCCTTATTTTCTCTGTGTTATATGTATATGTTCTGAGCCCTAAAGCAGGTCATAATATATATAAATATAAATTTAGAATTCTACGAATTTAGCCGGGAGTAGCCGATCTTCGCTGATTTTAGATTAGACGGTTAGACCTATTGAATTGGTCAATTTGTATTATATCATTTATTTACAAAACGTGAAAATGACAGTTTTACAACTCATTTCAGTTCATTATTTATAATAAAACAGTGCATATGTGCAAGTCAAATGATAAGCATGCAATATTAATAATATTTTGGAGTCTAAATATTTTCAAATAAATCAATTTCTCCGAAGAAATGGCAAGCAAACTATCACCATATTTGGAAGTAAACATAAAATCACGTGATCACTAGTTACCCATAATACAATTGTATATTCCGGCCAATGACATGAATGAGGTATAAGCACGTGACTTTTTTTACTACGTTTGACTACAAAGAACGCATGTTTTTACTACGAAAAATAGATGCAGATGTATCGCGAGTTGGGAGTTTAAAACCGCGTCCCTGGAGGATTTTTAGCCCAAAGTTTGAATCTGACCATTAAGACCGTAACAAAAATTCGTTGTGCCTTTATATAAGTGTATCGAGGCAGAGATTTACATTTAAATCTCTGATCGAGGGATGTAAATATTTATGTAGGCCAAGCTAACAAGTAAAGCTGGTTTCCCAACGTGTATTGTGTACCTGTACTGTGACCTTTATGGCTTTTAAATTACGTAACTGTTTTTTTTTCGGGATTCACAAGAAAATACAACATAAAAAAATCTTTTTGTTATTTTATTTTTTTTTAATTTTTATTTTCATTCATTCTTTTAATATAGTATAGTACGGTATGTACTACATTGACTTGGTACGAATGCCAATCAACAAAACACACACACAGCTTTTAAACGAATTTTCAACCCACGGTTATATATATTAATAATTCGTTGTACACTTCCTTAGCTCGGGCTAACAGCTACGTACTCACAGGCTACAGTTTCATGGCCGGGATGTGCAGGATCACATTTTTTTTTTTTAAATCAAATGAATAAAAAACTTGAATTAACAAAATCAACGTCGATCTCTGCTGTATGGCTTTTGCTGCATATACACAGTGCTCTATGAAAGGTGGCCTTTGATTTCCACTTTCAAGACCAGATGTCGACATCTTTTAGTTTAGATGTCGACATCAATAACTGACAAGTCGGTGTCACACCCGAGCATAAACACGATTAATCGCCAAGTTACCGACTGTCTACATAAATATCTTGGATTCATTATGTGGGCATGTACATGTGGTAAGTCGACATATTCTTCTGTTTATACCGACATATTCCGATATGATTTCGACTTAATGCCTTAACGATGTCGACATTATTAAGTCGTAAGTCGGCAAATCGATGGCAGAAATATGCCACCATAAAATTGCAATATTTTCTAATTTTCGGATTAGCGGGCCTTCGAACTATTAGGCCTTAGCGGTTCAAGTGACCTTAAAATTAACAGATGACGATTACTGCGTACTAATCAGACGGCGTGACCAGACCATTATTACACGATTATCATATAATAAACAAATTATTGAAATTCATAGTTCAGAGAAAAATACTTTGACAACTCTCGGTAAAGAAATTGCTATCAAATTTCTTCATGCACACAATTATTTTCATTAGCAATACAATATGGCGAGTGTTATCCATTGTTTGCGCATGTGTACAGGAAGGCGACAAGTCGACAACTCGACAACACGACAAGTCGACAACACGACAAGGCGACAACACGACAAGTCGACAACTCGACAACACGACAAGTCGACATTTTACCGCGACAACACGAGATTCTGTACGCGCTAATTAGCGTGTTTGAAATGTCGACTTGTCGTGTTGTCGACTTGTCGTCTTGTCGTGTTGTCGACTTGTCGCGGTTCGAAAAAGCGACTAGTCGACATTTTAACTGTTAAATCTCGGGTTGTCGCAGTTTGAGACCGCGACAACTCGACAAGGCGACAACACGACAAGGCGACAACACAACAACACGAGATGGCCGTAATCAGCCACCATAGTTTCCTGAAGATTCAATTGGACTTTGGATATGCATTATATCCATGATATCAATGAGAAAACGATGCACAATTTTAAATGTTGTAATAGTGATGTCTCAAAAACGGATGCATATATCAAGCACAAGTAGCATCCTCGATATTCCAGGGGTTCCGATCACTTACGATCTCTACACCCATGGACTATCTCATAGTAAAACTAACAGAATAGAACATGTAAGAGCCGTATAACGGTACACTCTCGTTGACTGTGTGGCTTTGATGTTAGGCGTCGCTCTCTCTAGTCTTCAAAGGAAATCTTTGCTAGCCGGTGATTGGTCAAATGTTTTCCGCCGAGCTGCCTTCTATTTCACTATGAGATAGTCCAGGGGTGTAGAGATCGTAAGTATCGAGGATGTACAAGTATGGACCTATACTTTGTTGAGAGTATTACTACCAGGGCAGTGTAACACCATATTAACCGAATCAAAGATCCCTTATATACACTAGATATGGAATATATGTTAACAGGTGCATATTACTTACAAGAACAACGATGGCCATATGACAACACCCTGATTAACTCAACAATTGGGGTGTGAAATTCACAATAATTCATAATTATGTAATATTAACTCGAAGTTTTTAAAATAGGCAACAGAGTCGATATGCTGTATCTACCTCTAGATGACCACGTATTAGCCAATGACAATAGTGGAAAATCAGAGCATATATAATATACATGAAGATCATGTACGTAGCTACCATAGACTCCCGTACTCACGTGCATCCACATGTTTTTCCTGTTGATAATGGGTTTTTTTAAACCTTAATTATGTCGTTGGGAATTCGTCAATATATTAAATCAAATTTAAGGCAGTAGTGAAAAACAAATTTGACTCACCCACTAAACGTCCCCAGTGGGTTTAGGGTGTATAAATCCCACTGATTCATTTCTTGACTTCATTATTTGCCAAATTGCATAATATACGTAAGCGTTATTATAACATTATATTGTTGTAAATCCAAATGTACTGAAATCACTATATGTAATGATCACCTGATAATGTCGTAGATTGTTTTTCCACTTTGCTGCATGTAGGCCTAATGGTACATTTAGACTGAATCATCTAGAGTGTAATTAAAAATTGTCAAGAAATGAAGTTTCCCCCACTTGTAACGATTCAACTTTTACAGATACGGAAATAACTAACTTCGCTCTCAGAATACCAGAAAATACGTAACTTTTGCTGGGGAGAAAGTACCTGGTTTCCACAGGGAATAAGATTTGCATCCACATTGTTTCAACCCTAACTATGCCCCTGTAGATGATTACTAGCATTTCAATGTAGTTGCATTCCCGACCATATAATATCATAGTAACGCTAATGTTAAAATAATCTCCAGCAATGAACCTGATGGGAATTTTTGATACTCATGGGAGACATATTGGTGATCGGCGTACAACTTTTAGAGGAATTATTAAATATGTTTATTTATGATATCTAAATATTATTGTACAGTATACATTTAGTGTTTAAAAGTAATCAGTGTTAATGCTGAAATGATTAGAAAAATGATGTGTATGCACGGGAGTACGAGAGTCTATGGTAGCTAGGCGCCTGTTAAACTGCTTGGTACACCACAGGAACATTACATATATACCTGAGTGATCTTCGTGCCCACCATTGGATGGCTATTGTTCTCTTTATTTCCCCCCATTTTCAAGATTATATAAATAATAGTATATAATGATCACAATCCATATACATTTACTACATGTCATATGAATACTAATGTTACAACTGTATGTTCTGATAATAATTTACAAGTAATAATAATAGCCATAATAATATCTGATAATTATTTGAAAAAAAAAAAAGAAAAACATATCGGATAGAAACGTGGCGAAACTCTATTATATCTAATCTATTCAACTCACACATTATTTTGCCACCTAAGTAAGGGGATTTTTTTTTATCTTAGTAAGTTTACATTGTATATCGACTAATAAAACTGCCAAACGAGTACCTTGTCAAGGTTTTCTTAGTAAGTTTACATTGTATATCGACTTATAAAACTGACAAACGAGAATCTTGTCAAGAAAGTATTCTTATGCATGTATATTGACTAAAAAAAACTGCAAAACGAGAATCTTGTCTAAAAGGTATTCTTAGTACGTTGTCAATTATTCTTTTAGTAATGCATGTATATGTCTATCTAAACGGCTATAGAACAAAAAGAGGCAGACGGAAGACGGACCAAGGACAAAAGCCGATTTGAATAACCCACCAGCTGACGAGTGTCTACAATACCCTATCATAACCTGATGGCTAGCACTATGTCTAGTGACCAATCCACTTATCCCCTCTTTCTCCAGATCCAACCGGAAACAAACTCTGCATGCCTACTTAAAGCCCTTATAAGATTTCTCTGATGTGCTCCTAAGACCCCTAATTTAGGCTCGCCAGACTATTTCTGTTATCTCCACTCGTTTGTTTCCTCCATCCTGTCTTCCGATGGTTTTGTTAATTCGACCACGACTACTTGTTTTTAGGTGTGGGACCACAACACAATGTCGTCATCTCTGCTGGGATATTCACCGTTTGTTGGATGTCTGTCGTCATTTCCCAAATCTGCTGCTGTAGTGAGTATCCCGCCTGCCTCAACACTCCCTGTAGCACAAGTTCCCGACTTAACAAAGGTGACAAATCTTGACCCCTTGGATAATGCCCGTTCTTTCCTCCTTGTAGAGTCGAGGTTTGAGGTGATCTCCTTAATGTACGCCATGTGTGTCACATGGTGACACCCTTATATCCCTACGGCCCAATAGTCCGAAGGCCCGTTAGTCCGAAGGTCCAATAGTCCTAAGGCCCGTTAGTCCGAAAATCAGTAAATATTACAAGTTATGCTGTTGTTATAATTCACGTTACTTTCATAGTTTGGTATGTTTTCGATAAGAAAATGTCTCACATTGTATAAAATATCTCATAAACATACCTTCAATGATTTTTCTTACAAACATACAAGCTTTAGATGTCCGAAGAAAGTAAACCTTATGTGCAATGTTATTTGATTGTATAAGGATAGACATTACTCTATGAATGAATGATGTATATAAACCATCAAATCTTACAAAAATTGACTTTTATACATTGTTAATACATGGCAGGTGAGGATCGATATGTACTATAACATATCGACTCAAAGTTTTGCATTTTTAGAAACTTCGAGTTAATTGATATAACTTCTGTGACATCATTACCCAAACGTTGAGTTCTTCAGGGTAACGTCCTGTAGCCATCGTTCTTCCCGTAAATAATGTATAAATCGGACAATTCTGTTTTTTACTGTACATTTCGTTCTTAATTATCATTTTCAGAGTCACATACAGGGTCTTTTGTATCGAACACTGTAATAAATGTTTGTTTCATTTCGGGTACTGTTAGCATATAAATTCAAGTTATATCATCTGTTGTCGGACTATCGGGCCTTCGGACTATCGGGCCTTCGGACTAACGGGCCTTCGGACTATCGGCCCTTCGGACTAACGGGCTTTCGGACTATTGGGCTGTAGGGATATAAGGCGGTCACCGACCGCCTTATATCCCTACGGCCCAATAGTCCGAAGGCCCATTAGTCCTAAGGCCCGTTAGTCCAAAGACCCATTAGTCCTAAGGTCCGTTAGTCCGAAGGCCCAACAGTTCGAAAAACAGATAATATAACTGGAATTTATATGCGAACAGTACTCGTAATGAATCAAACGTTTATTACGGTTTTCGATGCAAATTACATGTATGTGACTCTATAGATTTGATATAAAAATGATATTAAACTAGAAATTGTCATAGACAATTTGGCGGGCTTTTCACTATATTTAGTTTACAATACCGTCATTGCCAGGTAAGTTAAGAACTAGGTAATGCATGGGTTTTGAAGTTGTAACCAATAAATGACATTGACTTTCAGCCCTGAATAAAAGTGTTTTAGTGAAGATCTGCATGAAGTTTGATCAGCCGAAGCGAACTCTCATCTTAATCCAATTCATATTTCAAAATTAGTTCGAGCCCTCTGGGATCTCTTGTTATAACAAGTTATTATTAGAAAAAACAACATTGCCCTTAAGATTTTCTTCAAATAACATAATGGCATGAAAGCTGTAAAACCAACGATAAGTTAGTTATGACCATTTAAACAATGTATTTATGATATGTGTATTTGACCCCTGTGAACTTGAATATGGGTCAAGGTCATTCCTAGTATCTGACTTTATAGCCCATCCCCTGGACATCTTATATTATATATGATATATGAAGATCCTAGACCTTACAGAACTTCAGAAGAAAAGTTTTCAAGTTTATTGTTAAAAACAGGACCTTTAACATTTGACCCTTAACGAAAACCGGAAGTTGCCATTTCTTGTAATAACATGTAGAGAGAAAAAGTTTACGCTTAAGATTATCTGCAAAAAAATATTTTTGGATGAAATCTGTGAAAAGAACTGTTAGTGAGTTATAAGCGTTTTTAAATTTTAAGATATGACGTCATAGCGGCCATTTTGTTTTTTTGATGAAGATGAAAATCATATCAAACGTTAGAGAACATTAGAGGGGTCTTTTCTATAGCAATTGCAGACTATATTAGTCATTCAGTTCGACAATATATAATGTTAAACATTTTGGCGGGAATTTAGCAAAGATCAAGGAATTGTTCAAAATGGCATACAGCATTAACCGGAAGTGCTACCGAAAAATAAAAGGCACCAAATTCATCAGAATGACATTCTGCATCGATATTTAAAAAGAAATTTCGCAAAATCAAAAAAATAAAAATTCGTGAACTTTGACCCCATAGCGAACTTTTTTGTTTGACCTTTGACCTAATTGCTGTAATTGAATAAAAGTTAGTCTTTTATACGATCTACATAAAACATCAAAAACATTTGCTGTATCTTAAACAGTATTCTGAGTTATGGCTGTTTTAAACTTTTTAGGTATGACGTCATGGCGGCCATCTTGCATTTTTGACCTACTTAAAAATGTTGCGGTCACCCCTTCAACTCATGCCATACAATATAACAATAAGGCCATTGATCATGACATATCTCTTACCATTTTGAAGATCTTTTGGACACAAAAAAGTGTAGAAGAATAATTACTTATTAACTTACATTATATATAATAATAATTATAAAAATACTGTAAGAGATATCTTCATAATTCCAATTGTTCTGAAACCAGAACGATTTTTAAGTGTTCCAGCAAAATTAATGTAGTGTAACTTACTTACTTTTGGAGAAAATTGTCTTTTTGTGTCCTTATTTCCCTGATGCAAATATTCACTCGGAAGGTCTTTATCACTACGGTGTTTATTCACGTTGAAAACAAGCGTTCTGACGCCCTTCGCGGGTTAAGTTCATTTTACGAATTTAAAGTAAACGAAAGAAGCGGAACAATATCAAGACACAATGCATTTTCAGCATTAATATCGACATTAGTCGGACACCAGGGTTCGATACCGGATAATAAGAATTTCCTGTAATAGTTCCAATAGGAAAATTGTACGATGTCAGTAAATAAATGTTTAATTTCTTTCGTTTGATTCAATTTCTAAATTTGATGACTTGATCCCGAACATTCCAGTGACGTCACTTTTAGTAGGAGTGAATGAAACGACAGTCAGTCCCGCCAAACAGTGACGTCACAATCACCGGAATGACGTCGCTTACATAATTCCCACGGTAGTAAAAAGGAGTACACACTCATTCGGTTTAGTGAATGCAACTTTTCTTGATCATCAAAGAAGCGTTTCGCTTTGAGCGAAATCGTGTAAATAACAGACAATTTGCTTTCGTTTTGAATACCATCTTCTGTATGTATAATGAAAAAGTTACAGGATAAACAGAATACAAGGTCACAATCTTGGTCAAGTTTTATTTTGGTGTCGACAGGGAAAACAAAGATGATTCTGCAAAACCTCCTCATCTAATCTCATCGCAAAAACGATAGCAGCATCGATATTAATTATAGCAAAATAAAAATGTCCAACGTTGGAATATTGCAAGTACATTCATTATTTACATAAACCAGTAATTAGAATAATCATTTATTTCATCTAGACTAAATAATTTGCGAATCCCATACACTGCCTGCAAGGAGACGATCTTGGCCTATCGCTACCCACGATGCTCTCGATCGTGGTCTTATATTATGTAACTTTTCATGGGATATTAAATCTAGATATATCTGTTTTCGACAGTTAAATTTCTATGAACATGTGTAAAACAAGCAGTCTCAACTCCTATTCCGAGGCCGTAAAATGCATTATTGATCACCTCGGCCAAAACACAGGGGCACGCAAATTATGACAGAAACGTTTACTAGTAAATTGATACGTATGTCATTTAAAAGTATTGGAGACCTTTTGATATGCACGTGTATATATCATGACGTTTCAAGTGGCTGCCCGTATTATTTTTTGTGAAAAATGAATTATATATATTATATATATGTTATAAAATTCGGTTTGCTTTTTTATTGTCATTATTGTTATATACACTGTATGTGATATTTAAACGAAAACACATATTTTACCTAAGAAGCCAATTATATATATAATGTAAGTATCGGTTAGCTTGTTAACTTACATTATATATAATAATAATAATAAAAATACTGTAAGAGATATCTTCATAATTCCAATTGTTCTGAAATCAGAACGATTTTTTAAGTGTTCCAGCAAAATTAATGTAGTGTAACTTACTTACTTTTGGAGAAAATTGACTTTTTGTGTCCCTATTTCCCTGATGCAGATATTCCCTTTTGCCATACTTGGAAGGTCTTTATCACTACGGTGCTTATTCCCCTTGAAAACAAGCGTTTTGACGCCCTTCGCGGGTTAAGTTCATTTTACGAATTTAAAGTCAACAAAAGAAGCGGAACAATATCAAGAAACAATGCATTTTCAGCACTAATATCGACATTAGTCGGGCACAGAACTCGATACCGGATAATAAGAATTTCCTGTAATAGTTGCAATAGGAAAATATTACGATTTAAGTAAATAAATGTTTAATTTCTTTCGTTTGATTCAATTTCTAAAATTGTTGACTTGATTCCGATCAATCCAGTGACGTCACTTTTAGTAGGAATGAATGAAACGGCAGTCAATCCCGCCAAACATTGACGTCACAATCACCGGAATGAACATTCTGTGTAAATAACAGGCAATTTGCTTTCGTTTTGATTACCATCTTTTGTATGTATAATGAAAAAGTTGAAGGATAAATAGAATACCCGGTCGCTATCTTACAATACAAGTTTTATTTTGGTGTCGACAGGGAAAACAGAGATGACTCTGCAAAACCTTCTCATCTCATCTCATCGCACAAACGATAGCAGAAGCGATATTAATTATAGCAAAATAAAAATGTCCAACGTTGGAAATATTGCAAGTACATTCATTATTTACATAAGCCAGTAATTAGAATAATCGTTTATTTCATCTAGACTAAATAATTTGCAAATCCCATTCACCACCTGCAAGGAGGTGTCCTTGGCCTATCGCTACCCACGATTCTCTGGATCGTTGTCTTATATTATGTAACTTTTCATCGGATATAAAATCTAGATATATCTGTTTTCGACAGTTAAATTTCGATGAACATGCGTAAAACAAGCACTCTCAACTGCTATTCCGAGACCGTAAAATGCAATCTTGGTCACCTCAGCCAAAACACAGGTGCACGCAAATTATGACTGAAACGTTTACTAGTAAATTGATGCGTATGTCATTTAAAAGTATTGGAGACCTTTTGATATGCACGTGTATATCATGACGTTTCAAGTGGCTGCCCGTATTATTTTTTGTGAAAAATGAATTATACAGATATGTTATAAAATTCGGTTAGCCTTTTTATTATCTTTATTGTTATATACACTGTATGTGATATTTAAACGAAAACACAGATTTTACCTAAGAAGCCAATGATATATATAATGTAAGTATCGGTTAGCTTGTATAATTAACTTACATTATATATAATAATAATAATAAAAATACTGTAAGAGATATCTTCATAATTCCAATTGTTCTGAAATCAGAACGATTTTTTAAGTGTTCCAGCAAAATTAATGTATTGTAACTTACTCACTTTTGGAGAAAATCGTCTTTTTGTGTCCCTATTTCCCTGATGCAAATTTTCACTTGGAAGGTCTTTATCACTACGGTGTTTATTCACGTTGAAAACAAGCGTTCTGACGCCCTTCGCGGGTTAAGTTCATTTTACGAATTTAAAATCAACAAAAGGAGCGGAATAATATCAAGAAACAATGCATTTTCAGCTGTAATATCGACATTAGTCGGGCACAAAACCCGATATCGGATAATAAGAATTTCCTGTAATAGTTGCAATAGGAAAATATTACGATGTCAGTAAATAAATGTTTAATTTCTTTCGTTTGATTCAATTTCTAAATTTGTTGACTTGATCCCCAACATTCCAGTGACGTCACTTTTAGTAGGAGTGAATGAAACGGCAGTCAGTCCCGCCAAACAGTGACGTCACAATCACCGGAATGACGTCGCTCACATAATTCCCACGCCAAAAGGAGTACACACTAATTCGGTTAAATGTATAATGAAAAAGCTGCAGGATAAACAGAATACACGGTCAATATCTTACAATACAAGTTTTATTTCGGTGTCGACAAGGAAAACCGAGATGACTCGGCAAAACCTCCTCATCTCATCTCATCGCACAAACGATAGCAGTATCGCTATTAATTATAGCAAAACAAAAATGTCCAACGTTGAAAATATTGCAAGTACATTCATTATTTACATAAACCAGTAATTAAAATAATCATTTATTTCATCTAGACTAAATAATTTGCGAATCCCATACACCGCCCGCAAGGAGATGTCCTTGGCCTATCGCTACCCACGGTGCTCTCGATCGTGGTCTTATATTATGTAACTTTTCATGGGATATTAAATCTAGATATATCTGTTTTCGACAGTTAAATTTCTATGAACATGTGTAAAACAAGCAGTCTCAACTGCTATTCCGAGACTGTAAAAAGCAATCTTGGTCACCTCAGCTAAAACACAGGGGCACGCAAATTATGACAGAAACGTTTACTAGCAATTTATTACGTATGTCATTAAAAGTATTTGAGACCTTTTGATATACACGTGTATATCATGACGTTTCAAGTGGCTGCCCGTATTATTTTTTGTGAAAAATGAATTATACATATATGTTATGAAATTAGGTTAGCTTTTTGATTGTCATTATTGTTATGTACACTGTATGTGCAATCTAATTATTAAAATTAGAACTTCTATGTCGCTCTCCGTACCGTCCGCTCGTAGAAGCGGACGGTAAGGAGAGCGACATAGAAGTTCTAATTTTAATTAGATTGACACTATGTGATATTTAAACGAAAACACGTATTTTACCTAAGAAGCCCATGATATATATAATGTAAGTATCGGTTAGCTTGATAATATATACTAATAATAATAAAAATACTGTTAGAGGTATCTTCATGATTCCAACTGTTCCGAAATCAGAATGATTTTTTAAGTGTTCCAGCAAAATTAATGTATTTTATTTTTCTTACTTTTTGAGAAAATCAACTTTTTATGTCCCTGTTCCCCCGATGCAAAAATTCACTTGGAAGGTCTTTATCACTACGGTGTTGATTCCGGTTGAAAACAAGCGTTCTGACGCCCTTCGAATTTGCGAATTCAAACTCAACAAAAGTAGCGGAACAATATCAATAAACCAGATATTTTCAGCACTAATATCGAGATTAATCAGGCATAGAACTCGATACCAGGTAATAAGAATTTCCTGTAACAGTTGCGATATGAAAATATTGCGATGAGAGTAAATAAATGATTAATTTCTTCATTCTGATTACCATTTCTAAATTTGACGATTTGATCCCGAACATTTCAATGACGTCACTTTTTAATCCTCTATGAGCCCGGGTGATTCGATCTTGCAAGCTGAGGTTTTGAAGGATTGAATAAGCATTCATTTGTGGTATTATGGTAGCAATTTGCACTCATATACAGCTTAACATAGTTTAAAATAATAGTGTTACTTTATCTTGAAACATTTCATTATTTAAACTTCACTTTGACAAAAAGAAACAGTAGGCCTACGTAGGCTACATTGTAAATCTTACAGTAATTGTGGATACAATGCTTCGTTTAGTATATGAAATTCCTGAAATATTGCACAAAACATCATTAACATGCTTCTGAAACATATAATTAATGATTTGAATTGAATATGTTTGACATTGTGTGTAAAAAATCTATTTTGGTCTTTCGTCGTCGAAAACCGATGAAACCGCGGTACCACTGGGTTGCGAGCAGCTATCGTGATTTGTTCGTGTTCTTTTTTCTTATTCATTAAAAAGAGATCTTTGAAGACTTAAGAATATCTCTAGTCCTAAAGGTTGTGGCAATAACATTCTTTTTTTTATATATGAGTTGAGTGCATCAAATCGGATCTGTTTCCGCAAGGATTTATAAGTGAGAAGGATTCGTGTCTGTCTCTTTACACTACTAAACACCACGCGAGACGCTTATGAACCGGGAATAAAAACCGTTTTTCTCAACAAATACTTGTCTTATCGAGTCAAACGAAACGCCAATGTAAAGTAAATTAAATTTCACAACGTTTATAACTTGCTTTAAAGACGGAAGATTTAGAAGAAATGTCTTAAACTATCGTTAAAAAAATACGACCGCTCATGAAATGACAGCACGCTTCAGAAAGTAAGACGGTAACCCTCGCACCCCCATGCTACATCAAAGGCTGCGGCGGCGAATATCAAAGGAAATCAGTCGTCGCCCAACGTCACGGTCAGTGCACAAACACAAAAGCGCCTGCGCTGTCTTTGCCCAAAACTCAGTGTGACTAATCCTTCTCATATACGTCCTTGATTTCCGACATCGACTGTGCATTGTTAGGCCTACCTGTACCTGCAGTTATCGTGATTTTTCATGCAACTTAGTAGAATTTTACGATGCATACGCAGTAGAAAGATATAATCTAAAAAAGATTGTATTGTACAATTTCTCATTGCATATAACTTTGATATTCCATGGTATAAAATAAAAACTGTCGTTTTCTCCGTATCAACGTAACACGAGCCTGTCCTTCGTCTCGGCGAAATCTAACTCATTCCTCTCAGAGGGTGTCTTCACCGACGTTCGAGCATATCAGAAAAAAAATCAATAAAATAACAAAGATTATCGTATACCAGGTATATTAAAGAACAACGAGAAACTTTGTGATTTGTGATCAATGTGTTATTATCATTTTTTCACTTTTCTTCATGTTGAAACAACAGCTACATGCACATTACATTTACAAATTTTCATTTTTCCTATTAGGAAATACTCAATCATACATCATAAAAAATAACAATGTTATCTGCTTCTTATAAAAAAATCATCGTATATAAAAAAGCAGAAATCAGGCTTAGTTCTTCTGATCTTTCGATTCTCACCACCGGCGGCAATTTTTCCGTTTTTTTTAATATATCATGCAAACATGCCTATTCAAACTATTCTCAATATTTGGCGAGGGCTACATGTACATGTAGCTCTATTACTACAGAATAAATAATTATATAGCTGAGGATTTACATCGGATATATACACGGTCAGTATCTTACAGTAGCTAGGCCAAGGACGTGTCCCTGAATAGGCCTGTTAGTTTTATTTTGGTGTTGACACGGAAAGACGAGATGACTCCTGTCTCCTGGACATTAAAACAAATCATTTATTTCATCTAGGCAAATAATAATTTGAAAATTCCATATACCGCCTGCAAGGAGACGTCCTAGGCCTATCGCTACCCACAATACACTCGATCGTGGTCTTATACATATGTATTATGTAACTTTTCATCGATAATTTGATCCAGATATATCTGTCTTCGACAATTATATTTAGAATTATGAATATGTGGAAGGAACGTATGTACAAGATAAAAACAACCCATCTCAACTGCTATTCCGGGACCGTGAAATGTAATATTGGTCACCTCAGCCCAAGCACAGGGGCACGCAAATTATTCATCATGTAAAATAATTCCTATGTACGTCATGTCCACATGACTGAAAATTGCGAAAAATGAATTATATATTATGTAAATATCGGTTAGCTTGTTAACTTACATTATATATAATAATAATAATAAAAATACTGTAAGAGATATCTTCATAATTCCAATTGTTCTGAAATCAGAACGATTTTTTAAGTGTTCCAGCAAAATTAATGTAGTGTAACTTACTTACTTTTGGAGAAAATCGTCTTTTTGTGTCCCTATTTCCCTGATGCAAATTTTCACTTGGAAGGTCTTTATCACTACGGTGTTTATTCACGTTGAAAACAAGCGTTCTGACGCCCTTCGCGGGTTAAGTTCATTTTACGAATTTAAAATCAACAAAAGGAGCGGAATAATATCAAGAAACAATGCATTTTCAGCTGTAATATCGACATTAGTCGGGCACAAAACCCAATATCGGATAATAAGAATTTCCTGTAATAGTTGCAATAGGAAAATATTACGATGTCAGTAAATAAATGTTTAATTTCTTTCGTTTGATTCAATTTCTAAAATTGTTGACTTGATCTCGAACATTCCAGTGACGTCACTTTTAGTAGGAATGAATGAAACGGCAGTCAATCCCGCCAAACAGTGACGTCACAATCACCGGAATGAACATTCTGTGTAAATAACAGGCAATTTGCTTTCGTTTTGATTACCATCTTCTGTATGTATAATGAAAAAGTTGCAGGATAAACAGAATACCCGGTCGCTATCTTACAATACAAGTTTTATTTTGGTGTCGACAGGGAAAACAGAGATGACTCTGAAAAACCTCCTCATCTCATCTCATCTCACCTCATCGCACAAACGATAGCAGCAGCGATATTAATTATAGCAAAATAAAAATGTCCAACGTTGGAAATATTGCAAGTACATTCATTATTTACATAAACCAGTAATTAGAATAATCATTTATTTCATCTAGACTAAATAATTTGCGAGTCCCGTACATCGCCTGCAAGGAGACGACCTTGGCATATCGCTACCCACGATGCTCTCGATCGTGGTCTTATATTATGTAACTTTTCCTGGGATATTAATTCTAGATATATCTGTTTTCGACAGTTAAATTTATTTGAACATGTGTAAAACAAGCAGTCTCAACTGCTATTCCGAGACCGTAAAATTCAATCTTGATCACCTCAGCCAAAACACAGGGGCACGCAAATTATGACAGAAACGTTTACAAGTAATTTGATACGTATGTCATTTGAAAGTATTGGAGACCTTTTGATATGCACGTGTATGTATATCATGATGTTTCAAGTGGATGCCCGTATTATTTTTTGTGAAAAATGAATTATATATATTATATATATGTTATAAAATTCGGTTAGCTTTTTTATTGTCATTATTGTTATATACACTGTATGTGATATTTAAACGAAAACACATATTTTACCTAAGAAGCCAATCATATATATAATGTAAGTATCGGTTAGCTTGTAATTAACTTACATTATATATAATAATAATAATAAAAATACTGTAAGAGGTATCTTCATAATTCCAATTGTTCTGAAATCAGAACGATTTTTTAAGTGTTCCAGCAAAATTAATGTAGTGTAACTTACTTACTTTTGGAGAAAATCGTCTTTTTGTGTCCCTATTTCCCTGATGCAAATTTTCACTTGGAAGGTCTTTATCACTACGGTGTTTATTCACGTTGCAAACAAGCGTTCTGACGCCCTTCGCGGGTTAAGTTCATTTTACGAATTTAAAGTCAACAGAAGAAGCGGAATAATATCAAGAAACAATGCATTTTCAGCTCTAATATCGACATTAGTCGGGCACAAAACCCAATATCGGATAATAAGAATTTCCTGTAATAGTTGCAATAGGAAAATATTACGATGTCAGTAAATAAATGTTTAATTTCTTTCGTTTGATTCAATTTCTAAAATTGTTGACTTGATCCCAAACATTCCAGTGACGTCACTTTTAGTAGGAATGAATGAAACGGCAGTCAATCCCGCCAAACAGTGACGTCACAATCACCGGAATGAACATTCCGTGTAAATAACAGGCAATTTGCTTTCGTTTTGATTACCATCTTCTGTATGTATAATGAAAAAGTTGCAGGATAAACAGAATACCCGGTCGCTATCTTACAATACAAGTTTTATTTTGGTGTCGACAGGGAAAACAGAGATAACTCTGCAAAACCTCCTCATCTCATCTCATCGCAAAAACGATAGCAGCATCGATATTAATTATAGCAAAATAAAAATGTCCAACGTTGGAAATATTGCAAGTACATTCATTATTTACATAAACCAGTAATTAGAATAATCATTTATTTCATCTAGACTAGATCATTTGCAAATCCCATACACCGCCTGCAAGGAGACGTCCTTGGCCTATCGCTACCCGAGATTCTCTCGATCGTGGTCCTATATAAAAAAGCAGAAATCAGGCTTAGTTCTTCTGATCTTTCGATTCTCACCACCGGCGGCAATTTTTTCCGTTTTTTTTAATACATCATGCAAATATGCCTATTCAAACTATTCTCAATATTTGGCGAGGGCTACATGTACATGTAGCTCTATTACTACAGAATAAATAATTATATAGCTGAGGATTTACATCGGATATATACACGGTCAGTATCTTACAGTAGCTAGGCCAAGGACGTGTCCCTGAATAGGCCTGTTAGTTTTATTTTGGTGTTGACACGGAAAGACGAGATGACTCCTGTCTCCTGGACATTAAAACAAATCATTTATTTCATCTAGGCAAATAATAATTTGAAAATTCCATATACCGCCTGCAAGGAGACGTCCTAGGCCTATCGCTACCCACAATACACTCGATCGTGGTCTTATACATATGTATTATGTAACTTTTCATCGATAATTTGATCCAGATATATCTGTCTTCGACAATTATATTTAGAATTATGAATATGTGGAAGGAACGTATGTACAAGATAAAAACAACCCATCTCAACTGCTAATGTAATATTGGTCACCTCAGCCCAAGCACAGGGGCACGCAAATTATTCGTCATGAAAAATAATTCGTATGTACGTCATGTCCACATGACTGAAAATTGCGAAAAATGAATTATATATTATGTAAATATCGGTTAGCTTGTTAACTTACATTATATATAATAATAATAATAAAAATACTGTAAGAGATATCTTCATAATTCCAATTGTTCTGAAATCAGAACGATTTTTTAAGTGTTCCAGCAAAATTAATGTAGTGTAACTTACTTACTTTTGGAGAAAATCGTCTTTTTGTGTCCCAATTTCCCTGATGCAAATTTTCACTTGGAAGGTCTTTATCACTACGGTGTTTATTCACGTTGAAAACAAGCGTTCTGACGCCCTTCGCGGGTTAAGTTCATTTTACGAATTTAAAATCAACAAAAGGAGCGGAATAATATCAAGAAACAATGCATTTTCAGCTGTAATATCGACATTAGTCGGGCACAAAACCCAATATCGGATAATAAGAATTTCCTGTAATAGTTGCAATAGGAAAATATTACGATGTCAGTAAATAAATGTTTAATTTCTTTCGTTTGATTCAATTTCTAAAATTGTTGACTTGATCCCGAACATTTCAGTGACGTCACTTTTAGTAGAAATGAATGAAACGGCAGTCAATCCCGCCAAACAGTGACGTCACAATCACCGGAATGAACATTCTGTGTAAATAACAGGCAATTTGCTTTCGTTTTGATTACCATCTTCTGTATGTATAATGAAAAAGTTGCAGGATAAACAGAATACCCGGTCGCTATCTTACAATACAAGTTTTATTTTGGTGTCGACAGGGAAAACAGAGATGACTCTGAAAAACCTCCTCATCTCATCTCATCTCACCTCATCGCACAAACGATAGCAGCAGCGATATTAATTATAGCAAAATAAAAATGTCCAACGTTGGAAATATTGCAAGTACATTCATTATTTACATAAACCAGTAATTAGAATAATCATTTATTTCATCTAGACTAAATAATTTGCGAGTCCCGTACATCGCCTGCAAGGAGACGACCTTGGCATATCGCTACCCACGATGCTCTCGATCGTGGTCTTATATTATGTAACTTTTCCTGGGATATTAATTCTAGATATATCTGTTTTCGACAGTTAAATTTCTTTGAACATGTGTAAAACAAGCAGTCTCAACTGCTATTCCGAGACCGTAAAATTCAATCTTGATCACCTCAGCCAAAACACAGGGGCACGCAAATTATGACAGAAACGTTTACAAGTAATTTGATACGTATGTCATTTGAAAGTATTGGAGACCTTTTGATATGCACGTGTATATCATGATGTTTCAAGTGGATGCCCGTACTATTTTTTGTGAAAAATGAATTATATATATTATATATATGTTATAAAATTCGGTTAGCTTTTTTATTGTCATTATTGTTATATACACTGTATGTGATATTTAAACGAAAACACATATTTTACCTAAGAAGCCAATTATATATATAATGTAAGTATCGGTTAGCTTGTAATTAACTTACATTATATATAATAATAATAATAAAAATACTGTAAGAGGTATCTTCATAATTCCAATTGTTCTGAAATCAGAACGATTTTTTAAGTGTTCCAGCAAAATTAATGTAGTGTAACTTACTTACTTTTGGAGAAAATCGTCTTTTTGTGTCCCTATTTCCCTGATGCAAATTTTCACTTGGAAGGTCTTTATCACTACGGTGTTTATTCACGTTGAAAACAAGCGTTCTGACGCCCTTCGCGGGTTAAGTTCATTTTACGAATTTAAAGTCAACAGAAGAAGCGGAATAATATCAAGAAACAATGCATTTTCAGCTCTAATATCGACATTAGTCGGGCACAAAACCCAATATCGGATAATAAGAATTTCCTGTAATAGTTGCAATAGGAAAATATTACGATGTCAGTAAATGAATGTTTAATTTCTTTCGTTTGATTCAATTTCTAAAATTGTTGACTTGATCCCAAACATTCCAGTGACGTCACTTTTAGTAGGAATGAATGAAACGGCAGTCAATCCCGCCAAACAGTGACGTCACAATCACCGGAATGAACATTCTGTGTAAATAACAGGCAATTTGCTTTCGTTTTGATTACCATCTTCTGTATGTATAATGAAAAAGTTGCAGGATAAACAGAATACCCGGTCGCTATCTTACAATACAAGTTTTATTTTGGTGTCGACAGGGAAAACAGAGATAACTCTGCAAAACCTCCTCATCTCATCTCATCGCAAAAACGATAGCAGCATCGATATTAATTATAGCAAAATAAAAATGTCCAACATTGGAAATATTGCAAGTACATTCATTATTTACATAAACCAGTAATTAGAATAATCATTTATTTCATCTAGACTAGATCATTTGCAAATCCCATACACCGCCTGCAAGGAGACGTCCTTGGCCTATCGCTACCCGAGATTCTCTCGATCGTGGTCCTATATAAAAAAGCAGAAATCAGGTTTAGTTCTTCTGATCTTTCGATTCTCACCACCGGTGGCAATTTTTTCCGTTTTTTTTAATATATCATGCAAACATGCCTATTCAAACTATTCTCAATATTTGGCGAGGGCTACATGTACATGTAGCTCTATTACTACAGAATAAATAATTATATAGCTGAGGATTTACATCGGATATATACACGGTCAGTATCTTACAGTAGCTAGGCCAAGGACGTGTCCCTGAATAGGCCTGTTAGTTTTATTTTGGTGTTGACACGGAAAGACGAGATGACTCTTGTCTCCTGGACATTAAAACAAATCATTTATTTCATCTAGGCAAATAATAATTTGAAAATTCCATATACCGCCTGCAAGGAGACGTCCTAGGCCTATCGCTACCCACAATACACTCGATCGTGGTCTTATACATATGTATTATGTAACTTTTCATCGATAATTTGATCCAGATATATCTGTCTTCGACAATTATATTTAGAATTATGAATATGTGGAAGGAACGTATGTACAAGATAAAAACAACACATCTCAACTGCTTTTCCGGGACCGTGAAATGTAATATTGGTCACCTCAGCCCAAGCACAGGGGCACGCAAATTATTCGTCATGAAAAATAATTCGTATGTACGTCATGTCCACATGACTGAAAATTGCGAAAAATGAATTATATATTATGTAAATATCGGTTAGCTTGTTAACTTACATTATATATAATAATAATAATAAAAATACTGTAAGAGATATCTTCATAATTCCAATTGTTCTGAAATCAGAACGATTTTTTAAGTGTTCCAGCAAAATTAATGTAGTGTAACTTACTTACTTTTGGAGAAAATCGTCTTTTTGTGTCCCAATTTCCCTGATGCAAATTTTCACTTGGAAGGTCTTTATCACTACGGTGTTTATTCACGTTGAAAACAAGCGTTCTGACGCCCTTCGCGGGTTAAGTTCATTTTACGAATTTAAAATCAACAAAAGGAGCGGAATAATATCAAGAAACAATGCATTTTCAGCTGTAATATCGACATTAGTCGGGCACAAAACCCAATATAGGATAATAAGAATTTCCTGTAATAGTTGCAATAGGAAAATATTACGATGTCAGTAAATAAATGTTTAATTTCTTTCGTTTGATTCAATTTCTAAAATTGTTGACTTGATCCCGAACATTTCAGTGACGTCACTTTTAGTAGAAATGAATGAAACGGCAGTCAATCCCGCCAAACAGTGACGTCACAATCACCGGAATGAACATTCTGTGTAAATAACAGGCAATTTGCTTTCGTTTTGATTACCATCTTCTGTATGTATAATGAAAAAGTTGCAGGATAAACAGAATACCCGGTCGCTATCTTACAATACATGTTTTATTTTGGTGTCGACAGGGAAAACAGAGATGACTCTGAAAAACCTCCTCATCTCATCTCATCTCACCTCATCGCACAAACGATAGCAGCAGCGATATTAATTATAGCAAAATAAAAATGTCCAACGTTGGAAATATTGCAAGTACATTCATTATTTACATAAACCAGTAATTAGAATAATCATTTATTTCATCTAGACTAAATAATTTGCGAGTCCCGTACATCGCCTGCAAGGAGACGACCTTGGCATATCGCTACCCACGATGCTCTCGATCGTGGTCTTATATTATGTAACTTTTCCTGGGATATTAATTCTAGATATATCTGTTTTCGACAGTTAAATTTCTTTGAACATGTGTAAAACAAGCAGTCTCAACTGCTATTCCGAGACCGTAAAATTCAATCTTGATCACCTCAGCCAAAACACAGGGGCACGCAAATTATGACAGAAACGTTTACAAGTAATTTGATACGTATGTCATTTGAAAGTATTGGAGACCTTTTGATATGCACGTGTATATCATGATGTTTCAAGTGGATGCCCGTATTATTTTTTGTGAAAAATGAATTATATATATTATATATATGTTATAAAATTCGGTTAGCTTTTTTATTGTCATTATTGTTATATACACTGTATGTGATATTTAAACGAAAACACATATTTTACCTAAGAAGCCAATCATATATATAATGTAAGTATCGGTTAGCTTGTAATTAACTTACATTATATATAATAATAATAATAAAAATACTGTAAGAGGTATCTTCATAATTCCAATTGTTCTGAAATCAGAACGATTTTTTAAGTGTTCCAGCAAAATTAATGTAGTGTAACTTACTTACTTTTGGAGAAAATCGTCTTTTTGTGTCCCTATTTCCCTGATGCAAATTTTCACTTGGAAGGTCTTTATCACTACGGTGTTTATTCACGTTGAAAACAAGCGTTCTGACGCCCTTCGCGGGTTAAGTTCATTTTACGAATTTAAAGTCAACAGAAGAAGCGGAATAATATCAAGAAACAATGCATTTTCAGCTCTAATATCGACATTAGTCGGGCACAAAACCCGATATCGGATAATAAGAATTTCCTGTAATAGTTGCAAGAGGAAAATATTACGATGTCAGTAAATAAATGTTTAATTTCTTTCGTTTGATTCAATTTCTAAAATTGTTGACTTGATCCCAAACATTCCAGTGACGTCACTTTTAGTAGGAATGAATGAAACGGCAGTCAATCCCGCCAAACAGTGACGTCACAATCACCGGAATGAACATTCTGTGTAAATAACAGGCAATTTGCTTTCGTTTTGATTACCATCTTCTGTATGTATAATGAAAAAGTTGCAGGATAAACAGAATACCCGGTCGCTATCTTACAATACAAGTTTTATTTTGGTGTCGACAGGGAAAACAGAGATAACTCTGCAAAACCTCCTCATCTCACCTCATCGCTAAAACGATAGCAGCATCGATATTAATTATAGCAAAATAAAAATGTCCAACGTTGGAAATATTGCAAGTACATTCATTATTTACATAAACCAGTAATTAGAATAATCATTTATTTCATCTAGACTAGATCATTTGCAAATCCCATACACCGCCTGCAAGGAGACGTCCTTGGCCTATCGCTACCCGAGATTCTCTCGATCGTGGTCCTATATTATGTAACTTTTTATGGGATATTAAATCAATTTCTATGAACATGTGTAAAACAAGCTATCTCAACTGCTATTCCGAGACCATAAAATGAAAATTTGGTCACCTCGGCCAAAACACAGAGGCACGCATATTATGACAGAAACGTTTACTAGTGAATTGATACGTATGTCATTTGCACGTGTATATCATGACGTTTCAAGTGGCTGCCCGTATTATTTTTTGTGAAAAATGAATCATATATATGTTATAAAATTCGGTTGGCTTTTTTATTGTCATTTTTATATACACTGTATGTGATTTTTAAACGAAAAACATATTTTACCTAAGAAGCCAATTATATATACATGTATAATGTAAGTATCGGTTAGCTTGTTACTTACATAATATATAATAATAATAATAAAAATACTGTTAGAGGTATCTTCATGATTCCAACTGTTCCGAAATCAGAATGATTTTTTTAGTGTTCCAGCAAAATTAATGTATTTCATTTTTCTTACTTTTTGAGAAAATCAACTTTTTATGTCGATGAAAACATGATGGATTTACTAAAGCGCAATAACCCTAAGGAATTTTATAAAACCTTTGCAAAGCGGAATGTCAGTAGTGTTGGAGATATAACATTAGATGAGTTTTTTCTTCATTTCAAGAGTCTTGCTGGAGATCATATCACGTCTGACACTGATAGTAGCTTGGATGGTAAAAATCTCGATAATGTTTTTCCTGAATTAGACGTGGATTTTGAATTAGATGAAGTTATTCAGGCAATTAAAGGTCTGTCTAGAAATAAGTCGGCTGGTACCGATATGATACTAAATGAGTACATGATTGAATATAAAACCATTTTTGCGCCTGTTCTGTTAAAATTGTTTAATAGTATTATGGAAGTCGGATATTTTCCCGATTCCTGGGCTCAAGGTATACTTATTCCTGTATATAAAAAAGGTGATAAGAACAATGTAAATAACTATAGAGGTATTACATTGATTAGTCATGTAGCAAAGATATTTACCAGTCTTTTGAACAAAAGGCTGTTAAAATGGAGCGAATCTGTATCTGCTGTTACAGATGCGCAATTTGGTTTTAAACCCGGTTTCGGTACTCGTGATGCTATATTTGCATTAAGTAGTCTAATTACTAATACTTTACAACAAAATAAAAAGCTTTATTGTGTATTTGTCGATTACAGTAAAGCATTTGATAGCATTGTACATAATAAGCTTTGGCTTAAACTATGGCGATGTGGAATTAGGGGTAGATTGTTGAAAGTGATTATATCAATTTATGATAATGTAAAATCATGTACAAAATTAAGTGGAAAACTATCTGCAATGTTCGATTTACATGTCGGACTCTTACAAGGGGAATCTTTGTCTCCGATACTTTATTCTCTTTTTGTTAATGATATAGAAAGTGAATTGATAAACTCCAATTGTCAAAGCTATCAACTGCAACTTTTAAATTTGTTCATACTTATGTATGCTGACGATACAGTTTTGTTTACTGAAGATGCTACTGACCTGCAAAACATGTTAGATTGTCTGCAAAATTATGCAAATAAATGGAGTTTATCTGTTAATATAGATAAAACCAAAATAGTTGTTTTTAGAAAAAGTAAACGTCTACAGGCTAATGAGTACTGGACCTTTCAAGGAAGGGCTATAGATATTGTTGATAATTTTTGTTACTTGGGGCTAGTTTTCAATTATAATGGGAGATTTACTCTAGCGCTTAATACTTTAGCATCACAAGGAAGAAAGTCATACTATCTCCTTAATAGTAGAATGAAAAAATACATGCTTAATGTTGAAACAAAATTATCCTTATTTGATACTTATGTTTCATGTGTGCTTAATTACTGTTGCGAGGTATGGGGCTCGCACCCAGCACCTAAGATTGAATCTGTACATCTTTTATTCCTGAAGAGTCTATTGAATGTGAAAAAAACAGTCAATAGTTCTATGGTGTATTTTGAGACTGGAAGGTTTACTTTACATATACAGCGTAAAATAATGGTGATGAAATATTGGTTAAAGCTATTAAGAACAGATAACTGTATTTTAAAGTCATGCTATAATGCTCTATTTGAGCTCATTATGAAAAAAAGCCTAATTATAAATTAAATTGGTTGTATGATGTAAAAAATGATTTAGGCAGATGTGGTTTCAACAATATTTGGATTGCTCAGAATGTAGATAATGAAAAACACTTTTTGGAATTTTATTCACAGCGCTTGCATGATATATTTATTCAGGAACTGCGTTGCGCATTTGACGTGTCTCCTAAATGTGAAATTTATAAACATCTTGTTGATAACTTTGAAATTCAATTTTATTTAAAGAAGCCTTTGAATTCTAAAACTAAACAAATATTGAGTAAATATCGCATGCAAGCCCACTCTCTGCAAATTGAAGCTGGCCGTTATAACGCCGTTCCCAGAGGCGATAGACTTTGTACTGTTTGTGACAAAAATGATGTAGAAGATGAAATGCATTTTGTATTACTATGTCCTGCGTAAAAAGTTTATAAAAACTTATTACCACAAACACCCAAGTTTAAATAAATTAATTATGTTATTTTCATCTAAAAATGTAAAGAGCTTAAATCTGTTGGGGAAATATTTGATCCAGGCAACAGAAAAAAGGAAAATTATCATTAATCAGCAGTAGTAAATATATTAACTCATGTATTAATCAATTTGTTTAATTTGGTATGAAGTATATCGGAATTATCCTCCGCCATCTTGAAACATAACAATGATCATTGTATTATGTATTTATGTATTGGTTAAACCTATCTGCTGTATTGCATTTGGAAAATAAAAAACTCTAAACTCTAATTTGACAGGGCTTAAAACTAAAAAAAAAAAAACAAAAAAAAAAACACCTATAATACTGATTGAAATACAGGTAAATCTCAGGTGACTTTACAGGTGAAAACAAAGACAGCTTATATGAAACAGTATATAATTGCCTTCCTATTGTTTCCTAAAACAACACCTACCTATTGTTGATAAATATGTTGGCGTTCAGAGAACACCCCACACGGAGTGCACAGATCTAGACTACAGGTACCCATGGAGGGGTGTTCTCTGAACGCCAGCATATTTATCAACAATAGGTAGGTGTTGTTTTAGGAAACAATAGGAAGGCAATTATATACTGTTTCATATAAGCTGTCTTTGTTTTCACCTTTGTTTCATGCAAGTTTCAGCCAAATCGCACCGGTAGAACTTGAGAAGAAGTTCAAAATGTGTTTTCAAGATGGCGGATGTGACGGCCATCTTGGATTTCGGATCGACCCGAAAAATAACAACACTTTGTCGGGACCATGTCAGGATCATTTCATGCAAGTTTCAGCCAAATCCCACTGGTAGAACTTGAGAAGAAGTTCAAAATGTGTTTTCAAGATGGCCGCTGTGGCGGCCATCTTGGATTTCGGATCGACCCGAAAAATAACAACACTTTGTCGGGACCATGTCAGGATCATTTCATGCAAGTTTCAGCCAAATCGCACCGGTAGAACTTGAGAAGAAGTTCAAAATGTGTTTTCAAGATGGCGGCTGTGGCGGCCATCTTGGATTTCGGATCAACCCGAAAAATAACAACACTTTGTCGGGACCATCTCAGGATCATTTCAGGTAAGTTTCAGCTCAATCCCACTGGTCAAACTTGAGAAGAAGTTCAAAATGTGAAAAGTTAACGCACGGCGGACGGCGGACGGCGGACGGCGCACGCACGGCGCACGACGGACGAAACATGACGACTATAGGTCATCCTGACCCGAAGGGTCAGGATGACCTAAAAATAGTCAGAGCAGATTTATAATTAGAGTATAACCGCCTACAATTATCATCAAACCATGGTTTATCAGGTACTTTCTTAGTAGACTTTAAACAATGACAAGAACAAGTACAGTTTACTATTTCTCGTCGACGTAAGCAAAACTGATCAAACAAAGAACGTGTACATTTAACAAAATTATCCAAACAATCGTCGATACTTTCCTTAGTATTACTTAGCTGATCTACAGATCTCTCAATTATATGCATGTTTTCTAAAATACGTTCATTCTCTTTGGCCTCATGAGACCAGACTACATTCATGACAGGATGCTTAATATCATCTGAGCAACAATTACATTTATCACTTATTGTCTTTTGACAATTCAGGGTAGCATATATAGGTGCATGATCTGAGAATTCATTAAAGCAGCCTACACTAAAACTGGTAACATTTGACAAAGCCATTATATCAGCAAGCACATAGTCAATTACACTTGTACCATGTGTATTATAAAACGTGATCTTACCATTTCTATCTCCAGATAAACGACCATTGACAATCTTTAAACCGGTAGATTTACATAGTTCAATAAGACTACGTCCAAACGTATTAAGTCGTATATCTTCGGATTTACGTTCAGGGACAGTCTGTTCTACGTTATAAGATATAAAGCCGTCGTTTAAACTATCTATGTTATTGTGCATATACATATTGTCGAATGTTATAAAATCTGGTTCTACTCCAGTCCGACTGTTCAAGTCACCAATAACAAAAACATGACCTTTCTCACTATAATGACCAACCCCATTCTCTAACACCTGGAATATATCTTCATCATAGGAACCATAGAAAATAGATCTCTCTGGTGGAATATAGGTAAAAGCCACATAAACATCTTTCTTATCATCAAAGAGAGAGCCATCTATTCTGATCCACATAATACTATCTAATTCTATCATTTCTACTGACACGAACGGACAAAGCCATGCTTTGAGTAAGCAAACGATACCTCCACCTTTACACTTTGCTCTAATGACTGGCTTACAAAATTCAAAACCATCTATTACAAGGTTGGAGTCATTATCTAACCAACATTCTGACAAAAACACAATATCTGTTTTGTTAAATACATTACAAAAGTCTATATTTTCCAGCTTAAGTCTTAAATTGCGCTGGACATTCCAGCTACATATAGTTAATGAGGTATTACCCTCCTGTAACCTTGTTTAACGTGGGTTTCGTCAAGTTCAGGATCCGAGCTCTGCATAGATGACGTAGTAGCGTGCTGTTGTGGTGTGACATCATCGCTATCTCTCTGAGATCTTCCGGTATTGTCAGACGGGTCTGATGGTCCAGACACCGCTGTCGCATCGCGAGACGTAAGGTCTAGGGGCTGGAACTTGTTATCGGTTGTAATACCTCTGACTGGACCTCCCGATAACGGATATAGGTAACATTTGTGGATTTTGGAAAATAATTCCTTCAATATATTCTGTACAATATACAATGTAAACTATTAATTAAAGATAATCGGTGCTTTAATATACATAAAATCATAAACATTGCAAATGCTAAGAATCAATAAGGAGCTACATGCGGATTATTAAGAACAATGCATTTTAAGTTCCAGGTGAAATATTTTTTTACAAAAACCATATCTCAATTTTATCAGAAAAACAGGTTTCTTGATCAATGTATATTCTAATGTAATAGTATTCTGTATTGACATAGGAGTTCTCCAGGGCTACATTCTTAGCCAACTTTCATTTCTTGTGACCGTGCATAGTTGATTTCTTTTATCGCAGAGACATACACCTTTAAGTATTTGGTTTGAAAATGAGTGGAGAAAAACAATATCATAAAAGTTTAAATTAATTTTGTTGGAAATTTTGACCTGTTTATTATAGTTTCAGTTGATAATCTTTTAAAGCCGACACAAACACACATATATGATGTTTTATAAACATTGGTAATAATATATCATTGCTATATGTATTTTAGATACAAAATATTTTTAGAAGTAACTTAATGAAAATACCAAATGAAATGAAATTGAAGACTGTTACTTAGGGTCTTAACCATATTCATTTTAATACACATTACTGATGTTAATATAATGTTGCAATACTGGCAAAATTATTTCAAGTCGAAATGTTGTAGGTCTTGTAATTCTCAAAATGTTGCAAACTTTTAGTGCTCAGAATACCAAATTAACAGTTTTCTTATTTTTTTCTATTTAAAGATTACAGTACATATACCAATTTGTATCTAGCAACAATGTTTGACCGAAAATCAACCATAGGAAAGAAATTTATAAATTATTTCTAACATGCACAAAAATATATAATATTACTTCACTGTTAACCGACAACAGTTTAATTATTGGGTGCTCTTATGCTATAATGACATACATTTACATTATAATGTAACATCACGCTGATCTAGACATACCATCTTAGGATAAGAAAGCAGGAAAATTATATAATTATGATAAATTATTCATCCTAATGCAACTTTCAAAATATATTGTATGTTCTGTTAACTTAAAAAGGTCAGTCAAGTATAAGTAATACATTTTAAAGTTTTGAAATCATATTTGACATAAATTCACTTACTCTTTGGTAGGTAATTAACGCAGATGTTACATGTACTTTATATTATATAAGGTCACTTAACAGACATATATGGAAGACCTTGTTGAAAAATATCACGTTTCAACTGGCAAAAGGCTTATATTATTTCAAACTTTTAATCGAATTGGTGTAAAACTAAGTTGAAATAGGATAATTCCTTTTTGGATTTTTTTCTTTGATATTACTGAATGGGAAAGTTACTTCCATGTGAAATAAGTTTCAATGAATTTTGCTTGATTTTAGTATCAATCTATTGAAAATCTAATGAGATTGATACCAGAGATTTTAGATATATCAAGGAAATCTTTAAAATTCTTGAAATAAAATCATTGCGAATTTAATTCAATTTCATTCATAGATTCTATTGTTATATTTTCATAGATATTACCAGAAACATATATTATGTATATATGTATCTGATATTAAATCTGAACACTTATTGAAGTAAAAATTAATCAATATACATTTAGATAAGTATCAACACAGGTAACTTTTACAGGTAAATTTACCTGTTGGCATTGGGACTGCTTTTAGGAAAAAGACTATAACCACTGTCACAACAAACTACCCCACAGGTAAATCCAAAATGTTGGCGTTCAGAGATACACCCAACACGGAGTGCACTACATGTGAACAAGGTGTCCACTACGGGTGGACATGGTGTCCAGGTACATTCAGACTTAACGTTAGACAGACAAGTTGATGTGTTATAGCTAGGGATCGGGGGAATACATTCTTCAATTTAAAAGAATACATAATTATAATGTTTTAGAGTTTATTTTTTTGATTACAACATCTACAATGAAGTGTACAGTATATATAACTATACTTTATTTTTCTTAGTAAATACATCTCTGCTACATTAATAAAACCTTTTCACTGCAAAAGTAAAAAAGATTAATTTATGTTCATTAAGTATATGTCTATTTGATTTTATATCTGTAGTTTCCATTTCATATCTAAAATATATTACGTTTTCAAAAGTCAATGTATTATAGGTAGATTGCATTTATCTTGTATATCATTTACATGAAATACAAGCATTTTCACAAGTCAAACACAACTTTGAATTGCAGCAAAAACCAGTCTTATTGTGCTTTTGAGACACTTTTTATTTCATAATAAACTATAAGTAATACAATCATATACCCTGTAATACATAGCTTTTAAATAAAAAAAAGATTTGATGCATATCAATCAGTTATCTAGCGATACTGTTCTAGATCGTCTTTCATTAAAATATACACTTGTAATAATAATAACAATAATAAAAACAGAACAAAAACAATAGGTCTTTTCACCACATGGTGAAAAGCCCTAAGAACGAAATGTTGCGAACAAGTCAAAGAAAGGGGAAGGAAACGCAAAAATAAGTCGTTAAATACATGTACATATTGTACAATATAACGACGTTTACAGGTATAATAAAGGTCATTTTTTGGTAAGATTTGATTATATACATCATTTATTTACAGAGCAATGTTAATCCTAATGCAATCAAATTACAGTGTACATAAGGCTCCGTGACAATCGGACATCTTAAAGCTTGTATGTTGGTAAGATAATTCATAGAACGTATGTGTGTGAGATATATCATAAAATATCACATATCAACTTTTTTATTATTATCTTTTTATATTTTGATGTAATTTTGAGGAATGACAATTTGACTTCCATAGAAATTGTCAGATCAGCAGTGCAGAAAAAATGTTTTCTTAAAATACAACTATACGTTAATTTTAACTACTATATAACTTACAATATTTACTGATTTTCGGACTAACGGGCCTTCGGACTATTGGACCTTCGGACTATTGGGCCGTAGGGATATAAGGGTGTCATGTGTGTCTCCCGTCTGAGAATGCAAGCTTAGTATAATGTGAGGACATTACCAGGTTAGCTGGTTTCCAACATATTGTCCTTGATGCACCAGATTGATTTATCCTGGATGCATTTCTTTAAGTTACAATAATCATAATTATTGCAAAGGGCAATAACTACATTCAGTACTGTATGCCAGTTACAATCAAATCAAGCCAATTTTCAAACTCATCCAAGATTTTTCGCATTTTTGTCTGCAGACAAAATTTCATTAAGGTCAGTGATTATTTATCGTGTTCACAAGATCCAATATGATTATTATTGCAGGGGGCAATGACTCTGTAAGTTACAATGGAATAAGAAGAGTTTTCAAAAGTGTTTTCTAATCTTAGTCTATGTAAAATGTGTTTCATTAACTTAGGTCAATATTTACACAAGTTATTGTGTTCACAACTTCACAAGGTCCAATAATAATTATTATTGCAAAGCGCAATAGCTATGTCAGTTACAGTTGAATTAAGCAGATTTTCGAACTCGTCTCATACCCTTGCAGTGTCAGTCTTAAAGTAAAGTTTCATTTAAGTTGGCGCAATTTACTTAAGTTATCATGTTTAAAAGTCAGTGTTAATGGATGACAGACGACAGACAACGCACGACTTTAAATATATTGAACAAAGTAAAAAGACAATTGGGCACAAGCTGTACAACATAGGACTGTCATCTCCCATACACAACAGACAAGACCATCACAATAGGTCACCATGACAATCTATACAGTCACTTCATATGAAAATGTATAGAGTGTCTTACAGTCGTGACTATGTAAGTCATATGCTTGTCAAGCGAGTCCAATAATTTGAAATGCAATGAGCCTTTAGGCGAGTGGCATACAATAATATTAAACGAATTGATAAATTTCATATTACATTGTCACAAGTGTAAGATTCTATTTATCACAAACTCTAATGTATAGAAATATGAGTGAAACTTATAATTTCATATCCATATGAAACAGTAGAAATTTAAAAAACAACAAAAAAACAACAACTAGAAATCCAGCTCAGATGTGACGTTGCTGTCTACAAGGACAATCGTGTGACGTCATATATATATTTACAGTGTGCACTGACATGGACTCAATAACCATGCTTTCTAGTATAATTATAATTATCAGTGGATAATGATAGTACAACACGTGTGGCGAATCTATTGTTACGGGAATAGTCGCTGGCATAGCAACGTGGGGTCATGACCCCACTTTTGGTGGGAACATATAAATGACTCGATTCCAATCAGCTGTTCAAACGAATTGGTTGACGATGACGGGAATGAACAAAATATGGGCATTTTAATAATCGCCAGGGTTACATAATTTACACGTGCTCCATTATCATTATACCCTCATAACCTCAACAAAATAAAATTTTATTCCTTAAATATTATGATGTCAACGTCATATATATATTATGACGTCAAAACTACATGTGACATCATAACAGTGACATTACACATGTGTCTTACGATATTTATGATACGGTTGTCATATCATGGCAGCCGATACAAATCTTCTTGTTGAATCAACCAATTCCATAGTTTACAAAGGGACACTGTCACTTAGCACTATAAATCTGCTTTAGTTTGATGTCTATATCAATGGTTTCCTTCGGCTGTACCTCCTTGTATTTTTAATCCGGGATCCCTTAAATGTGTGTGTATATGGAAGAATTGCAGGACACCTCATATAGAGTCCTTTCCCTCCGGGAGTGTAAGCCTTAATCTTGACCTCGTCCCCTTCCGTCCCAAACAAAACTGTCACAGACACCCAGCCTGTGTAGAATATACAAAATGTGACATTGTAACGCACAATCAATTTTAAACAAATGGTCCAAGGACCTTGGTGTCAGTTAAATAGGAAAAGAAATTAATATAGTTTTTCAAGAAGTTGATTTTGGCGCCAATCTTGGATTTAAGAAAAAGTTCAAATTTTGTTTTTAATATGGTGGCTGTTGTGGCCATTGTGAATTTCTGATCAATCTGAAAAATAAAACACTTGTTAAGGAAAATGTCCAGATCATTTCAGGCAAGATTAGCTAAATCACGCTGTAAAATTGTATTCCAAGTGTGTTTTCAAAATGGCGGCCATTTTTGAGATCGGAACGACCTGAAAAATACCAACACTTAGCCGGGAATATATCAAATTATTTTATGCAAGTTTCAGCCAAATTGCACAGGTAGAACTTGAGAAGAAGTTCAAAATGCATTTTCAAGATGGCAGCAATTTTGGACTGACACGAAAAATAACAGCACTTGATCTGGACCATGTCAGGATCATTTCAGTTAAGCATCATCTCAATCCCATAAGTGAATCCTGAGAAGAAGATCAAAATGTGATAATTTTACAGACAGTGAACGGCACTTTGGGTCAGATGACCTACATGTAATAACATCAATATCAGGCTTAATTACTATAATATCGTCCACTGGAGAGCCCCTTGAGAAATATCAGATATCTAAATCACTCTGCCACACAATGAATTCACGCAAAATGAAGTCCTTTATACCTTTATTTAAGAGGCCAAGAAAAGGTTTTAAAAAGAAATATACCCAGAGAAGAAAGCTGAATGTCTGCTGCAGCTGTCTGGTAATCCGTCCTCTGAATTGTGAATGTTTTGCCAACAAGAGGGGGAAGTTTCTCCAGTCTTTTCTGATCCCCAATTGGTACCTATTAATGAAGGAATATTTCATTGAATTTAGTGACAAATATATCCAATTTTCACTTAAACATTCATTCGATTAACAAATATCTTCAACTAAAACTTTAACATTCACAAGAAAAAGACTGAGAAGGGAGATAACTTTACATACATTTTGCCATTCAAGTAATTTTATTACAGAGATAGCATTGATAGCACATCTTCAAGCTAGTTAATGCTTATAATGATCAATGTTACAATGACGGTGAAGGTAGATAACTTTGATTAATGTCAGTATAAGTCATTACAATGACAGTGAAGGTAGATAACTCTGATTAATGTCATTCTAAGTCATTACAATGACAGTGAAGGTAGATAACTCTGATTAATGTCAGTATAAGTCATTACAATGACAGTGAAGGTAGATAACTCTGATTAACGTCAGTATAAGTCATTACAATGACAGTGAAGGTAGATAACTCTGATTAATGTTAGTACAAGTCATTACAATGAAGTAAAGGTAGATAACTCTGATTTATGTCAGTATAAGTCATTACAATGACAGTGAAGGTAGATAACTCTGATTAACGTCAGTATAAGTCATTACAATGACAGTGAAGGTAGATAACTCTGATTAACGTCAGTACAAGTCATTACAATGATAGTGAAGGTAGATAACTCTGATAAATGTCAGTATAAGTCATTTCAATGATAGTGAAGGTAGATAACTCTGATTAACGTCAGTATAAGTCATTACAATGACAGTGAAGGTAGATAACTCTGATTAACGTCAGTACAAGTCATTACAATGATAGTGAAGGTAGATAACTCTGATTAATGTCAGTATAAGTCATTACAATGATGGTGAAGGTAGATAACTTTGATTAATGTCAGTATAAGTCATTACAATGACAGTGAAGGTAGATAACTCTGATAAATGTCAGTATAAGTCATTACAATGATAGTGAAGGTAGATAACTCTGATTAACGTCAGTATAAGTCATTACAATGACAGTGAAGGTAGATAACTCTGATTAACGTCAGTATAAGTCATTACAATGACAGTGAAGGTAGATAACTCTGATTAATGTCAGTATAAGTCATTACAATGATAGTGAAGGTAGATAACTTTGATTAATGTCAGTATAAGTCATTACAATGACAGTGAAGGTAGATAACTCTGATTAATGTCAGTATAAGTCATTACAATGATAGTGAAGGTAGATAACTCTGATTAATGTCAGTATAAGTCATTACAATGATAGTGAAGGTAGATAACTCTGATTAATGTCAGTATAAGTCATTACAATGACAGTGAAGGTAGATAACTCTGATTAACGTCAGTATAAGTCATTACAATGACAGTGAAGGTAGATAACTCTGATTAACGTCAGTATAAGTCATTACAATGACAGTGAAGGTAGATAACTCTGATTAATGTCAGTATAAGTCATTACAATGATAGTGAAGGTAGATAACTCTGATTAACGTCGGTATAAGTCATTACAACTCTGATTAATGTCAGTACAAGTCATTACAATGACAGTTAAGGTAGATAACTCTGATTAACATCAGTATAAGTCATTACAACTCTGATTAATGTCAGTTCAAGTCATTACAATGACAGTGAAGGTAGATAACTCTGATAGTGAAGGTAGATAACTCTGATTAACGTCAGTATAAGTCATTACAATCGCAGTGAAGGTAGATAACTCTGATTAACGTCAGTACAAGTCATTACAATGATAGTGAAGGTAGATAACTCTGATAAATGTCAGTATAAGTCATTTCAATGACAGTGAAGGTAGATAACTCTGATTAACGTCAGTATAAGTCATTACAATGATAGTGAAGGTAGATAACTCTGATTAATGTCAGTATAAGTCATTACAATGACAGTAAAGGTAGATAACTCTGATTAATGTCAGTATAAGTCATTACAATGATAGTGAAGGTAGATAACTCTGATTAACGTCAGTATAAGTCATTACAATGACAGTGAAGGTAGATAACTCTGATTAACGTCAGTATAAGTCATTACAATGATAGTGAAGGTAGATAACTCTGATTAATGTCAGTATAAGTCATTACAATGATAGTGAAGGTAGATAACTTTGATTAATGTCAGTATAAGTCATTACAATTATAGTGAAGGTAGATAACTCTGATTTATGTCAGTATAAGTCATTACAATGACAGTAAAGGTAGATAACTCTGATTAATGTCAGTATAAGTCATTACAATGACAGTGAAGGTAGATAACTCTGATTAATGTCAGTATAAGTCATTACAATGACAGTGAAGGTAGATAACTCTGATTAATGTCAGTATAAGTCATTACAATGACAGTGAAGGTAGATAACTCTGATTAATGTCAGTACAAGTCATTACAATGACAGTGAAGGTAGATAACTCTGATTAACGTCGGTATAAGCCATTACAATGACAGTGAAGGTAGATAACTCTGATTAACGTCAGTACAAGTCATTACAATGACAGTGAAGGTAGATAACTCTGATTAATGTCAGTATAAGTCATTACAATGACAGTGAAGGTAGATAACTCTGATTAACGTCAGTATAAGTTATTACAATGACAGTGAAGGTAGATAACTCTGATTAACGTCAGTACAAGTTATTACAATGATAGTGAAGGTAGATAACTCTGATTAACGTCAGTATAAGTCATTACAATGACAGTGAAGGTAGATAACTCTAATTAATGTCATTCTAAGTCATTACAATGACAGTAAAGGTAGATAACTCTGATTAATGTCAGTATAAGTCATTACAATGACAGTGAAGGTAGATAACTCTGATTAACGTCAGTACAAGTCATTACAATGACAGTGAAGGTAAATAACTCTGATAAATGTCAGTATAAGTCATTACAATGACAGTGAAGGTAGATAACTCTGATTAACGTCAGTATAAGTCATTACAATGACAGTGAAGGTAGATAACTCTGATTAACGTCAGTATAAGTCATTACAATGACAGTGAAGGTAGATAACTCTGATTAATGTCAGTATAAGTCATTACAATGATAGTGAAGGTAGATAACTTTGATTAATGTCAGTATAAGTCATTACAATTATAGTGAAGGTAGATAACTCTGATTTATGTCAGTATAAGTCATTACAATGACAGTGAAGGTAGATAACTCTGATTAATGTCAGTATAAGTCATTACAATGACAGTGAAGGTAGATAACTCTGATTAACGTCGGTATAAGTCATTACAACTCTGATTAATGTCAGTACAAGTCATTACAATGACAGTGAAGGTAGATAACTCTGATTAACATCAGTATAAGTCATTACAACTCTGATTAATGTCAGTACAAGTCATTACAATGACAGTGAAGGGTAGATAACTCTGATAGTGAAGGTAGATAACTCTGATTAACGTCAGTATAAGTCATTACAATCGCAGTGAAGGTAGATAACTCTGATTAATGTCAGTATAAGTCATTACAATGATAGTGAAGGTAGATAACTCTGATAAATGTCAGTATAAGTCATTACAATGATAGTGAAGGTAGATAACTCTGATTAACGTCATTATAAGTCATTACAATGACAGTGAAGGTAGATAACTCTGATTAACGTCAGTATAAGTCATTACAATGATAGTGAAGGTAGATAACTCTGATTAATGTCAGTATAAGTCATTACAATGATAGTGAAGGTAGATAACTTTGATTAATGTCAGTATATAAGTCATTACAATGACAGTGAAGGTAGATAACTCTGATTTATGTCAGTATAAGTCATTACAATGATAGTGAAGGTAGATAACTCTGATTTATGTCAGTATAAGTCATTACAATGACAGTGAAGGTAGATAACTCTGATTAACGTCAGTATAAGTCATTACAATGAAGGTGAAGGTAGATAACATTACAATGACAGTGAAGTAGATAACTCTGATTAATGTCAGTATAAGTCATTACAATGACAGTGAAGGTAGATAACTCTGATTAATGTCAGTATAAGTCATTACAATGACAGTGAAGGTAGATAACTCTGATTAACGTCGGTATAAGTCATTACAATGACAGTGAAGGTAGATAACTCTGATTAACGTCAGTATATAAGTCATTACAATGACAGTGAAGGTAGATAACTCTGATTAAGTCAGTATAAGTCATTACAAACAGTGAAGGTAGATAGTATTAAGTATAAGTCATTACAATGACAGTGAAGGTAGATAACTCTGATTAATGTCAGTATAAGTCATTACAATGACAGTGAAGGTAGATAACTCTGATTAACGTCGGTATAAGTCATTACAATGACAGTGAAGGTAGATAACTCTGATTAATTGTCAGTATAAGTCATTACAATGACAGTGAAGGTAGATAACTCTGATTAACGTCAGTATAAGTCATTACAATGACAGTGAAGGTAGATAACTCTAATTAACGTCAGTATAAGTCATTACAATGACAGTGAATGTAGATAAGTCTGATTAACGTCAGTACAGTGAAGTAGATATTACAATGATCGGTGAAGGTCATTAACTTTGATTAATGTCAGTAACAAGTCATTACAATGACATTAACAGTGGCGTCGCTAGGTAGATAACTCTGATTAATGGAGCGCCGAAGGCGCTAGAATTTTGGTTATTAGGGGGTCAGGGGGGTCACCCCGAGAAAAAAAAAAACTATTTAGAATGGCTGAGATGAATTTTTACGATGCATTCTTATGATTTTTAAGCGTTCTAAACGTGGTAATTTTTCGAAAAAAATAACAATGAAAACGGATTAATTCATATTGCAGATTGAAAATTAGAAATCTACCCATATTTAGAAATTATAATTGTAAATGACGTCATATCTTTATTCAAACATGTACTGTATTTTTGCCAAAAGCGCCTTGTCTTAGGTGCTTTTCCTACTACAAGTGCGATTAAATGGTAGAGCAATTTTGATAAATTTGTAAGAGTTTTCTTTATGCATGTAAGTATTGATACTTTCATGACATTGGATCACATAAAAACGCATTGTTAAAGGTAGGTTTCGCCTGAATGCACAAAAAGGACTAAATGAAAATTGAATGTACAAATGTATTCTTTATTTGTACACTTATTTTATTGTGATAGAGACGAAGACTAGTCATATATCAAAGTTCAGTATAACATCCTCCTGTTTTTTAGCCCATCAAAAATGTCAATAACGGTATCCACGTCTATTGGCATGTCCTGGTGCATATGTAAGAGAGTCAAAACCCATTTAATTTTCGCAGGTTTTAAGGCGTTTCAGAACACTAAGTCTTCCTGGTTGCTAAGATCTGAAAGATCGTGTGTATATCAGGTTATAATTTCTTGTTTAGTCAACTATTGTCTTGTTCCTGTCGGGTTTTTGGCTTAAAAAAACTTCAATTTTCTGACACGAGCTCGCACAAACTTTTTGCAAGTATAATTGTATATTGTGGAAAAGGACCGAAAATGTAATTTTCCGGAAAAAGTAAACCTAAAAATAAAATAAAAGGCGATCCGGATAACAAATTTAAATGTATAATGTTAGTCTCGGTTTCTACTTATAGTTTGACTTTGAAAATCATCTGATTTTTTTTGAGAATTGATTGATGTGCACGCAGTTGCGTTTTTGCGTCAATGGTAGCTACACCACTGGTTAAGGTAGATAACTCTGATTAACGTCGGTATAAGTCATTACAATGACAGTGAAGGTAGATAACTCTGATTAACGTCAGTATCAGTCATTACAATGACAGTGAAGGTAGATAACTCTGATTAATGTCAGTATAAGTCATTACAATGACAGTGAAGGTAGATAACTCTGATTAATGTCAGTACAAGTCATTACAATGATAGTGAAGGTAGATAACTCTGATTAATGACAGTATAAGTCATTACAATGACAGTGAAGGTAGATAACTCTGATTAACGTCGGTATAAGTCATTACAATGACAGTGAAGGTAGATAACTCTGATTAATGTCAGTATAAGTCATTACAATGACAGTGAAGGTAGATAACTCTGATTAACGTCAGTATAAGTCATTACAATGATAGTGAAGGTAGATAACTCTGATTAATGTCAGTATAAGTCATTACAATGACAGTGAAGGTAGATAACTCTGATTAACGTCAGTATAAGTCATTACAATGACAGTGAAGGTAGATAACTCTGATTAACGTCAGTATAAGTCATTACAATGATAGTGAAGGTAGATAACTCTGATTAATGTCAGTATAAGTCATTACAATGACAGTGAAGGTAGATAACTCTGATTAATGTCAGTATAAGTCATTACAATGACAGTGAAGGTAGATAACTCTGATTAACGTCAGTATAAGTCATTACAATGACAGTGAAGGTAGATAACTCTGATTAACGTCGGTATAAGTCATTACAATGACAGTGAAGGTAGATAACTCTGATTAATGTCAGTATAAGTCATTACAATGATAGTGAAGGTAGATAACTCTGATAAATGTCAGTATAAGTCATTTCAATGATAGTGAAGGTAGATAACTCTGATTAACGTCAGTATAAGTCATTACAATGACAGTGAAGGTAGATAACTCCGATTAATGTCAGTATAAGTCATTACAATGACAGTGAAGGTAGATAACTCTGATTAATGTCAGTATAAGTCATTACAATGACAGTGAAGGTAGATAACTCTGATTAACGTCAGTATAAGTCATTACAATGACAGTGAAGGTAGATAACTCTGATTAATGTCAGTATAAGTCATTACAATGACAGTGAAGGTAGATAACTCTGATTAATGTCAGTATAAGTCATTACAATGACAGTGAAGGTAGATAACTCTGATTAACGTCAGTATAAGTCATTACAATGACAGTGAAGGTAGATAACTCTGATTAACGTCGGTATAAGTCATTACAATGACAGTGAAGGTAGATAACTCTGATTAATGTCAGTATAAGTCATTACAATGACAGTGAAGGTAGATAACTCTGATTAATGTCAGTATAAGTCATTACAATGACAGTGAAGGTAGATAACTCTGATTAACGTCAGTATAAGTCATTACAATGACAGTGAAGGTAGATAACTCTGATTAATGTCAGTATAAGTCATTACAATGACAGTGAAGGTAGATAACTCTGATTAATGTCATTCTAAGTCATTACAATGACAGTGAAGGTAGATAACTCTGATTAATGTCAGTATAAGTCATTACAATGACAGTGAAGGTAGATAACTCTGATTAACGTCGGTATAAGTCATTACAACTCTGATTAATGTCAGTATAAGTCATTACAATGACAGTGAAGGTAGATAACTCTGATTAACGTCGGTATAAGTCATTACAACTCTGATTAATGTCAGTACAAGTCATTACAATGACAGTTAAGGTAGATAACTCTGATTAAGTCGGTATAAGTCATTACAACTCTGATTAATGTCAGTAAAAGTCATTACAATGACAGTTAACAGTGGCGTCGCTAGAAGGAAATTAATGTGCACGCAAATTGTAGTCCGAGCGCCGAAGGCGCTAGAATTTAGGTTATTAGCGGGTCAGGGGGGTCACCCCGAGAAAAAAAAACTATTTAGAATGGCTGAGATGAATTTTTACGATGCATTCTTATGATTTTTAAGCGTTCTAAACGTGGTAATTTTTCGAAAAAAATAACAATGAAAACGGATTAATTCATATTGCAGATTGAAAATTAGAAATCTACCCATATTTAGAAATTATAATTGAGTAAAAGACGTCATATCTTTATTCAAACATGTACTGTATTTTTGCCAAAAGCGCCTTGTCTTAGGTGCTTTTCTACTACAAATGCGATTAAATGGTAGAGCATTTTTGATAAATTTATAAGAGTTTTCTTTATGCATGTAAGTATTGATACTTTCATGACATTTGGATCACATAAAAACGCATTGTTAAAAGTTCAATTGAATGCACAAAAAGGACTAAATGAAAAATTGAATGTACAAATTATCAATCTTTATTTGTACACTTATTTTATTGTGATAGAGACGAAGAACTAGTCATATATCAAAGTTCAGTATAACTTCCTCCTGTTTTTTAGCCCATCAAAAAATGTCAATAACGGTATCCCAACGTCTATTGGCATGTCCTGGTGCATATGTTAAGAGAGTCAAAACCCATTTAATTTTCGCAGGTTTTTAAGGCGTTTCAGAACACTAAGTCTTCCTGGTTGCTAAGATCTGAAAGATCGTGTGTATATCAGGTTATAATTTCTTGTTTAGTCAACTATTGTCTTGTTCCTGTCGGGTTTTTGGCTTAAAAAAAACTTCAATTTTCTGACACGAGCTCGCACAAACTTTTGCGAGTATAATTGTATATTGTGGAAAAAGGACCGAAAATGTAATTTTCCGGAAAAAGTAAAATCTAAAAATAAAATAAAAGGCGATCCGGATAACAAATTTAAATGTATAATGTTAGTCTCGTTTCTACTTATAGTTCTGACTTTGAAAATCATCTGATTTTTTTTGAGAATTGATTGATGTGCACGCAGTTGCGTTTTTGCGTCAATGGTAGCTACACCACTGGTTAAGGTAGATAACTCTGATTAACGTCGGTATAAGTCATTACAATGACAGTGAAGGTAGATAACTCTGATTAACGTCAGTATAAGTCATTAGGCAATGGACAGTGAACTGGTAGATAACACTGATTAATGTCAGTATAAGATCATTACAATGACAGAGAAGGTAGAAGATAACTCTGATTAATGTCAGTACAAGTCATTACAATGATAGTGAAGGTAGATAACTCTGATTAATGTCAGTATAAGTCATTACAATGACAGTGAAGGTAGATAACTCTGATTAATGTCAGTATAAGTCATTACAATGACAGTGAAGGTAGATAACTCTGATTAATGTCAGTATAAGTCATTACAATGACAGTGAAGGTAGATAACTCTGATTAATGTCAGTATAAGTCATTACAATGACAGTGAAGGTAGATAACTCTGATTAATGTCAGTATAAGTCATTACAATGACAGTGAAGGTAGATAACTCTGATTAATGTCAGTATAAGTCATTACAATGACAGTGAAGGTAGATAACTCTGATTAACGTCAGTATAAGTCATTACAATGATAGTGAAGGTAGATAACTCTGATTAACGTCAGTATAAGTCATTACAATGACAGTGAAGGTAGATAACTCTGATTAATGTCAGTATAAGTCAACACAATGACAGTGAAGGTAGATAACTCTGATTAACGTCAGTATAAGTCATTACAATGATAGTGAAGGTAGATAACTCTGATTAATGTCAGTATAAGTCATTACAATGACAGTGAAGGTAGATAACTCTGATTAATGTCAGTATAAGTCATTACAATGACAGTGAATGTAGATAACTCTGATTAACGTCAGTATAAGTCATTACAATGACAGTGAAGGTAGATAACTCTGATTAACGTCGGTATAAGTCATTACAATGACAGTGAAGGTAGATAACTCCGATTAATGTCAGTATAAGTCATTACAATGACAGTGAAGTATATATAACTTCTGAATAAGGTCGGTATAAGTCATTACAATGATAGTGAAGGTAGATAACTCTGATTAACGTCAGTATAAGTCATTACAATGACAGTGAAGGTAGATAACTCCGATTAATGTCAGTATAAGTCATTACAATGACAGTGTGAAAGGTAGATAACTCTGATTAATGTCATTCTAAGATCATTACAATGACAGTAAAGGTAGATAACTCTGATTAATGTCAGTATAAGTCATTACAATGACAGTGAAGGTAGATAACTCTGATTAACGTCGGTATCAGTCATTACAACTCTGATTAATGTCAGTATAAGTCATTACAATGACAGTGAAGGTAGATAACTCTGATTTACGTCGGTATAAGTCATTACAACTCTGATTAATGTCAGTAAAAGTCATAACAATGACAGTGAAGGTAGATAACTCTGATTAAGTCGGTATAAGTCATTACAACTCTGATTAATGTCAGTAAAAGTCATTACAATGACAGTTTAACAGTGGCGTCGCTAGAAGGAAATTAATGTGCACGCAAATTGTAGTCCGAGCGCCGAAGGCGCTAGAATTTTGGTTATTAGCGGGTCAGGGGGGTCACCCCGAGAAAAAAAAAAAAACTATTTAGAATGGCTGAGATGAATTTTTACGATGCATTCTTATGATTTTTAAGCGTTCTAAACGTGGTAATTTTTCGAAAAAAATAACAATGAAAACGGATTAATTCATATTGCAGATTGAAAATTAGAAATCTACCCATATTTAGAAATTATAATTGTAAATGACGTCATATCTTTATTCAAACATGTACTGTATTTTTGCCAAAAGCGCCTTGTCTTAGGTGCTTTTCCTACTACAAATGCGATTAAATGGTAGAGCAATTTTGATAAATTTGTAAGAGTTTTCTTTATGCATGTAAGTATTGATACTTTCATGACATTGGATCACATAACAAGAGGCCCATGGGCCTTAACGGTCACCTGTGTTCAGATACAGAATGAAACAAAGACATGCATATAAACACTATATATTTGCCCATCAGGCCCTTGAAGTCAGTCAGTGATTTTATAAAATTTGACTTTTTAATCTATGAAGATTATTTGGTTCCATCAAATCTGTGAAATCAGAAGAAAGATTTTTGAAATGTTATCCATTTTGACCCCTTTTGGCCCCACCCCTCTGGCCCCTGGGGGTCGGCCAGGACCAATATGGATATGATGTTAAAATGCTATCTCAGACTAATAATTCTAACCCAGTTTGACTTATTTCCTATGAAAAATAGGCAAATAATGTTCATAAATGTGTTTTTCCTATATAAACTAAAGTAAACTTGACCCCCTCCCCAGAGGGAAACATGGGACCCCAGGCCATGAAATTCACAATTTTTGTAAAGGACTTTAAGACCTTTCAATCTATGCAGAGTATTTGATTCTACCAGTTCCAGAATTTCAGAAGAAGATTTTTGAAGTTTTAGCCTATTTGACCCCGTTTTGGCCCCGCCCCTAAGGCCCCTTGGGATCAGTCATAGAAAATTTGGTAATAAGATTCAATGGTCATCACATAGGGATAATTCTGACTACAATTGACTAATTTCCTATTATAATGACTAAATAATGCTCAAAAATGTCTTTTCCCTTTATAAACTATAGTAAACTTGACCCCCTCCCCAGGGGGAAAACGTGATGGGTCATATAATTCACAATTTTCATAAAACACCTTAAGACCTGTCCATCTAAGAAGAGTATTTGGTTCTACCATTTCCAGTATTTAAGAAGAAAATTTTTAAAGTTTTAGCCTATTTGCCCCTTTTGGCCCCGCCCCTCTGCCCGAGGGGGTTGACCAGGACCAATATAGATATGATATTAAAATGTTATCTCAGGCTAATAATTCTAAACAAGTTCGACTCATTTCCTATGAAAATTGAGCAAAAAAATGCTCATAAATGTGTTTTCCCTAGTAAACTTGACCCCCTCCCCAGGGGGAAACGTGAGACCCCAGGGTCATATAATTCACAATTTTTGTAAAGGACCTCAAGACCTTTCCATCTATGAGTATGTGATTCTACCATTTCCAGGATTTCAGAAGAAGATTTTTGTAGTTATAGCCTATTTGACCCCTTTTGACCCCACCCCTAAGGCCCCTGGGGGTCAGTTATGGAAAATTGGTTAATAGGATTCAATGGCCATCTCATACGGATAATTCTGACAATATTTGACTCATTTCCTATTACAAATGATCAAATAATACTCAAAAATGTGTTTTCCCTATATAAACTATAGTAAACTTAACCCCCTCCCCAGGGGGAAACCTGAGACCCCAGGGTCATATAATTCACAATTTTTGTAAAGGACCTCTCAAGACCTTTCCATCTACGAAGAGTATGTGATTCTACCATTTCCAGGATTTCAGAAGAAGATTTTTGAAGTTATAGCCTATTTGACCCCTTTTGACCCCACCCCTAAGGCCCCTGGGGGTCAGTTATGGAAAATTGGTTAATAGGATTCAATGGCCATCTCATACGGATAATTCTGACAATATTTGACTCATTTCCTATTACAAATGATCAAATAATACTCAAAAATGTGTTTTCCCTATATAAACTATAGTAAACTTAACCCCTCCCCAGGGGGAAACCTGAGACCCCAGGGTCATATAATTCACAATTTTTGTAAAGGACCTCAAGACCTTTCCATCTACGAAGAGTATGTGATTCTACCATTTCCAGGATTTCAGAAGAAGATTTTTGAAGTTATAGCCTATTTGACCCCTTTTGACCCCGCCCCTAAGGCCACTGGGGGTCAGTTATGGAAAATTGGTTAATAGGATTCAATGGCCATCTCATACGGATAATTCTGACAATATTTGACTCATTTCCTATTACAAATGATCAAATAATACTCAAAAATGTGTTTTCCCTATATAAACTATAGTAAACTTGACCCCCTCTGTAGGGGGAAAACTGAGACCCCAGGGTCATATAATTCACAATTTTTGTAAAGGACCTTAGGACCTTTCTATCTATGAAGAGTATTTAATTCCATCACATCTGTGAGTGGAGAAGAAGATTTTTGAAATTTTAGTCAATTTTACCCCTTTTAGCCCCTCCCATAGCTCCCTGGGGGGTGGGGACCATATAATTCACAATTTTGATTGGCCTTATGCCTTAGAAGGTTTGTGCAAAATTTCATTGAAATTGCTTCAGCAGTTTTGGAGAAGAAGCTGAAAATGTAAATTGTTTACGGACATACGACGGACGACGCACGACGCACGACGGACGGACGGACGACGACGGACAAAAGGCGATTAGAATAGGTCACTTGAGACTTCGTCTCAGGTGACCTAAAAACGCATTGTTAAAAGTTCAATTGAATGCACAAAAAGGACTAAATGAAAATTGAATGTACAAATGTATTCTTTATTTGTACACTTATTTTATTGTGATAGAGACGAAGACTAGTCATATATCAAAGTTCAGTATAACATCCTCCTGTTTTTTAGCCCATCAAAAATGTCAATAACGGTATCCACGTCTATTGGCATGTCGTGGTGCATATGTAAGAGAGTCAAAACCCATTTAATTTTCGCAGGTTTTAAGGCGTTTCAGAACACTAAGTCTTCCTGGTTGCTAAGATCTGAAAGATCGTGTGTATATCAAGTTATAATTTCTTGTTTAGTCAACTATTGTCTTGTTCCTGTCGGGTTTTCGGCTTAAAAAAACTTCAATTTTCTGACACGAGCTCGCACAAACTTTTTGCAAGTATAATTGTATATTGTGGAAAAGGACCGAAAATGTAATTTTCCGGAAAAAGTAAACCTAAAAATAAAATAAAAGGCGATCCGGATAACAAATTTAAATGTATAATGTTAGTCTCGGTTTCTACTTATAGTTCTGACTTTGAAAATCATCTGATTTTTTTTTGAGAATTGATTGATGTGCACGCAGTTGCGTTTTTGCGTCAATGGTAGCTACGCCACTGGTTAAGGTAGATAACTCTGATTAACGTCAGTATAAGTCATTACAATGACAGTAAAGGTAGATAACTCTGATTAATGTCAGTATAAGTCATTACAAATGATAGATACTTGATTAAGGTAGATAACTCTGATTAATGTCTAATTCTAAGTCATTACAATGATAGTGAAGGTAGATAACTCTGATTAATGTCAGTATATGTCATTTCAATGACAGTTAAGGTAGATAACTCTGATTAATGTCAGTATAAGTCATTACAATGATAGTGAAGGTAGATAACTCTGATTAATGTCATTCTAAGTCATTACAATGACAGTTAAGGTAGATAACTCTGATTAACGTCGGTATAAGTCATTACAATGATAGTGAATGTAGATAACTGATTAATGTCAGTATAAGTCATTACAATGACATTGAAGGTAGATAACTCTGATTAACGTCAGTATAAGTCATTACAATGACAGTTAAGGTAGATAACTCTGATTAACGTCAGTATAAGTCATTACAATGACAGTGAAGGTGGATAACTCTGACTAACGTCAGTATAAGTCATTACAATGACAGTGAAGGTAGATAACTCTGATTAATGTCAGTATAAGTCATTACAATGACAGTGAAGGTGGATAACTCTGATTAATGTCGTTATAAGTCATTACAATGACAGTGAAGGTAGATAACTCTGATTAATGTCAGTATAAGTCATTACAATGATAATGAAGCTAGATAACTCTGATTAACGTCAGTATAAGTCATTACAATGACAGTGAAGGTAGATAACTCTGATTAACGTCTGTATAAGTCATTACAATGATAGTGAAGGTAGATAACTCTGATTAATGTCAGTATAAGTCATTACAATGACAGTGAAGGTGGATAACTCTGATTAATGTCAGTATAAGTCATTACAATGACAGTGAAGGTGGATAACTCTGATTAATGTCAGTATAAGTCATTACAATGACAGTGAAGGTAGATACTTGCCTTGAAAAGATCTTTGCCAATATTTTCCTTGTAAATGGTGTCTGCTTCTTCTAATGTACAGTCAACTACAGGAAGTTGGGAGTTCACAAACGTCGTAATCAACACTTTTGAATTTCCCTGAAGGATAAAATATCATCTGATCATTAAATTATGCTTCAATTTGATTTTCAAATATTAATTGATGATTTTATTACAATGGATTGGTTATCCAAAATGTCAAGAAAACATGGGGAATACCAGCCCCAAACATGTTTGTGCTCATTTCACCCAAGTCTTAGACCTAACAATTTGTTTATATTCATTTACCAGGTAATTAGTGCAGTGCATTGTGGGAGGTCACTGAAGTTCAATGCTATTTTTATTGCAATCGTGACTGGACTAGTCAACAATACAGAAAGGTGAAATTTTCAATATAATATTTCATTTCCACATATTTGCACAGTAACTGATACATATTACTTAGTAAGGTATCTGACAGGTCACAAATATGTATTTTACTCAATCTTACAGGTTTACTTATGTTCATGTACCTTTAAAGTCAACAATTATTTGTTTATCTTCCACTAATGACCAATTACCTCCAGATAGTCCACTCGGCTCAGTCCTGTGACAAACAAAACCTCGGCAGGTTTGAGGAGGAAGGGGCGTGGCATGATGATGTTGGATGGAATGACAGCACTCAGCTCATCTGGACTTAGAAAAGGCAGTATCTACAACACAAACATTTCTATTTTCATTTTTCAACTCAAAAGACTTCCTCACTCACCTGTCCAAATGACAATTCTTTAAAAATACCTGTCCAAATGACAATTCTTTAAAAATCTTAAGATATAAATAACAGGAGATTCAAATATTCTATGTAAGATAATTTCTGCTTTTCTCTTCTGTACCCTCTTTCTTTGAAATATTGAATACACATATAGAATTAAAAGGTTAAAGTATTTCTCTGTACTTTTGTTTACCACTGTTTTACAAATTCTGAATTTCATGATAATAATCCAGCCTTCAAAATAATATAGAATCAAATTATGTTTTTCTAACCATCTACCAGGTATCAATGGGTTTGCCTTACCGACTCTTGGTTACTGACTCCAGGTGTATCACAAAGCCACATTGACCTTTTGTACTTGCTTTCGTCAAATTTGACCTTTTCCTGATCAGGAGCACCTTTTTTCTTGAAAACTAGCTGGTCCTCTGAATATTCATAGGTAGGAGATTCATAGCCAGCGAAACGGTCCTTCTCTCTCTCCTCATTTCTAATATCTTTATCGTCACGCAAATCTGTAGTGCTTACGATATCTGTAAAGAAAAAGAATTACATTGACTGCATTATTTTTGTATTCTTAATAATCCAGAGTTATCTACCCTTTGGGTTACATTGGAAAAACAAATAGGGTCGGTAGGTCAACAGGATTTTTTTTCCGCTCTAAAATAATGGCCGTAACCGGAGTCTCAGATCAAAATCCTGACTTTTAATTTTTTTTCATAGAAAAGTGGAAACAAAATTAGGGTCGAGGGTAAAAAAATAGGGTCGGTCGGGTAACTCTCAACAGAAATTTTTTTTTTTTGGCCTAGGTGAAATATGACTACAATGTACATCCAAAATATCCCAATTTACTTTAGCCAAATGTAATACAGGCTTAATCAATATCATACGCTCCAAAGAATAAGATCACTTGGCCAGATAAAAACCTACCCGCTAAAGAAGCATATTTCCAGTTGCCTTTCTGAGCCTTTGACCGCCTTAGGTCTAGTTCTTTCTGGTAATTGTCCCGTTCCCTACCAAATCTCTGGGCTCGTTTGGCCAGCTTCCATCCCATCGGAGTAGTGATAGGGAATTTCAGAACACTGGCAGTTGTTCCTATAAAGTGAAATAGTGGTTACAGTGAGTCATTGTTAATTTTCTGTGTGATGACAACATATTTGACAGAGAGAAGCAATGTCAAGTTGACAAGCAATTTTAGCCACATGAATTTCACATGAAGACTCTTTTAGGTGAAATTCATGTGAATATTTACTTCATGTGAAATTCATGTGCATTAAACATGAAATTCACATGAATTTCACCTGAAAGGGCCTTCATGTGAAATTCACGTGGCGAAATATTGCCTGTGTATAATAAGTCAACTTAACATTGCTTCTCTCTGTCAAATATGTTGAATTTAACATGAAATTCATTTCACTTTTTTACCCATGCAGGTTCATGTAAAATTCACGTACAGAAACATTGCCTGTGATATAGGTTAATTATACATCACTCAGTCACATCCTTATCAAAGGCTAACAACGTCGCAATCAACATATAACTGCAATGTCACAAAGAAATTCATCATTTAAACATGAGATACAATTCTTACCCCTATATAATTGTATTTTTACTGCAGACAATAATGCCAGACTTTAAAACTTTAAATGCCTAATAATAATGTCTCTTAAAGCATACAGCAAGTTTTAGAAAATATTTTCTTATCAAAATCAGATCAGTTGAATTATAGACCAGAAATTACACCTTCACAGCTCAGACAATTACCTGGCCAGTCGGCGACAGTTGCTTTTGAAACTGCTTTTCTGGCAGAAAATTTACAGTAGTCAGATCGCAGAAGAGCATTGAACAGAGTTGATTTTCCAGCGTTCACATGTCCAACCAAATAAACATTACCTGAAATACGATCATAACGATGTAAATGGTTCAGAGGGCCTGCACATATCATTCTTACTGGACCTAATTCACATTAGTACATAAAGTAAGAAAATTCTGATTGGCTATATACACACATGGATACTGGCTTCTGATTGGCTACACATATGGATATTGGCTTCTGATTGGCTACACAAATGGATACTGGCTTCTGATTGGCTACACACATGGATACTACTACTATGCTACACACATGGATACTGGCTTCTGATTGGCTACACATATGGATATTGGCTTCTGATTGGCTACACAAATGGATACTGGCTTCTGATTGGCTACACACATGGATACTACTACTATGCTGCAATAGTCTTGCATCTCCATATAACGTATGATTAAACATTAATACAAAGTAACATGACATAATAGTAACATTGCGCTGGACTTAAAATATTGTTAAAATTTCATATGGAGTCTGAGATAGATTTCGACTTAAAACTTTAAGGGCCACTACCTTTCCGAAACTGTTATTAATGTTTTTAAGAAACCTTTAAATTTTGCTCCGGAAAGGTAGTGGGCCTTTAAGACTTGAACAAGAGGCCCATGAGCCTAAACATTCATCTGTCTATTGACACAATACAAAGTATACAGTAGGGTAAAACAACTTTGCATCAATAGAAAAGAATAAAATAGACTGATAATGATAACCTTATCTTCAACTAACAATTAAAGGATTATAAAAAAAGACAATCTTAAGCTGTTGTAAGTTTCTGCTATATTCATTTTGACAGCTGCGAACTTGAATGAAGGTCAAGGTCATCTGTTTGAACAAACTTGCATTTTACAAGTCCAATATGAGGTCTCTAGGCTTCTTAGTTATTCAAATGAACCTGCTTAAAGATTTTAGCCTATTTGACCCCTGTGACCTTGAATGAAGGTCAAGGTCATTCATTTTAACGAATTTGGTAGTCCTTCATCCCAGCATGTTACAGACCATATGAGGTCTATAGGCTTTTAATTTATTCAAAGGAAGTCATTTAAAGATTTATGCCTACATGTATTTGACCCCTGTCACCTTGAATGAAGGTCAAGGTTATCTATATGAACACACTTGGTAGCCCTTCATCCCAGCATGCTACAGGCCAAATATCAGTACCCTGGTTATTGAGAAAAAGTCTTTTGAATTAAAAAACGGTGAACGGCGCACAAGGATGGACAAAACATTATAACACTATAGGTCATCCTAGCCCTTCAGGTCAGATAACCCTTTTATAATCAATTTATTTCTTTAATTGCTAATTCAAGTGTGAAAATTCAATCAAATTCTGCATTTTAAAATTTCTTTTCAATTTATGTTTGTGCTACACATGTACAGTTTATTGAATATATTTTGCTAATTTATTGATGGACTATTTTTTTCTATAATAATCAGGGCTAGATCAATATACACTTTGGATTCACCTGTTCTCAATACTGAAGCGACTGATTTTAATGCAGTTTTCAACATTCTTTTTCTACAAAAGTTAGGGCTAGATCAATACACACTTTGGATTCACCTATTCTTGGTTCTGAAGCGACTGATTTTAATGCAGTTTTCAACATTCTTGTCAGGTGACAAAACAGATTGAGAATTATAATATATATGGTATCAAAATATAGTTTTTCGTTGAGGGCCGCACTTAAGTTAATATTTCATGGATATTAATGTCGCTGAGCTATTTATCTATTATAACCTGATTAAGAGGACACTGTCTATTATATGTGGCAATAGTGCCCTCTCAACCAGGCTATAAATAGCTCAATGTCAATCATATCCATGAATTAATGACTGTTAGTGACTCCAGTCCATGTAAAATTGGAACAAGACTAGATGCCAAAGCGTGGGTCAATAGGAGGGGTAGGGGTATTATATTGTATTAAAATGATTTTTAACAAACATAATTACCATTAAGTCTCCAATCCGTCATAAGTTTTGTAATAAGTCTTTCAATGCCATATCCTGTAAGGCTGCTGATTAGAGCAATATGTTGAACATGACCACTGTGTACATCAATGCCGGCTTCCATACAAGCACTGAGGACCTCTGATTCCAGCCTTTCAAGGAACCCGTCTCCATCCTTGGGAATCATATCCACTTTACTCCCTATGATATATAAATCCTTATCAGGTCCAATCAGGTCTGGTATGTTCTTTGGAATACTGTTACGGATGTCGAGTAAATCCAGTACTAACAAAACAAGACACCTTTCAGACCTGATGTTTTCAAACAGTATCGGAAACTGATCTTCACCAATGTCAACTTTAAGAGTTAATTTACGTCGCCTTATCAAGTAACATCTTTCACATAATGTGTCTTTCAGCTCCTCGATAGTGGAAGATTTGAATTTTGTGCTACACATATAGCCTGCTACAGAAGAGTTTTGACAGTGTAAATTGGCGCCGCATCCTTTACAAGGAATGTCTGATATTGGCATATTGGGGTCGGGCTGTGTCCTTGATTCAGCAAGCCTTCTTTTCTTTCTATTAGCAGGTTGCTTGGAATCAAGGTCAATGGTTTCTATGAATCCATCCAGATCGACATCATCCTCATGGTGACCATCTGGACTTGTTCTCGCCTTTTTTATTATGGCATTCATATCCCACTGAATAGTTTTAAGATTGTCTTTTAATTTCTCCAATGTTACCTCCTTATTTTTAAATCTGTCTGTCCCGAGATCAAAATTTGCAATCTTCCTACTTTTCATCAAAGCTCTTACCGATGAAGGCACGTTATCTATTTCGACATCAGCATTCACCACCCCTTTGTTTCGTTTTAACTCCCTCATCTCCTTTATCGTCTTCGGTCTCCTTGCAGAAATATGAATGTTGGATTTTCGATACCCAAGAAACATTTTCGATGGTTGTATGATGGAACAAGACACATTGCTGATATTTTTAACATCTGAATAATTAAAGCGAGTTTTCCGTATGAAATTCATTTTGAAATAAATCTACATCTGTATGAGGGTCCAGCAGGTATCCTTTGGTTTCAGCCACTCTTGCGTTTTCATATTGTTTACACGTGCAGTGTGGTCAAGTAGCAAGAACGCTTGAATCAGACGCTTGCATTTTGATCGACGTGCAGCACAAGCTTGTATTCATGGAGGGGATTTCGTGTACGCCGTTCCCAATACCGTACGCAATTAATCTGTGTCTCGATCTCAATATCCACGTACCGGTACCACGGGAGATAACTCTTATTGACAGTTGCAATATTTATCTGATTTTTATTTCAACATATTTTATTTGTATCAAATTGTCCAATTTTAATTTATTAATGACACTATTCTCCAATGCTGACAGTAGAAGATTTAACAATGCTCTTTTCGATGCTTTCTGCTGTTTCAATGATGTTTAATGATGTATCTGACAAATGGTATTTTTTCACTATCAAAAACAGGAGCAGACGATTTAGTATTTTTCTTCAGTTACAAAAGTTACTTACTTTACACCATTACCACCATTGAAAAGTTTGAGCTTCTAATTTTACTTCAAGTTAAAAATGTGACAAATAATTAATTGCATCCCGAAAAAATTCCGTGTCACTATATATCCTATATGGAAGGAAGTACTGATTGCGCATGCACCAAAGGCGAAATAAATTATTTTATATTATTTTTGTGTGAATTAGACATATATATACACGATCAAACACCAATTATTGTTCAACTGAGGAATATGATTTTGCTCCGTCGGAGGTGGAGCATCTTTTGTATTGATAAATATATATGGAGTTGCTCCGTACATCTTCATTTTATATGAAAGTGTCATTGAAAAAATACCCACCAAGGCCACATGTGTACGGTCTGTCCATAATTATAAATAATAATCCATTTAACGAATGTCCTCACCTGCTTGTAAGACAATCAAAAACACCCGATGCACTCGGCCAAATTTGCTCACGGCTACAGGCATCCTCGATACTCCAGGGGTTCCGATCACTTACAATCTCTACACTTCTGGACTATCTTATAGTAAAACTGGAGGCAACAGAACAGATACTTTAATCTTTTGATGTACATCAAAAGAGTCGTATAACGGTACTGTAACGAATTTAGAACATTGTTATAATATTGTACAACACTTGCAGGGATTTTTATAAATCGTATAGTTTATCGGATGCTAAATAATGTTAATTATATCCTGTAAATTCATTATTTGAGTATATAGAAAGCATCTTTTATGCTCTATGTTGCATTTATGTTTTTGCAAGATCTGCACGCAACTGGACTTTGGGTGGTAAAACTGTGAATGAGTCTGAACATACGACACATGCTAGAATATTTTTAGACAAATATAAACTTGGTTGTCCTGATGTTGAAAATGTACTTCACAAATTTAGAAGCTTCTCGTTTTTTAAATGAAGGCTTTTAAAATCGGTAATTCGATAAACCCTCTTATTGTTTTGAAGCTATTTCGCTCTATCACACTTCCGTGCAGTTTATTTGGTGTCGAAGTTATGGTTTTCATTAAGTTCGAAAAATTGGTCGCGGCTTGAAATAATTCAATATTTTTGTGCCAAAGTCATTCAGGGGTTTCCTTTAAGAACTAGATCGGACATGGCACTTGGTATGTTGTGCCTTATCTCTTTGAAGTCGAACAGTCTAAACTTCATTTTGTTTGGTTCGATGTGTCTTCTGAGATCTTCAGCTGCTGTAAAAAAGCTATTTCTGTTAAGGTTATACCAGAAACACCTCGGTGTTTACTGAAGGTGTCATTAACGACATCTGGGTTATTATATTTAAGGACGGTCTAGAAAAAGACTTGAACATGTTTCTGGAAGACGGGTTTTTCCCTTCCAAACAGTCTTGGAAATTGTTTGTTAAAAATGCTATTTATTGGAAAGAACAATCTGAATTGCATGTGCGCCTTAGCAATTGTGATGATTTTAGTCGATTTAAATGTTTGCATGGATCACTTCGTCCGTCGTCTCTTTGGTTTCTTTGGAAACACTTATCTTCTTTTCAAGCTAAAATTTGCAGTAGAGTAGGAAGTCTGTGGTTGTTAAGTCCACGTTGTGAACTGTTATGTGCGAAATGTAATGTGATATCTCATGATGCTTTAGCCCATTGCTTACTTGATTGTAAACATCAAGATCTATTTGATCTACGTGATGAATTCTTCACAAATATTGTCAACAATTATCCAGTTGAGTTTTAGTAAAATTAGACAATTTAGATAGACACGAACTTATTTGTGTCCTATTAGGGTACATCCCTGATTATACACAGGAACTATTACCGGATGATGGGTATTCTATAAGATTTGCTTACGTTTGTTGTTGCTTTTCTGTGAAAGCTGCTAAATTAGCTTTTCAGTAAATATGTTTACATTTTTCCATTTATATCATGATGTCTTTGAAGATGTCAGTTTGTATTTAATCATTTTCCCTTATTGATGTATTGAATTGTTTCCCTCTCTCTCTCTATATTTTTTTCCTCTCAATTTTCTTAAAATAATGTCCTGATTTAGGACGTCAAATATGTATTATTTATGTAATCGCTTCCATTTTTCTTTTTGTAATTCTTTGTCTTAAGGTTTTGTATAAACTCTTCACTTATGGAGGAATAAAGTCAAAGAAGAAGAAGAGAAGAAGATGTAAGTGCCATATTGGCTAAGGTTCCGCTAAGTTTTAATGGTTTTCCGTATTTACTTGTATTTTATGTAGTTTTGGCGAGTCGTACGAAGTTTAGTATCGCCGCAATCTTTGTTATCAGTGACGTCAAAAAGGCTGAGAGTGAACATTCTACCAAATATTGACCTTTTGCTAGCTGAGACAGCTATTATCAAGCGGAGATAACTGAGCTCCTTCCTAGTCTTAAAGGCTGTGTTGACAAGCTTCGGGGTGCAGAATCTCTACAGCTATTCCTGGTATTTGGTACCAGCTGACATAGTGTCCTACGTGCATCTTCAAGGGTAGTAGTCTGTGACTACGACTCGTTATATTGATTAGAGAATCCGGACGTGACGCGATTGTGCGTTACATTGGTGGCAGCGGTGGAATACCTCACTTTTTAAGGTTATTACTCAAGGACACGGCACAACTGGAAGAAGCTATGGCTACGGCGGACATAAGTGAGACGTCACTCATCGGTATACATGTAGATGAGGGACCCGGAGTAGATCTGACGCAGCTCACCCAGACCAGGCAGTACATATTGGGGTACCCAAATGGAGAGGTACAGTAAAGAGTTCCAACACGGGACACTGGACTAGGGGCAGACGAGGGATATGGCGTTTACAGAGTTGGAGAGGTCCAACCCGGAGCTACGCAAGCGGATATCAGAGTTGCAAGAGGCTTTGAAGGTAATATCGGTTGAAATTAAGGGAAACACCCATGGTGAAATGCCAGAGGTGGTGAGGCCGGGACCGATGGATCTTGCCAGTACCGGATTGATGGGAAGATCTGATATGAGTAACTCACATGTGGGCATGTCGAACACCGGTTATACATATGAAAGACATCCACATACATCCAGGGAAACGGGTGGTGATCCCAGCACATGTAAGGTGATTTATGGTTCCACACTGGACACGGAGTACTCAGGGATGCGGAGTTCGGGAAATTAGTATTTAGCTCATCGGCAAGATATACAGGAACCGTAGAGTCGAGAGTCAAGGGGAACTCATGAGTTCCGCGCAATAAACTCTTCTGGTGTTACAAAGCCTAGGAAGCTTGCGACCTATTACGGGAAGTCAAGTTGGCAAGATTTTCTTGTTCATTTCGAGATGGTAGCAGAAATGAATGGATCGAGTAGTCAGTCAATGACTATGGAGTTAGCCACTATATTACGGGGAGAGGCACAAAGTATATTACTGGATCTGAGCTACACGGAGAGACGTAGTTATGGCATATTGGTATCGGCATTAAACAACAGGTTTGAACCTAAGAACCTGAGTGCACTGTACAAGACACAGCTTCGCAACAGGTTGCGCCAAAAGGGGGAAACCATACCTGAATTGGTTACAGATGCCAAGAGGCTAGTACGGATAGGCCTATCCGATAGCGCAGCAGGGTATTAGGAAGCAGTTAGTTTTGGACACTTTTATAGAATCATTAAATGACTCAGAGCTTGAATGGGCAGTGCATCAAGCATAGGTTACATCTATAGAGGAAGCAGCTCGAATAGCTTTGCAGTATGAGGCATTCCAAACTGGTCATAGAAAGAACCGAGTGCGACAGCAGAGAGAAGTTAGCGAAGAAGACCTGGAAGCAATAGACAAGTAACACAAACAGGAAATCTCAGGTGGAATCCTATTTTTGTCGCAAGATAGGACATATTAAGCATGATTGTTATGCATATAAGAAGAAACTGCAGAACCAAAAGCAGAAGACGGGAGCGAAGGCATGTTAAAAGAGCAAGATGAGCCATCGTGACCTCACTAAGATATTTTATAGTGTCCATTATAATGTAATTGGTATAGCTACGGATATTCATAACTTCGGTGGCACAAAACTAAGGAGAGACGTGGATAACCAGGTGATACACCTGATTGGAAGATTCAGAGGGTGCCTAATTCTGTTGGGAACCGGCAGAGACGTAACCGGAGTCTGCCGTGTTGGATGGCTGATTTGCAAGTTAGAATCCATAGCGGCTAATATTTTAATACCGGTTTACATAAAGAGCAGTATGGATAGCGCGATCTTTGATTGTGAGACAGAGGCGACAGCTGCTTGGAGGTTTCTAAGTAACCAGGTATCGGTTGAGTGCTATTCAGGAATCATCTTTGTCGGGACACGTTATGCCGTCTAGCGAACCAGGGCCCATAGGTGAAGCACGACGAGCTGAGAGCCAGAAGGGATGTTCTAGGGAGCCACTGGGATGTCTCTACTAATGGACGAGTTTCCGATGGAGTCACTATTCGAAGAGGAAGGAATTCATTAACTTATTGCTGTAAGACCCCAATAGAAAATTGTTATAAATGTAAATCATACAAGTTTAGACGAGTCACGGTCGGGGAGTGAAATGTCTTGGTAAGTTATTAAAATTTTAATATTGCCAATTACTGTTAGGAACTAGGTACAGTAAGGGTTTTAGCCCTTTCTCATGATGTAAGAGTTGTGGCCCTTTATGATCATAGGGTTTTAGCCCTTTCTTGGATTGTAAGAGTTGTGGCCCTTTATGATATTAGGGTTTTAGTCAAATCTTGGGTTGTAAGAGTTGTGACCCATTATGGTCTTAGGGTTTTAGCCCTCTCTTGGGTTGTAAGAGTTGTGGCCCTTTCTGATCTTAGGGTTTTAGCCCTTTCTTGGGTTGTAAGAGTTGTGGCCCTTTATTATCTTCAGGTTTTAGCCATTTCTTGGGTTGTAAGAGTTGTGGCCCTTTATGATCTTAGGGTTTTAGCCCTTTCTTGGGTTGTAAGAGTAGTGGCTCTTTATGATCATAGGTTTTCAACCCTTTCTTGGGTTGTAAGAGTTGTGGCCCTTTCTGATCTTAGGGTGTTAGCCCTTTCTTGGGTTGTAAGAGTTGTGGCCCTTTCTGATCTTAGGGTTTTAGCCCTTTCTTGGGTTGTAAGAGTTGTGGCCCTTTATGATCTTAGGGTTTTAGCCCTTTCTTGGGTTGTAAGAGTTGTGGCCCTTTATGATCTTAGGGTTTTAGCCCTTTCTTGGGTTGTAAGAGTTGTGGCCCTTTATGATCTTAGGGTTTTAGCCCTTTCTTGGGTTGTAAGAGTTGTGGCCCTTTATGATCTTAGGGTTTTAGCCATTTCTTGGGTTGTAAGAGTTGTGGCCCTTTATGATCTTAGGGTTTTAGCCATTTCTTGGGTTGTAATAGTTGTGTCCTTTATGATCTTAGGGTTTTAGCCCTTTCTTGTGTTGTAAGAGTTGTGGCCCTTGTATGATCTTAGGGTTTTAGCCATTTCTTGGGTTGTAAGAGTTGTAACCCTTTATGATCTTAGGGTTTTAGCCATTTCTTGGGGTTTGTTTTAGCCCTTTCTTGGGATGTAAGAGTTGTGGCCCTTTATGATCTTAGGGTTTTAGCCCTTTCTTGGGATGTAAGAGTTTTGGCCCTTTATGATCTTAGGTTTTAGCCCTTTCTTGGGTTGTTAGGTTGTGCCGGCCTTTATGATCTTAGGTTTTAAGCCCTTTCTTGGGTTGTAAGAGTTGTGGCCCTTTATGATTTAGGGTTTTAGCCCTTTCTTGGGTTGTAAGAGTTTTGGCCCTTTATTTCTTGTTTTAGCCTTTCTTGGTTGTAGTTGGGTTTTAGCCCTTTCTTGGTTGTAAGAGTTGTGGACCTTTATGATCTTAGGGTTTTAGCCTTTTCTTGTGTTGTAAGAGTTGTGGCCCTTTATTTAGGGCCCTTTCTTGGGTTGTAAGAGTTGTGGCCCTTTATGATCGTAGGGTTTTAGCCCTTTCTTGTGTTTGTTAAGAGTTGTGGCCCTTTATGATCGTAGGGTTTTAGCCCTTTCTTGGGTTGTAAGAGTTGTGGCCCTTTATGATCGTAGGGTTTTAGCCCTTTCTTGTGTTGTAAGAGTTGTGACCTTTATGATCGTAGGGTTTTAGCCATTTCTTGTGTTGTAAGAGTTGTGGCCCTTTATGATCGTAGGGTTTTAGCCCTTTCTTGGGTTGTAAGAGTTGTGGCCATTTATTATCTTAGGGTTTTAGCCCTTTCTTGGGTTGTAAGAGTTGTGGCCCTTTATGATCTTAGGGTTTTAGCCCTTTCTTGGGTTGTAAGAGTTGTGGCCCTTTATGATCTTAGGGTTTTGGCCCTTTCTTGGGTTGTAAGATTTGGGTTTTAGCCCTTTCTTGTGTTGTAAGAGTTGTGGGCTCTTTATGATCATATGGTTTTAGCCCTTTCTTGGGTTGTCAGAGTTGTGGCCCATTATGATCGTAGGGTTTTAGCCCTTTCTTGGGCTGTAAGAGTTGGGCCATTTATTATCTTAGGGTTTTAGCCCTTTCTTGTGTTGTAAGAGTTGTGGCCCTTTATGATCATATGGTTTTAGCCCTTTCTTGGGTTGTCAGAGTTGTGGCCCATTATGATCGTAGGGTTTTAGCCCTTTCTTGGGCTGTAAGAGTTGTGGCCATTTATTATCTTAGGGTTTTGGCCCTTTCTTGGGTTGTAAGAGTTGGGTTTTAGCCCTTTCTTGGGTTATGGCCCTTTATGATCTTAGGGTTTTAGCCCTTTCTTGTGTTTTAAGAGTTGTGGCCCTTTATGCTCTTAGGGTTTTAGCCCTTTTTGGGTTGTAAGAGTTGTGGCCTTTTATATCTTAGGGTTTTGGCCCTTTCTTGGGTTGTAAGAGTTGGGTTTTAGCCTTTCCTTTCTTGGGTTTGGCCCTTTATGATTTTAGGGTTTTAGCCCTTTCTTGTGTTGTAAGAGTTGTGGCCCTTTATGTCTTAGGGTTTTAGCCCTTTCTTGGGTTGTAAGAGTTGGGGTTTTAGCCCTTTCCTGGGTTGTAAGATTTTGGTTTTAGCCCTTTCTTGGGTTGTAAGAGTTGGGTTTTATGATCTTGGGTTTTGCCCTTTCTTGGGTTGTAAGATTTGGGTTTTAGCCCTTTCTGGGTTGTAAGATTGGTTTTAGCCCTTTCTTGGGTTGTAAGAGTTGGGTTTTAGCCCTTTCTTGGGTTGTTAGATTTGGGTTTTAGCCCTTTCTTGGGTTGTTAGATTTGGGTTTTAGCCCTTTCTTGGGTTGTAAGAGTTGGGTTTTAGCCTTTCTTGGCTTGTTAGATTTGGGTTTTAGCCCTTTCTTGGGTTGTAAGAGTTGGGTTTTAGCCCTTTCTTGGGTTGTAAGATTTGGGTTTTAGCCCTTTCTTGGGTTGTAAGAGTTGGGTTTTAGCCCTTTCTTGGGTTGTAAGATTTGGGTTTTAGCCCTTTCTTGGGTTGTAAGATTTGGGTTTTAGCCCTTTCTTGGGTTGTAAGAGTTGGGTTTTAGCCCTTTCTTGGCTTGTAAGATTTGGGTTTTAGCCCTTTCTTGGGTTGTAAGAGTTGGGTTTTAGCCCTTTCTTGGCTTGTAAGATTTGGGTTTTAGCCCTTTCTTGGGTTGTAAGAGTTGGGTTTTAGCCCTTTCTTGGCTTGTAAGATTTGGGTTTTAGCCCTTTCTTGGGTTGTAAAAGTTGTTGCCCTTTATGATGATATTCATATCGATGAGAACTTCCTTGCGGTGGGTCTGTTATTTCCCGACTCTTGTTTTATTTTAGAGTTGATCATTAACAACATAATTCTTTCTGTTAAGATTCTTGTACAAAAAGATATTTTAGACTTTCACTTTAAGCAGTGATTGTATAGAATTGAATGTTAATAATGTTCATGTGTATAATTTGACATTAAAGTAAATATTAAATTTGCTCCAATTTTCCAATTTTCATCAGATTTAACTTCTACTATTGGAAAAAATGTGACATATTTATTTGTTTTAAACCCTACATCTCATCTTGTAGAAAGTATACTAAATAACAATAAGTGTAACATCAATAAACCTGCCAGAGAAACATGTTTTGGCAATATGCCCAGGTATTCAGTTTCATTTATTTAGGAATATAAATCTTTGTGTAAGTATTAACCTTAATGTGTGTCCATTTTGAAACTAGGTCAACAGCAATCCATTTCCTTACATGTCCAAGGTTAATAACAGTAATAAAAGTGTTATAGAGTATACACTGTTTATGTTGTGTCAACATTTCTCTTTACAACACCAGTTTTGTTGTTAACCCATGGTGACATAAGTGTTTACCAGTAAATAATAACAAAAACAACTATTTCAGTAATTCTCAATATTTAAAATTGTTTATCGTGTGGTGAAATTTTCTAAATCTGTCACACTTGTCATTAAAGTTCAACATTGATCTGTGAAAATGACCTCTAACCTCTTCTTGAGGAATAAATAATTTGACCAAGCCAGTTTCTACATGTTATTAGCATAATCTTGACCTTTGACACTGTCTACATTAGCATATTCTTGACCTTTGACATTGTCTACATTAGCAAATTCTTGACCTTTGACACTGTCTACATTTGAATATTCTTGGCCTTTGACACTGTCTACATTAGCATATTTCTGACCTTTGACACTGTCTTCATTTGCATATATTTCTTACGTTTGATACTGTCAACATTTGCTTTGACCTTTGACCCTATTTGACCTTTTGATGATGTTCCAGGTTGGACTGTTCTTCTGTCCCGCTCCTGTTGAGAGTCTAGCCATAATCAGCCAATCAACAACCGACAAATCCCAGATTCGTCTTGTTTGTGGGGACCAACTTGGGACCATACATTTCCTGACCTGGAGAAAATAGACATTGGTATAGCAAGTACAGTTTGGGACTAGTATCAGAGTCAATTCTATATTATAGCACTAAATACAGTGATAGCATTTTTTTTTAATTGAACATGATGTGTCTAAAAAAGCAAGAGATTTTAATATTTTCAACCGTTTGAAGGAATTCACGGCCTATGGTGACCAGTTCTACAATGTGTATACAAGAGATAATTATCATCTGTTACAACCATTTATGAAAAAGAAGAATAGGTGATGGGCTATTCAAATTGCCATTTGTCAATGGTCCTTCATTCGTTTGTCCGTCTGTCTTTTAACAATTCTTGTTACCACTATTTCTCAGAACCCTAGGGATCTATCTCCAATTTCATATGTAGGTTCTCTAGGTCTCTAGTTAATGTGTAAGTTAGGGTTGTGGAGCGATACTGTACACTACACCAGTTTATCAGCAAGATATATTAAAGTTTGACCACAAAAATACTCTATAACTCAAGCCTGTCATATGCTCATTTTAAAGATAGGTCATGAATTTTCATGGGGCCTTTCATGAAAATGAAAATGAGAATGCATACCAACAGATATTTTTTACCATGATGGACGAGCTATCAGACTATATCTATTTGTTTAAATCAGATTACTTTTTCTACATTAAGAAGGTTAATTGCTAGTGTGAAAAATGACTCGTATATCAACTGTCTTGATAAAAAAATGAACAAATTTGTCAGACCATTTTTTTCATTCCGTGATATTTCCATAAGTTGACATTGCTATTTCCTTATAAGTTATATAAAGTAATATTTAGAGAGTGAGTAATGCGAATAGACATCTGCACTCATTTACCCCAAGTTTGACAACATTAAAATGCAGACGTCTGATGTGAACTCCCAGCTGTATCTGGAATCCATTATACCTCTCCCCTCGTTATATCTGTTCTGTGTCATTCCTTTAAATGTCGTCTGCTGTGAGGTCATGTGACAAGGTCAGCGGAAAGGTCAAATCTTTGACACATGAAAAAATGTTGTAATTTGTACACATCAACAAAAAAGGCAAGAATAGTTGAAAATTTGTGATAAAGGTGACATTATGGCCTAATAAATTGATAAAATTAATTAATACAATCATAAAAATAATACGGTTCATTATTCATCTGGGTTTGTTTTTGTCTTTTAGCTCAACTGACCCAGTTTTTTATTATTTAATGGTATATATCTGTAATGATATTTTATAATGGATTCTATGTATGGTAGAAATGATATTTTATTTCAATCCTAACAAGAATTTTCATTGCAAATGTTTTAAACTTTCACAACTAATACTTTATTGAACAAGCACATAGACTTCATTACATTTTTTTTTTATATTTGGTCATGTAGATATATCTTGAATTGTCTTGTTTTTAAGGACTGTTTGTCAATTTTGTTGCTTGCATTGACTGATGAAGAAAGTTAATCTCGTGCAAATGAAGTTAACTAAGAAGCAGTTCATGTAACATTTGCATGCGAAGTGAAAATGTAAATACAATAAAAACAATGTATTGTATTATAATTTTACACACCTCCTGTGCAGCTATGTTTTGTGTTGTTTGACCCAGGGCCGAATGCACTCTACATGTACAGGTAGCAGTATGACTTTATCACACTTTGTCACTTCTAATTAATATTGAAGAAAACTTACAAGTCATATAAATGTCTTAAAAGTTGTGAAATGGTTATTTTCACACATAAAAAACTTTCATGGTTTCATAATGTTAATGAATATTCAAATTATGGATGTAAATTCAATTCACTACACACTTTTTTTCTAGACAAGCAATGTCATTTTGCCTTTAAACTGTCGTTCGAAAAATGACCTTTTATGTTTTAAATTTGAGCTAAATACATGTACATAAAAATAGATAGGTTTGTCATGACGTAAATATTAATATCAAAAGTGTTTTTGTTTTTATTTTGAATGTACAATTGTACAATTTTCATTCTTCCTTCTGTGTTACATACAAGTATCCACATCAACCTTCTGTGTTACATATAAGTATCCACATCAACCTTCTGTGTTACATATAAGTATCCACATCAACCTTCTGTGTTACATACAAGTACCCACATCAACCCTTCTGTGTTACATACAAGTATCACCCACATACATCACACCCCTTCTGTGTTACATACAAGTATCCACACCAACCTTCTGTGTTACATACAAGTATCCACACCAACCTTCTGTGTTACATACAAGTATCCACACCAACCTTCTGTGTTACATACAAGTATCCACATCAACCTTCTGTGTTACATACAAGTATCCACATCAACCTTCTGTGTTACATACAAGTATCCACATCAACCTTCTGTGTTACATACAAGTATCCACACCAACCTTCTGTGTTACATACAAGTATCCACATCAACCTTCTGTGTTACATACAAGTATCCACACCAACATTCTGTGTTACATACAAGTATCCACATCAACCTTCTGTGTTACATACATAGTATCCACACCAACCTTCTGTGTTACATACAAGTATCCACACCAACCTTCTGTGTTACATACAAGTATCCACACCAAACTTCCTTCTGTGTTACATACAAGTATCCACACCAAACCCTCTGTGTTACATACAAGTATCCACATCAACCTTCTGTGTTACATACAAGTATCCACACCAACCTTCTGTGTTACATACAAGTATCCACACCAACCTTCTGTGTTACATACAAGTATCCACATCAACCTTCTGTGTTACATACAAGTATCCACACCAACCTTCTGTGTTACATACAAGTATCCACACCAACCCTTCTGTGTTACATACAAGTATCCACATCAACCTTCTGTGTTACATACAAGTATCCACACCAACCTTCTGTGTTACATACAAGTATCCACACCAACCTTCTGTGTTACATACAAGTATCCACACAACCTTCTGTGTGACATACAAGTATCCACACCAACCTTCTGTGTTACATACAAGTATCCACACCAACCTTCTGTGTTACATTACAAGTATCCACACCAACCCTTCTGTGTTACATACAAGTATCCACACCAACCTTCTGTGTTACATACAAGTATCCACACCAATTCTTCTGTGTTACATACAAGTATCCACATCAACCTTCTGTGTTACATACAAGTATCCACACCAACCTTCTGTGTTACATACAAGTATCCCACACCAACCTTCTGTGTTACATACAAGTATCCACATCAACCTTCTGTGTTACATACAAGTATCCACACCAACCTTCTCTGTGTTACATACAAGTATCCACACCCAACCTTCTGTGTATAAAGTATCACACATACTGTGTTACATACAAGTATCCACACCAACCTTCTGTGTTACATACAAGTATCCACACCAACCTTCTGTGTTACATACAAGTATCCCACACCAACCTTCTGTGTTACATACAAGTATCTACACCAACCTTCTGTGTTACATACAAGTATCCACACCAACCTTCTGTGTTACATACAAGTATCCACACCAACCTTCCTTCTGTTACATACAAGTATCCACACCAACCTTCCTTCTGTGTTACATACAAGTATCCACACCAACCTTCTGTGTTACATACAAGTATCCACACCAACCTTCTGTGTTACATACAAGTATCCACACCAACCTTCTGTGTTACATACAAGTATCTACAACAACATTCTGTGTTACATACAAGTAATCCACACCAACATTCTGTGTTACATACAAGTATCCACACCAACCTTCCTTCTGTGTTATATACAAGTATCCACACCAACCTTCCTTCTGTGTTACATACAAGTATCCACACCAACCTTCCTTCTGTGTTACATACAAAGTATCCACACCAACCTTCTGTGTTACATACAAGTATCCACACCAACCTTCCTCTGTTACATACAAGTATCCACACCAACCTTCTGTGTTACATACAAGTATCACACACCAACCTTCTGTGTTACATACAAGTATCCACACCAACCTTCTGTGTTACATACAAGTATCCACACCAACCTTCTGTGTTACATACAAGTATCCACACCAAACCTTCTGTGTTACATACAAGTATCCACACCAACCTTCTGTGTTACATACAAGTATCCACACCAACCTTCTGTGTTACATACAAGTATCCACACCAACCTTCTGTGTTACATACAAGTATCCACACCAACCTTCTGTGTTACATACAAGTATCCACACCAACCTTCTGTGTTACATACAAGTATCCACACCAACCTTCTGTGTTACATACAAGTATCCACACCAACCTTCTGTGTTACATACAAGTATCCACACCAACCTTCTGTGTTACATACATGTATCCACACCAACCTTCTGTGTTACATACAAGTATCCACACCAACCTTCTGTGTTACATACAAGTATCCACACCAACCTTCTGTGTTACATACAAGTATCCACATCAACCTTCTGTGTTACATACAAGTATCCACACCAACCTTCTGTGTTACATACAAGTATCCACACCAACCTTCTGTGTTACATACAAGTATCACAAATCAACACCTTCTGTGTTTACATACAAGTATCCACACCAACCATCTTTCTGTGTTACATACAAGTATCCACACCAACCTTCTGTGTTACATACAAGTATCCACACCAACCTTCTGTGTTACATACAAGTAATCACACCAACCTTCTGTGTTACATACAAGTATCACACAACCAACCTTCTGTGTTACATACAAGTATTCACACCAACATTCTGTGTTACATACAAGTATCCACATCAACCTTCTGTGTTACATACAAGTTTCCACACCAACCTTCTGTGTTACATACAAGTATTCCACATCCAACCTTCTGTGTTACATACAAGTATCCACACCAACCTTCTGTGTCACATACAGGTATCCACATCAACCTTCTGTGTTACATACAAGTATCCACATCAACCTTCTGTGTTACATACAAGTATCCACACCAACCTTCTGTGTTACATACAAGTATCCACACCAACCTTCTGTGTTACATACAAGTATCCACACCAACCTTCTGTGTTACATACAAGTATCCACACCAACCTTCTGTGTTACATACAAGTATCCACACCAACCTTCTGTGTTACATACAAGTATCCACATCAACCTTCTGTGTTACATACAAGTATCCACACCAACCTTCTGTGTTACATACAAGTATCCACATCAACCTTCTGTGTTACATACAAGTATCCACATCAACCTTCTGTGTTACATACAAGTATCCAACACCAACCTTCTGTGTTACATACAAGTATCCAACACCAACTACTGCTTCTGTGTTACATACAAGTATCCACACCAACCTTCTGTGTTACATACAAGTATCCACACCAACCTTCTGTGTTACATACAAGTACCCACATCAACCTTCTGTGTTACATACAAGTATCCACACCAACCTTCTGTGTTACATACAAGTATCCACACCAACCTTCTGTGTTACATACAAGTATCCACACCAACCTTCTGTGTTACATACAAGTATCCACATCAACCTTCTGTGTTACATACAAGTATCCACATCAACCTTCTGTGTTACATACAAGTATCCACATCAACCTTCTGTGTTACATACAAGTATCCACATCAACCTTCTGTGTTACATACAAGTATCCACATCAACCTTCTGTGTTACATACAAGTATCCACATCAACCTGTGGTTTATCAAGTATCCACACAACCTTCTGTGTTACATACAAGTATCCACACAACCTTCTGTGTTACATACAAGTATCCACACCAACCTTCTGTGTTACATACAAGTATCCACATCAACCTTCTGTGTTACATACAAGTATCCACATCAACCTTCTGTGTTACATACAAGTATCCACACCAACCTTCTGTGTTACATACAAGTATCCACACCAACCTTCTGTGTTACATACAAGTATCCACACCAACCTTCTGTGTTACATACAAGTATCCACACCAACCTTCCTTCTGTGTTACATACAAGTATCCACACCAACCTTCTGTGTTACATACAAGTATCCACACCAACCTTCTGTGTTACATACAAGTATCCACACCAACCTTCTGTGTTACATACAAGTATCCACATCAACCTTCTGTGTTACATACAAGTATCCACACACCAACCTTCTGTGTTACATACAAGTATCACACCAACCATCTTTCTGTGTTACATACAAGTATCCACACCAACCATCTTTCTGTGTTACATACAAGTATCCACACCAACCTTCTGTGTTACATACAAGTATCCACACCAACCTTCTGTGTTACATACAAGTATCAACACCAACCTTCTGTGTTACATGCAAGTACCCACACCAACCTTCTGTCTGTGTTACATACAAGTATCCACACCAACCTTCTGTCTTGTGTTACATACAAGTATCCACACCAAACTTCCTTCTGTGTTACATACAAGTATCCACATCAACCTTCTGTGTTACATACAAGTATCCACGCCAACTTCTGTGTTACATACAAGTGTCCACACCAACATTCTGTGTTACACTACAACCTTCCTTCTGTAATTACATTGTATAGACATCATTCAGGGCATACTTACATGAAGTATGTATCTATACCACCTAAATATAGATTTATATTCAGTTTCTTTTCGCATGAATATTTTATCTTCATAATATTTTAGTTATCTCCAAGAACAATCAACTACTACAAACACAGGTCCTTGACCACTTCTACCTTACTTTTTGTATACAATAATATTATAGCTCAGAATTGGTAGATGAAACAAATGCCGGTGCATGAATGATAGGAAATTGTGCTGTGATAGTGCAAGTGTACGCATGAACGAGAACGGTTATTTATGTGTGGAAGAATAGTGGGAATGTATGAATGAAAAGGAGAAACAAGATTATTGCTAGATGGAAAGAATGATGACCCAGACGTAGAAAGAAGGATTTTAAGATTGATGGACGGATGAGTGACGGTATGTGAGGTCGATGGACGGATGAGTGACGTAATGTGAGGTCGATGGACGGATGAGTGACGGTATGTGAGGTCGATGGACGGATGAGTGACGTAATGTGAGGTCGATGGACGGATGAGTGACGTAATGTGAGGTCGATGGACGGATGAGTGACGTAATGTGAGGTCGATGGACGGATGAGTGACGGTATGTGAGGTCGATGGATGGATGAGTGACGTAATGTGAGGTCGATGGACGGATGAGTGACGGTATGTGAGGTCGATGGACGGATGAGTGACGTAATGTGAGGTCGATGGACGGATGAGTGACGGTATGTGAGGTCGATGGACGGATGAGTGACGGTATGTGAGGTCGATGGACGGATGAGTGACGGTATGTGAGGTCGATGGACGGATGAGTGACGGTATGTGAGGTCGATGGACGGATGAGTGACGGTATGTGAGGTCGATGGACGGATGAGTGACGGTATGTGAGGTCGATGGACGGATGAGTGACGGTATGTGAGGTCGATGGACGGATGAGTGACGGTATGGTGAGGTCGATGGACGGATGAGTGACGTAATGTGAGGTCGATGGACGGATGAGTGACGGTATGTGAGGTCGATGGACGGATGAGTGACGTAATGTGAGGTCGATGGACGGATGAGTGACGGTATGTGAGGTCGATGGACGGATGAGTGACGGTATGTGAGGTCGATGGACGGATGAGTGACGGTATGTGAGGGTCGATGGACGGATGAGTGACGGTATGTGAGGTCGATGGACGGATGAGTGACGTGAATGTGAGGTCGATGGACGGATGAGTGACGGTATGTGAGGTCGATGGACGGATGAGTGACGGTATGTGAGGTCGATGGACGGATGAGTGACGGTATGTGAGGTCGATGGACGGATGAGTGACGTAATGTGAGGTCGATGGACGGATGAGTGACGTAATGTGAGGTCGATGGACGGATGATGACGTGACGGTATGTGAGGTCGATGGACGGATGAGTGACGGTAATGTGAGGTCGATGGACGGATGAGTGACGTAATGTGAGGTCGATGGACGGATGAGTGACGTAATGTGAGGTCGATGGACGGATGAGTGACGGTATGTGAGGTCGATGGACGGATGAGTGACGTAATGTGAGGTCGATGGACGGATGAGTGACGTAATGTGAGGTCGATGGACGGATGAGTGACGTAATGTGAGGTCGATGGACGGATGAGTGACGTAATGTGAGGTCGATGGACGGATGAGTGACGGTATGTGAGGTCGATGGACGGATGAGTGACGTAATGTGAGGTCGATGGACGGATGAGTGACGTAATGTGAGGTCGATGGACGGATGAGTGACGGTAATGTGAGGTCGATGGACGGATGAGTGACGGTATGTGAGGTCGATGGACGGATGAGTGACGGTATGTGAGGTCGATGGACGGATGAGTGACGTAATGTGAGGTCGATGGACGGATGAGTGACGTAATGTGAGGTCGATGGACGGATGAGTGACGTAATGTGAGGTCGATGGACGGATGAGTGACGTAATGTGAGGTCGATGGACGGATGAGTGACGGTATGTGAGGTCGATGGACGGATGAGTGACGGTATGTGAGGTCGATGGACGGATGAGTGACGTAATGTGAGGTCGATGGACGGATGAGTGACGTAATGTGAGGTCGATGGACGGATGAGTGACGTAATGTGAGGTCGATGGACGGATGAGTGACGGTATGTGAGGTCGATGGACGGATGAGTGACGGTATGTGAGGTCGATGGACGGATGATGTGACGGTATGTGAGGTCGATGGACGGATGAGTGACGGTATGTGAGGTCGATGGACGGATGAGTGACGGTATGTGAGGTCGATGGACGGATGAGTGACGGTATGTGAGGTCGATGGACGGATGAGTGACGGTATGTGAGGTTGTTGACCGAGTCTGTCTAACATGTTATACTAGCAATCCTTCACAGAGAAGGCCAAATGGATGACATGTTAGGATTATTTTGTACTTTATTGACACAAATTTATTTGTTGAAATAAAGATTTCTATGTCTTAACACATTTGCCATCTTTGTCTTTTCCCAAGCCTCTTCCATTCTACTCGCCATTTGTCTGTCGTCATCCGACCATAAATATTTTACATTTTCGACTTCTTCTTCCCAAACCACTGAACCAAATAAATTGATTTTTTACAGAACTATTTTATAACCAAAGAACTATAAAAATAGTTAGTTATATTGCCTTTAACCCCAGGAGCCTGTGGGGTGGGGCCAAAAAGGGGTCAAAATGACAAAAAACCCACAAATGGTAGAATCAAATACTTTTATATGTAAGGCTCTTAACAGCCTTCACAAAAATGCTTAATTTTATCCAGGGGAGGGGTCAATCTTATCTAAGTATTGATGTCACTATTTTTAACCCACCAGGTCACGAAGAACTAAGGGGAGCTTTTGCGATGACACGGCGTCCGTCTGGCGTCTGTCCATCAAACAATCGAATTCTTCTTTATAACTGTTGATCAGAATTTAACCAAATTTGACTGGTAGCATCCTTATGAATTGTTGACTAAACATTGTACAAATGATCGGGCTGACCCTCCCGTGGGTCTGAGGGGCGGGGCCAAAAGGGATCAATTTGGCTTTTTCCATAAAAACTATGTAATTCTAATACGAAATTAAGCATTTGATATCACTCATATTGCATTGGTAGCATCATTATGGTGGGGGTCTGAGGGGGTCAAATTTGCTATTTCCAATTGTAAGAGTTTTTAGCTCACCTGGTCCGAAGGACCAAGGTGAGCTTATGCCATACCGTGGCATCCGGTGTAACGTTGAAAATGGACCTCCGTTGAAAATTGACCTTGGGTCATTTTTCAACGTTGAAAACGGACCCCGAATGCCGTTGAAAATTGAACATGCCGTTGAAAATTGACAGCGTTTAGGGTCAATTCTCAACGGCAGGTCTGTTGAAAAATGACCGTTGAAAAATGACCTTGGCAAATTCTCAACGAATCGTCTGTTGAAAAATGACCTTCGTACATACACATATATAGCTGTTGCCCAAACATTCTCGAATTCTGTATTGTTAATATCATCGTAACAAATACCTCATTTAATTAATTGTAAGTGTTGTGTGTAGTTGGATTGTGTGTTGTTTTTGTGTGATAAGTTGTTGGGTTTTGTGGTGTTGTTGTGTTGTGTGATGTTGTGTTGTGTGGTGTTGTAGTGTTGTGTGGCTGTGTAGTTTTGTGTTGTGTGTTGTTGTGTGTTTTTGGTGTGTTGTGTGTTGTTGTGTTGTCGTATTTTGCGTTGTTGTGTTGTGTGATGTTGAGTTGTGCTGTTGTGTTGTTGTTTGATGTTGAGTTGTGCTGTTGTGTTGTTGTGTGAGGTTGTGTGTTATGCTGTTGTGTGGTTTTGCTTTGTGATGTTGTGTTGTATTTTGATGTGTTGTGTTGTCGCATGGTGATGTTGTGTGTCGTGTCATTGTATATTGCATTGTTGTTGTGTATTGTGGTGTTGTGGTGTTGTTGTGTGTTGTTGTGTACTGTGTTGTTGTGTGTTTTTGTATGTTGTTGTGTTGTTGTATAATGTTTTGTTGTGTGTGTTATGTTGTTGTGTTATTGTGTTGTTGTATCATTGTGTTGTGTTGTCGTAAGGCGTCCGTCGTCTGTCGTCCATCGTCCGTCGTCTGTCCTTCCGTCAACAATCGACTTCTTCTCCATAACCTCTGGTTGAAATTCAACAAAATTTGACTGGTAACATCCTTATGGGTTACTGACTTATAGGGTGGGAATTCAAAATTGTACAAACGATTGGGCTGACCCCCCGGGGGCCTGAGGGGCAAGGTCAAAAGGGGTCAATTTGGCTTTTTCTATATAAACAACTTCTTCTCATAAAGTATGCATGGGAGAACACTCATAATGCAATGGTAGCATCCTTACAGGGTGGGGATTAAAAATTGTGCAACTGATGGGGCAGACCCCCCGGGGGCCTGATGGGCGGGGTCAAAAGGGGTCAATTTGGCTATTCCCATGTAAACGACTTCTTCTCTGAAACTAAGCATGGGATAGCACCCATAATGCAATGATAGCATCCTTATAGGATGGAGATTCAAAATTGTACAAATGATGGGGCTGACCCCCAGGAGACCTGAGGGGCGGGGTCAAAAGGGGTCAATTTGGCTATTTCCATATAAAAGACTTCTTCTCTGCAACTGAACATGGGACAGCACTCATAATACAATGGTAGGATCCTTATTGGTTTCGGCTTCAAAATTGTACAAATGATTGGGTTGGTCCCCTGGGAGCCTTAGGGGCGGGGTCAAAAGGGGTCAAGTTGACTACTTCCATGTAAACAATTTTTGCTCAGAAACTAAGCTTGAGAGAGCACTAATAATGCAATGGTAGCATCCTTATAAGGTAGGGACTCAACATTGTACAAATGATGCGGCCGACCCCCGGGGGCCTTAAGCGCGGGGCCAAAAGTGTTAATTAGGCTACTATTTTCATATAAATTACATCCTCTCTGAAACTAAGTATTCGATAGCAAATTTGTAAAATATCTATAGCATCATTATATGGTTGGTATTCAAAATTGCACAAATCGTGGGGTAAATTTGTCTTTGTGATTTTGAATCACTAATTACTAAATTACAGAATTACACACAAAAAACAACCAGTGAGCGATACAGGCCCTCTGGGCCTCTTGTGACAATTACCACATCTACCAATTGAGCGATATAGGCCCTCTTGGAGGGTCTCTTGTTTAAATTCATTGGGGTATGAACCAGATGAGCGATACAGGCCCTCTGGAGGGTCTCTTTTTTAACTTCATTGGGGTATGAACCAGATGAGCGATATAGGCCCTCTGGTTGGGTCGTTTGTTAAACTTCATTGGGGTATGAACCAGATGAGCGATACAGGCCCTCTGGAGGGTATCTTGTTTAACTTCATTGGGGTATGAACCAGATGATTGGTGGGCCTCTTGTTTAAAGATGCTCCACATTGAAAAGTTTGAGCTTCTTATTTTACTTCAAGTTGAAAATATGAAAAATAATTAATTGCATCCCGAAAAAACCGTAGCACTATATCCTATATGGAATGAAGTAATGATTGCGCATGCACCAAAGGCGAAATAGATTATTTTATGTTATTTTTGTGTTAATTAGGCACATATATACACGATTAAACACCAATTATTGCTCAAATAATAAATATCATTCATGTTCTGTCGGCGGTGGAGCATCTTTAACTTTATTGGGGTATGAAAGAATTTTTTTGTTAGCAAACTACGCGGATTCCCACAAAAGTTTGCTAACAAAATTTATTACTGAGTATTAAAACAAAGGAAAATTAATTATTATAGTTTAAATAGGCAAAAAAAATTTTTGTATATAATTTCCTCAATTTTTGATTGGTCGGTATGATCCAGTATGAGATAGCACTTACAAAATTATCAGGTCCAGACAGTTTACCGAATTGTCTCCTGAAAGAATGTGCACAACAAGTTGCGCCGATATGAACAACTATAATGCAAAAATCCTTAGACACAGGGGAACTATACCAAAAGACTGGGGATATGACGAAATATCAATCATCTTTAAAAATGGAGATAAACACCAGCCAGAGAATTAACGACCGGTATCGCTTACATCTGTAACATGCCAAATTCAGGACCACATCATCTGTAGCCATATAGCAAGTCTCAATCATGGGTTTGGAGCAGGCTACTCGTGCAAAACCCTACTACTAACAACATTGGACAACTTTCTACGAGATTACGACAAAGAATTCACTCCAGACACACGATCTGTGTGTAACAGGAGGTCAATCAAACAAATACATATAGAGATGACAGAACAGAGATACATCAATTACATAATAATGTTCTACAAGTTTAGCAATAATACATACATTACACATCCTTACATACATCCTTACATTAACATGTAATATATTTTCATACATACTTTACATACCTGTGTAAATACATTATATTACATTACATATATTATACACATTACATACGTACATCATTCTACATAAATACATTACATATATTATACACATTACATACATATATTATACACATTACATACATATATTATACACATTACATACATATATTATACACATTACATACATATATTATACACATTACATACATATATTATACAACATTACATACATATATTATACACATTACATACATATATTATACACATTACATACATATATTATACACATTACATACATATATTATAACATTACATACATATATTATACACATTATATACATATATTATACACATTACATACATATATTATACACATTACATACATATATTATACACATTACATACATACACTATTCTACATAAATACATAAATCCATTACATTATATACATATATTATACACAATACATATACATACATTTTTCTACATAAATACATCACAAACATTACATTTATTAAGGTACTTGCATACATTACATTACAATTCACACTTTTTTTCAGAAATGCAACATTACATATTGAAAACATACCTTTCATTTTGGATTCACTTGGGCAGTTGTAATAATATTCCGGAATATGTTTGTATCGAATTTCCTTTACTAAATCATTTTCACATTTGTATAAATAATGGAACTCATCACCAATGTCTAGATAACATAATGTACAAATCCTATTTTCTCTACTCACACCCGCCCACCGACCTGTTTCAATCGGTAGCTTAATATTCGAAGTTCTTAATTTACATAAAGTTTTTCGTTCTTCTGGATACAATTTTTTGAGATACATTTCTAGTTCCAACTTACTTTTAAAGATTGAATAAGTTTTACCACGAGATGAAGTATCAATATCGTTATTCCAATGTTGAATAAATTGGTCAATTAATCTTTGTTTAATACATAATTTCAACTTATCTTTACTAATAGTGCATGTGTTGTGGCAATTCCATATATTACTAAAACCAGTATTATCAAAAATGGATTGAACAAAAGCCAGCCATTTGTACTCAATTTGACCTTGCGAATGAAGTTTATTAACGAGAGTATATAATACACTAGATAGTTTTCCACCCCCTGTGATGAGCTTGTGCCAGAAAGTCAGAGTTCTTGTTTTAATTTCAATTTCTAATGGATATCGTCCCAATTCGCCATATACCATAAAATGTGGTGTTTTATTTCTTAATTTTAAAATATTTTTAACAAAATTACATGTGGATTTTTTCAATAATTTGAGTATTTTCATATCCCCATATTTCGCAACCATACAGTAACATAGGAGCCACAAGTGAATCAAACAATTTAAGTTGGATATCAATCGGAAGAGAAGCATTTCGGATTTTCCTGTATAGAGCATAAAGTGCTTTATTCGCTTATTCTATTAACTTATTTTTAGCTTTGCGAAATTTCCCTTTATAATTGAATATAATACCAAGATATGAGTAGGAATCTTCAATTTTTAGCCTATCATTATTAAAAGTAAATGTATGTGTTCTTCTATTTTCTTGTTTTCAAAAATCACTACTTTTGTTTTATTTACATTTACAGTAAGTTTCCATGTTTCGCAATATCTATGGTATCTATAAGTGAATGCGGCCATCTTCGACTTCTCCAAAACCTTTGACACTGTCCCTCGTGACAAATTACTCCGTAAACAAGATCGATGTGGAATCAAAGGTAAATTACACAAATGGCTCATTAACTTCCTAACAACTTGGAAGATGAGAACAATAGTATAAGGAGCCAAGTCAGAAGAAACAGCAGTAGACTACGGACAACCCCAAGGCACCGTTCTCGAACCAATACTATTCCTATGCCATATTAATGACTTACCGGATAGTGTCCGTATCTTTGTGTACAGATCGGCTCTGGTCACCGTCCGGCTGCTGCGTTTTCTCTGGTATACATGTATCTGCCTGTGTTGAGGTATCAAATCGTTCGATTTCTGTAGGAACCGAAATACATAGCTTCTACCGACAGACGAACCATGTTGATTGGATCTTTAGGCGCCCTTCTCTCTGTCTGTCCTCCCACGAGATGCAGGTAAGGTCCTCAGCCATCAGATACAACAAGCGAATTGTCCCAAGGTCCTGCTCCTTCCTGCTCTATAGATATGTCTGTCGACAATGCTTTACTGACCGGACATGAGGTAGAGGTTTGGGCCTTTACTGACTGGACATTTCGAATCCCCTCCCAAGCAACTTGTCCGGAATAGTTACCCAGGAAACCGGATCAAATTTCTGCGACTCAGTTTTTGATATATCTTACATACTGAACTGAAATCAGGATTCCTGTCCATGCATTTTCTGAATACACCTACAATACTTAGTGTCCACTTAGTATTGTACACATTGTAGGTGTATTCAGAAAATAGTTTAATTCGTGTCTTAGCATAACCATTTGCAAAGAAATAAATGTTCATAATACAAGTATTGTACAATACCCAACAACAGTGATGATAAAAAGAGTGATATTTTCAAAATAGCATATACATTACAAATCGTACGACTGCATTTTATACCCACTTACCTTCTTTCTCCTTTTTTACTCTCACCGCACCACATCCTTACCACAGTGTATGAACGGTAGTGTATAGTATTTTTTAAATTTCGTAGTTGCGAGTCTGTATAGCGGTACTCGATCACTTGCTAAGACAAATGAAACAATGGATAGTGGATGATTTTTGTTAATTTTATTTATCATATATGGTTTTTTTTGTAATCTTTAGTTATAAACGGCGTCATGGATAGCAACCTGTACTACCAGTGACTAATGAAATGTTGAGGGTTAACATTTTTTGACACTTTTCGTGAGTTGATCTGCTGTTCATCATCGAAGAATTGAGACACCCGCCTAATATTTTGCGCTATTTTAAGGTATTCTGCCTGGCTTTCATTATTTCAAGCACTATTACATGTTTATAAATGAATGCAACAATATAAAACACATAAATACATATTAATGGACACAATATTTTTTTTACTTAATCGTATTTTGAAGTTGTAAGATTAGCAGTTAAAATTGTATGGTCACTTGCATTGTTTTTAAACTGGCGATGTGTAGTTGCTTGCGAGGATACTTGTATAGTCGCTTGCTATAAGAGGAAATATATTCAGTGATTCATGGCTCTGAAGCTAAAAAATAAAACAAATAAGTCTAATAAAGATATCAAATACACTATCAATATAAACGTTTAGTTTACTTTGTTGCACAGATCATATATATTCATTTACAATTTAAATGGAGTAAATGCAACAAATAGTCAATAGAATGCACCACGTTGATACTTCAGGTATAACTTGGATTTCCATGGACTAGTCATTACTTCAAAAAATGTCGGAATTACGTAGAAAACAAATCCTTCTAAAATCATAAACAAAAATAACTTACGCCATTTCAATATTTCTAATTTCTAAAAACACGCGTTTTTGTAGTAAAAAGTAGTAAAAAAGTCACGTGCTTATACAATGTACCTCATTCATGCGATTGGCAGATATATGGAATTTGTTTTATGGGTAACTAGAGATCACATGATTTGATCACATGATTGTGTGTTTACTTTGACTTTGATTTCTATGACCTGGTATTATGTATATAACTTTGATCCACCGACTTCTCGAACCCATGCATCAGGTATGAAATTCCAGTGCCATATCAAAAAGGAAATATAACCCAAACCAATTTTACTCTTGTTAAATTGAGGTAAAAAATATATAAAGGTTACAGTGATTTGGTTTTGGTACGTCACAAATAACCTTAACAAGGTGAAACCACACATCACATTATAAGTACTAATGCCCTATAGTATTGGGGATAAAACCCAGACAAGACCAAGTACGCAAGGATAAAAGATTGAGTGGTGGAAGGCCGAATTTACTCACAAAAGGACGAACGGACTGACGGAACAACATTTTGACAAAATTTAATTTGGCAATAACGATAACAGTGTTCATTACAAGTTGGGTAAACATAACAGAAAATGGAAATGTATGCATTTAACTGCCTTATTGGGAAAATTATGGTCCAGGATTGCAGACGAATTAACCATAACGAGCTAACGCGCATTATCCAATATGTCTGTTTCTGAAAAATTTCTTACTTTTGATGATGTGGTGTTTTATTCTTGACAACTAATGTAATCTTATACCCGTACATATTACCATACGGTGGTACGTGTGCTATTCCTTTGGTAGCCCCAGATCAACTGTCCACTTTGAATTTCCTGATTGTATTTCTATATATTGGCATGCTTGGTAAAGGATGTACATTATAGATACGTGTAACTAGTTACCACTGATCAGCGTGGGTGTATGGTAGTGACGACGTCTACTTTGTTTTCCGAATGTCATTTGTCAAACTTCGCGTGCTTTGTGGCACGTAGACATTGTCATAGACAGCGATAGGCAGTTCTGACTCGTATCTCTGGGTCAGGGTTCAGAAAAAGGTCAAAGGCCATTGCAGGTCACATGTGTATGTAAGTGTGGGTCAGAGGTCGTTTGAAGGTCACCAACTTTAACTGTATGCTACCAAGATCACTGGCAATATCAATCTGTCACGAAGGAAATGAATAGTGCAAGGTTGTGTTATTGTAGCCAGTTCGTGGGATTTAATTGATTTCAAAATAGCGTAAAGGAAAATGTAAACCTGCAATTAATCTATTAATTAACGTATTAATTAACCCAGTTTTAACAAAATTTTATACTAATCAAATTATACAGATAGCCAGTTCAAATATTTGTTAAAACCAATCGTAAATGACAAATAATTTGTCGCATAAAGGTTTCATATTTAAAGTATGTATTCTCACATATCAAGATTTAATACCGATCTCTAGGTCTTATATTCTACCATTAACCTTCCATCTCTAGGTCTTGGTGGTTAAGTTGGTATTGTGTCTGATATTCTACCATTAACCCTCCATCTGTAGGTCTTGGTGGTTAAGTTGGTGCTGTGTCTGATATTCTACCATTTACCCTCCATCTCTAGGGTTTGGTGGTTAAGTTGGTGTTGTGTCTGATATTCTACCATTAACCCTCCATCTCTAGGTCTTGGTGGTTAAGTTGGTATTGTGTCTGATATTCTACCATTAACCCTCCATCTCTAGGGAGATTAAGTTGGTATTGTGTCTGATATTCTACCATTAACCCTCCATCTCTAGGGTTTGGTGGTTAAGTTGGTGTTGTGTCTGATATTCTACCATTAACCCTCCATCTCTAGGTCTTGGTGTTAAGTTGGTTTGTGTCTGATATTCTACCATTAACCCTCCATCTCTGGTTTGGTGGTTTGATTGTGTCTGATATTCTACCATTAACCCTCCATCTCTAGTTGGGGAGATTAAGTTGGTATTGTGTCTGATATTCTACCATTAACCCTCCATCTCTAGGGTTTGGTGGTTAAGTTGGGTATTGTGTCTGATATTCTACCATTAACCCTCCATCTCTAGGTCTTGGTGGTTAAGTTGGTATTGTGTCTGATATTCTACCATTAACCCTCCATCTCTAGGGTTTGGTGGTTAAGTTGGTATTGTGTCTGATATTCTACCATTAACCCTCCATCTCTAGGTCTTGGTGGTTAAGTTGGTATTGTGTCTGATATTCTACCATTACCCTCCACCTCTAGGTCTTGGTGGTTAAGTTGGTGCTGTGTGAATTGAGTTTTCGCATTAACCCTCCATCTCTAGGTCTTGGTGGTTAAGTTGGTGTTGTGTCTGATATTCTACCATTAACCCTCCATCTCTAGGTCTTGGTGGTTAAGTTGGTATTGTGTCTGATATTCTACCATTAACCCTCCATCTCTAGGTCTTGGTGGTTAAGTTGGTATTGTGTCTGCGGTATATACATGCATTCTACTATTCTACTAGCCACTATTTAATTAAGTATTTGTGGCTAAGTTGGCCACATGGCTGACATTAAACCCCTAAGGCTTTCCTCCAACACCTTGATTCCTGTAACAGTAACTGTACCATTTTTGACAGTGGGCTATATGTTGCAAATGAAGATAAAGACAATGAATTTCTGATGCCATGTATGCATGTTTCCTTCTAACGAGGAACTCACTCGTAAACTATTCAAGCAGGTGGCATACACAGTGAGCCGTGTAACACAGTAACCAATGTCTCATTCCCTAAACACCAGTATCATTTCTTCCCATGCCGTTTTGGGACAAAAAGTGTGATTTGGTATTAACTGGTCACAACAGAAGCTTTATTTTATCATGAATTTTTATATGTATAATAAAATTCTATGATATACTGAAAATGAAAACTTACTAAGATATTAGTAAAACAATCGTGCATATTGACAAAATGTACATATTATCAATCAAATTTTATTACATAAGTGGCCCGTTCTCCAATATACTCTGACAAAGCTCTTCACAACATAGGACTCTATAACTATATCCATCGCTCCATAAAAAAGAAAAGGTCAAAAGCTCCAAATATTTAGTTTTCAAACATTTTATTCATATTGAGTTACAGTTGGTCACCGTCCTGTTGTCAAAATGTTTACAGAATCTAATTAAAATAGCTTTCCCTTGTCTACAGCACAACTTACAGGAATGACATTGTAAAACAAAAAGCCATCACATTTAGCAATTTCACCACTGGAAGTGGAGAGACTTCAGATTAGCATTTTCTGCCTTACAAAAACAACTACTCAATGCATGATGAATAAAGATAATTTCAATTCTACACACACATGCAATTCAAGATCCCAAAACAATGTGCGTAAAGTACAATTTTCTGTCAATTAATGCCAATTTCTGGTGATTGTGATGTCATATTTTCACGTTGCTTTTTGTGATGTCACAATCACGAGAATGCGGGACTACACGACGGTAAATCATACCTTACTCATGTTGTTTTGGGATCTTGAAACACCCCGTATAACAGTTAAAAATTGTATCGAAGAAGTCTGATGGACATTGACCAATATTTGTTTTATCCAAATGAGCTGGCAAAATCAGTGTTGTGTTTTTGTCCTCCTTGATACTCCCGAGAAAGCAGACGTCTTCATGATACTGATGATATCCTTGTTCTCTATGTTACAGAGTTATCTGTCCTTGCTTTGAATGCGCCTTCGTCATATGTTTGAGAACATAACATCATATTTTTTCGCAGAAAACAATTGAAATTCTCCGCTCAAACTAATGATATACTGATCAATTACTACCCTCAAAAGCAGACAACTCTAAAACATGTAAAGACAGAAAAATACAAATCTTAGCCACTCCACCATAGTGTTTCAAACCATGTCATGGCCTTCATATGATTTTATTCTGATTCTAAAATGACAAAATCAAAATTTCTGCTAAAATATGCATAAAAAATAAAAGTAACAAAAATAGGTCATAAATAATTACGGGTCTAGCAACTAGTAAAATGGGAGTTACATAAACACAACAGTTTACTAGTATTGAGCAAATTAAAAGATGTCAATTCATTTCTTTACACCACTGTAAGACTGCTATCAAATGTTAGCTATTTCTTGATGGCCCAGGTTGGGTCCAGTTGAGGAAAATATTTTGAAAATTTTCTCATTACTAAAAATGAAATCTAAAATCAATACCGATATTAAACTGAATCTGGTAAAATTTGTGACTTTATGTTTTAGAATTTCAGTTAGCAGTAAAACCACAGAAAGAGACTAGTAAGTGTGTAACAGTGTACTGCATCTGTGTTGATTAACACCGAACACATGCCCATAATACCAAACTACCTGTCACAGCAATTGTTACATCTGGAATTCTATTACGGTTTGAGGAGAAAGATACATGGGATTAAGATATATGATTGCTTTAGATAACACTACATGTAAACAGGAGACTTTCATACTCAACATCCATCTCCAATGTTCATTCACGATCATGATAAAAAATCAGCGATAATCATTCTATATAAGATTCTCAGAACCTAAAGAAATTTATTATTTTTGGGTTAAAGTAATTTCAAAACAATTATCAATAGTATTCAAGGAATCATTTTTGTAGTATGCATGTCAACATTACAGCACTTCTTGGGTTGAATTTTTTTGAGTCAGTTTACACAATAAGTCTTCAAAGTGAATTGATTTATCCTAAAAAAACTGAAATTAAAACAAAAAAGAGCAGACAAAAAGTTTCAATGTCGGTTTGGACCAGTAGGACTGTCAACATTTAACTTGGGAAAATACGTAAACAATCTGAAAATAGAGACACATACGGAAACAATTTCATCAGTGACCACGTATCAATATGTGCGACTCCAAGACTAGATTTTGTAAATAAGACGTTTGGCTGCTAATTAAGCCGTAATTAACTAATTAAAATCACACTGAAGGACTGTTCTGTATATATATATATCACACTACATTCATTCATCGATGCAAAAACGTTTCCATTGGTTGTCAACAGCATGTGACCTAATGTCAGCATTCATTGCCCAATATCCTTAACGTGTATATATATATATATTATAGAATATTATCTATGTAAGGACACAGTATCCACATCAGTCTCTTTACAAATCCACTTTCACAGAATTCCTTGCCAATCTGACACATGTCCCCATCCAACACTTCCATTCACAATATAAAATCACGCTGACACCACTTCACATCTTTAACATGTGACAACAGAATATTGATAAATCACACATACAACAATCATATTTTCCAACTTTGAGCTGAACACATGTGTAACCGTTTAACAAGCACCCTAAGTGTGACGTAGGTACACTGGGCCAGGCCAACCATGCTGGGCCAGAAATAAACAATCTTTCGTGGAGCCCTTTTCAGGCAGAACACTGTATTTTTTCTCCTAAGGAAACTGTCATTTCAGTTCAAATCAAATATCTATAGCACTGAGAAATCAAATTTACATTGTCTCACATATCCTTTTCTTCATTCACACCGTAAGTGAAAAGGCTGATGATTATTCCAGTCATTGTTTGCAGAGAGAAACCAAATCACAAAAGTAATTCTCACATATCATACAATAGTTGAACATTTTTTTGTTGCTATATAAATTGCATTCTCAACATAATGAATCTCCAACAGCATAAAAAGGATAAGGATCTCTCTCAAACTTCTTAGAAATGTGTCGGTCACGTAACGTTTGGTCAGAATACGCCTAGTAGTACTTGACCTCAGACTCTGGACATATCTAGGATGCGAGCGGCCTCCCTCTTGCCTGTCTCCAGGGCACCGTGGGTAGTTGAGTAGTATTCCGAGTGTGTAGCCTCTCCAGCAAACAATAACTGAGGCTACAACAAATTAACATCACAATGTTAGATTTTAATCCAATTATTAATCTGTAATTGAAATAAGAATACATTTTTGTCAATTTTAGCTAAAGCAAAACTTTTATATTTATTTAATTTTTCTTCTTTTACAAACATTTTCTATAATATTTTGTGATTATGGGGGACAGTCTGATCGCCAAAAATTGACCCACGAAATAACTAGAACTGTCGCCAGGGTGGACTTATACCCCTGCTGCACAAATTTAGTAATAATTCAATTAAAAGGGGACATTGCAGAACCCTATATAGTTGACTCAACTTTGCTTTATGTCAGAGTTCTGTGTACCAAATTTTATCAAAATCTGTCAAGCAGTTTAGGAGGAGTTTGCCTGACAAAGTTGTGTCTGCAGACAGACGGACTGACAACTCAATTCCAGTATACCCGCCTGACAAAGTTGTGTCTGCAGACAGACAGTCTGACAACTCAATTCCAGTATACCCGCCTGACAAAGTTGTGTCTGCAGACAGACGGACTGACAACTCAATTCCAGTATACCCGCCTGACAAAGTTGTGTCTGCAGACAGACGGACTGACAACTCAATTCCAGTATACCCGCCTGACAAAGTTGTGTCTGCAGACAGACAGTCTGACAACTCAATTCCAGTATACCCGCCTGACAAAGTTGTGTCTGCAGACAGACGGACTGACAACTCAATTCCAGTATACCCGCCTGACAAAGTTGTGTCTGCAGACAGACGGACTGACAACTCAATTCCAGTATACCCGCCTGACAAAGTTGTGTCTGCAGACAGACGGACTGACAACTCAATTCCAGTATACCTGCCTGACAAAGTTGTGTCTGCAGACAGACGGTCTGACAACTCAATTCCAGTATACCTGCCTGACAAAGTTGTGTCTGCAGACAGACGGACTGACAACTCAATTCCAGTATACCCCGCCTGACAAAGTTGTGTCTGCAGACAGACAGTCTGACAACTCAATTCCAGTATACCCGCCTGACAAAGTTGTGTCTGCAGACAGACGGACTGACAACTCAATTCCAGTATACCCGCCTGACAAAGTTGTGTCTGCAGACAGACGGTCTGACAACTCAATTCCAGTATACCTGCCTGACAAAGTTGTGTCTGCAGACAGACGGACTGACAACTCAATTCCAGTATACCCGCCTGACAAAGTTGTGTCTGCAGACAGACGGACTGACAACTCAATTCCAGTATACCCGCCTGACAAAGTTGTGTCTGCAGACAGACGGACTGACAACTCAATTCCAGTATACCCGCCTGACAAAGTTGTGTCTGCAGACAGACGAACTGACAACTCAATTCCAGTATACCCGCCTGACAAAGTTGTGTCTGCAGACAAGACGAACTGACAACTCAATTCCAGTATACCCGCCTGACAAAGTTGTGTCTGCAGACAGACGGACTGACAACTCAATTCCAGTATACCCGCCTGACAAAGTTGTGTCTGCAGACAGACGGTCTGACAACTCAATTCCAGTATACCCGCCTGACAAAGTTGTGTCTGCAGACAGACGGACTGACAACTCAATTCCAGTATACCCGCCTGACAAAGTTGTGTCTGCAGACAGACGGACTGACAACTCAATTCCAGTATACCCGCCTGACAAAGTTGTGTCTGCAGACAGACGGACTGACAACTCAATTCCAGTATACCCGCCTGACAAAGTTGTGTCTGCAGACAGACGGACTGACAACTCAATTCCAGTATACCCGCCTGACAAAGTTGTGTCTGCAGACAGACGAACTGACAACTCAATTCCAGTATACCCGCCTGACAAAGTTGTGTCTGCAGAGAGACGAACTGACAACTCAATTCCAGTATACCCGCCTGACAAAGTTGTGTCTGCAGACAGACGGTCTGACAACTCAATTCCAGTATACCCGCCTGACAAAGTTGTGTCTGCAGACAGACGGACTGACAACTCAATTCCAGTATACCCGCCTGACAAAGTTGTGTCTGCAGACAGACGGACTGACAACTCAATTCCAGTATACCCGCCTGACAAAGTTGTGTCTGCAGACAGACGGACTGACAACTCAATTCCAGTATACCCGCCTGACAAAGTTGTGTCTGCAGACAGACGGACTGACAACTCAATTCCAGTATACCCGCCTGACAAAGTTGTGTCTGCAGACAGACGGACTGACAACTCAATTCCAGTATACCCTGCTTAACTTTGTTGCAGGGGTGTAATAATGGCTTTAAAAAGACTTTAATTCATTGAAATTAAATTTTACTTCAAAATAATGAAAAATAGCTTAAACTAAATAACTATATAAAACTTGCACCATCTCATAAAGAAACATTTTGACTGGAAATACAGTTATAGTCTTGAGAACACAACTTCAATAGGAATGACTGGAAACAGGCCAAAATTAGCGTGGTCTATGGTGTAATGTCCTAATGCTTTTGTGGGAGGCAGGATATTCCAAAACCAGAGGAAAATGGCAAATACAAGATTGTGGCACTTGTGGGTATCAGTTGTAATAAGTAAGCACCTAAGGTTGCAGAACAAAAACACAGTCTAAGGACCACATAGTGGTACAAATGAATACAACAAGGTCAAGGGGGCTTGACGGTCATCGAACACAGAATGACACAAAAATGTGTTAACACATGGCCTTAACGATCAACCAAGTTTTGAGAAAGATACATGTTTATTAGTTGTAACATGGAATTGAAGACAAAGCTATGTGAGATGTGCTGACCTTTTCAGAAGCAGATCCATACACTGGCTCAGCTAGTACTTCCGTGTCACTCATACACGCGCCCACCTGGATGAAGCTGTAGGAGCCTCGAGTGTAGCGGTTATTTCCCCATCTTGTTCTGAAAAACAAAATATCAAATTCATTATACTGCTCTTTAAAAGTTTGGGTTCGTAACAAAACAAATTTATGATTACTCTGACTGCTGGGTGGTCTTAATAGAGAGATTTTACTGTATAACCATACATAACAACGAGTGATATCTCGCTTAAAATCTACTCCACAAAATATAGAAAAAAATTAATTTGTTTAATGAGGAAATCCAATTATTATTTTCATTCATAACCATACTATATCAGGTATTGCTAAAACCATGATGCAGCATTTTCTCCTTTCAATAAACATGTCTGCCCTCTGCTCAGCAGTTTCCGAGTGTATTTGCTCTGTAGATCAGAGGAGCGCGATCTCCCAATAAATCTGCCATGTACCTCATTAGACCTTTCTAAATCTGCTTTTACTAAATCAATAAATCAAGTCAATGATGCCGTCTACAAGTATCTGGGACCAAGATTATAGGCCCATACAGCTTATTACTCTTCCTTGATTTATCGACCTAAACAATACAGATATATACCTATAGCTAGCAGCAGTATATATATATATATATATATGTGTAAATGATTTTTATACATTTTACATGCTGCATGTGCATATGTATAGAAAGTCAGAAAGTGATAAATGAATAGACAATACAACTAGGGCCCATGTGGAGCCTACATATAAAATTGGAGCCCTGCAGTACTTTCTGAGAAATGGCGGTAACAAGAATTGTTAATGGATGGACAGAAAGACAGACAGACAACGGACCAGAGACAAAATAAGATTTGTTTTAAGCCCCCCATCTGATGATTATAAAAACAAAAAATAAATTTAACTCTGAAGGTTTGTGTCTATTTTCTTCTTTTGTAGAAATCTGCACAAATTTTCTTGATTTCACTTAGCAGACAAATTAGCAATAACTAAAACAAATATTGTGTAACAGAGTGTTTCATTTTTAGCCCCTTTTTATGAGATAAATGTAGAGGACAAAGAAACTCACCTTTCTCACATAAACAATTAACACAAGAGTCAATAGCTGTTGACAATGCCATATAATATAATGAAATAGACCTGCTGGCATGGTTATATCATAGACCTACTATACAATAAGTGCTCCATGAATAATAAGTCCTACTGTACAATAAGTGCTCCATGAATAATAAATGCCTACACAAAGAAGGCAACACCTTTGATATTGAACTAAATCTGACAACGCTACATATATATATATATATATATATATATATACAAGCCTCATATCATGTCTTAATATCTCAGTAAGTCTGTCCATAGAATTGACAATAGGACAATATAGTTTTCACTGACAACAATATACTTATCTTTGACCACAGAACAAGGGGAGAAAATATAGCTCAATGTGACAAAGTTAACTTTTGAGGTCTGAAACCTGTTACTTGAGTTTGACGGGACACATTCAGCATGTGAGGTCTTCACACACAAATCAACAACAGACATATAGACATGGGAATCTGACAATTGCTCTCCTTGTAAAGAACACTGACCTTTTGCATGCCTCTGTGTTTACTTTTGACCCTCTGCTATTTTATTTATGTCCACTTTCCTGTGATGCAGAAATGGTATACCATCTATCCCCATTCACCAAGTTATAATCTGTTTTATTAGGTTTGTGTTAGGATGATGAGCTCTACATGTATATTTACAAATAATGCCTATGGGGACGGGTACTTATCTCACAAATACATGTGTTCTCTGATCAGTTAATCACCAATTCAGGCTGTGAGTTAGAGTTAAAGATATTGCTTAAGTTTCATTTAACTTTTATATGATATATTTAACATAACACCCGAAACATAATATAGCTCTGCCCAAAATCTTGATTACATTCCGAGTAGGGTTTATTAATTAATTGATGGATGTACAGCTATACATCATGTCATTATGCCTATTATCTCTGACTAGTGGTATGTTAGAGTAATTTTCTTGATGACTATAAGAATCCAGTAGCACTTATCCTCAATATGTACCTGTACTGACTAGGCCCTACAGTGTATGTGTTTACTAGTCTGGTCCCCAATCCTCAATATATAGACCTGTACGTGGTCACTGATTGACCCTTGTATATGTTTACAAGTCTGGTCCCCAATCCTCAATATATAGACCTGTACGTGGTCACTGATTGACCCTTGTATATGTTTACTAGTCTGGTCCCCAATCCTCAATATATAGACCTGTACGTGGTCACTGATTGACCCTTGTATATGTTTACAAGTCTGGTCCCCAATCCTCAATATATAGACCTGTACGTGGTCACTGATTGACCCTTGTATCTGTTTACAAGTCTGGTCCCCAATCCTCAATATATAGACCTGTACTTGGTCACTGACTGACCCTTGTAATCTTTACAAGTCTGGTCCCCAATCCTCAATATATAGACCTGTACTTGTTCACTGACTGACCCTTGTATCTATTCCCAATCCTCAATATATAGACCTGTACTTGGTCACTGACTGACCCTTGTATATGTTTACAAGTCTGGTCCCCAATCCTCAATATATAGACCTGTACTTGGTCACTGACTGACCCTTGTATATGTTTACAAGTCTGGTCCCCAATCCTCAATACATAGACCTGTACTTGGTCACTGATTGACCCTTGTATCTGTTTACAAGTCTGGTCCCCAATCCTCAATATATAGACCTGTACTTGGTCACTGACTAACCCTTGTATATGTTTACAAGTCTGGTCCCCAATCCTCAATATATAGACCTGTACTTGGTCACTGACTGACCCTTGTATATGTTTACAACTCTCGTCCCCAATCCTCAATATATAGACCTGTACGTGGTCACTGACTGACCCTTGTATATGTTTACAAGTCTGGTCCCCAATCCTCAATATATAGACCTGTACGTGGTCACTGACTGACCCTTGTATATGTTTACAACTCTGGTCCCCAATCCTCAATATATAGACCTCTACTTGTTCACTGACTGACCCTTGTATATGTTTACAAGTCTGGTCCCCAATCCTCAATAGATAGACCTGTACTTGGTCACTGACTGACCCTTGTATATGTTTAAAAGTCTGGTCCCCAATCCTCAATATATAGTACCTGTACGTGGTCACTGACTGACCCTTGTATATGTTTACAATTCTGGTCCCCAATCCTCAATATATAGACCTGTACGTGGTCACTGACTGACCCTTGTATATGTTTACAAGTCTGGTCCCAAATCCTCAACATATAGACCTGTACTTGGTCACTGACTGACCCTTGTATATACAAGTCTGGTCCCAAATCCTCAATATATAGACCTGTACGTGGTCACTGACTGACCCTTGTATATGTTTACAATTCTGGTCCCCAATCCTCAATATATAGACCTGTACGTGGTCACTGACTGACCCTTGTATATGTTTACAAGTCTGGTCCCCAATCCTCAATATATAGACCTGTAATTGGTCACTAACTGACCCTTGTATCTATTCCCAATCCTCAATATATAGACCTCTACTTGTTCACTGACTGACCCTTGTATATGTTTACAAGTCTGGTCCCCAATCCTCAATATATAGACCTCTACTTGTTCACTGACTGACCCTTGTATCTGTTTACAAGTCTGGTCCCCAATCCTCAATATATAGTACCTATACAGAGGACTCCACATAATCGAATAACGGTTATTCGAATATTTTGGTTATTTGCATAAAATTCTGCGGTCCCGATTTTTTCCTTCTTTATCTTTGTTTTTCAACTCCGTGTATTTGCATAGACTTTTACATGACCTCCGGTTATTTGAATAAAATATTTGGGAAATTCTAAAAATAAAATCTAATGTTTTTCAATTTTGTAATATATTTTTAGCGAAATTCACCTTTACTAGAGATCATCCAGGTAACAGATTAATGTTATAGTATGGCTTGTTATTTTATGCATGAATCTGCAAAGGTATTCGACGCTGTTACGATTTACATCAGCAGCGGTTGATCATAACTTTAGTATATTCACTGACTCAAACATCTAATTAAAGCATTTGCACTTTCAAATATGTTTATTTATTAACGTAACGTACCTTAGTTCGCGATCGGTTGGAGAAACCATGCTTCCTTACAACAATTGCCATTCATGAGTAGTCTCATTCAACCAGAGTCTTGTTGACTACGACAGACATGTGCGTATCAAGCGTCTCGTTGAACGAGACATAAAAGCATGCAAAGTCGGCGTGCAATGACTACTGCAAGTTTCGTACAGTATGTAAGCTTAGGATACAAAAGATACTTGCTACGTTAATTGTTTCATTGCTACTTGAATATGCATTAATTTCTGAAATGTTATCAAGCTATTCGCCGCATAGATCAACAATACAGGGAGAATTCTCAAAAGACATTTAGGTTGAGTGAACGCATGGCTTCATCACCTGCCGCCATTTTCGAATTCATATGCACATGTGTAAAAGCAACACTACTAGTTGATCGGCACTTTGAAGTTTAATCACGATCGTAAGTTCATTTTGCCAGGCAAATGTACTTAAATTTGTTTATTATTTAGGTTTAGAATTGTAGACACAAATTCAATCCTGTTTAGTAGAATCTAATTGCATTTGATATCGATCGTTTAGTTGTTTCTCAAATATTCACGTGTCGATCTAACGTAAACAAGAATCTAATATTGGAATATTTTTTGTAATTAAACAATTAAAATTGGTTTGCAACTTCGAAAATAATTACTTGTGGTTCGTTTTAAGTGTAAATAATTTACGTATTTATCAAGTAAACGAAACGATATTTATTTGCCTATTCACATACATATGTGTGGGGTCAAACGGAGGTGCAAAATGTCATCTCCGCCTATTCGAATACTCCGGTTATTTGCATATTTTCTTCTGGAAAATGATCTATGCAAATAAGCGGAATCCTCTGTACTTGGTCACTGACTGACCCTTGTGTATGTTTACAAGTCTGGTCCCCAATCCTCAGTATATAGAAGATGTACTTGGTCACTGACTGACCCTTGTATATGTTTACAAGTCTAGTCCCCAATCCTCAATATATAGACCTGTACTTGGTCACTGACTGACCCTTGTATATGTTTACAACTCTGGTCCCCAATCCTCAATATATAGACCTGTACTTGGTCACTGACTGACCCTTGTATATGTTTACAAGTCTGGTCCCAAATCCTCAATATATAGACCTGTACTTGGTCACTGACTGACCCTTGTATATGTTTACAAGTCTGGTCCCCAATCCTCAATATATAGACCTGTACTTGGTCACTGACTAACCCTTGTATATGTTTATAAGTCTGGTCCCCAATCCTCAATATATAGACCTGTACTTGGTCACTGACTAAGCCCTACAGTGTATATGTTATATAGTACCTGTACAGTACTACTTGGTCACTGACTGAGCCCTACAGTGTATATGTTATATAGTACCTGTACAGTACTACTTGGTCACTGACTGAGCCCTACAGTGTATATGTTATAGTACCTGTACAGTACTACTTGGTCACTGACTAAGCCCTACAGTGTAGATGTTATATAGTACCTGTACAGTACTACTTGGTCACTGACTGAGCCCTACAGTGTAGATGTTATATAGTACCTGTACAGTACTACTTGGTCACTGACTGAGCCCTACAGTGTATATGTTATATAGTACCTGTACAGTACTACTTGGTCACTGACTGAGCCCTACAGTGTATATGTTATATAGTACCTGTACAGTACTACTTGGTCACTGACTGAGCCCTACGTGTATATGTTATATAGTACCTGTACAGTACTACTTGGTCACTGACTAAGCCCTACAGTGTATATGATATATAGTACCTGTACAGTACTACTTGGTCACTGACTAAGCCCTACAGTGTAGATGTTATATAGTACCTGTACAGTACTACTTGGTCACTGACTGAGCCCTACAGTGTATATGTTATATAGTACCTGTACAGTACTACTTGGTCACTGACTAAGCCCTACAGTGTATATGTTATATAGTACCTGTACAGTACTACTTGGTCACTGACTGAGCCCTACAGTGTATATGTTATATAGTACCTGTACAGTACTACTTGGTCACTGACTAAGCCCTACAGTGTATATGTTATATAGTACCTGTACAGTACTACTTGGTCACTGACTAAGCCCTACAGTGTAGATGTTATATAGTACCTGTACAGTACTACTTGGTCACTGACTGAGCCCTACAGTGTATATGTTATATAGTACCTGTACAGTACTACTTGGTCACTGACTAAGCCCTACAGTGTATATGTTATATAGTACCTGTACAGTACTACTTGGTCACTGACTAAGCCCTACAGTGTATATGTTATATAGTACCTGTACAGTACTACTTGGTCACTGACTAAGCCCTACAGTGTATATGTTATATAGTACCTGTACAGTACTACTTGGTCACTGACTAAGCCCTACAGTGTATATGTTATATAGTACCTGTACAGTACTACTTGGTCACTGACTAAGCCCTACAGTGTATATGTTATATAGTACCTGTACAATACTACTTGGTCACTGACTAAGCCCTTCAGTGTATATGTTATATAGTACCTGTACAGTACTACTTGGTCACTGACTGAGCCCTACAGTGTATATGTTATATAGTACCTGTACAGTACTACTTGGTCACTGACTAAGCCCTTCAGTGTATATGTTATATAGTACCTGTACAGTACTACTTGGTCACTGACTAAGCCCTACAGTGTATATGTTATATAGTACCTGTACAGTACTACTTGGTCACTGACTGACCCCTACAGTGTATATGTTATATAGTACCTGTACAGTACTACTTAGTCACTGACTAAGCCCTACAGTGTATATGTTATATAGTACCTGTACAGTACTACTTGGTCACTGACTAAGCCCTACAGTGTATATGTTATATAGTACCTGTACAGTACTACTTGGTCACTGACTAAGCCCTACAGTGTATATGTTATATAGTACCTGTACAGTACTACTTGGTCACTGACTAAGCCCTACAGTGTATATGTTATATAGTACCTGTACAGTACTACTTGGTCACTGACTAAGCCCTACAGTGTATATGTTATATAGTACCTGTACAGTACTACTTGGTCACTGACTAGAGCCCTACAGTGTATATGTTATATAGTACCTGTACAGTACTACTTGGTCACTGACTAAGCCCTACAGTGTATATGTTATATAGTACCTGTACAGTACTACTTGGTCACTGACTGAGCCCTACAGTGTATATGTTATATAGTACCTGTACAGTACTACTTGGTCACTGACTGAGCCCTACAGTGTATATGTTATATAGTACCTGTACAGTACTACTTGGTCACTGACTAAGCCCTACAGTGTATATGTTATATAGTACCTGTACAGTACTACTTGGTCACTGACTGACCCCTACAGTGTATATGTTATATAGTACCTGTACAGTACTACTTGGTCACTGACTGACCCTTGTACAATCAATAAGCCTAACATAAAGATAACATGCAGTATATACAGGCCAAGCAGTCAACAACCCAGTCAGAAACTGGGCCACTCTCCTATTTATAGCACAACATTCTTGACCAATGACCTTTAGAAGGTGATGTGACAGCCATGATGGCTACCTCAAACACTAACTACTGGACAGTGAGAGATTTAAACTTGCCATCCACCAAACTGACTTAGACTATAAGCTAGACTTAGTGACATACTTCTTATACACCAGGCTAGGAATACATCATTATAATGGATTTAGGTCTCAGTGTGCTGCCAGTCATGCAGACTATATGTGTGCTGGCAGTGACTAGCTTGTTATATCACTGCACTGTTGTGTGTATATGATACAGGTATACAAATCTGTATGTGTGTGTGTTCACAAATCTGTATGTGTGTGTGATCACAAATCTGTATGTGTGTGTGATCACAAATCTGTATGTGTGTGTGATCACAAATCTGTATGTGTGTGTGATCACAAATCTGTATGTGTGTGTGATCACAAATCTGTATGTGTGTGTGATCACAAATCTGTATGTGTGTGTGATCACAAATCTGTATGTGTGTGTGATCACAAATCTGTATGTGTGTGTGATCACAAATCTGTATGTGTGTGTGTGATCACAAATCTGTATGTGTGTGTGATCCACCCTTCTTCTCCTTCATTTTAAACCCCTCAAAAAATTGTTTACAGTCATAATACACCTGTGTCTCTAATGACGTAAACAAACCATGAACCATGATACATTGACTACGTCATGTGGCTCGACGGATGAGTCTGAACCTCTAACTATTTATTGATATGTATGTATTTTATATTGATCCTGATAGCTACACTCTAACATTCTAAAATACATTTGACGACTTTTCATTAAGCATTTCATACGTTTGTAACACAGATTATGATTATTCTGTCATATTTTGTGTAAGATATTCTAATCTGAATGTTTTGAAAGTGCCACAGTATATCTGATCAATACTACTAAGAAATACCAGTAAACAGTAACAACGTCTAACTGAATTTTCATTGAAACATGCAGTAGCTAGAAAATGAGTTCACACCTGACTGACCTCAGAACTGTAAACAACACGGTCAAATAAACACACTGTTCTGACACAAGTCATCTGGTTCATCACACCAGTGAAATGTCAAACTGCTGCACTCAATAAGTGCACTATGATGGCATATAAACTGCCTTCACCACACCTATCCTCACTTAGTATATTTGATCTGTTTTACCACACCTATCCTCACTTAGTATATTTGATCTGTTTTACCACACCTATCCTCACTTAGTACATTTGATCTGTTTTACCACACCTATCCTCACTTAGTATATTTGATCTGTTTTACCACACCTATCCTCACTTAGTATATTTGATCTGTTTTACCACACCTATCCTCACTTAGTACATTTGATCTGTTTTACCACACCTATCCTCACTTAGTACATTTGATCTGTTTTACCACACCTATCCTCACTTAGTACATTTGATCTGTTTTACCACACCTATCCTCACTTAGTACATTTGATCTGTTTTACCACACCTATCCTCACTTAGTACATTTGATCTGTTTTACCACACCTATCCTCACTTAATACATTTGGTCTGTTTTACCACACCTATCCTCACTTAGTACATTTGGTCTGTTTTACCACCCACACCTATCCTCACTTAGTACATTTGGTCTGTTTTACCACACCTACCCTCACTTAGTATATTTGATCTGTTTTACCACACCTACCCTCACTTAGTACATTTGATCTGTTTTACCACACCTACCCTCACTTAGTACATTTGATCTGTTTTACCACACCTATCCTCACTTAGTACATTTGATCTGTTTTACCACACCTACCCTCACTTAGTACATTTGATCTGTTTTACCACACCTATCCTCACTTAGTACATTTGATCTGTTTTACCACACCTACCCTCACTTAGTACATTTGATCTGTTTTACCACACCTACCCTCACTTAGTACATTTGATCTGTTTTACCACACCTATCCTCACTTAGTACATTTGATCTGTTTTACCACACCTACCCTCACTTAGTACATTTGGTCTGTTTTACCACACCTATCCTCACTTAGTACATTTGGTCTGTTTTACCACACCTACCCTCACTTAGTATATTTGATCTGTTTTACCACACCTATCGTCACTTAGTACATTTGATCTGTTTTACCACACCTACCCTCACTTAGTACATTTGATCTGTTTTACCACACCTATCCTCACTTAGTACATTTGATCTGTTTTACCACACCTATCCTCACTTAGTATATTTGATCTGTTTTACCACACCTACCCTCACTTAGTATATTTGATCTGTTTTACCACACCTATCCTCACTTAGTACATTTGATCTGTTTTACCACACCTACCCTCACTTAATACATTTGGTCTGTTTTACCACACCTACCCTCACTTAGTATATTTGATCTGTTTTACCACACCTACCCTCACTTAGTACATTTGATCTGTTTTACCACACCTACCCTCACTTAGTACATTTGATCTGTTTTACCACACCTACCCTCACTTAGTACATTTGATCTGTTTTACCACACCTATCCTCACTTAGTACATTTGATCTGTTTTACCACACCTACCCTCACTTAGTACATTTGATCTGTTTTACCACACCTACCCTCACTTAGTATATTTGATCTGTTTTACCACACCTACCCTCACTTAGTACATTTGGTCTGTTTTACCACACCTATCGTCACTTAGTACATTTGATCTGTTTTACCACACCTATCCTCACTTAGTACATTTGGTCTGTTTTACCACACCTATCCTCACTTAGTACATTTGATCTGTTTTACCACACCTATCCTCACTTAATACATTTGATCTGTTTTACCACACCTACCCTCACTTAGTATATTTGATCTGTTTTACCACACCTATCCTCACTTAATACATTTGGTCTGTTTTACCACACCTATCCTCACTTAGTACATTTGGTCTGTTTTACCACACCTATCGTCACTTAGTACATTTGATCTGTTTTACCACACCTACCCTCACTTAGTATATTTGATCTGTTTTACCACACCTACCCTCACTTAGTACATTTGATCTGTTTTACCACACCTATCCTCACTTAGTACATTTGATCTGTTTTACCACACCTATCCTCACTTAGTACATTTGGTCTGTTTTACCACACCTATCCTCACTTAGTACATTTGATCTGTTTTACCACACCTATCCTCACTTAGTACATTTGATCTGTTTTACCACACCTATCCTCACTTAATACATTTGATCTGTTTTACCACACCTACCCTCACTTAGTACATTTGATCTGTTTTACCACACCTATCCTCACTTAGTACATTTGGTCTGTTTTACCACACCTATCCTCACTTAGTACATTTGGTCTGTTTTACCACACCTATCCTCACTTAGTATATTTGATCTGTTTTACCACACCTATCGTCACTTAGTACATTTGATCTGTTTTACCACACCTATCCTCACTTAGTACATTTGATCTATTTTACCACACCTACCCTCACTTAGTATATTTGATCTGTTTTACCACACCTACCCTCACTTAGTACATTTGGTCTGTTTTACCACACCTATCGTCACTTAGTACATTTGATCTGTTTTACCACACCTACCCTCACTTAGTATATTTGATCTGTTTTACCACACCTATCCTCACTTAGTACATTTGATCTGTTTTACCACACCTACCCTCACTTAGTACATTTGATCTGTTTTACCACACCTACCCTCACTTAGTACATTTGACCTGTTTTACCACACCTATCCTCACTTAGTACATTTGGTCTGTTTTACCACACCTATCGTCACTTAGTACATTTGATCTGTTTTACCACACCTATCCTCACTTAATACATTTGATCGATTTTCACCAGATCTACCCTTCCTGTTTACAAAAATATTCTATTTTATTTTTGAGGATGAATTGTTTCCTTTCCTACCATCATCCTTTGCTCCTACATTGACAGTACACTTTGATACTTTGATAATTATCATTTTTGCCGACTACATTAACAGCTACTAAAATAGTCTATCATTTCACAGCTACTAAAATAGTCTATCATTTCCTGTCTGCAGTCATCAACAACTGTTATTATTGGATGAGTCTGGCCTATAAGAATACTGAAACAGCATGTTCATAACCTTGGTATTTAATTTCTTATATCAAATACTATTAAGATAAGGAATGTGATTTTTTCAAATTTAACAGAAAATGTAAGGAATTTGGCAAAATAATGGATACATGTTCTGTAAAACTCTCCCTAAAGCATAGAACTGTATAGATCTATTGACATTGTTATAACATATGGTATGGCGTGGGAGTAAGTCACTAGCGTAACACCTAATCCTAGCTATAACAGCTGATGTACCGAAGGAATTATACCTTTGTATAACACCACAGCGTTTCAAATCAGTGACACCAGACAGTTATATAGATACATGAACTTGTAACCATCACACCGTTTAGTACAGTTAAAATCTCATTTAAAATGTGGTACATGTTACGTTTGAAAACAAGATCGACGTAAAGGGGTCTCGTTTATATACACGAACCATGGCACCTTTCTTTGAACAATAGACCAAGATATTTACTCTGTGAGTTCTATCTCTAGCCAGCGTAAACATACCCCATTTCTTTATCGATAACCTCAATTCCACCTTCACCTAGCCGTATCAAAGTGTCGATTGGTTAACCCACTCACTCCCACATTCACTCCCTAATAATACGTCACTTCAACAGATCCACGTACATCAGATGTAAAGAATTTTAAATTTCTTGACATGATTTTAACAGGATTACATTAAACTTGTGAGACCACTCCTCTTTCAATAGACACAGTTATATATCAAACACATGGACACATAGGGCTGATATTGATTTTAATGTTGTCAGGACCTTTTATACAATACTGTAGCTAACAGTAATTGCACCATCATGTTTTAATGCCAAATTAATTTTGGTCAACCGTAGTTGTATAATTAACACACAGAAAAGTTGCATGTATTGTTTCCATTACTGTGCTGTTGTTAATACTTATCACTATCAATAAAGAATCTTACTATTTAATTTCATTTTCTTGCATCTTTTCTCTCCAAGACATATATATCTGACTTTGATCTTCAATGTATAATGTACTACCATTGTGATATTTTGTTTTCTTTCATTAAACCATAACAATGCTCTAGCAGTTCTTCCATTCGAGGGAATCAACAGGACACTTGCAAAACCATCGTTCAGTTTGACAGTGATTGATAAAGGAGTTTGGAATTCAACATTTGTAGATAATGCATCGCAGGGGAAGCTGTCTAATAGTTGTTTCCTGACATGCAGATCAGCAGGACTTTGGAGTACACAACTAGTCATGTGCAAGCCCGTTTATTAAGATTGCGTTTGACTTTAATTGTGGACAAAGATATTGATTTTGACTTCAATCCATGCCAAGTAAAACCAGCAGAAATTGCTGATAGTAAAAGACACAATCACAGATGATCCCAGAGAAGTAGGCCTGAGAAACACTGTGGAGAGTAAAAACAGCTAGTTTTGTAGTTTAGAAAGTAACAAATTTGTTTTAGTAAAAACATCACCAATTTGCTACATAGATTTAGGCCAAAGCTCAGACCGTCAATATTCCACGGATGAGCATATGTAGCTATAGTGGCACTGAAAGTCTTAGATGAAAATTCACATCACTGGCATGTAGGGATTATTTTACGAAAAATTCATGACCCTTGTTTTGGATCGATGCTTCGAAAAAATTATAAGGGCTACATGGACAAAGAAAGTGTATTTGAGTTGTAGAGAAGTTTACCTGATAACTTTCTTGGGTTGGGGAATGTCTTTTTTCTTGAGGAATTTCTTTAAAAATGAAACAATGTCCTGCCCCACTTGCTCTTCTGTCAGAGATTCCATGTACAGAGCCTCTTTTCCACTCAGCCAACCTGTAACATTTACAAAAACTGTCTTAAAGGCAAAGCATTCAAACGGATTATTTTTTGTAGATAAGAAGGGACAAAACATATTTATGTAACGCACGTACAGTATAGGTGCGTGATTATAAGTCATCAGTATTGGACACAGAACATCTATATGTATCCACATAAAGATATTACCACTGCAATACGAGTGCTATCCCATGCTTAATTTATATGGAAATAGCTAAATTGACCCTTTTGTAAAAGGTCAGTCTTATCATTTTTACAATTTTGAATCCACGCCCCATTCAGATGTTAGAACTTAACAATACAATATGAGTTTCTATAGAAATAGCCAAACTGAAACTTTTGTTTCCGCCCCTCAAACCCCCTCAAAGGAGCACAGCCCTATGAATTGTATAATTTTTAGGGCTGAAACGATTAGTCGAATAATCGGAGGCGATTAGATTAATGAAGCTAATTGCTGATAATCGATTAAAGATTTTATTAATCGTTAATCGTAACATGCATAGCCAGTGCATTGTAAGCTGACTAACACGTTGACAGATCATGGATTTCTGAGTAAGCCATTCCGACTGGAGTTTCATCTCTTTATGTACATGTTTTGAACTCAACAAAACATAAATAATGTGAGAAATACTTGTTAAATTACGTCACTGTGGATGTTAAAGTCATTAATCAATGAAAAAGTGGATGTCATGAGAAAGCTTGCAACACGCTGTTCGCCAATTTTCACTAGCGATCGACTCCATGTTGTTACGTCACGGAGGCCTAATCGCCGCCGGGACGCTCGGGAGCGGAAGGAGCAGTAATCTTGAACATTTAAATTTTACTATTGCATGTGTTTATCATATAAAAAGAAAGTTTTTGTTCATATTCTAATTGAATATAAGAGTTGTTGATATATTTTATTTTTTTGATCACGGAAATAAAAAAGTTAATTGACGAAAATTTGGTCATGTCGCTCCGTGGCGGCCAGATTTGGTTGATTAGTCGTACGTGTGAAGGTCACGTCAAAACAGCGGGTTAGCAGACTTGATTTAAACGATGTTACGGAAGACAACACAGGAACGGAATTCAGAGCTAATTTGGGATAAAATACGTTTGTTTTGTCAATAATTTTTTTCTTATTTGTTGGTAGGCTTATATTATATAAGGCATGTCCTCTGTCATATTATACGGTAACGTTAGGTGTTATTATTAGTTGATAAACATGGCGGACGTTTTCAGTAGTCAGTAGTAAACAATATATAGTTGCCTTCAATTCAAACGATTAATCGATTAGTAATCGATTACATGTGACCGAATAATCGAATACAAAAATTACTAATCGTTTCAGCCCTAATAATTTTGCATCCCCATTGCATAAGGATATGCTTAGTTTTAGTCATTTATATAAGAAAAGCCAAATTGACTATCTAACATAACTTTTGCCTAACACGACTATTGCCTAATCCAAAGCCTAACACATCTATTACCTAACATGTCTATTAGCTAATGTCTATTACCTAACACATCTATTACCTAACATGTCTATTAGCTAATGTTTATTACCCAACACATCTATTACCTAACATGTCTATTAGCTAATGTTTATTACCTAACACATCTATTTCCTAACATGTCTATTACCTAACACATCTATTACCTAACATGTCTATTAGCTAATGTCTATTACCTAACACATCTATTTCCTAACATGTCTATTACCTAACACATCTATTTCCTAACATGTCTATTACCTAACACATCTATTAGCTAATGTCTATTACCTAACATATTTATTAGCTAATGCCTATTACCTAACACATCTATTAGCTATAAATGTCTATTACCTAACACATCTATTGCCTAACATGTCTTTTACCTAACACATCTATTAGCTAACGTCTTTTACCTAACACATCTATTAGCTAACGTCTATTACCTTACACATCTATTGCCTTACATGTCTATTACCTAACATATCTATTAGCTAATGTCTATTACCTAACACATCTATTAGCTAACGTCTATTACCTTACACATCTATTAGCTAATGTCTATTACCTAACACATCTATTGGCTATAAATGTCTATTACCTAACACATCTATTGGCTATAAATGTCTATTACCTAACACATCTATTGGCTATAAATGTCTATTACCTAACACATCTATTGGCTATAAATGTCTATTACCTAACACATCTATTAGCTAATGTCTATTACCTAACACATCTATTAGCTAATGTCTATTACCTAACACATCTATTAGCTAATGTCTATTACCTAACACATCTATTAGTTATAAATGTCTATTACCTAACACATCTATTAGCTAACTTCTATTACCTAACACATCTATTGGTTATAAATGTCTATTACCTAACACATCTATTGCCTTACAGATTCTAGCTAGAGACCATGGAATGTTAAGAATGCTCTACATATATATACTGCTACATCCTAAAAGGCGAGTATAATAACACAAACTACTAGCAAACTGTTCTCTAATTAACCGTTCAATCAACCTCAGGTACTACAGGTATTTGGTGCAGCAGTTTAAAGTAATGTAAGTGATTGGAAAGGTTGTACATAACGTGATGTAGCAATACTCTAGATCTGCCCATCATGATTTCAGGGGCTAAAGCATAGCCTGATATAATTACTAAATATAGCAACTATATAGCAACTCACTGACTGGTTAAGGATGTTTACAGGTTTTCAATATATTTACAAACTTTCAAGGTTGCTAAATGTGTCATTTGAACTGAATCCATATTATGTATGATATTCATATCATGGTATGAAGATCATCAAAATAATCTTTTTTCATTTCTTCACTTGTGGATTTTCTGCATCATGTTATGCAATAATGATAAAAGGAATATCAGATAAGCCTAAATTGTTATAGAAACTCTGAGTCTGTTTTGTGTTACATGATATTCTATATTCATCCAATTCAATTCAGGTATGTGTATAAATTATAATACACACAGTTAATGTCTACATATACTTAGTCATGTCATAGGTTCGCTTGCTCTAAAATTATTGGTATGTTCAGAAATAAACAAGCCCCTCTTACGTCAACAAGATCTAATCTTACAAATTCCATCTGAACCAAAGCAAACATGACCTATATTTTAAATGTGATGATCATTCCTGACCATACAGGCTAGTCAAGCCTGTGTAGATAAATCTCAAGGTAATAGAAATTCCAAGACCTTATTTATGAAATATGCTGTACATATATATACATATATATATTAATATTTCATGACAATACATATTTGGTGGTATTCTTTGCTTTTATCTAGCTGTCACGCTGGTTCTAAAGTCTAAGATCATTTATGAAGTAATCATATTTTTGTAAGTCAGGATTGCCATGACTTTGAACATATATACATATCATGCAGTGTCATCACTTTCCGAGAAATAGCACTAGCAGAAAAATTAAAATTAACTACAACTATCACAATCCAAGATGGCTGTAACAGTGTGTGTTGGCCATTGGATCGATCCATACACAGTAGGTGGATTGGCATGCTTTAAAGCACATTCAGGACGACACTCTGATCTGGGAACCGGTTGAAATTTCATGGTCGATCATCAGTTTTGTTTAACCAATCAATGATCAATTAAAATAGATTATTTTTTCCTTAATGTATAAAAAAGTCTCATAAAAAATTTCCTTCAAAAGCTTACGATCGCGAGGCCTCTCTTTCTGTGCTGTCATGTTTTCATGTCGCTTATTTTCTTCACAAATCAAATCATGCTCATCTGAACATTTACATAACTAAGTAGTGCTTATGCACTCTTCAATTCGTCTAGACCGTGAGATTTGAAATGATATGAGTGACAACCACACACAAGGGAATGATTTTAACAAGTTGGCTATGATTTTTTTGCATGTTTTACTGATCAGCTAACTTTAAACTTTGGTTTATCATGGTGTCGAACACCTAAACCAACGATACTCGACAAACTCGATAAATCGGAACACCACTAGTACTACTACAGACTGTTTGGATGCAGCCCTATAGTACATTTAAGTGAACAATGTCGCGGTATGGATTCAGCCCTATATATACCACATGTAAGTCCTGTATACACATGCGAGTCCTATACCACATGTAAGACAACAATGTCCAAATCATGTGTTTCATAAGTTTGGTCCTGATGAACAGCCTCTCCCATCAAGGAAATTATCCATCATACCTGGCCTAGTATGTCATGTGTAAATGAAGAACGTCAAAATATATGTCAAGTGGACATAAATTACATGAAACACTACTACGTATGTACAACAACGTGAATGAACTAAAAATAACTTTATAATATGTTTACCTACATAATTAACGTTTTGATATGGGACCTATATATGAGGAAACAGTAAACTTCACCACACTCTAGCTACAGTCTGCACACATAGCTTGCCAGATATTATCCATGTCAGAAGGAAAGCTCAATGCCTGGCCATATGAATGTATGACCTCTTAAACCGAATGTTCAATCGGATATACAAATTCTATATGTAACTCATTATAATAAGCTTTAATCTTATTTACATTAGTCAGGCTCTATAGTCATGTGTACTTGATATATATGGTGGCATGTCTAGGTAAAACAAATTTTGTATCAGCAAGTTCTAACATCTGTCATATATATATTCTGCAAAAAGGCATCAGATCTGTGATATACCCCTGGTACTTATAATTACAATTGTGACAAAGTTTGGTGTTTTTCATCTCACTTTTGCCAGTTTTGGCTGGTCATCATCAGTTGATCATGAGCAGCTCTGTGAAATAAAATCTGAGTTCTTTACACCGTCTAATATACCTTATTTTCCCTAATGAGGGCGCCAGGCGCGGGTAAATCGCCGTTATTTGAGACCATTTTTAGATGTTTTTTTCTGAAACAGACTATAGTCATCTTGCTTTAAGTTTCATATTTTTCTGAAACTTACTATTACCAACTTACGTTTTGAAGAAATGTATGCACCAGAAGTATTAAACATTGGTTAGATATGTCTGTTTCACGGAATTTCGGCATTTCATGCTAGCCTGCTTGTTTACCATGCGTACACAAAATGGCGGACGGTGTTTTCAATAATCGCTACTTTCGTTTTGTGGCAGATGGGAATTACCGACAAGAGAACACAATAAAATGCTTAAAAATGATAGCTTTCCTGATATTTAGGAACCTTTATCATAGATATACAGTAAGTATTCATAAAACCTGTATAGACATTGCTAAAATGTTGTTGCCAGTTAGTCTTCATCCATACACGTGTGTGGGGCATTATTCAAGTCACACGTTTTATTTTGAACATGGCGTTCTCGCTGTATCTATGTGTAAACACTTGACAAAGATGTCCTAAGTTGCCCAATGCAATAAATTTAGTTCTTATACAAGCTGATCGGATATTGATTAAGCATCAGATTGATGTGAAACAGTATTTTTTTAGCATCTGCAAAAACAAATTGTCACAATCTGGCACAAAAATTGTATGAAATTAGTTTCAGCAAAAAACGTGGGGACACCCTTATTCGAGGAGGCGCACTTAATAGGGAAAATACGGTATGTAGGTTACAAGGAGCTTGTGACAGACAACCAATGTATATTTTATAGGAAAAAAACTATTACAAATAGGCCAAATATGATGACATTTTCTGACATTTTCACAATTTGCTTAAACTTCATACAAGCAACACACCTTATACATGCATATGGGAGGCTGTCCTTACATGACCCTGGCTGTTGATAGAACGTTAATTCAATCAGATAAACAAACAAGCCATGGTAATTAGCTTTAGTACAAGTATCCAAACAAAATATTTAGTCACGCAATATAGATGTCTGTTGTTCAAAATTCAAATTACAATCTGCATTTGTTAATTAAGCCCACATGCCTATGCATGTATTTTTGACACACTCCAGTTTCTTGGCCTGAAACATTTAGGGTCTGTCAGCAGGTGCCCCAATTGTACCACCGATATGGTGCCTCCACAACACTGACCTCATAGAATTCCACAAAATGTGCGTGTGTAGCAGTAGCTGCAGTATTGTATCTTGTTATATGTAGGAGGTGACTTGTAACGTTTCATGGAAGAATGTATAAAGATCTGCTCCACAATTGTAGTTACTATATAACAAACCAGCTGGAAGCAGTAAAGTCGTTATTTTTGGATTTGACTTTTTAATGCCCTGATTAAGGGTTCTGATAAAGCAGCATGTGCAAAAAAATCCTGAACTCGACATGATGCGCGGCTGCACGTAGGCCAAGGTATATAAATGTTATTATTACTTATTTAGATTTTACAGATTTGGTAATCATCCATTTCCTCAAAGATCTCTGGAAAGTGTTGCATCATTGAATGGGTACACATGTGGTCATGATGACTGTTTTGGCAGACAAACAAATGGTAGGAAATGAAGTTACACATGTTCTGGAAACTTTAAATTAAAGTTTATCATTCAATTTTCTCATATAACTTTTTAAACTTTAGTGGTGAACACGGTTTTTGTCTTAAAAATACTGTCATGGGACATAACTTAAGTATTAGTCACAGATGTTTTCTCCCTATATAGTCTTACATCATAAAATCTCAATCCACAGAAATAAAACATCGGGAAATTTTCAAATATTGTGTGCAGAGAGTGTAGACTCTCTATAAGGATACCAAATTTGGTGAAGATGTATTAATCAATATGTGAGACCAGGGAAATTTAAAGAAAAACATTACTTACCCACAAGAACGTTTCCTGCAGTAACCTCCAGAGAGTAGATTTTGCGATACCAAGTGTGACGGAGATCAGGAATTTCAACCTTGGTCTTGTCCCAAAGCATTTCAACATGGAACAATTCTGGAGGTGTGATCGGCTCATCAAACTGAACTATCACCTTGTCTACAATACCAAATCCCACACGATCAATTGACTGCAGCTTATCCGGTGGCAGCGGTGGGTCAAACATGCGATCACAGGCCGCTTTCAGAACACCGAGCGAAACAGTCACTAACACATGATTTGCATAGAACACCTCGCCATTCTCGCACTCCACTTTGACCGGGTACTGGTTGTCGTCGGAATGCTTGCGATTCCAGTGCACACATTTGACTGGGGTGTTGAGTAGGATGTTCTCTGTTGGGATATTTTTTTTAAGAATATTTAACACAGATTTGAAGCCATTAGGAATGGAGTAATGAACTCCAGGCAGTTCCTGATAGCCCCCAAACTCACTGAGTGACACTTCATGTAAGGTGTCACAGCCAGATATACAGCACTCCAGCAGTTTCCTTTGGTCAAATAAAATTTCACGTACATGACGGTCTCCATTGGAATACCTCTCGATCATTGCTGAAAACTCGCGTTCTAAGAATGCACCCACACTGTCATTTTCCTCCGGAGTGGGAATGTTGCTCTGGTAATAATCCTCAGCCTGAATGATAAGTTGTCCATACATGAGGTTGATTTGGTTTACAGTTCGTTCGTTGATCTCCTCGCCGTCCTCTGTGAGAAATGCGTTCTTGTGACGCAGGCCTTTGTCGCCATGTCTCAGTTCCAACAGATTATTGTCATAGGCAATCTTAAAAATGGGATTTCTTTCGATGCCGTGGATCCAATTTGCACCCAACTCCACTTTGTTGTTGTCATCATCTACAACACATATAAGTCATAGATACAAGACCAATGACATTACAAGTCATAGATACAAGACCGATGACATTACAAGTCATAGATACAAGACCAATGACATTACAAGTCATAGATACAAGACCAATGACATTACAAGTCATAGATACAAAATAAATGACACTACAAGTCATATATACAAGACAAATGACATTACAAGTCATAGATACAAGACCAATGACACTACAAGTCATAGATACAAGACCAATATGACATTACAAGTCATAGATACAAGACAATTGACACTATGCTACAAGTCATAGATACAAGATCAATGACACTACAAGTCAAAGATATAAAACAAATGACACTACAAGTCATAGATACAAGACAAATGACACTACAAGTCAGCTTGCCCGAGGTATTTTCTACAACAACAATTGAGTTGACCCATGGAGTCGGTTCGTTAATTTTATAATTTGGCTACAAACTCAGACGATTCCATTATTGTGCAACGATAGGAACTTTACGCGGTGGGCGCTCCACAGGCGGTGCCTTTGGATCAATGCAAATTTTGTGTTCGCCTGGTAAACAACTGATACCTTTGATTACGTCACTGTATTCAGAGAGTATTCGAGACCTATGGTTGGTTGGAATAGCTTCTTGTGGGATGTTTACCTTTCTAGTAAATACACAAGCTTGATAAGTTTAAGGTCTAATCATGTGCTAAAACCAAGTATTGGGTTAGAATATACATCAACAACTTAACAAGACAAGATTGAATGATCTTTGTAATTTTGATTCACATTGCTCTTAACTCTGTAATGGGCTAGCGCCATATATGGATAAACACTTTGTAGGTTTAGCGAAGGTTGGGTATAGGAGAAATTTTGTCAGACTCACTCACCCTTAGGCAACTTACCTGAACCCTTGTGTCGAATTAACCTTTACTTGTTGGGGCCTTCCTTAACTGCTTGGTCTGATTTAGTATCAGAGGTAACAGAGAATACATAGAAATCTGAAGATTCAGCAGACTCATCACTAGCTACATTGATTTCATTCACTGACTTACATTTGATAGCAAAGTGATTGAATTTTTCACATTTCAGGCATTGTCTCCCTTTAGCAGGTCTCTGTACGCGTGTGTCCTCTCTCACAGTTTCTACATTTGCATTGCTGTTTACTTCTGTTTATCCCAATGTTTTAATTTTCTTCTTTCTGTTGTTGTGTTTAAATTTATGCTGGTCCCTTCTAGGTCTGTTATATTTTTTTTTTAATTAGTTGATACTGGTGTTGTTTCACGTTTATCTGTTCGCGAGGACGATGCTAGTATACAGTTAAAGTATGGGGTTGAGGGATATAGCAAGTTTCTGGTTTCCCGAGACTTGTCTATTTCCCGAGGCGGAGCCGAGGGAAATAGGCAAGTTCGAAGGAAACTGGAAACTTGATATATCACTCAATCCCATACTTTAACTGTTTTAATATACCGATACATACAAAAGCTATGATAAGACTAAAAATATATTTCTGTCATACGCTAACGTTCTCTCTATTCCTGTCGCGTACGGCAATGGCCATTGGAGATTGAGATAATTTTACATTGTAATCGATCTACGTAATCTTATCTTCAAACATACAAATTATTCTGAGATGATAACTGTGATTCTATGTCCGTTTTGTTTTGCTTCTATTCAAACCGCAGGTTAAAATTTGATTCCGCTATGATTTCTCGATATTTCAACATTTATACCACTAGGCATAATACTAAATTTGTATATAAATATTGTTGAAATTCCGAGACGTTAACCACTTACAGGTAGCCTAAATATATACATAACAACTGTACGTACATGTAAAAGGTATCGTCCTCTGACCCCATTACATTTTTTCACAAGCCTCTCACTTACAAGATAAACATAATGACGTGTTCGGTAACAGTTTCCGATCGATACTAACGTCGTCTGAGTACGTCAACGGAGATGGCGTGATCGGAAACTAGCTCCGTCCAATTGTTACGTCACCTAGCAACTGATGGCGTGATCGGAAACAAGTCCCGCCCACCTCAAATCTGATTGGTTAAACGGAAATACCCGAGTGCAAGGGTGTGTTAGCTTCCAGGAGTGTGCTAGTTCGATGACTAACACACAGCGGAGAGAGGTTTTTGGAAAAAGCAGGGGGCTAGTAAATTTAACAAAATATCTTTTATATAGTGTAAATAAAGTAGAGGTATATTAATGTTGTTTCAAGTTCAACTGTATGTGAAGATGATGCTTGTTTTGTTTCATGTTTACCTGTGTGCAAGGACGATGCCAGTGTTATTTTACGTTTACCTGTATGTGAAGATGATGATGCTTGTGATGTTTCACGTTTAGCTGTACACGAGGACGATGATGCTTATGTTGTTTTACGTTCACCTGTATGTGATGACGTTGATGTTTGTGTTGTTCCACTTTTTCCTGTATGCGATGACGTTTCTGCTGGGGTTCTTTCATTTTTACCTGAACACGAGGACATTGATGCTTGTGTTGTTTCACGTTTACCTGTATGCAAGGACGTTGATGCTTGTGTTGTTTCACTTTTACCTGTTCACAAGGACATTGATGCTTGTGTTGTTTCAAGTTTACCTGTATGCGAGGACGTTGATGCTTGTGTTGTTTCACTTTTACCTGTTCACAAGGACATTGATGCTTGTGTTGTTTCACGTTTACCTGTATGCGAGGACGTTGATGCTTGTGTTGTTTCACTTTTACCTGTTCATAAGGACATTGATGCTTGTGTTGTTTCACGTTTACCTGTATGCGAGGACGTTGATGCTTGTGTTGTTTCACTTTTACCTGTTCACAAGGACGTTGATGCTTGAATTGTTTCATGTTTACCTGTATGCAAGGACGATGATGCGCGTGTTGTTTCACGTTCACCTGTATGCAAGGACAATGATGCATGTGTTGTTTCACCTTTACCTGTATGCGAGGACGTTGATGCATGTTGTTTCACTTTTACATGTATGCGAGGACGTTGATGCTTGAGTGTTTCACGTTTACCTGTATGCGAGGATGTTGATGCTTGTGTTGTTTCACTTTTACCTGTTCACAAGGACATTGATGCTTGTGTTGTTTCACTTAGGGCTGTTACGAGTACCCGAGTACCCGGTTACAGGTCGGGTTGGGGATGTAACCGGGTCAAAAAATGTGTACCCGAGTACCCGTCAAAATAGGACAATTAGTCAAAATAGGACAATTCGTCTGGATGTACATAAACAAGTCTAGAACTTATATTAAAAGTATTACAAAATCCAACTCATTTGTTTTTGTTTTCACTCACCAAGGATGACACCTTATCTTTTCAATACATTATATTTCTCATGACCGTCTTTTGATGTGAGAACAATCTACATGACGGACATGTGCACTTAAATAGGTCACACTTTAGCTTTTGACAAAGTCATTTTGTTGCCCAACTTAATGAGATATATCAGTCTTCTATCACCTTTGAAAAATTTACCCCAAAAACGTTTCTTTCAGGAATGAATTCATCGCAGATGCTCTGATCGGTCAATGAACACTCAGTTGACAACGGTGACAATTTGGTTTTGAACTGGAAATGACAACAAATCAGAGTTATGGTCTATTGTGAGAAAATAGGGTTTTATTAGCTAGGGTTGCACAAATATTCAGCAAATTTCTTATTATAAATGTCTATCTTCTTTCTCTCTTCTCCAGTGAGTTAGTATCCAAGTGTTCTGGACCCTTTTGACCAAACCAAAGCAATAACTATAAAATTCTTCGTTCTTATCGCTGTGTGGTCCAGAAAAAACCATGTTGTTCAAATTTTTTCCATTGCAAATTGGTTGCCACTTGGGTACTAGCTATAAAGTCCATTGACGCCAAAGAAGGTTTATTCCAGAAAGAGCCATGCATGGTTCGTAGTCTTCTGACACCATGTGTAATGTATCAAAAGACAGCACATCAACGTTGTTAGGCAAGTTAGGTATAAAATACAACGTAAACACGTTTGTCTAACAAACTATAGCTAGGACGTCCATGTTTATTCCGGAGTTCAAGTTACAAGAGAGCAGGGATAGGGGACATAACTCTATGATCTAATACAACATATAAGGTATCACACTTCTATTTAGAGTCAACCTATTACTACATACATATCTGTCCCATACAGTTTGTGAAATCGGACAGGTTTGACAACCCTAGTTGTAACAATTCAGAAACTTTGATAAAAATTCAAATAAATTGAACATAGCAATAATCACACTTTTTCATTGAACCATTGCTGAAAAACACTATATGTGATATGCGACAAGAACGGGTCATGTGTACCTATGTTGAACATTAGTGTTAATTAATATCTTGGTATTTGTAGTTCAGCTTATTCTGAATTTACATAGTACAGAGTTACCTTGTGGTAAGGTATTAATTCTGATATCATATGTTTGTGAGTATAACATCATACTTTTCAGAGAAAAGAACATGAATTTTGCTCACAAAATAGCATCATAACCTGCAACAAGGGAAGTCTGTAATGTGTAAAGACTGAATACCACGCATCTAATATTAAGACTCTACAGTGCCATAAACGAAAAGTTTATGCAAAATTATTAACCAAAATTAGGCATGGAAAATAATCATACACTGCAATATTTTTTTTATTTATCTTTAACGGGACCAACTCCTACAAAAATTCTTTGGGGGATTTTAAGTTTAGGAAATTCCTTAAATTTATGGAATGGTTGTTAAACTAGCCCCTGGATCTCTAATTCATGTGTATTTTATTTCTTATTTTGTAACTTAATGATTTCCTATAGTAAATTGATTTATGATTTACTGATTATAAAAAGTACTAGCTTATTAGAGGATTGGCAGTGTACTCTTTGTCTAACATTCGGGTATCTGTAGTGGATTTATTTCTCTCTTTCATAATTAGCTATTGATATTTAACTTCATTTTGTTTAATGCCTTCGAAAAAATTTGGTCTTTACAACTAGCCTATATATATGCAATCTGAATTTTCTATAGACCCATGGCCAGGGTCGAAGATTCTTCAAGATATATACACATTCTTATGCAGACTGCCTCTGATAACCTGAGAAAAGTAAACATTTATGTGTAGACCTAGTTACTGTATTCAATCTTTAAGGTTTACATCTTTTTGTCTGTGTGTACTTTCATTTTCAAAACACACCACACGACTTGTGAACAAACGCTATACTATTATCTATTATATGAATGACGTCATTGAACTATTTTAGGATACAATGTTTCGTGAATTTGGTTTCCAAGACAATAGTGACATATTTAGATTCATATTGCCATCGGGAAGTAAACGATGTATTGGCACATATATGACCCGCCATTGGTCGGCCCTTATTCGTCACGTAAGTGTACTACGTACACGTCTGCGTCCTTGCGTGACCTTCACACCGGGGGCAGTCATTCACAAAATTTAAACGTCATAGTCGCTGACAAAGAACAACACACACAAAGCAAATACATTACACGTTGGACATTCGAATACAATATATAGAATATACGTGTAAATGAACATTGTAAACATTGTTATTACCAAACAGACAGAAGAAACATATTTGAAGCGCCCAATCACGCAGAGATAACATGACAGCTGATAGAAAGCTCAGTAGGTCACGAAAACTTACCGATGTTTATGGTCCAAATTCGCCCTCCCGTTCGATCAGAGGCTTCAATTATTTTGAAGTCTTTGAACCCGGCTTCTGTAAGGTGATTACCGGCAGCTATTCCCGCAATACCAGCACCGATAATTAATACTTTACAACAATTTCGTTTCTCATTTGTAGTTTCTTTTTCCTGCACAGTCGCATCCATATTCATGCAACAGTTTCAGGCCAGCTGACTGAGAAGTCAGCAGTTGTTGAATGGGAATATATCTATAGAAATTATATTTATAATATTACTAAGTGTTATAAAAACCAGTCGAAGACAGTCCTACTCTCCTCACATACAAGTCCACAGTGTTTAGAGATGTAACTCCACTGGTTCATGAACATCTTCCCAGATCGACTGCGACAAGATTTGTTTCACAACTAGAGCGCTTTACAGCACATATTTTGATGACGTCAAAAGGTGTGGCCTCCGCATGGGGTCAGAGGTCAAAGTTCATTAGAAATTTCACAAACACGACATCCAGAAAAGGATAAGTATTTTTATGAAAAGGAAGATTTTAAGGTTTGTGGTAGGACTATATTTATATAATACACACATAACCATGTTAAGTTAAAAATTATGAGCGAAACTATACAGTAGGGAAAACGATAAACTCAAAACTAAAGATTTCTATTTCGATATGTCGTCTGCTAAATACAATGTAGATCTAAGCGTAACACATTAGGCTAGTAAGTGCTTAGCCCATGTCATAAAGACTAAATTAAGTTAGGAAAAAATATTTATTCTATTATACGTAAGCTTACACATAAATATCAACATTAGCCTATCATAACTTCTGCCTGAAATAAATATTTTTAATTTATAAAGAGGCTTAAAGATGCTCCACCACTGAAATTTTTTTATCTACCAAAAGAGACAGAAGAATTAGTATACTAATAGTTTACACCATATATTACCACCATGGGAAAGTTTGAGCTTCTAATTTTACTTCAAGATAAAAACATTTAAAATAATTAAATGCGTGACCACAAAAAAATGTTCCGCGGCACTAGGCCTATTTTCTAACGTTATAATGAAGTATTGATTGCTCATGCACCAAAAGAAAAGTAAATTATTTCATATAAGGTGAGGGTAGGAATAATTTTGTTGTTGCTGCCCAAATGGAACGCAATATAGATCTGCCCGGAATTACATTTGACATTCAATCAAGGATTTATAAGTGAGACTCATATACGTCCTTGATTCAATGGACAATCACGGGATTAAAATTATAAGGTAGGCCCTTGGTACAATGTAACCGACCTGCGACACCTAAAAAACCAATAATATAAATATAAAATAATGATATAAAAATAATATATAATAATTCATATTATCGCGATAAAACTGGGGTTTTTCTTCTCTCTCACTCTCTTGTTTTTAGCTTTTCTTTTCCTAAACCTGACAGTAGAGGTACATACATTCAAACATGGATTTGAAGGGCTGTAAATAACTAGACTGCACAGCACTTTATAGTTCAATAATCTTTCAGTCAGTATTAATATATTTTACAATAATTAATTTTTCTTTTTTTTCATACCAAATCTGGCTTTCTGATTGGCCATCAATATTTTTTTGCATACCAGTATGAAAAAAATAAAATCCGAGAATGGCGCGAAACACCGACGTTATCGTGACGTCACTATAGAGACATTGACGTTGAGTATCGATTCGGAAAAAAAGAATCCCTTGAAAAACCACTATAATGTTACATTTACACTTACTTCATTTCATCAAATGGAGTATAAAATTAATTATAAGTATTGATGTCACTATTGTTTGATTTTATCGGGTTATGAAAAAAAATGTTTGCAAACTTTTGTGAGAATCCGCTTTTTGAGTGCTTTTAAACAAATAATTATTAACAATTATACGAATTGCATTTAATAACCCTATATATAGATAGCCAAATACAGTGTAATCGGCGGTGGGTGCTTGTTTTTCAAAAACAGAAAAAACAATGAACTTTTTTTCTACACATTTTGTTATATGCATTTGGATTTGGTGCCGTAGTGTTTCATTTCCGTCGAACTTATAAAATATTTTGTTCATCTTCTAACATTTACTTCTTTTATATTCAATATTACAATGAAAATAGAAACAAATCAGCACCAGAGTTAAGTTGACAAATATGCATTCTACGTTATGTATATGATCGTCTTTCCTCACAACTTTACAACCCAAGTACATATAAATACATATCGGCAATCAATTTTTTTTATCATCTTTGAATTACGGAATTATCTATATTCTACGACTATGATATTATCAGGCATCCCTCTAAGCTTCGGCGTGAAATGTTACTGATTTAAAGTCAATAAAAAACAAAAAACAACTACGAAAACTGCTACATTCCCGGTCCGATGACGTGACGTCATACAATAGTCGATTGTGTTACTGTGACGTCATATATGTTCAAATTTCAAAGATGTCTATTCGGACTTGGCACTCTCTAAAGAAAAGCTTGTGGCACTCATACCGACGAATATGCATGTTATTATTTTTGAATGATTTTCACGGCTTAATTCATCAAACCTTACGGTTTTCAATAGATTAATGAAGAAAAAATAAAATTTTCGTTCAGTTACGGCACATATAACTTTAACAGCGAATTTCATCCAAAATGTTTGGTCCTAATTCAGAATCCCATTTATGCATCATCTATGTACCAAGAATGAGTGGTAATATTTATAAAAAGTTGTCCTGCTTGAAACATATGCCTGAAATGGCACGATTTGTCGCCATTTCTCCATGAAATTTTGAGTCACGCGACCCTCTACTCTGACATCTACACGTATATATTTGTATTATCTGGTATACCATTTGAATATTATATAATAATGTATATATATGTCCAACTGATAAGTCAGAAAAATTCAATAAACTAACCTGAACTTAAAAAACCCATTAAAATATCTGTATCTATGGCACAAAAAGTCGCACGAATCCATTATATCAGGAAGCAGTAGCTACAATCGCATGCCAAATGTGAGTCAAATACTGGTATGTATGTTTCCCATATATATTCATTCTAGTATATTATATGTATCTTCGTGTAAAATTTGGTTGAAATCCGTTCATAAATGAGATCGGGAAAACCCAAAGAAAAAAGTAAGAGTGCATACATTTTATAGAGAAAACATGCATGGAGTAGCATTCAGACGATCGTGATATTCATGACGTCATGTTATCTGTGACGTCATTGGTATTGTTGAACCGTTTAAATCTGGGTGAGGCTCTTTGGCACTCAAGGGAATACGCCAAGAGCCTCAATTGAGGCCCTGTGGCACTCTAAGGGTTAAATAAAATCAGCTGTTTGAAAACTGTAAGGTTCTCTCGTCATGTTAGGTATCTGATATTTACACATGTTCAGTCAAGGATTGTTAAGTGATCTACGTCCATGGTACAGTACATTATCGAGTTTTTTTCCAAAAAATATTAAAGATAGTTATGTGTGATGTAAATTTGGTATCAATATAAAGATATCTATATTTGAATCACTAAAAACCAGATGCAGATTTGTCAGTGCAATGGAGAAAACGTGTTTTGTTTATGACCAGTCATATCGTTAGATGGATACGGAGAAAAAAATAGACTACCAAACACCATTTACCAATATATTTGATGATTAATTATTTAGTAAATAAAATAACGAATGGACATACTCTACATGTATTTATTTTGACGAGGAAATACCTTACTTGGGTTATATGTAAGTAAACGATTCCGAAAACAAACCAGCACGTCTTCTGGATTTATGATGAATATTGACGCAGTATATTTATGACGTCATACCGACGAATATGCATGTTATTATTTTTGTGTGTTGTACCTTCATAACATAAAACATATTCAGATTGAATTTTAATTTCAATTTACTAGAGATAATCTCTTCAAAAATTCAAAACTCGTTTTGTTTCTGTGAAATAATTACGTACATTTTATTGTGTACGCCAGCTTATCAGAAGCGACGTTACAAACGCCATTTTTCCCCATATGGACTGATAAGTAAATTTTTAAACCAATGAATTATTTTATATGGTTAAAATTTTCAAGCATTCCCATTGGTGTGATCCGATACACGTGACTCTCACGTACACAGGATTTCTAGATATAGGGCGATTGGAAATTCTCAGAACAAAACGTCTATTTTATCACACTTAGTGAAAAAGTAAAATAAAAAAAATGCTGACCTAACATAGATTTTGAAAGGTATAGCACAAATCATTTTGATTCTATGCTTTCGAGAAATGTATTGTACATGTAAAAGAGAAATTACTTTCGTCTCCTGTTGTATAATTAATAATTGAAACATACTGACCTTGTAAACAATACAGTATAGTCAAGGTGGCACCTTTGAAATATTTCGTCAAATTTGTTTTTTGAAATATTTATATTCAGAATATGAGGCTTTGTTTCGTTGGATTTCTCTGATCATATAATAGCTTATGTGCTGGTAAATATACATTATATACACGATATATCATTTATCACCAGCACTGAAGTCCATTTATAATAACACTTCACTGTTGTATCGATATCGTTTTCCAAAGTTTTCCCAAACTTGGCTTAACATTCCTCGGAATCTTCACAACTTTTGCATCCGAATCGGCTTTTGGTAGTCAGGGTACGTGTGTGATCTGCCCAAATCGGTCTTTGGTAGTTAAATACATTTAGCTTATTTTGATATAATTCAATTTTGCCTGTAAAGAGCATTTTCATTGGCTTAAAATTGTGCTATAACAGCCCATAAAGGAAAAAAGGGTGTCGCCGTTTGTAATGTCGCTTCTGATTGGATGAGATAACGATGTAATGATTTCATAAACAAAAGAGTCCCAAAATGAATTTTGAATATTGAAGAGATTATCTTTTGTAAATTGAATTATAATGATTAATTTGAATATATTATTTGTGTTATATCTCCATTAGAAAAAAAAATATATTCAAGTTCACCTTGAATATTTATATAAACTTCATTTAGGCAAAACCAAAGCAACTAATGAATGAAACCTGAGCGTAGCCAATGACACAATATCATCTCTTTTTCTTTTTTCTTTTTTTTTTCTTCAGCATAGCACAGGACAACAACCGAACAAGAAAGATGGCCAAAGTTAAAAGTAAAGTAAGAAAGCTATATACATTTTCTACACCATACAGCCAGAGTGCTATTAACCAAGAATCCGCAACAAAATCACCCCAAGGAAACACCCAAGTACTTATCTTTGACTTTTGTGATATATTAGACGGAGTTGCGGCTTCAACCAAACAAAAACATACGCCAGGATCTAATGATAAACAGAATGAAGTACAGAAGAGAAACAGCAATGAAGGTCAGAGAAAACAGAAAGAGAAACATAAAGTAACAGCATCCGCCATTGTGGTAGACGGGCAAGGAATAACTGTACGGGAGAAGATTGTCTCGAAGGCCGTGATAAAATCACCACACAGAACAACGAGGGTTGCTGAAAAGAAAATGGTAAGCTTGCCGTTATGTTAAATCTAAATAGGCACTATAATGGTAAGCTTGCTGTTATGTTAAATCTAAATAGGCACTATAATGGTAAGCTTGCTGTTATGTTAAATCTAAATAGGCACTATAATGGTAAGCTTGCTGTTATGTTAAATCTAAATAGGCACTATAATGGTAAGCTTGCCGTTATGTTAAATCTAAATAGGCACTATAATGGTAAGCTTGCCGTTATGTTAAATCTAAATAGGCACTATAATGGTAAGCTTGCCGTTATGTTAAATCTAAATAGGCACTATAATGGTAAGCTTGCCGTTATGTTAAATCTAAATAGGCACTATAATGGTAAGCTTGCCGTTATGTTAAATCTAAATAGGCACTATAATGGTAAGCTTGCTGTTATGTTAAATCTAAATAGGCACTATAATGGTAAGCTTGCTGTTATGTTAAATCTAAATAGGCACTATAATGGTAAGCTTGCTGTTATGTTAAATCTAAATAGGCACTATAATGGTAAGCTTGCTGTTATGTTAAATCTAAATAGGCACTATAATGGTAAGCTTGCTGTTATGTTAATCAAATCTATAATAGCTTGCGTTATGTTAAATCTAAATAGGCACTATAATGGTAAGCTTGCCGTTATGTTAAATCTAAATAGGCACTATAATGGTAAGCTTGCCGTTATGTTAAATCTAAATAGGCACTATAATGGTAAGCTTGCCGTTATGTTAAATCTAAATAGGCACTATAATGGTAAGCTTGCCGTTATGTTAAATCTAAATAGGCACTATAATGGTAAGCTTGCCGTTATGTTAAATCTAAATAGGCACTATAATGGTAAGCTTGCTGTTATGTTAAATCTAAATAGGCACTATAATGGTAAGCTTGCCGTTATGTTAAATCTAAATAGGCACTATAATGGTAAGCTTGCCGTTATGTTAAATCTAAATAGGCAATATAATGGTAAGCTTGCCGTTATGTTAAATCTAAATAGGCACTATAATGGTAAGCTTGCTGTTATGTTAAATCTAAATAGGCACTATAATGGTAAGCTTGCTGTTATGTTAAATCTAAATAGGCACTATAACAGTGAATGGATTTCAGTTTGGGTCAGAAAAAGAAATGAAAGGGAAATAGAGTTTGTGAACATTTTTGACTCTGCATCCCCCTCTCTCTCGTCTTTTGTTTTGACACCTTTGAGATAGTAGATGTATTTTTTTCACGCTGTTTGATCTAAAGTTTCTTGCGATTGTTGGTATTTTTTTTTTCTCTTTCGCCTTTTGAGTTGACGCCTCTTGCGATTGTTGATGCCACTTTTCTTTCGCCTTTTGATTAAGTTCCCTGGTCTACTTAAAATGTAATAGCTTAGACTCTAAAATCGGTGAAAATATACTTAAGAAAACCTAGAATATATATGCATCAAGGTAGTGTGTGTTGCATTGTCGTAAGAACAACGTGCCCTTGACATCAATATATTAACGCTCCATATTTATCATATTCCAATCCGGTTAATAGCTGTATATCATTAATTAGATGGACGTTGCATTGTTTGACTGTCTTGTAGATGACTTGCAGCGTATTTAGACCACTTAGTCTTGACCGAAAAGTAAAGGCCAAGAAATTTGCTATCAAAAAGAATGAAATAATGAAAAAAAAATGGGGTGGAATTTCTCTGGTTCATAACTGAGTGATTAAAATGACTGACTGACTTAATAGAGGAACGGATGGGCACTTGATGGAAGCATTGGATATCATTATACCATTACATATATGTATAACCGATCTTCTAAATATTATAATGAGACTTGTCCCTAACACAGATAAATAAGCCCTCCGCTGCAATCTCCTTGACTGACTGCAAATGGAAGTTGATATGCTCCTTTCTGGACACCTCGTAATTTACATTTGGCGTAATCCACACACCAGAGACACACGGTAAAAATGCATGCATAATGCATGAAAAAGTGGCACAATGGATTTCCACACCCCGATTGAGCACATTTCTGTGCCATCTTTGTTGAAACGGGACTGTTATCTTCTTATTGATTGCACTTTGTATACTTGTGTATTTAAAGCTAAATCGAGGTGGGGTATATTTTTTGTATCTGGGAGTTTTCAACCCTTCTGTAATATATGATAACAGTGGCGAGTCATTTCGCTGTTTTGTCGTCTGGAGCAGTGATAGCCAACTACCCAGCGGTATTTAGGACGGCGGTGTGAAACATAAGACGACCTGCTTTATGAAAATAAACATTTAATTTATTTCAATTAAATTGCTCAGAAGGTGACGATAAGTGTAGTTTTAACAGTAAGTTAATAACTTTTGCAACTCTACAAAATTGTCGATCTCGTTTTACATTCGCATTTTAAAAATTAAAAGCCATTTCGGAAAGGTAGTGGGCCTTTAATTTATGTGATGTGCCTAAACTAAACTTTAATCACAATCATGGCCAAAAAGAATTCTCACTCCCACAGATAAAAACGTTTCTATTAACTAAACTTACATATCTGTTTATTAACATTCCAACCCTGTTTAGTTTTGCTTAGAAAGTGGGAATCTCTTGGTTGCAAAAACTTTTGAAGCAAGATATTGGTCCATGTTTTTACACTGGAACACCGAAGAACTGATTTGGAGAGAATATTCCTTCATTTACAGCACTTCCCTCAAAAGAGGAATATGTTTTACGAGCCATTATGGTTCAACAGCAAATTTAAAGTTTATCAAGAATTTGTCTACTATACTAGTAATCAATGGTCCAAAAACGATATGACTTTTAGATTTAATACTTGTGGTATGAACATGAGAAAATAATTGAAAACTACAGAGCATTTTGTAAAAAATTCTCATTCACGCCTTCAGTTACAATCCCATGGGGCAAGAAATGCCACAGTACAATCAAGGCTTTTTGTAAGAACTCAAAGTTCTCATCTAACCATTCCCCATTGAGTCATACCTTGAAATTAGAACAAATAAGCAAAGAGGAGTGCTATAACATACAATACAAAATTCAAGAACAAGTGTCTGTTTGATCTTCATATAAGGATTAGATTTCGTTTTTATGTTAACCACGTCATTTGAAAGTGACGTAATTATTCATTAAAAGTCGGTCAAAAGTGGGAGGAGCTTACTCAATTGAACAGCGAATGATGACTCTTCACGTAAGATAGAATTATTCATCCGCGACGAAAAAAAGTTTAATATTTTAATGTAAAATAAACATGACAAACAGAGTAAATTTCAGTGATAATTTTATTTAATTTTATCAGAACTTAGATAGGTATTCAATTTTGCTAAAAGTTAATATATAGCGTAATAACATAAAGTATTTGTACTCGGCCACATGTGTGAACTCGGTGACCGTTATTGTGAAGCGAGGCGAGGCTGACGCACGCTTACACACTGGAGTTTTCCGAAGTTGTCAAAACACCGATGTTCAAGTAGCTAAATTTGTTTGAGATTGTCGTCTGACTTGACGATATTACATCCTTCGGAGCCATGTGATTATATAATCTACGCTTAGATCCATCGCCATCTATAGATGGGACAAATTCACTTGTGTTCGATGGATACAATGTATTTGTGGTGACGTGTGACTGTCAACACGTGGATTACTAGCGGTGCATGTTTTATAATACACATGATTAAATTCTCAAAGAACAAAGACAAGAGAATATGTCTATAACTGACCTAGCTCTGTCAGTGGGTCTTACGCCCGTCAATCCCAAAGACTCGATCGTAGGACACAGACACAGAGGTAATGTTTACATTTGACATCCATCATTTTTTAAAAAAAATGAAAGCGCTGCACATCGCCACGGTCGGGATATTTTTCCCGTTTCTTTATACAATTGTTAATTTTAAAAATGTTTGTATCGTATATAAATATAAAACATATATGTATTGTTTACATTTCCCCAAAAGTCTATGAAAAACAGCAATATACACGTAATGTTACGTCAAAATGTAAACAAACAAACATGGCTAACATATCACCAATCTTCAAAAAAGGACAGAAATCCAACCCTGAAAATTATCGGCCCATATCACTCACCTGCATCTGTAGTAAAATAATGGAACACATTGTAGTCTCTAACATCATGACACATGCTGACACAAATGATATCCTTTACCCGCTTCAACATGGCTTTCGCAAATCTCGTTCATGCGAAAGTCAGTTGATAGACTTTATCGATGATGTATCAAGAAACCTTGATGAGGGAAATCAGACTGATATCCTCATTATGGACTTCGCCAAGGCTTTTGACAAGGTCAGTCACTCCCTCCTCATCCATAAATTAAAGCACTATGGGATAAGAGGAAACGTTGTCACCTGATTGAGAATTTCCTTCTTGGTAGAAAGCAGCTGGTTATGGTTGAGGGGGAGGTGTCTGATTATGTCAAAGTCCACTCCGGTGTGCCACAGGGATCGGTCCTCGGACCTAGTTTATTTCTTTACTACATAAACGACATCCCTGTCGGCCTAAACTCCACCATCCGTCTGTTTGCAGACGATACTATTGCCTACTTAGTTGTCAAGTCTGACAGTGATGCTGAAACTTTACAGCAAGACTTGGACAAACTCTCGCTTTGGGAAAAAACATGGAAGATGTCCTTCCACCCAAGCAAGTGCAACGTTTTGTCTGTACACAGAGGGAAAACTCCAATCAAACATAATTACATTCTCCATGGACACACATTAGAACACGTAGATCAAGCCAAGTACCTGGGCATAACATTACAATCAAACCTTAAATGGGACTCACACATAAAAAACATCACTACAACATCAAAATAGGTTCAGCATCAGTTAAGTCCCAGGCATACAAATCACTAGTCCGTCCATCCCTAGAATATGCCTGTACAGTATGGGACCCTTACACCCAGGAAAACACAGAAAAAATTGAAATAGTACAATGTAGGGCTGCACGTTATGTATTAAACAAGAACTTCTACACACATAGAACATCTAGTGTAACTGATATGCTGAAAGATCTTAAATGGCGCCCTCTTGCTGTCTCCTGTCAGTATATACCCAATATTAAAATAAATATGTCATTATCTACCGACTTTACCGGAATCGACTCAATCTCTCTCATGACATTATCTTCAATTTGTTGAAGTTGGCCATTACCAATTAGAAGTAGAAGTAGAAAGCCACGTGTTTCTTTTTTTTTTAAAAGTAGCCCCTTTACGTTGCATAGAATATTTTCATACGCAAGTTCAAAGTTCAATGTTACCATGCAGTTATGGTAAACAAAATAGGCTAGTACTTACGTATAGTGATCAAGCCTAGCAAGTGTAAATATATGTACATATAAATGATTTTTGGTGGAACGAGATTCAACGGGAATGTTCACTTCATGTTTATTAACAGACAACAAGATAAGATTGTTTCAGTTATGAGTCAATATCAGAAATTGCCCATTTTCCTGTCCGAGCACTTAACGATTTACACATTTCTTTCTAATAAAAAGATATAACCAAAAATATGTTAAAATGATAAATTACATGTAATACTTTAATCGAACATGTTTTTTACTAGAAAAAAATAACATTTATTAAAATTGGACAATTTCAAATATTGGACTTTTGAGAAAATTATATTGTCTGATAGCATGGTTACCAAATTTACCTCAATAAAAACAACAACATTGCATATACATGTACTTAAACACCGTCGACGAATGATATTTTTTCTCTTTCAAAAACAGAAAAAAGACTAATTAGTATTTTTCTTCACTTACTTTACACCATAATCACTATTGAACAGTTTGAGGTTCTAATTTTACTTCAAGATAAAAATATAAAAAATAACTAATTGCGTCCCTAAAATATCCATGACATTATATCTTATATGGAATGAAGTACTGGTCGCTCATGTACCAAAAGCAAAATAAATTATTTGATATGTATTTTTGTGTTAATAAGACACATATATACACGATTAGACATTTTTTTTATTTCAACCAATTTTATTGAATAAATTAAAAAGATTGGGCATCAGACTAGGCCTATGTAAACCCTTTCCTACTACGATTAGACACGATTAGACATCAATTATTGTTCAAATGATGGGTATCGTTAATACTCTGTCGGCGGTGGAACATCTTTAATGCTATTTAATATGAAACATATGCTGATATTGCAATCTCAATAAAAGGTTTTTGACCCAAACTTTTGTTGTTTTTATCCTTTGTATCATTTTGTATCATTTTGTGATATGTATTTGTTTGTCCCAAGTTTTCGATTCTGTGTTGTTACCGTGATAACTTGGTGGTTTATTTGAGGACATACAAGCTGAGTAATGATACCCATAATCCTTTGATTAAGCATCATTTCCTGTTATCCTCGTGGAAAAGTTGAGTCAGTCTGAAAATTAAATCTGAAGACATCAAAGGTAAGGAAACCCCTTTAGTACAATTTTCAGGTCTGTGCTGTTGTCTACTTTTTACAATATTCATTAAATTCTTTTTTTACATGTTAAGTATTGATTTTAAGGTTCTTATTAAAATGTTTTGAGATATCAAATGAAATTTCCATCACACGCAGAGATTAAAGAAATAATCTTGGATAAGTAAGAAATCTTCTTTTCTGTTACCTTTTGTGCTGTTACAATAAAACAATTAACATGACAGACATATATCGGTTAACATGAAGGATTATTTTCATCTTTCTAGGTTCTTTTTCTTATGAAACCGGTATTCACAAATAGTGCAATGGCATGAAAATATTTGTTCATGAAATAAACTACATGTAGTTCTACAAGTAGCGAAAAAAAAGTAAGCAATTAGTGAAGAGAAAAATCCATTTTTGACATACACATACATGTACATTTCTCATTTTGTAATAGCACAAAAACCAAATGTCACAGACAGTACAGAAATTTTTTATGTTAGTAAGATACAAAAATGTGTGATATTAAAATGTAAACAAGTTTAAAATTACCCTTTTACCTTTCCATAACCAAAAACAGGAATCATTTAATATATTTAACATTGCGCTGTTGATTTTTTTTTTCATTCAGAAATTAAAATAAAAAGATGATGGAAAACGAAAACGTAACAGCATAGAATGTTGAAACATGTATCTGGTAACAGCACAGAATATATTGTTTTGTTTTGCTTTCTTTATGTATAAAATGTATTTTCTTTTTGATATATTTATACAACAGTTAATTACATAAAACCATATTTGTTTGTTTATGGCTCTAATTTGATGTTTTATTTCATGAGGATAATAAACAATACATGTATGGATACATCAAGCCTGGCAGAAACAACACGAAAAATGCAAGTTTATGACGTGTATTGGCATAATATATTAATTATAATAGCTTGTAGGTTTAATGAGCACAGACCATGAAAATACTTAAGGATTTAGTAGGTCAAAGCAAGATTCAATCCTTATATTTCAATTCAATCGTATTGTTATTTTTTAGTAAAAAGTTTTGCAAGTCTCTGGGCTTGTGCAAGTCTATAACGAGAGACTTAGAAAATAGTGCGTCATTAGAATACAATTTATTAAAATGAATATCGCAAATATAACAAATTGTCATACATTTATTTCGAAACAATTATATTATCAATGTAATCCAGATGGAACATAAAACATTTACAATATATTTAGAAATGATTTCAAAAATCTTTAGTCAAGCTGCGGAAGGATAATGTGTAGACTGTATGAAACGGTTGTCTCCCGCTTCGATTCAAAATAGAGTCACCGTAACGGAAAGGTTCTTGTGGTTTATGCAGCCTTTAGCCTTGATTCAAGTTGAACAAATGATTAAAGGTAAATCAATATTCATTGACTTTTATAAAGTTTTTCTTATCGTCGTCAAGGCTTCATAATGTGTTTGTAACGGAGACGTTCTAACGTAGTTTCGACTGTTACGTCACACAGGGACATGGCACATTTTCTTCTTCGGTATAGGCAATACTGCTCGACTCGAACGATAAACAAGAGTTAATAGAACGATAAACGGACAGAAGTTGATCCGATAGACCCAATCAAAGCATATATTGAACGTTATGTGTATAACAGGCCTAATGACTTTGGCCTACACCCCCCCCCCAAAAAAGTACACGTCTCACGCCTTTCTCCTTTGTTGACGACATTAGCATAACTAATCATAAAACTGCAATTTGATTGTTTATGAAAATATTTTCAAAATTGTAGAAATCTGTCCGTAATATTTGTATTTTTTAAACTAACTTTATTCTGATCTCATCTAGGCCTAGTAGGAAGCTACTCCTTCTTGGGCAAAAGTAGGTCTAGATAAACTATTTTCTTGCGCGAAGACCGATGTTAATATACCCAAGTTCATGAGCAAATGAACCAGGTTTTTAAGTAGTTTCAATAAGCCCAACTTCAGTGAGAATTGTAATGTTATACTATGTAAGAAGTAACAGCGCAGAAACTCATTCAGTAAAACATGTCTATGGTTAAACATTCTCCTTTATTAATTCTATCCTCCTCATTCTTGTTTTTTTAAACATACATTAAAAATTTTATAGAGGAATTTTCTTCTATTTCAGAATCGATATGACATTAAGTGCCGTTGAAAAGCAGAGACGGTACCGCCAAAAGATGATATGCTGATTCTCAAATAAAGAAGTGAATACTTGAAACAAGAGGCACGAAGGCCTTACTGGTCATCGGACAACGTTAGCAACAGTCGTATAGGAAATTCAGTAGAAAAGGTGTCATGGTGGCCATCTTGGATTTGGGAACAACACCCAAAAATAATTAAGTTTCAGCCAAATCCCACTAGTAGAACTTGAAAAGAAGTTCAAAATGTGTTTTTAAGGTGGCTTGCACTGAAGGATACTCACCAGGGAACAAGATTCTGCAGATACAGATGTTATTATGTGGTGCACTATTATACTGATATAACTACAAAACAATGGGTTCCTAGTCATTGTCAGCCCGCGTGACCTGTTGACAAAAGTAATGAGAGTATGAGCAATACACCAATCACATAGGCTGAAGCTGAAGTCAAATCTACCGAATGCCGAGAGCACAGAAGAGCTTAGTCTTCATAAACCACCATACACCTCAGATGGTGGAGGTCTTTTGGAAGACACCAACGATATGGAAGTATGAAATATGAGTCTCTCAGAATATGCAAACCAATGAGAAACACCAGATGGTACAGGTGGTACTGACACTAGTCAACAGCCAAATAACATTTAATTTGGATAAAATTTACATTGGACCACAGGTTGTAGTGTTATATGATCAAGTTGCGTATCCTGGAAAAGTCTTAGCAAAAACGTCTCTGAACAGGAACTAACCTATCGCGGGAAAAGATTACATTTGGCATCGTAAGAAAGATCAGTGCTGGTATACCTTTTCGAATGTAATTTTCCGTATTTATAGCGCTTCTACTTTCCGTAACAACCAAAATGCCCTCGGCTCAAGATTTCATGAAAGAAGTGTAAGGCAATCTTTCAATTGTCGCAGCTTCTGTTGAAAATGACGATCGTCGAAAGAATATGACGTCAACAATATTACGCGCGTGCAAACTATTGACCGACCAATAGTTTCTGAGGAATTTGTACATATGTAATGATTTTCTAGCAATTTCTGGTGAAAACAGTTGGAAATACTTTATTTACATTTATATAGAGAGTCCGTTGACAAAGTTGTCTATCCATTCAACAGTTATTTATTACAATATATTTGTCCATCAGTTCAATAGTCATTACAATATATTTGTCCATTAATTCAATAGTTATTTATTACAATATGTTTATCCATCGATTCAATGGTCATTACAATATATTTGTCCATCAATTCAATATATTTGTCCATCAATTCAATAGTTATTTAAATGTATGTATCCATCAATTCAGTAGTCATTACGATATACGTATATATATATGTATGTGTTCATCTTTTCACCTTTGACTTTTTTGTATGGATCATTTTGGAATGAAAATTAAAACAAAAATTTGTATACATGTATAAACAAAAATATTTTGATTATTTCTGAGTGATTGTAAATGTGTTCTTTTTGAGTGATTGTATCTGGATGATATTTCATTTACACTACTGAGATCTTGCCTGTTGTTTGATACTCAAGATAGAACATCGTTGCGTCTGCTGTGTATGAACGAAGTGAACTATAAATTGTTCATGAAATATTAAGAACCTATCCAAATATAACCGGCTCCAGCGCTAATATGACAGGAGATTCATGAATAAGATATGAGAATCCATTTAATTGCCAATTTGACCATAAATAAATTTGATCTGTATCAGTGATATAAGTGATGGAGATTTTAGTAATCAATATGTGTTTCACAGTTCAGCATATACACTCTGTATTTACACTTTTGTTTTATTTAGATGCGATTGAAAGTCATTGGAACTATTTTCAAGATGAAACAAGAGTTGGACGTAATAAGAAAGCGAAGACTTAGACTAGCAAGTAAGTGTTTTTCCTCTTATAACTTTATCCACAGTATGTCGATTATGTTATGGCGATGCATGTTAGCCTGGATTTATTACATAAATTATCCACGGTTCGGTAAACAAGCGCCAATCACCTGTTTGTTGTAAGACAGCATGTTCTTTGTCTTTATAGCTTGAATTCATTCCAGTGATATTTTATACAAATGTACCTGAAGCCAAGGCCAATAGATTTATAAGCAAACACGGTAACAGATATCTATATAAATGATAGTTATTCAAGAACCGGTTAACGCAGCTCGCGCATGAATACTGTGGCGTCTTTAACGATGCAATTGGTATAATATTATTTCAACCAAATGTTCTTGGTGGAAAAATATGTCGGATGTACATGTATTGAAAATACAGATAATATCAACAAACATAACAGGAAGCTTCAATAAAATATACAGTACACCTGGTATTCTTGATCTTGAATTGTACATATTATGAAACTAATAAGATGTATTTGACTGACATAGTGTATGATAAAGCATGAAACTATCACCAGAAGGGATTTTTATTATGTAGATGATCTATTATAGTGTTGATTTACGTGATTGTTTTTTCGTAACAGAGAAATTACACAATGGACCTACACCTCAAGAAGAGTAAGAAGAATGGTAACCATCGGCTAACATCTTAGGTTTATTTTACTTTGTCAAGGCCTCGGGAGATCGACTATCATCATCGTGTTATATCTTATTACTTGTGATACTCCTTTGTCTCAATACTTTAGAAAGAATGAGTTTGTGAGATGCCTGTTTTTACATAAGGATCCTAACACATCAGGTGAGGTACAGCCTTCTGATCGACAGAATCCGACGATTTCTTGGTTGTCTCCTGTTCTTATCTTCATTAGTGAAGTAAGCACAGGTATTCTGGAAAAAACGCCTTATTTCTACTTTATCATCCGATGATATTTTTAAAGTTTATTTCTAAGTTAATTATCTTCTATTTATTATACTGGAAACCCTCCCTAATTTTACGTTTTCGTTCTAGATGACCTACCTACCTTCCTACCTACCAGAACTGTATTTTGCATTGATATATATTTTGCAATTGTATGAAAGGTGATACATTTTCTTGAATTCAAAATGTCTGCGAAAGATACAATTTATAGTTTGTTTATAGTAATATCTGTGCGGCATTGATTTCATTTATATGTATAAAATTATATATAAAAATATGATATGTATAAATTATAAGATTGAAGAAATGTCCACTGACATCTCATTGATAACCCTAGATGGATATTATCACAATTTTGCTCTTACAGTATATTTTGATAACCGTGTTATTAGTATGTCATATTTGACGTTTCTTAACAATGTCTGTGGAAACTCTCAATTTACATATTAATTTTATTCGTCATAGTTTTATCATTAAACTTTGATTAAAACTTCACAAAATTTGTCTTTTAATATCAAAGGTGTCATTATTCTAGTGTTTTAGGTCATCTGATCCGAAGGGTCAGACTGACCTATATATTGTCACCATATCCGTCCGTCGTCGTCAGCCATGCGTAAACTTCTCATTCAAACGATTTCATCTCAATAAACGAAAGGTCCAGGGTACTGATATTTGGCATGTAGCATGCTGTGATAAAGGGCTACCAAGTTTTTTCAAATGAATGACCTTGACCACCATTAAAATGTCACAGGGGCCAAATAGGCTAAAACTTCTTGTAAATAACTCAGAGGCCTATACATCTGGAGACGTGATATTAGGCCTGCAGCATGCTTAAATGAAGTTTGTTCAAATAAATGACCTTGACTGCCATTCAAGCGAACAATGAATGCTCAAACATGTTTTCCCTATAATTATAGAAATTTTGAGCCCTCTCTAGGGGAAAATCTAAGAACTCAGGGCCGCGAAATTCACAATTTTTGTAGAGAGCGTTAAGACCTTTTAATATATGAAGAGTATTTGATTCCACTCAGGTTTTTTTTGGGTATGATGTTAAAATGATATCACAGTCTTATAATAAAGATGGCCGCTTGTCGGCCCTATTGTTAAAGGATTCGTCTCAATACGCTTTATACAAAACAAAAGGCCAAAGGGGAACGTTCATATAAAATTTGAGAGAAATCCTTTCTGTACTTTCCGAGGAATAAGGATAAGAAGAATTTTGTACAGATGGACAGACAGATGATGGTGATGGGCTAAGACACAAAAACGACACATAAAACATAGTCAATAGCTTTAATTACTCTGTAAATCATCAAAACAAAAATTTAACAATCACAACCGTGTGACACGTCCTAAAAGGCAAGCATAGAAACAATTCAGGAGCTTAATTTTCAGTCACTGTCGATATCACAGAGCTTAATTTTCTGTCAATGTCAATATCACAGAGTTCAACAATAAGGACAGAATATAAATACATCTTACTTTAAGGATTGGCTTTTCTGTTTTTGATGAATGTACAACAATTTTTTTACTTCAATACAAAATTATAAATCATTATCATATATTTAAATAGTAACCTTACGTTTACAAATTTTTATATTGCATCAAATATAATTCTCAATGTTTATGACCTAACTATAATATAACTAATCTGAACAACTTTATAGGATAGTTTGACTAAAACTACACAGAAAACTTAGTTTATTGGGCGTTTAAGTTTTAATTGTTTTGTAAACAAGAGGCCCATGGGCCTTAAAGGTCATCTGACTATTAGCACAATACAGCGTAGTCGTTTAAAATTTTTAGAATATTTGACCCCTGTGATCTTGAATGAAGATCAAGGTCATTCATTTGAACAAACTTGGTAGCCCTTCATCCCAGCATACTACAGGCCAAATATCAGGTCTCTAGGCCTCTTAGTTATTCTCAAGAAGTTGTTTAAATATTTTAGCCAATTCGACCCCTGTGACCTTGAATGAAGGTCAAGGTCATTCATTTGAACAAACTTGGTAGCCCTTCATCTCGTCATGCTGCATGCCCAATATGAGTATCCTGGGCATTTCGGTTCTTGAGAAGAAGTCGTTTAAAGATTTTAGCCTATTTGACCTCTGTGACCTTGAATAAAGATCAAGGTCATTTATTTGAACAAACTTGGTAGCCTTTCATCCCAGCATGTCACAGGCCCAATATCAGGTCTCTAGGCCTCCTATTTATTCTCGAGAAGTCGTTTAATGATTTTAGCCTATTTGATCCCTGTAACCTTGAATGAAGGTCAAGGTCATTCATTTGAACAAACTTGGTAGTCCTTCATCCCAGCATGCTGCAGGCCCAATATGAGTATCCTTGGCCTTTTGTTTCTTGAGAAGAATTTATTTAAAGATTTAAGCTTATTTGACCCCTGTGACCTTCAATGAAGATCAAGGTCATTCATTTGAACAAACTTGGTAGCCCTTCATCCCAGCATGCTGCATGCCCAATATGAGTATCCTGGGCCTTTTGGTTCTTGAAAAGAAGTCTTTTAAAAATTTAAGCCTATTTGACCCCTGTGACCTTCAAAGAAAATCAAGGTCATTGATTTGAACAAACTTGATAGCCCTTCATCCCAGCATGTGACAGGCCCAATATCAGGTCTCTAGGCCTCTTAGTAATTCACAGAAGTTGTTTAAAGGATTTTTAGCCTATTTGACCCCTGTGACCTTCAATGAAGGTCAAGGTCATTCATTTGAACAAACTTGATAGCCCTTCATCCCAGCATACTGCATGCCCAATATGAGTATCCTGGGCCTTTCGGTTCTTGAGAAGAAGTTGTTTAAAGATTTTAGCCTATTTGACCCCTGTGACCTTGAATGAAGGTCAAGGTCATTCATTTGAACAAACTTGGTAGCCTTTCATCCCAGCATGCTACAGGCTAAATATCAGTACCCTGGGCTTTCTGGGTCTTGAGAAGAAGTTGTTTAAAGATTTTAGCCTTTTTGACCCCTGTGACCTTGAATGAAGGTCAAGGTCATTTATTTGAACAAACTTGGTAGCCCTTCATCCCAGCATGCTACAGGCCAAATATCAGTACCCTGGGCCTTTCGGTTATTGAGAAGAAGTCGTTTGAATGAAAAGTTTACGCACGGCAGACGGCGCACGACGACAGACGGTGCATGATGACACAAGGACATGGTTCTTAGTCAACACCTCACATTTATCATGTTTTCTTAAAAAAAGATCGAAATCAATACAACTGCAATCAAGCAAACAAATCACAACAAGAGGCCAAGGATGAAACCATCCTTTGGTCAAATTCTGACCAGTGTTTTTAAGAAGTCAATTATGTGAATTGTTGATGGATGCATGCTGGACGCCACCATATGACACTGGAAAGGTTAGAGGTCACACACCACATTGATGTAAGCATCTTAACCACAAAATATAAATCTCATTAGAAATCAGTCCCTTAGTAAATACTATAGTTTATAAAGAGCTTGGGTTACAATGTACATTGTAATGGTAAATATTAATAATGTTTGGCAGGGACATGTGGTTCAGGGGTCTGACATTATACCACTATAGTCATCAGCCCTGGATCATAGTGTAATACACATCCAAATCAAAATAAACAATTGAAGACATCTCCTAGGGATCAGATCAATAATCTCTGTAAAACAGAGGTCAAGCATTAAAACTATTGTAATCTAAATACAAATAATGCATTTATAACTTCAATTGCACACAGAAATACAAACTAACTACCTAATTATTGTACTACAGGAAGATTTAAAACCTGTCAGCCTTGTATAGCAGTCACATTATATAAATATAGAAAAAAAAATGTTCTAAGAAGTAAAAATAAATATGTCCCAACAATGTAACATGATTATGTAATCATGTGTTTTAGTGGTAATATAATTTCAGCAAATAAAAGATCTTCTTAGACTACTATGTTTTTGTACTGTTTCCTACCTTGTCAGGGAGTATAAAATTACTATTTATGATACATGGAGAAATCAAAATACCTGATTCCATAGTGTCACCTTGTCCCCATTATATGTGTCTAGGTGCTATTATATCTATATATATTATGATTTATTCTTGCATTTTTCCTCGCTTTAGTAAAAGCTGACTCATCCTCGATACTCAGGGGTTCTGATCACCTACAATCTCTACACCCCTGGACTATCTCATAGTAAAATTGAAGGCAGTTCAGGGGAACTTCAAAGCCACACATTCAACCACAGTGTACTGTACGACACTTTGATTGTACATCAAAAGATTAAAATTACCTGTTCTGTTGCCCCCAGTTTTACTATGAGATAGTCCAGGGGTGTAGAGATTATAAGTGATCTGAACCCCTGGAGTATCAAGGATGAAGCTGATTTCACTGGCCTTTGATCCATCGAATCAAAAATATTAAATGGGCTTCAAACAATGAATAAATATCGTTAATATAATCCGCCTTTCTACAAAGTGTACGAAATGCACTTTTTCATAATGGCCTTCAAATTGGTCATTTCCTAATTTTGTGTACAAAATGTTTTACAAGCAATATACATGTACATATATATTAAAGTACAATTTTTTGCCACATATTGTATATGACAAATTGCTACCAAATGAGATATTAATTTTTGAAAATCACAAAAACTCTTTGATAATTGTAATTGAAACAAGACTGAAACCTCACCAGAAAATAGCCTTAAAGATATCTTAATGATAACTGAATAGCAATGACAAAATAGTCCAAGCAGCTAGAGGCACATACCGGTAGGTCAAATATCAAAAGAGGCGATGAACAACATTATAGGTGATATTTAACAATGTTAGGGTCGACAAGGCATCAGTAACTAAGGGCAGATAACTGCTGACACCCAGTATCTGTAGCACTATCGGGCTGGCTCTTTGTAAGAATACAAGTTTATCAGGTTCAGCAATATTTCTACACAATTTGAAATTAATTTCATGTAACACATAAACAAACACATTCTCTGAGAATTCTTAAATGTATATCTCAATAAACGTTCTTGGTGAATTAAAATCATGATTGAAAAAAATTCACAATCCCCTGAAAATTGTCTAAGTGATCATGACCAAGGGCCTGGCCATAGGTTTTGTAAACAATAAATCCCAGAAAAAGTGGATTAACAACTATGATCCAAACATTCAACTGATATTACAAAAATATGTTATGTAATATAACATTTATCATCAAATATTTCATGTTTATATTCTAAATACATAAATAGTTTTAGCTTCAATTACAATACAATTACCCAACATACAGTTTAGATATCTGCAGTTTGTTGTCATTATATTGACAAGTTCAATGAAGGGGAGCACTCGACACAAAATGGTCATGTCTCATCACGGCTACTAATGAAGAGGAGCACTGGACACAAAATGGTCATGTCACATGGCTACTGACTAGTACATTATCTATCACAGATCTCTCACAGATAAAATTGTCATATGTCAAACATAATCTGTCTTTTATTCAGAATAATCTGTTCGTGTGGTAGGGTTTTAATAGTTGCATGGTAATATTAAATGTTAGAATTAAAATGTACACTTTCACCAACTAATCAAACAGATTCCCCATTTCTCCACAGTACGTCATGATCACTATAACAACAGATCACCAACGGGAAGTAAGGGCAGACTACTCTGAATAATAAAAAGACACAATGAAACTATTTTTTTTTTCAAATCCAACTGCAAAATCAAAATCAACCATGAAGCAAATGCATAAATATGCTAGTATTAATTAATATTGAGGCAGGTAGAATTGTATAAAAACATAATTTTATCAAAAATATCACATAGGTTTATGATATGGTGAAGTGAAATGTTTGGGCTAAAATTATTATTCGTGTAAATGTTTGGCAGGTAAAATTATTATTCTTGTATTTTAATAAGTTTGGCAATAAAGCAAGTAATACATACAAATGTTGGTAATACATACAAATGTTGGTAATACATACAAATGTTGGTAATACATACAAATGTTGGTAATACATACAAATGTTGGTAATACATACAAATGTTGGTAATACATACAAATGTTGGTGATACATACAAATGTTGGCTCACTTTTTTCAATTTCAATAATGAATGCTGGCACATGTTAAAATTACTTTATAAAACAGAATGGGTTTTTTTTCAGTTAAAACAAAATTTTCCTAGAATAGAAAAAAACTCTTAAGAGAATTTAATCACATGTTATGATTTTCTTTATTTAAAAAAAAATATGCAACTTAATATAATATTCTACCTTATAAATGCATCTTTATGGTATTCTGTATTTGTGAGAGTATTCCCTAAAACGAACTTGAGAAAACCAAAATTCACCATTCAATATTTATCATGTGTTAGCTAGCTAACAAAAACTTAATAACCACAGTATTGGCTATATAAAAGATTAACAATGTGTTAGCTAACAAAACATTTTGGCTTTAGATAAAGAATTGCCAATGAAGAGATGTGTTATGGTTATCCTCCAAGAAACCTCCAGCTTTGTCTTTATCAACAAGTGTCAGGAAGTAAACAGCAGGCTACTAAACAGTCTTTGGTATTGCTAGACATCATCTTGGATATTATCATGAGAAATCTTAGTGACTCAAATGTTTGCATTGTAAAACCCATGACACTTTCCTGATCAGAGCGTCTCAAAGTCTGTAGGGAATCCAAGGAACAGCCATGATCAGGGTCTCGTAAATGCTTGTACTGGACCAGACAACATTCCTTAAATCACCCCATGTTGAGTTACATTCTGTAGCTGTGCACAAACATCGGGATCAAACTGGTATGACTGAAAAATAAAATAATTTTTATATACACTGTAGATAAAAATATCACTTCAATGTCTTAGCTAGGTTATAATATTTACATAAAAACAAAAACCAGAATGATCTGTGAAACTAATTGCTTTAAATTATACCTAAAATATCCACTGAAATGTTGATTAATAAATCAAAAGCATAAATGAAGATTTTTTGACGAAAGCTGAATTTCTTTTTCAAATTTAAAAAAAAAAAAGAAAAAAAAAAAAAAGATTTCTCTTGCATAATTACATTGGGTTTTTCCTGGATAGAAAATGGTAAAAGGTGTCTGACATTCTACCACTAGACTTCCACCTCTTGGTTGTGCTGGCTGAGTGGTTAAGGTGTCTGACATTCTACCACTAGACTTCCACCTCTGGGTTGTGGTGGCTGGGTGGTTAAGGTGTCTGACATTCTACCACTAGACCTCCACCTCTCGGTTGTGGTGACTGAGTGGTTAAGGTGTCTGACATTCTACCACTAGACTTCCACTTCTGGGTTGTGGTGGCTGAGTGGTTAAGGTGTCTGACATTCTACCACTAGACCTCTACCTCTAGGTTGTGTTGACTGAGTGGTTAAGGTGTCTGACATTCTACCACTAGACCTTCACCTCTCGGTTGTGGTGACTGAGTGGTTAAGGTGTCTGACATTCTACCACTAGACTTCCACCTCTGGGTGGTGGTGGCTGAGTGGTTAAGTGTGTCTGACATTCTACTACTAGACCTCCACCTCTCGGTTGTGGTGACTGAGTGGTTAAGGTGTCTGACATTCTACCACTAGACTTCCACCTCTGGGTGGTGGTGGCTGAGTGGTTAAGGTGTCTGACATTCTACCACTAGACCTCCACCTCTGGGTTGTGGTGACTGAGTGGTTAAGGTGTCTGACATTCTACCACTAGACCTCCACCTCTGGGTTGTGGTGACTGAGTGGTTAAGGTGTCTGACATTCTACCACTAGACTTCCACCTCTGGGTGGTGGTGGCTGAGTGGTTAAGGTGTCTGACATTCTACCACTAGACCTCCACCTCTGGGTTGTGGTGACTGAGTGGTTAAGGTGTCTGACATTCTACCACTAGACTTCCACCTCTGGTTTGTGGTGGCTGAGTGGTTAAGGTGTCTGACATTCTACCACTAGACCTCCACCTCTGGGTTGTGGTGACTGAGTGGTTAAGGTGTCTGACATTCTACCACTAGACCTCCACCTCTGGGTTGTGGTGACTGAGTGGTTAAGGTGTGGTTAGGCCAGGCAGACGATCCATTATGACATCATGTAAACAACTACCGTGGTATGTGACATCAAGCCAGGCAGACGATCCATTACGACATCATGTAAACAACTACTGTGGTATGTGACATCAAGCCAGGCAGACGATCCATTACGACATCATGTAAACAACTACTGTGGTATGTGACATCAAGCCAGGCAGACGATCCATTATGACATCATGTAAACAACTACTGTGGTATGTGACATCAAGCCAGGCAGACAATCCATTACGACATCATGTAAACAACTACCGTGGTATGTGACATCAAGCCAGGCAGACAATCCATTATGACATCATGTAAACAACTACTGTGGTATGTGACATCAAGCCAGGCAGACAAGCCATTATGACATCATGTAAACAACTTACTGTGGTATGTGACATCAAGGCAGGCAGGACAATCCATTACGATATCATGTAAACAACTGTGGTATGTGACATCAAGCCAGGCAGACGATCCATTACGACATCATGTAAACAACTACCGTGGTATGTGACATCAAGGCAGGCAGACAATCCATTACGACATCATGTAAACAACTACCGTGGTATGTGACATCAAGCCAGGCAGACAATCCATTACGACATCATGTAAACAACTACCGTGGTATGTGACATCAAGCCAGGCAGACAATCCATTACGACATCATGTAAACAACTACCGTGGTATGTGACATCAAGCCAGGCAGACGATCCATTACGACATCATGTAAACAACTACCGTGGTATGTGACATCAAGCCAGGCAGACAATCCATTACGACATCATGTAAACAACTACTGTGGTATGTGACATCAAGCCAGGCAGACAATCCATTATGATATCATCATGTAAACAACTACTGTGGTATGTGACATCAAGCCAGGCAGAAAATCCATTCCGACACCATGTAAACAACTACTGTGGTAAGTGACATCAAGCCAGGCAGAAAATCCATAACGACACCATGTAAACAACTACCATGGTATGTGACATCAAGCCAGGCAGATAATCCATTACGACACCATGTAAACAACTCCGTGGTATGTGACATCAAGCCAGGCAGACAATCCATTACGATATCATCATGTAAACAACTACCGTGGTATGTGACATCAAGCCAGGCAGACGATCCATTACGACACCATGTAAACAACTCCGTGGTATGTGACATCAAGCCAGGCAGACAATCCATTATGACATCATGTAAACAACTACTGTGGTTTGTGACTTCAAGGCAGGCAGACGATCCATTACGACATCATGTAAACAACTACTGTGGTATGTGACATCAAGGCAGGCAGACAATCCATTACGATATCATGTAAACAACTACCGTAGTATGTGACATCAAGGCAGGCAGACAATCCATTACGACATCATGTAAACAACTACCGTGGTATGTGACATCAAGGCAGGCAGACGATCCATTACGACATCATGTAAACAACTACCGTGGTATGTGACATCAAGCCAGGCAGACAATCCTTTACGACATCATGTAAACAACTACCATGGTATGTGACATCAAGGCAGGCAGACGATCCATTACGATATCATCATGTGCAAAAATTACTGTGGTAGCATACACAGCCAGGCAGAAATCCATTACGACACATCATGTAAACAACTACGTGGTATGTGACATCAAGCCAGGCAGACAATCCATTAGATAGACATCATGTAAACAACTACTGTGGTATGTGACATCAAGCCAGGCAGACAATCCATTACGACATCATGTAAACAACTACCGTGGTATGTGACATCAAGCCAGGCAGACAATCCATTGTAAAACAACTACCGTGGTATGTGACATCAAGCCAGGCAGACAATCCATTACGACATCATGTAAACAACTACCGTGGTATGTGACATCAAGCCAGGCAGACAATCCATTACGACATCATCATGTAAACAACTACCGTGGTATGTGACATCAAGCCAGGCAGACAATCCATTACGACATCATCATGTAAACAACTACTGTGGTATGTGACATCAAGCCAGGCAGACAATCCATTATGACATCATGTAAACAACTACTGTGGTATGTGACATCAAGCCAGGCAGACAATCCATTACGACATCATCATGTAAACAACAACCGTGTTATGTGACATCAAGCCAGGCAGACAATCCATTACGACATCATGTAAACAACAACTGTGTTATGTGACATCAAGCCAGGCAGACAATCCATTACGACATCATCATGTAAACAACAACCGTGTATGTGACATCAAGCCAGGCAGACAAGCCATTACGACATCATCATGTAAACAACTACTGTGGTATGTGACATCAAGCCAGGCAGACAATCCATTACGACATCATCATGTAAACAACTACTGTGGTATGTGACATCAAGCCAGGCAGACATCCATTACGACATCATCATGTAAACAACTACTGTGGTATGTGACATCAAGCCAGGCAGACAATCCATTACATCATCATGTAAACAACTACTGTGGTATGTGACATCAAGCCAGGCAGACAATCCATTACGATATCATCATGTAAACAACTACTGTGGTATGTGACATCAAGCCAGGCAGACAATCCATTACGACATCATCATGTAAACAACTACTGTGGTATGTGACATCAAGCCAGGCAGACAATCCATTACGACATCATGTAAACAACACGTGGTATGTGACATCAAGCAGGCAGATCCATTACGAATCATGTAAACACTACTGGTATGTGACATCAAGCCAGGCAGACAACATTTAGAATCATCATGTAAACAACTACTGTGGTATGTGACATCAAGCCAGGCAGACAATCCATTACGACATCATCATGTAAACAACTACTGTGGTATGTGACATCAAGCCAGGCAGACAATCCATTACGACATCATCATGTAAACAACTACTGTGGTATGTGACATCAAGCCAGGCAGACAATCCATTACGACATCATCATGTAAACAACTACTGTGGTATGTGACATCAAGCCAGGCAGACAATCCATTACGATCATCATGTAAACAACTACTGTGGTATGTGACATCAAGCCAGGCAGACAATCCATTACGACATCATCATGTAAACAACTACCGTGGTATGTGACATCAAGCCAGGCAGACAATCCATTACGACATCATGTAAACAACAACTGTGTTATGTGACATCAAGAGACAAAAAGTAACATCAGGACATTGTCGCTGTTTCATGTTGCAGTGCTTTGAATTGTAGGTATGTGATAAAACAATCTAATTTTTTTTAAACTCTTGCTAAAACAAAAACTTGTTTAATTTGTTTAATTATATCTCATAATAAATGTTTACCTTAGAGTAGTATTTTTTAGCTTCACTTTTATCTTGCTTCACGCCGTGTCCCTCCTCTAGACAGCGGGCATAATAGAAACAGCCCGTGCTTATGCCTCTTCTGATATAGTTAGGTAGGCACTCCGTCTCCTTGGCAATTTGATCAACATCATTAAATTGGGACACTCTGAAATGGTTTTTCAAATTACAAATTACAATGTAAGAAAATATCTCAGCATGTTTCTGAATTTTAACAAGAAATTAAATTACTATTTCTTCATACATTTTGTAGACAAGAATAGGGAAAAATATATGGAAGAAACAAACAGTGCGGTTTTATTGAATACTGAAGTTGTGTTGAATACTAGGGTTGTATTGAATACTGTGGTTGTATTGAATACTGCGATTGTATGGAATACATTTTATGGTCCTGTCCTTATCCCAAAATTTACATTCATGTGTTGGACATTGAAGCGTCATGCTGTCTCAGTTACAACACTGATCCTAGTATGGCTTAATTTGGTCAAATTCATCGAGTGTGACCAATCAACCGTATCAGTGTTACCTGACTGCTCCATTGTTTTCGGTGAATTTCTCGTTAATTAAACCTATTGTTTACACAGGTGTGACATGTGCTAATCATTTTAAAACAAGAGTATAACGGTAAGATCTGCGACTTAAAACATTTTGATTTAAGCTTACTGTTATGATTTACACAGAAGACGTGACGGAAAAATAAATTTTAAATTCAATAAGATCTATATGAAGTAAATAACAATAACACATATGCATCACAATGTATTATCGAACATTGACTCTATTTTTGATAGATACAAGCTGCCTTTAAAATCTCTGCAAAACATTGTACAGGTAAAGTGTGTCATGTTTTCTATTAAGATTGTTTTATTTTCTTTGTAAAATATATATATGTTATCTATTTAAGATTGTTTTCTCGTGTAATTCTTAAATACATATCCTATAAGCATCGAAGGCAACTCAAACTGATATACATATATTACATTGTATATGACCATTGATACAAACACGGTTGGACGAACTATCGGGTAAGTCAAATATTTTGCCTGGTCCCGTCGACTTGGACGTATCTGTGTTTTACTATTACAATAGAAATGTAGGTCAGGTAGCCTTACCTTGCAGCCAGATCGGACGCCTTCGTGTACAATTTTCGTCGGTAGTATTGGGCGACAAGGTTTCCCATGGCGTACACATTACCTCGTTCGGCTGCCTCTTTTAGACACACGTTAGCTGCATCAGGGCTAGCTTTAACCCCTATACCGTATTCATACATGATCCCTAGGGCTCCTGTTGGAACAAAACCCTCATGTACTGCACACTTTAGATATAGAGGATAAAGGACACAGATTGTAATAAATCTGTTACTAATATATTATCCATCATTTTGACAACATTACATATTTATCATACCTTGTGACTCTAAACTCCCGTTTCCACATGCCTCCGAATGCCAGAAGAAAGCTTTCTCCAGATCTTTTGTATCTTCCCGAGAATAAAACATTCCCAGAGCAGTTTGGGCTTTGACACTACCGCTTGGGTTTCCGTCATCTGCAGCCATCAACCAGTACCTATTAACAACATTGACAAATAGTATTTTTTCTCTATAAAATCAGGAGCAGATGAATTAGTATTTTTGTTCAGTTACAAAAGTTCCTTACTTTACACCATTACCACCATTGAAAAATTTGAGCTTCTTATTTTACTTCAAAATAAAAATATTTAAGATAATTAATTTTGTCTCAAAAAAAGTCTATGACACTATGCCCTATATGTAATGAAGTACATGTACTTGATTGTGCATCCAACAAAAGCAAACTAAATTATTCAATACTATATTTTATGTTAATAAGACATACATTTACACTGAGTATGACACCAATTACCTGTATTTTTCAAATGATGAGTATCGTTTATGCTCTGCCGTGGATGGGCTTCTTCAATATTTATTTTTTATATAGATTCAGGGACAGCAAAATAATAAAGCAAAGTGTGACTTTTATATAACGTTTAGAAGAAAGAAAGGAGTTATTTCAACAGTGACACTACCTCTCCGCCTGCTCATCAGACTGTCGGTTGACTCCGTAACCCTGGAAGTAGGCTCTGCCAATATCAAACTGGGCCGCCTTTACCAAGTGTTTTGCATGTTTAGCTTTAGAAGATTCCACCTTTTGAAGATATTCCATGGCTAACTTCTGCTTGTCAGTTAAAGGAAAGAGGCGCTATCATTAGGGGTGTAACATCGGTCTATTGTTAAATTTTGTATGTATGACTTTGTTTATGTCAAACATTGATGTTAATATTTTTTAATTTCATCATGGAATGAATGAAATTTTGTTTGCTAACTGTGCCAATTCTCAAGTTGGCAAACTGTGCCGATTCTCAAGTTTGATAACAAAATTTACTAGAAGTTCATAACCAGATGAAATATTTTTCAAAAAATGACATCAATGCTCATAATTATTTTTTCAGATAAAGCAAAATATGTACGTTAAAGCATAAGATTCCATTAATTTTCCAATATCCAGGTTTTTGCGTCATTCTCAGACTTTTCTTCATAGAGGTTCGAAGAAAAAGAATAGTCCAATTAGAAAGTCAAGATTTAGTATGAAAACAAAGTAAAAATAATTATGTATATATATAGTAAAATCTCTTTAACTCGAACTGCAGGAGACCTAGATATACTGTTAATAATTCAGCACTGACAATAAAATCAATGGCTTTTTGTGTTTTTTTTTTGACATATTGATAAAAATTTGGTCAAAAAGTAAAGGAACCTACCGTATCAGCCTGTCCACCCACTCCATCGTATAACATGACAGCCAACATAAACAAAGCCTGGAAGTCCATGTCCTTTGCTCTCTCAAAATAGACCCTCGCTTTATCGTAAATTCCCTTTCAACAAAAACAAGATGCTTGATGACAAACTTAGAAAAATTTACAAATAGTGTATCAATCATGTTTGTGTTTCAATCAGATGGACTCTATTTCTCAGCGAAACAATGTCAAAAAATATATTTGAAACATTTCTTGTATCTTTAAATTCAAACACACAAATATCTTATTTATGGATTTAGTGGAATAGATTTTTTGTTATGGAGATATCACACAACAAGAGGCCCAATGGGCCTTAATGGTCTTAAAACTAAAAAATGTTAAACTAATTTTTTTTCACAACAAGGTGAATACCTGTTCATAATAAAACAATGCCAGCTGGAAATAAGCTCGCTTGTCACCATTTTTTATCCTTTCAAGCAAAATGTTTTCCACTTTTTCCATTAATTCATTTTCCGTCAGTGCATTAAATCCCGGAGTGTCGCGTGTCTCCTGCTTCAAGTCATTCAGTATGCTGTTTTCCTTGGACAGTACAGTCTCCTTCTCTGCTGGGAAGTCTGATGGCATCTGCATCTTGACTTATATCACAGGACTACCTTTATAGATCTAGGGAAGGAAGAGCAATAATTAGAAACAGCATAAGGAAAACAATAAAGAGTCCAATATGATCATCTGTCACCAAAATAAAACATTAAAGAACTGTTTTTATTTAGACATAAATTTTAAACTTCAGACGCACCATTTTAGAAAGTTTTGAAATGATATTGATAATGTATGATTCCCTTAAAAAATAATAATAATAACTTTATCTAAATGTTGATGTCTCACTACAGCTAAGGGCTCATCTCCCATAGACACAAAGCATTATCAAAAATCTTAATATTTATATCACTTAAGAACATACAAAAAAAATAAAAAAAAAAATGTATATGTATATCAACTATTATAAGTAAAAAAGAACCATGTCCATGTGATGGTTTCGATATACATAAAAAGAAAACACAACTATTATATATATTGCTACAAATCAAGGTAAACCAATCAATTAATGTAAAAATAAATGCATTACACAATAGGACAGGATCATACTTCTATTGTCTACAACATTTAAACACTTTCCATTTACATTTGCAATCAATTCAATTCGCCCTTTCAATCATCTTGTTTAATATTCTGTCTTTGCATATTACAGAGTTAGCTCCCTTGCGAGTAGGTATCGATTGTTACGTCATTATTTTGTGAGCGCAATTCATTTTGTTTTCTCCGAAAATTATGACGTTGCGCTCACAAACACATGACATCACAATCAATACCTACCCGCAAGGGCAGATAACTCTGTAATATACTAATACAGAATTGAACTGGATCAAGTGTGGTGGAGTACTAGAGCTGTAGCGACACACTTTCTTGGCCGGCAATTTCAGAGTTACCGAGTACTCCAGAACAGCTAATCAGCTTTTTCATTAGTTCTGTATGAAGCTTTCGGAGGAAGAAGGTGTCTTGTGAGGCTGACCTTAGACTATAGGAACACCTGGATGAGACTGGTGTAAATAATATTGATATGTAATCAGGGGCCTTTCTATAATTTGGTTTATATATTAGCATACATAATTATGTAGTATTTAACGTAGACCGTCCCTTCTGTGACGTCATACGTTTGTTACGTCGCTATCCGAATCCCGGCAAACGTATTTTATTTCTCCGTACCCATCTTTTACAACTCGCTTCTGAAATCGGCATTTGAACAAGTATTTCGTCTAGAACCTTTTCGAGTGTTTACTTGAAGTGTATCAATATAAAGGTGTGCCAATCGGTAAAAACTAACAAGGGTAGATGAATAACATAAAACGTTGAAAAGTGCTACAGATTCGCCAATTTTTTTAACATTTTCAGACCAAAATTTAAGGGGTTGTAGGAAGCAAATCGGTCATAATTTGAAAAATAATGCGGTGAGGTATACTTTTTATTGGCTTTTCGTATTGCAAATAAGCCAGTCTTCATGGAAATTCTAAAAAATTGATTTTTCTTTTTTTTTTTTTTAGATCATTTTTTCAGAAAAAAAGAAAACATTACTATTTTTATGCAATTTTTCACTAAAATTGGATCCGGACTTAATTTTAAAATAACGATATTTCGTTTTATTGTGGAAAACCCAGCTTATTGGATATAGTAATGAATTCTATATCACCTACTGAAGGTATGAACATATTACAGGTATATTATTTATATGTTAAAGGCCCACTACCTTTCCTAAACGGCTTTTAATTTTTAAAATGGGAATGTAAAACAAGATCGATACTTTTGTAGAGTCTTAAGAATTATTAACTTACCGTTAATACTACATTTATCATCACCTTCTGAACGATTTGATTAAAATAAATAACATATTTGTTTTCATAACGCGGGTCGTATTATGTTTCCCGCCGTCGTCCTACTGCGCCAGACGGCAAAACAGCGACTTGACTCTCCACTGTTTTCATATGTTATGCAGGAAATCTTGCATATGCTTGGTGTCGTAACCTTATTTTAGGTCATCCGTATGCATTTTCTGATATTATTAATGTTTTTTAAGAAACTTTTATATTTTGCTCCGGAAATGTAATGAGCCTTTAAAGATGCTCCACCGCCAACAGAGTATAAATGGTATTCATCATTTGAACAATAATCGGTGTTTAATCGTGTATATATATGTCTAGTTAACACAAAAAATAATATAAAATAATTTGTTTTGCATTTGGTGCATGCATAATCAGTATTTCATTCCATATAGGATATAGTGCCACGGAATTTTTTCGGGATGCAATTAATTATTTTTCATATTTTTAACTTGAAGTAAAATCAAAAGCTCAAACTTTTCAATGGTGGTAATAATGTAAAGAAAGTAACTTTTGTAACTGAAGAAAAATACTAAATCGTCTGCCTCTGTTTTTGATAGTGAAAAAATACCATTTGTCGGCGGTGGAGCATCTTTAAGGGATGCTACAGGGAGGAAATATTATTCATTTAAAAATCCTTAAAATCCGGATTATTAAGTCATTTGTACATATCTTTAAGCAACCCTGGAAGAAAAATTAACCCGGTGACATATGATTTTTATGCGGTTTTTGTGATCAGGGTATACCTAAAATCAAAATATCAAAAAATGAACGAAATCCATGAGAGGAAACCAGAAGGGACGGTCTACCTTAATTCTATACTCAAAAGTTAATATTTTGAGTTCATTAAACATTTCCATAGATGTTGCAAGAGGTGGTTTTAATTTAGAATTATTCTCTCTGTCTGATTTTGAATTTTATCACTTGTTTAATTTATCTGTTCTTTAGTAAATAATTTCCCCAGACAACAGATGCATAGTCAAGAATTGGTGAGGTATCAAATGTATAAGGAGTGGTTTGTACATAGTGTTAAACATGGTCCTTGTCACATAGCTGATGGAGTATGCTTGTTTGGCTCAGTTGGTAGAGTCGTAGCTTTTCACACCGGAGACCTGGATTCGATTCCTGGTCTTGGCAATCAGCAGGAATCATATGTATTTTCCCTGTTTTACATAAGCATAATAATACAATTCAGCATCTTTTGACAATATTAGGTATTTATTAAAGGAAGGTTTCGCCCAACCAAATAAACATTTTTTTGTAAAATCCCGATAAACGGGAGAAAATGTGAAAACAACATATCAAAAATACCTCAATTTAATTTCTTAATGCGTATGAGATGGAACAAATGTATCTTGAATACAAAATTGAAGGAAATCCTTGATTTATTACGATCGTCAGGCTGACAGGATTGTATGCAAATTAAGCTGCGATTGATTGTGTTGTCGAAGTTTCGCGCATGCGCATTGTTACGCACTAAAAGTAAAGAAAATGGCTGAATGAAAGCGTGTGAGAAAAAAAATGTATCAGAATCAGCATCAAAGAGTAGGAAATTAGAATGGAATCGGTAGCACACTAGGATATATATCTAGGGAATGAAACTCAGAGATGGCATGTAGTAATAGAAAAAACAGAAGCCACATCTTCAGCGGAACCTGCCCGGATTCTGTTTGGACTGTGTTGCACGTGGCGAGTTAAATTTCTACACATATATATATGCCAGCGCACATACAGCAGCGGAATAACTACATGTATGTTTGATGTACTAAGCTAGAGATCGTATGTAAGTAACTTGAAGTGTTATAGATTTTATGACATGTATAAACAATCCATCGTACTTCGATTTGTTATTGTTGTTTTTGACTAAATATGCCATGGCAAGACTGTCACTTCTATCTGACATTTTGTTGCACGCTTCCATTTGTTGATGCGACCTCGTTTTGGAAAAAAAAAATGTCATGTTCTATGTAAAGCTTGAATTCGCCCTATTTTTAGAGGAGTATTTTCCTGGTCAAGCTAGGCAACTGACCACCCATATTGTTCGCTGTATGCATCGAAAATGATCTGAAGATTATATTTATGTACAGGATAAATTTCAATTTCGTAAACTTTATATTTCATTGGGCGAAACCTACCTTTAATTTTCTGAGGAGAGCTATTCTTTCTAAGCAACTAATTAGGCCTAGCTTTGCCAAAATTATCAATCATAATAAGGTAAAAACGGTATAAAGCTAGTACCTGGTTTATTAATAATCCTAAATAAAAGGTCAAAATATTCAATAAATTTTAATTTTCATTACACTACAGTACAGTATATTTGATAACAGTAATGATCTAATTTCTACATTTAATTTCATTAATGGCCTACATTTCGAACAGGATCTAGGCCCTACCAATAATTCATAAATCGTTTACACACACTGGTTACAGTGTACCAATTGCAATATATCACAGCAAGGATTTAGAAGTGAGACTTATATTTTCAGAAGAAAAGTTTTGACAGTTGTGATATAGACAAGTTAAAGAAGGTGCTGAACTCCCCGGTCCCGACAACTAATCAGTGAAATTTATACATAGATTATGAATAGATACACACACCAAGAAATATATACAAGTCTTCACCCGTTAGGGCGGCAGGACAGAGCTACATGTTCATGTAAACCATTCCGGTGTCCATCTGAGCTTGCCAGGACTTCATCAGAGAGTCTTTTGTACCTTGACGACAAAGGTCATGACCCAATACATGGTAGTGCCGGAGTAAATAAATTTTGATAAAAAATATTTATAACGGTGAATTTCAAATAAATAAACCATGTAAGCTTATGTTATAACAATATTACAAAATTTCTTTTTTTTCTGTTTCTTTTCTTTATATTTTTAATTTTTAAGTAGTGAGACTAAACTTCAACTCAGAAATAGTAATGTAAGATCCGGAATTTGTATTCGGGTAACAAATAAAAATTATATTCCTTATTTCCACCAAGGACGTAAAGATTCTTACTTATAAATCATTGTTTCCACTATGAAACCGTAGTCTATATGTTTAGCTCACCTGGCCCGAAGGGCCGGTGAGCTTTTGCCATGGTGCGACGTCCGTCATCCGTCCGTCCGTCGTCCGTCCGTCCGTCAACATTTCCTTTAAATCGCTACTTGTCATAAAGTACTGCATGGATGTTAACAAAATTTGGTCAGAAACTTCCTTAGGGGAAGTTGATCAGATTTTGCATAAATGGTCACCCTGACCCCCCTGGGACCAGAGGGGCTGGGCCCAATAGGGAAAATAGAGGAAATTCCTTTAAATCGCTACTAGTCATATAGTACTTGATGGATTTTAACCAAATTTGGTCAGAAACTTCCTTAGGGGAAGGGGATCAGATTTTGCATAAATGGTGACCCTGACCCCCCTGGGGCCAGAGGGGCTGGGCCCAATAGGGGAAATAGAGGAAATTCCTTTAAATCGCTACTAGTCATAAAGTACTTGATGGATTTTAACCAAATTTGGTCAGAAACTTCCTTAGGGGAAGGGGATCAGATTTTGCATAAATGGTGACCCTGACCCCCCTGGGGCCGGAGGGGCTGGGCCCAATAGGGAAAATAGAGATAATTCCTTTAAATCGCTACAAGCCATAAAGTACTTGATGGATTTTAACCAAATTTGGTCAGATACATCCTTTGTGGAAGGGGATCAGATTTTCCATAAATGGTGACCCTGACCCCCCTTGGGCCGGAGGGGCTGGGCCCAATAAGGAAAATAGAGGAAATTCCTTTAAATGGCTACTTGTCATAAAGTACTTGATGGATTTTGACCAAATTTGGTCAGAAACTTCATTAGGGGAAGGGGATCGGATTTTGCATAAATGGTGACCCTGACCCCCCTGGGGCCAGAGGGGCTGGGCCCAATAGGGGAAATAGAGAAAATTCCTTCAATGGCTACTTGTCATAAAGCACTGAATGGATTTTAACCAAATTTGGTCAGAAACTTCCTTAGGGGAAGGGGATCAGATTTTGCATAAATGGTGACCCTGACCCCCCTGGGGCCGGAGGGGCTGGGCCCAATAGGGAAAATAGAGATAATTCCTTTAAATCGCTACAAGCCATAAAGTACTTGATGGATTTTAACAAAATTTGGTCAGATACATCCTTTGTGGAAGGGGATCAGATTTTGCATAAATGGTGACCCTGACCCCCCTTGGGCCGGAGGGGCTGGGCGCAATAAGGAAAATAGAGGAAATTTCTTTAAATGGCTACTTGTCATAAAGTACTTGATGGATTTTGACCAAATTTGGTCAGAAACTTCCTTAGGGGAAGGGAATCGGATTTTGCATAAATGGTGACCCTGACCCCACTGGGGCCAGAGGGGCTGGGCCCAAGAGGGGAAATAGAGGTAATTCTTATAAAATGGTTCCTTGTTCTTATTGTCAGAGTCTTTGTGATAATTACTAAAAAAAACAGGTGAGCGATACAGGCCCTCTGGGCCTCTTGTTCCAATTTTGATTTTCATGTTTGTGAGGGTAGTGGAGTTTAGACACTGGGTTTCCGAGGGTGAAACAACTCTAATATCACGGCGGTTAGCTCCTCGGCCAAGTTTTTGATATAGACACCCGATCGAACCTTGAAATACAAGCATCATTTAAAACGTACTACCCCGATTACTAAAGACCATTTAGTTTTCAAATATTTTTGGTTGGTAATTTTTATATCCAACAATGTAAGTTGATGGATTTTATAAATATTGAACACATTTAATTTGTTCATAAAAGTTCAAATTATCAAATGTGAAATATATCATGACGAAAATACTGTCCCGACCGAGGCCAGTTTGATATAATAAGAAATTGTTTGTAATTACCGGTAAGTGATTTGTAACTGCTAATTACAGGTGTCACCACTCATCAGGTGTACAGTTGGTCACACCTGGCCACTGCTTTCGGTCATTGCCCCAATTAACTCAACGGGAGTCCATTTACCTGTATCCGGATATGACCCCCATCCCCCACTTATGTAAGTTAGTAAACAACATAGACGATTAGAATTCATATAGAATCATATATATTATTACTGTATAATGTGACGATTATTCCGATTTACCGAGCCATGTTTTCACTGTAATTAAATTTCCCCTTTTCTCCGGTTTTAGCCCATTTAACTTTATTATTTTGATGAATGAATGTAATTTACAAAATATTTTTAGCAAACACAACCCCCAAAAATATAATCCTCAAAATATACAGAATATCAACCAGACTAACACGTTAGAGCTTTGATGTCGCTAGATTACATGTAGGTCAATTTTCATATTTAAACGCAAATATATGTCACCTTCCTATCCCACCGCAATCATTTTGAAATATGATTTATAAACATTGAACTTTAGACATCAAAAGTACAAAAATGTACCTTTTTCATTACCTTCAATTATATTAAGTGTTTGTGTAATGAAAAGAAGATTTGAGGTATTATCAGATATGTCTGTGTAGGTACTAACAACATGAAATTATTAGACCTTCGATAATTCTTAAATCCTTTACACCTTTCAATCTAAAACTAAAAATGAATAAAAAAAATTACCCGGTTATACAACGATATGAGCAACATTTGAATCCTAGCATTGAAGATTTGTTCTTATTTTCTAATGCATATAGACATGTCTAATAAATTAATTGGACTGTAAATGTTTCTGGCGTTGGTGATTCTTTCCTGGCTGTACTTCTGGTAATACACAGAAAGGATTTCAGTTGATGAGCTAAAACATTTCATAGTAATTATATAAGTCACTGATAAACTGTAGCTTATTCTGATTAACTGATTCCTCTGTGTACTACTAATTATGGATTTTAATTAGTTTTACATGCTTTGCGTAACGTTCTTATCATGATACTTTATGGAAGAACTAAATCTCTCTCTCACTACAGTTGTAGGTAAAATTAAAACCTGTTATAATTAAATCAGCAAAAAAAAAAAGTAAATGTTTCTGATTAAATAAGCGAATCGATTTCTTCACTAATTCCATGAGCTGTGCTCTTACATATCCGGAATTTTGGTACGTAATTAATCTCACCTTTGCTCATTCCAATATATTCACTCCGTAATACCGGAAGTGATAGTTGCAGAGGATGACACGAACCGGAGACCAATGCTTATAATTTTAATGTAAACAAACTAATGTATGTGTTCCTTCTTTTGATGTACTTGCCGATTTGTTTTTATATTTGAGTTCCAATGTCAATTTAAAGTTGGTATGCCGTTACACATTTCATTTTAGCTATCCTAAAAAGTTGTAAAGTCTCCCTTTTGAGATTCTACTGTTCTGTGTTCCGAAATGCGTAACTGTTACTGTCACCTTCTTGGTGTTACGACCGTGCCATCAATGTTGGCGATCTTTGGTCGTGGGGATGGGACACAACGGCGTTTCACAGTTATATACACAACGATATTTCTTTTTAGTTTTTGGGGCAATCTGAAAGATAAAATCAGAATAAAAAGAGTGTGGTTTTGTTTGTTGTGAAGGCTTCAGCAAGTCCAGTAGCACGGCTAAACCTGGCTAAGTTGTATAGACCTTCGTTAGCTAGATTTCAAATTGACTATACAGTCAAGTCTGACTTAACATAAAGTGGACAAATGTAAACAAACTGATGAGGTCTGCTCACGTTTTTCTTGTGCAGTATGAAAGCATAGGTGATGAAACGTGTAATAAAATAATTCTACAATGCAAAAAAAATCTGCTAGATCCAATATGGCGTTGTGTGACTTGTGTCTTCTGCAGATAAGCATCCACCTGATGAAGATTAGGGTCATATGTGTGTTTGAAGCATGCAGATCCTGTGTGAAATTGGACATTTGCAAAAAGAACTAAGCAGCTCGAAAACAACAAAATATGTGGCATAGTTTAAATGAAATAGTGGGATTTTTTATCTATTTCATTAGAACATGAAGATGAATGGATGCGAGTGTCAAAATTTGTGTGACGACATTTAAAGTATAAAAATCGAAAGAAATTATTTTGGATCACAAAAATGTTTCGTTCTGGTGATTCGCAAGATTTATCATTTAGTTATCTATGTGTACATTGATTTTTTGACCACTTTTTGTTTACCTTTGTCCTCTGTACATGTTGTTTGATTTTGCTACAGATATATACATAGTCAAATCTAGGTACATGTATATAACCAGATTTAGCTGTGCTACCGGATCTGTTCAAGGAATGTGTATGGGATGTACGTATGCCTTGAAGACTTTGAGTGTCTTGCTTTGAACTACTGTTACCGGTAAGAGATTGTTTTTGGAGGTTTGATGAATGTCTCTCATTGAAGTCCTTACTTGAGCCTTCTAAACTTTATTCTGGAAAAGCAAGTCAAGTTGACCTACCTCACGCTCTTGTAAGAGTTTATTACAGAAATAATCTGATTGCACTCATAATGTTCTCATCTTGGCAGATATCACTAGTGGAGATATTTTTCTCTCCATACACACATACATTATTTAGTATCATGAATTAAAAAAAAAGACCATCTCATTTTTAGTTCACCATCCTGAAGGCTAAAATCTTTAAACAACTTCTCGTCAATAACCAAGAGGCCATGATACCTGACATTGGGCCTGTAGCATGCATGCTGGGACGAAGAGCTACCTTGTTTGTTCGATTGAATGACCTTGACCTTCATTATGATCCCATCATAATAAAATCTATCTTATACCATCATCTGCTGGTGTGGCCTGATAGTTTGACCTCTTTGTCTGTTGCAGTATTCCAATCCAATTGAGATGTTAAATAATATGAGATATTTTGGATATGTAACAGGAGTGATGATCAACCAAATCCAATTCCATTATAAATGATTTATTTATAAAACAAAAATTGATCCATTTATGACCTATCTTGTATGATATTTGGTTGTTTTGCTGCAGGTTTCCACATGTATGCTGTTAGTACCTGAAGAAAACGCAATGAGCCAAGTAGACGTCGGGACAGAGAAGAAGGCGATACTCCTGAGGAAGGGCTCAACAAATAAAATGGCTTTGAAGGAAAAAGTTGTCCAGATTTATGAGGCATTTTTCCAGGTAAAAGCATCTGACCCAAATGGTCTCTGTCAGGATGACCTATAGTCATCATGCTTCGTCAGTCGTCGTCCACTGCGCTGTCCGTAAACTTTCAAATAGGCTATAATCTTCAAAAAAACTTCGTGTGAATGACTAAGAAGCCTATAGACTTGATATTAAGACTGGAATGAAGGGCTACCAAGTTTGTTCAAATGAATGACCTTTACCTACTTTTAAGGTCAAAGTCATCTTATATTTCGGGAACTTAAAGCTTCAACTAAGGAGTTACTGATGTCTTAATTGTTAGCCAGTACATACTCTGACTATGTTGTTTTTGCCTCTTGTTAAATATAACCTATAACCTGGAGTGCTTTATTATCATTGATTGGAAAATCATTTTGATGTCATGGCTTGACTTTGGTAAACAATATTGTGAGGATTTGAGGATATAAGAAAAAAATGGCGACCTCCGCTGGGTATTGTAGTTATGTGGTAAAAAATATCTAAATTTATGTTAATTTGTTATGCTATACTATCTCTTTACAGGGAGAAGATCCATCAGCGGGTAATAGTCATTTCTGGGACGAATTCTTCCTTCTGAAGGTAACTTATAGAATTAAGTTCTATCAATTATCTGATGATTCTATTGAAAAGTATATTCGAATGTGTAAATTAAACAAAGCAATTATTGATCGATTGTTATAGCCTTTACTGAAGTCGGAATTTCATATCTAGAATGTATCAAACAGAACCTGAACCATTTGATGTTCCCAAGCGTTTCGTTTGTGTTATTTCTGTTAGCTAACTTTAACCACTAACAAATGCTGATGATCATGAGATGCTTTGATGATCCGCATTATGGAAATTAACATTGTTAGGTAATTACTGAAATGAAAACTGTTTCCACTACGATTTTATGTAATAAACTTTTTATTTTTATTTCCTATAGGTTAACATTGCCTACATAGAAAATGAGTTTGACAAGTTGACTGGGGAAGCTTTGCTCGTTCTAAAGGTATAAAGTTACTGGTTTAAACCATTTCTGTATTTGGTATCCTAGCATTATTCTAGGGCGTTGTTGACTCTATACTTACTTTGCTCTCATCATCAGATGTTTCTTATTTTCCAGTAAACCATATTCTATATTTGGTTTTTAGCAATATTCTGTGGTGTTGTCAACTCCATGAGAATTTACATTACAACTTTTTCCAAACACTTTTTTATTCAGTTATTTTCCTTTTCAAATCTCATGTACATCAATGTGCCAGTACACAACCTGGATATAACAGACAGTCTACATATTACAGAAAATATCAAGGAGTCTCCTTTATACAATGTATTGTATTTAATAAGCATTTATTTAATATCGTGTGCATAGAAAATTTTAATTGAGGTAAATTTGAAATTTTTGAACTTCCTGTTGTATTGTGATGGGTGGGACCTACCTTTGAATTAAAGATTTAACTGTTACATAAATATTATTTTGTATTTCAATAATACAGAGTTATCTTCCTTTGTTGGTATGCATTGGTTACTGTTTTTATAGAAATCATCAGAAATTTTGTTCGCAAAGCAATAACATCACAGTCAATACCTATGCACAAGGGAGATAACTCTGCGACATGCACTACATAGGATAAATGTCAGTCTGAACTAAATAGGGAAAGAAATTTAGAATATTTACATTATTGTTTTACAAAAACTAAATGCAGGTAAATGCTATTGTTTTGTATTTCCAGGATAATTTAAACATGCTGTTTTATCGGGCTGTTGAAACACTGAAAGAAGAAAATCCAATCCGTGTTGTAAATGCTCTCTATGTAAGTATTAATAAGTGAACATAATGGTATGAGAACGTCTACAATCAACCAGTTATCATGTGTATACCATTACAAAAAGTTTGCATCTTCAAATATTACAAGAAAACAAATAAAAAAACAGCTTACATTTTACAAAAATCTCAGTTTCTGCATCTCCATTCAAAACATTTTGCAAAGCCTCCAAACACTCTAAACAGCAAAATCAAACGATTCCTATTGTTTGTGATATCAAGTAGTAACATTTCTTAATGTTTTTGTCTTGAAATGCTCAAGAGGTCCTTAAATTATTTAAGAGTTGTTTTCTTATTCTCTTTAATTACTTTAGAGGCTTTTAAATTGCTTAAGAGTTTTACTTACTCTGAAATATTAAAGAAGATGCCTTCCTCTTGATACGTTCAAGACTAGTTAGATGTGGTAGTATAAACATACATCATTTAAGTGTTAACAATTAATCATGTTTTAGATAATTAAGTTTTTTTAAGTTGATTTTTTTTATTGTAGAGTAATCTTGTATTAGGTTTGTTTGAGAATAGCCTTTGATATGCCAAGGATTGTTCATTTCTCTGTTTTTCAGACACTAAGTGCTCTGATCAATGGTATTTTCAAGAAAAACCTCGGTGACTTTGGATTTGATGTGATAAACCTACTGATTGGCTTTGATTCTGCTGAGAGGGTTATGCAGGTATTTAAATTACTAGCTTTATCATTCATATTGATTTTGTTCTATAGATTCATATTTTTATGATGTAATTGATTTTCAATAATTATTTTTATTTTAAGAAAATTGATTACAATTTGGACTGTTTGGTGGGAGGCATTTGTAATGACACTTGATGGGGTTAATCATCATGTTTTCTCTAAAACTGATGAGAATAAGAAATCCTTGTTTTTGTTCAGTCCCTTGTAGAGAGCCTGAATGCCATTCTTACCAGAGAATACTCAATTACGCTAAAACAACAGGTCCTGAAGTTCCTACAAGTCCTGGCAACCGTAAGTCTTATAACCCTTGGTTATGGTGATTCAGTGATATCTCATCGCTCATCATTGTGTATTCAAATCACTTTTCATCCATCCATCTATCCGTCCCACTCTCCTTAAACAATTCATGTTATGTCTCAAAAAGTACTGAAGGAATCCTTTTCTTTTAATGTGGATTTTCCTTGGTGCCTTATTGTGCATTTTGAGGCTTATCATATAACAAGATGTCTGACAGGCATTAACTTTGTTATCTTTATTCAAAAGAAAGTACAGCAGTGATCAATTCCATATGCAGGTTTTCCTTGATGCCTAAAATGTAGTGATTCCCTGTATGTAGTTAGTGCTGTATGTAGTTAGTCCTGTATGTATTGAGTCCCTGTATGTAGTGAGTCCCTGTGTGTAGTTAGTCCCTGTATGTAGTGAGTCCCTGTATGTAGTGAGTCCCTGTATGTAGCATGTCCCTGTATGTAGTGACTCTGTATGTGTAGCAAGTCCCTGTATGTAGTGAGTCCCTGCTTGTAGTGAGTCCCTGTATGTAGTGACTCTGTATGTAGTGACTCTGTATGTGTAGTGAGTCCCTGTATGTAGTGAGTCCCGTATGTAGTGAGTCCCGTATGTAGTGAGTCCCTGTATGTAGTGAGTCCCGTATGTAGTGAGTCCCGTATGTAGTGAGTCCCTGTATGTAGTGAGTCCATGTATGTAGTGAGTCCTGTATGTAGTGATTCCCTGTATGTAGTGATTCCCTGTGTCCCTGTATGTAGTGATTCCCTATGTAGTGAGTCCCTGTATGTAGTGAGTCCCGTATGTAGTGAGTCCCGTAGGTAGTGAGTCCTGTATGTAGTGATTCCCTGTGTCCCTGTATGTAGTAAGTCCGTATGTAGTGAGTCCCTGTATGTAGTGAGTCCCTGTATGTAGTGAGTCCCGTATGTAGTGAGTCCCTGTCTGTAGTGAGTCCATGTATGTAGTGAGTCCATGTATGTAGTGAGTCCTGTATGTAGTGATTCCTGTATGTAGTGATTCCCTGTGTCCCTGTATGTAGTGAGTCCCGTATGTAGTGAGTCCTGTATGTAGTGAGTCCCTGTATGTAGTGAGTCCCTGTATGTAGTGAGTCCCTGTATGTAGTGAGTCCCTGTATGTAGTGAGTCCCTGTATGTAGTGAGTCCCTGTATGTAGTGAGTCCCTGTATGTAGTGTCCCTGTATGTAGTGAGTCCCGTATGTAGTGAGTCCCTGTATGTAGTGAGAGTCCCTGTATGTAGTGAGTCCTGTATGTAGTGAGTCCCTGTATGTAGTGAGTCCCTGTATGTAGTGAGTCCCTGTATGTAGTGAGTCCTTGTGTAGTGAGTCCCTGTATGTAGTGATCCTTGTGTAGTGAGTCCCTGTATGTAGTGAGTCCCTGTATGTAGTAAGTCCCTGTATGTAGTAAGTCCCTGTATGTAGTGAGTCCCTGTATGTAGTGAGTCCCTGTATGTAGTGAGTCCCTGTATGTAGTGAGTCCATGTATGTAGTGAGTCCTGTATGTATGTAGTGAGTCCCTGTATGTAGTGATTCCCTGTGTCCCTGTATGTAGTGAGTCCCGTATGTAGTGAGTCCCTGTATGTAGTGAGTCCCTGTATGTAGTGAGTCCCTGTATGTAGTGAGTCCCGTATGTAGTGAGTCCCTGTATGTAGTGAGTCCTGTATGTAGTGAGTCCCTGTATGTAGTGAGTCCTGTATGTAGTGAGTCCATGTATGTAGTGAGTCCTGTATGTAGTGATTTCCCTGTGTGTAGTGATTCCCTGTGTCCCTGTATGTAGTGAGTCCCTGTATGTAGTGATCCTTGTATGTAGTGAGTCCCGTATGTAGTGAGTCCCTGTATGTAGTATTACTCCCTGTTATGGTGTAGTACAGTCCCTGATGTAGGTGAGTCCCTGTCTGTAGTGAGTCCATGGTACTGAAGCTCTTCTGTTGTATATAGTGAGTCCTTGTGTCTTCTGTCTATCCTGTATGTAAGTACAAGTGTGAAGTCCCTGTATGTAGTATGAATCCTTGTCATGACAGTGAAATCCTATTAGTAATTGTGGAAGCCTTCTGTCTGTAGTAATCTGTATAGTAATCTACCGATAAACAATGTTTTATTAATTGTATATAAATTCTTCTGCGGACAATGTGAGCCAGAACACATTGTTAGAGTACTCCTCATCTAACAGTGTGTTTGAATCACTCATACAAATCCTCAGTAACTCCATCTCCAGGCAAATCCTCGGACATGATGCTGTTTTTATTACTCACGTTACTGGTGCAGTACAGAATCTACGAGGTGGGTCAATCTATATAGAAATTTACAAACTGGAAGCTCTTCTGTCTATCTATATAGTAATCTACAAACTGGAAGCTCTTCTGTCTATCTATATAGTAATCTACAAACTGGAAGCTCTTCTGTCTATCTATATAGTAATCTACAAGTTGGAAGCTCTTCTGTCTATCTATATAGTAATCTACAAGTTGGAAGCTCTTCTGTCAATCTATATAGTAATCTACAAACTGGAAGCTCTTCTGTCTATCTATATAGTAATCTACAAGTTGGAAGCTCTTCTGTCTATCTATATAGTAATCTACAAGTTGGAAGCTCTTCTGTCTATCTATATAGTAATCTACAAGCTGGAAGCTCTTCTGTCTATCTATATAGTAATCTACAAGCTGGAAGCTCTTCTGTCTATCTATATAGTAATCTACAAGTTGGAAGCTCTTCTGTCTATCTATATAGTAATCTACAAGCTGGAAGCTCTTCTGTCTATCTATATAGTAATCTACAAACTGGAAGCTCTTCTGTCTATCTATATAGTAATCTACAAACTGGAAGCTCTTCTGTCTATCTATATAGTAATCTACAAACTGGAAGCTCTTCTGTCTATCTATATAGTAATCTACAAGCTGGAAGCTCTTCTGTCTATCTATATAGTAATCTACAAGCTGGAAGCTCTTCTGTCTATCTATATAGTAATCTACAAACTGGAAGCTCTTCTGTCTATCTATATAGTAATCTACAAACTGGAAGCTCTTCTGTCTGTCTATATAGTAATCTACAAACTGGAAGCTCTTCTGTCTATCTATATAGTAATCTACAAGTTGGAAGCTCTTTCTGTCTATCTATATAGTAATCTACAAGTTGGAAGCTCTTCTGTCTATCTACTATAGTAACTACGAAGTCTCTTCTGTCTGGAGTTATCTATGTTTATAGTAATCACAGTGCAATTAATCCACATGCATTGCTATCGTTAGCAATACATACGTATACTATAAACAAGACTTACGTGTACTAGGCCTAACCCATGTACAAGAGTCGTTTGGTAATCTATTTAAGCGATGGTTAATATTACGGAAAGGAATATAAAAACGAAAACACGTTTGTAAAAAATGAAACTAAAAAAGAGGAACGAAAGCGCTACAACACACCTACAAAATACTTCGATTTAGAATGATCGATTTGCTCAAGTATTTATGCCAAAGTTGTGCAATGTAACAGTTTGAGTATGAGTTACTAATAAATGTGGCTCGCTTATTTTACCGTTCCGTAAATTCTACAAACCGCTGACCACTGGCGGCGGCGAACATCAAACACGACTAACTGTATCTTTGCCGTACTAATGATTTAATAACGCAGCTTGTAAAAACAAAGCACCGGGTATCGGCCTGATTATTGATGTTAATATCTGGATTTCAGCTAGCAACACAAGCTGTCATAATTCCTATTGTCGGCGAAGGGCCGTCGCGAGCAGCTAGTGTTTCATGCCGCGGGTATCAGCGAACACCTGATCTGTACAGGTAAATTTTTATTCGATCATGAGTGTCAGTTACTTGTTCTTATAATGGTCCATTCGATACATCGAGAACTTCGATTCATAAAACTTCGATTCATACATGGGTTATTAGTAATGTTGTATAGTGAAGAAATTCGGGACCAGACAAAAAGTTCGATACAGCGAGAAATTCGATTCATCGAAGTTCGAATCATCGAGGTTTGACTATATATTTAATTGAATGATAATAATGGATTGTACATTGTGTGTTTCAGTCAGCTAACCAGTACATTGTAAAGGGAGATAATTTATATATTTAATTGAATAATAATGGATTGGTGTGTTTCAGTCAGCTAACCAGTACATTGTAAAGGGAGATAATTTATATATTTAATTGAATAATAATGGATTGGTGTGTTTCAGTCAGCTAACCAGTACATTGTAAATAATGAATTGATGTGTTTCAGTCAGCTAACCAGTACATTGTAAAGGGAGATAATTAATATATTAAATTGAATGATAATGTATTGATGTGTTTCAGTCAGCTAACCAGTACATTGTAAAGCTGTCCATTGTGGATGATGAGTTGGCTCTCACTGTAAGTACACATGTTTGATAAAATTTGGTACACAGAACCCTGACATAAGGGGGAGTAAGTAAACTATATACCAGGTAGGGTTCTACAATGTCCCCTGTATTAATGGAGTTATTCTAAATATAGTTGTAGAGCATTATCTAATATTAAGAAGTAAGGAATGATCTTTAAGGAATTACTACAGTAGGTCACAAGTTAAGGTCATTGTATCAAGGTCACTCAGTGTCCATTTGATTTTGTTGCCTTTAAGTGGTGTTTGTGATATAACCTTGGGGTAGAATTCCTTCCTGTCAGTATTCTAGTTGTCATAGCTAAATATGTTAAATCTTATTAATCAAACATAAATATTTACTGAAATTAAACACTTTTACTGATCATATTTTATGCTTTGATGTTGATGTTGTGATATTTGTATTTTGACAGGGATATGCACAAGTTGTCCACAGTGCACTCTCAGATTTCAACAAGTAAGTATCAATATACAAAATCAAGTTAAAAAAATAAACATTTGAAAACATTTATTTTTGTTACCGCTATTTCTCAGAAAGTACTGGAGGGATCTGTCTCAAATTTCATCTGTAGGTTCCCTTTGGACCCTAATTGTGCATATTGCATTTTGAGACCGTTCAGTTTACAAAATGGTCGTTAGGTAGCCATCTTGGATTTTGATAATTGAAGTTTGTTACTGCTATATCTCAGAAAGTACTGAAAGGATCTTTCTCAAATTTCATATGTGTAGTCAAAGGTTTAATAGCAGAGAAAAGATCCCTGGTTCCTTTGTCAGAAATATCCTTGGAAGGTGCTTTTTTTTTATTAACTATAGATTTTCTTTCTTTTCAGCAAATTTAGGAACAGAAATGCAGAACAGCAGAATGGCTGGTTTTCAGCTCTGGCTTCAATGGTTTGTATTGGAGTGTATATGTAATGATGTCACAGTTTTGAAAATTTGATGGAATTGATATGATACATATTACTTTCATATGTATGTTCCCCTAGGGCTCTAGTTATGCATAATGCATTTTGGGACCGCTCAGGCTCGGTGTTTCAATGGTGATAGAAAATATTCTGCATGGGAGATAACTCTTACAATAACTTTTGCTGCCTTTTCTGATAGGAATTTTCTTTCTTTCATCAATATGTCATTATTTTCAATCATTCAAAGATAAGTATTCTATTTTATTTTCAGGTTGGAAATATGTTTGTAGCTGACGAAAAACAAATATCAGGAGTGCGGTATGTATTTGTATTTTTATGGGAAATCCAGAGAAATACTGGCCTAGGGAAATACAGGGAAATACTGGCCTAGGGAAATACAGGGAAATACTGGCCTAGGGAAATACAGGGAAATACAACCCCAGGGAAATACAGGGAAATACTGGCCTAGGGAAATACAGGGAAATACTGGCCTACTGGCCTAGGGAAATACTGGCCTAGGGAAATACTGGCCTAGGGAAATACTGGCCTAGGGAAATACAGGGAAATACTGGCCTAGGGAAATACTGGGAAATATAACCCCAGGGAAATACCAGCGAATACCAATTCAATAGTGAATGTTTCTATCTTGCATATCAATTTTGTAGGGTGAAAGGGTCAGGATGACCTATAGCCATTGTGTTTCGTCAGTTGTGATGCACCATTTGTATACTTTTAACATTTTAAACTTCTTCTCTGAAGCTTCTCAAGTTCTACCAGTGCGATTTGGTTGAAATTTGTGTGAAATGATCCTGACATGGTCCTGACAAAGTGTTATTATTTTTCGGGTTGATCTGAAATCCAAGATGGCCACCACAGATGTCATCTTGAAACACACAATTTGAATTTCTTCTCCAGTTCTACCTAAGCGGTTTGGCAGAAACTTGCCTGAAATGATCTTGACATGGTCTCGATGATTTTTTGGGTCAATCATAAATCCAAGATGGCCGCCACCGCTGCTGTCTTGAAAACACGTTTTCAACTTCTTCTCCAGTCCTGACATGGTCCTGACAAGTGTTTCGGGTTGATCCGTAATCGAAGATTGCCACCATGACATCATACATGTATCTAATTAATTTCCTATACTACTGTTGTCAAGGTAGTCAGATGACTGTTAAGGCCCTTGGGCCACTTGTTTAGGATTACTTGAATGAATTGATTACATGGCTGATGACGCTGTTCTTCTGTCTGTATGAATCGTGATTGAATTGTTTGAATTATGATTGAATTGTAAGAAAATGATTACAAGGCTGATGATGCTATTCTTCTGTCTGTATGAATTATGATTGAATTGTTTGAATTATGATTGAATTGTATGAATATGATTACAAGGCTGATGACGCTATTCTTCTGTCTGTATGAATTATGATTGAATTGTATGAATATGATTACAAGGCTGATGACGCTATTCTCCTGTCTGTATGAATTATGATTGAATTGTTTGAATTATGATTACAAGGCTGATGACGCTGTTCTTCTGTCTGTATGAATTATGATTGAATTGTTTGAATTATGATTGAATTGTATGATTTTGATAACAGGGCTGATGACGCTGTCCTCCTGTCTGTATGAATTATGATTGAATTGTATGAATATGATTACAAGGCTGATGACGCTGTTCTTCTGTCTGTATGAATTATGATTGAATTGTATGAATTATGATTGAATTGTATGATTTTGATAACAGGGCTGATGACGCTGTCCTCCTGTCTCTGTACGAAGCCATTCATCTCAACAGAAATTTCATAACTGCCCTTACTCATGTATGTATATCATCATTTGTCCATTTAATCTTTAACTCATTTTCATTAGCTCACCTGGCCCAAAGTGCCAATGAGTTTATGTCTTGGAGCGAGGTCCGTTGTCCGTCCGTCAGTCCGTCTGCTGTCCGCTGTCTGTCCTTCAACATTTCCTTTAAATTGCTACTGGTCATTAAGTTAAATATGGATATAACCAAATTTTGCCTGAAATATCCTTGGGGGAAGGGGAACAGAGTATGTATGAATTTTGGCCCTGACCCTCCCCGGGGACAGGAAGGGCTGGGCCTAATAGAGGAAATAGAGGTAAATCCTTGTAGTCGTTATTAGTCATAGAGTTCTACATGGATTGTGTCTAAATTTGGCCTAATTTTGGCTCTTTGTTAATTACTATGAGTAAGGCCTGTTATAAATAAAAAAATCATAAGGAAATAAATTCTTAGTCTGTATTTATAACATCGCTTAGTTTAACATACCAGGTGAGTGATATAGGCCCTCTGAGCCTCTTGTGAATTCATATATTGAGAAGTTCAAATTTCATTCAATTTATTTTGAAAAATCCTTGTACAAAATTGAAACTTGGCTGTATTGTGTAGAGGTGCATGCAAATTATGGTTAGTCAAAGTTTTGGTTGCCATGGTAACCAGGTCACTATACACAAGTTTTTGTCGAAAAAAATTGTCCGGGCAACTCCTCCTAAACTACTAAATTAATTTCAATGAAACTATGTGCTAATGTTGGGGACCATGTACATTTTTTTTGGTCAAAATTTTGGTTGCCATGGTAACCAGGTCACTATACACTATATATTGTGATAATGATTGGAATGTCGAGATAATACAAGTTGTGTTGTTGTTTCAGACTCACACTCCATCAACACCAACCACACCGCCGTCCTCCCCTACATTGAGTGAGCCTCCCCTTGACAAAGGTAATAACCCTGTGTACTACTGCTGGGCTAATAACCCTGTGTACTACTGCTGGCCTAATAACCCTGTGTACTACTGCTGGCCTAATAACCCTGTGTACTACTGCTGGCCTAATAACCCTGTGTACTACTGCTGACCTAATAACCCTGTGTACTACTGCTGGCCTAATAACCCTATGTATTACTGCTGGCCTAATAACCCTGTGTACTACTGCTGGCCTAATAACCCTGTGTACTACTGCTGGCCTAATAACCCTGTGTACTACTGCTGGCCTAATAACCCTGTGTACTACTGCTGACCTAATAACCCTGTGTACTACTGCTGGCCTAATAACCCTGTGTACTACTGCTGGCCTAATAACCCTGTGTACTACTGCTGCCCTAATAACCCTGTGTACTACTGCTGGCCTAATAACCCTGTGTACTACTGCTGGCCTAATAACCCTATGTATTACTGCTGGCCTAATAACCCTGTGTACTACTGCTGACCTAATAACCCTGTGTACTACTGCTGCCTATAACCCTGTGTACTACTGCTGGCCTAATAACCCTGTGTACTACTGCTGGCCTAATAACCCTGTGTACTACTGCTGCCTAATAACCCTGTGTACTACTGCTGGCCTAATAACCCTGTGTACTACTGCTGGCCTAATAACCCTGTGTACTACTGCTGGCCTAATAACCCTGTGTACTACTGCTGGCCTAATAACCCTGTGTACTACTGCTGACCTAATAACCCTGTGTACTACTGCTGGCCTAATAACCCTGTGTACTACTGCTGGCCTAATAACCCTGTGTACTACTGCTGGCCTAATAACCCTATGTATTACTGCTGGCCTAATAACCCTGTGTACTACTGCTGGCCTAATAACCCTGTGTACTACTGCTGGCCTAATAACCCTGTGTTAATACTGCTGGCCTAATAACCCTGTGTACTACTGCTGGCCTAATAACCCTGTGTACTACTGCTGGCCTAATAACCCTGTGTACTACTGCTGGCCTAATAACCCTGTGTACTACTGCTGGGCTAATAACCCTGTGTACTACTGCTGGCCTAATAACCCTGTGTACTACTGCTGGGCTAATAACCCTGTGTACTACTGCTGGGCTAATAACCCTGTGTACTACTGCTGGCCTAATAACCCTGTGTACTACTGCTGGCCTAATAACCCTGTGTACTACTGCTGGCCTAATAACCCTGTGTACTACTGCTGGCCTAATAACCCTGTGTACTACTGCTGGCCTAATAACCCTGTGTACTACTGCTGGCCTAATAACCCTGTGTACTACTGCTGGCCTAATAACCCTGTTGTACTACTGCTGGCCTAATAACCCTGTGTACTACTGCTGGCCTAATAACCCTGTGTACTACTGCTGGCCTAATAACCCTGTGTACTACTGCTGGCCTAATAACCCTGTGTACTACTGCTGGCCTAATAACCCTGTGTACTACTGCTGGCCTAATAACCCTGTGTACTACTGCTGGCCTAATAACCCTGTGTACTACTGCTGGCCTAATAACCCTGTGTACTACTGCTGGCCTAATAACCCTGTGTACTACTGCTGGCCTAATAACCCTGTGTACTACTGCTGACCTAATAACCCTGTGTACTACTGCTGGCCTAATAACCCTGTGTACTACTGCTGGCCTAATAACCCTGTGTACTACTGCTGGCCTAATAACCCTGTGTACTACTGCTGGCCTAATAACCCTGTGTACTACTGCTGGCCTAATAACCCTGTGTACTACTGCTGGCCTGATAACCCTGTTAATACTGCTGGCCTGATAACCCTGTGTACTACTGCTGGCCTAATAACCCTGTGTACTACTGCTGGCCTAATAACCCTGTGTACTACTGCTGGCCTAATAACCCTGTGTACTACTGCTGGCCTAATAACCCTGTGTACTACTGCTGGCCTAATAACCCTGTGTACTACTGCTGGCCTAATAACCCTGTGTACTACTGCTGGCCTAATAACCCTGTGTACTACTGCTGGACCTAATAACCCTGTGTACTACTGCTGGCCTAATAACCCTGTGTACTACTGCTGGCCTAATAACCCTGTGTACTACTGCTGGCCTAATAACCCTGTGTACTACTGCTGGCCTAATAACCCTGGTGTACTACTGCTGGCCTAATAACCCTGTGTACTACTGCTGGCCTAATAACCCTGTGTACTACTGCTGGCCTAATAACCCTGTGTACTACTGCTGGCCTAATAACCCTGTGTACTGCTGGCCTACTGCTGTACTACTGCCTAATAACCCTGTGTACTACTGCTGGCCTAATAACCCTGTGTACTACTGCTGGCCTAATAACCCTGTGTACTACTGCTGGCCTAATAACCCTGTGTACTACTGCTGGCCTAATAACCCTGTGTACTACTGCTGGCCTAATAACCCTGTGTACTACTGCTGGCCTAATAACCCTGTGTACTACTGCTGGCCTAATAACCCTGTGTACTACTGCTGGCCTAATAACCCTGTGTACTACTGCTGGCCTAATAACCCTGTGTACTACTGCTGGCCTAATAACCCTGTGTACTACTGCTGGCCTAATAACCCTGTGTACTACTGCTGGCCTAATAACCCTGGTGTACTACTGCTGGCCTAATAACCCTGTGTACTACTGCTGGCCTAATAACCCTGTGTACTACTGCTGGCCTAATAACCCTGTGTACTACTGCTGGCCTAATAACCCTGTGTACTACTGCTGGGCTAATAATAATAACCCTGTGTACTACTGCTGGCCTAATAACCCTGTGTACTACTGCTGGCCTAATAACCCTGTGTACTACTGCTGGCCTAATAACCCTGTGTACTACTGCTGGCCTAATAACCCTGTGTACTACTGCTGGCCTAATAACCCTGTGTACTACTGCTGGCCTAATAACCCTGTGTACTACTGCTGGCCTAATAACCCTGTGTACTACTGCTGGCCTAATAACCCTGTGTACTACTGCTGCCCTAATAACCCTGTGTACTACTGCTGGGCTAATAACCCTGTGTACTACTGCTGCCCTAATAACCCTGTGTACTACTGCTGGGCTAATAACCCTGTGTACTACTGCTGGCCTAATAACCCTGTGTACTACTGCTGCCCTAATAACCCTGTGTACTACTGCTGGGCTAATAATAATAACCCTGTGTACTTCTGCTGGCCTAATAACCCTGTGTACTACTGCTGGGCTAATAACCCTGTGTACTACTGCTGGGCTAATAATAATAACCCTGTGTACTTCTGCTGGCCTAATAACCCTGTGTACTACTGCTGGGCTAATAACCCTGTGTACTACTGCTGGGCTAATAACCCTGTGTACTACTGCTGGGCTAATAACCCTGTGTACTACTGCTGGGCTAATAACCCTGTGTACTACTGCTGGGCTAATAACCCTGTGTACTACTGCTGGGCTAATAACCCTGTGTACTACTGCTCACCCTGGCGACGGTAAGGATAAGGTTAAGGTTTTGTTGAAACTGTTCAAATACTGTTGCGTTTGAAGAACATGCTGCATATTGAGAATTTTAAGAGGCCCAATGGGTCAAAATGGCCAGGTTAAGGTTTTGATAAAAGTGTTGAAGTACTGTTATCTGTGAAAACTGACATTGATTTTAACATATATATGATAATGAATGTTGTAATGGTTATGAACAAACAGTTTAATGAAGAACATGCTATTTTTGGTATGGACATTTTAAAGAAGAAAAAATACAATTTTGAGAATTTCAATATGCTCAAGGGGCCAATTTGTACTTTACTTTTCATTACAACTGACATTGATTTCTGCCTGGATATTGAGCCTAGTATTACAATATATGTTGTTATACCGAGTAGATATGGGATATGATTTTAGGGGTAAAACCAAAACAAAAATGTACTCACATGATTAAGCTGTTAGAAGGCCGCCAGAGACTTCATTGTATATAGTATAGAATTATATCTGTTGATGTTATGGGTGTAATGATATAAATTTATACACCATGTGGAAATCTCACAAATATACGTTGTGATGTTTACAGCGTCGCCAGCAGGTTTAGCTGTGATAGAAACGGTGAATCAACCCACCAACTTGTTAGTGACATTTCTGGAGTACAGCTCTGTGGTCATACAGGATACCAAAGGTAGGATTTACTGTATAAATGTGATGTATACTGTTAGTGACATTTCTGGAGTACAGCTCTGTGGTCATACAGGATACCAAAGGTAGGATTTACTGTATAAATGTGATGTATACTGTTAGTGACATTTCTGGAGTATAGGTCTGTGGTCATACAGGATACCAAAGGTAGGATTTACTGTATAAATGTGATGTATACTGTTAGTGACATTTCTGGAGTACAGCTCTGTGGTCATACAGGATACCAAAGGTAGGATTTACTGTATAAATGTGATGTATACTGTTAGTGACATTTCTGGAGTACAGCTCTGTGGTCATACAGGATACCAAAGGTAGGATTTACTGTATAAATGTGATGTATACTGTTAGTGACATTTCTGGAGTATAGCTCTGTGGTCATACAGGATACCAAAGGTAGGATTTACTGTATAAATGTGATGTATACTGTTAGTGACATTTCTGGAGTACAGCTCTGTGGTCATACAGGATACCAAAGGTAGGATTTACTGTATAAATGTGATGTATACTGTTAGTGACATTTCTGGAGTACAGCTCTGTGGTCATACAGGATACCAAAGGTAGGATTTACTGTATAAATGTGATGTATACTGTTAGTGACATTTCTGGAGTACAGCTCTGTGGTCATACAGGACACCAAAGGTAGGATTTACTGTATAAATGTGATGTATACTGTTAGTGACATTTCTGGAGTACAGCTCTGTGGTCATACAGGATACCAAAGGTAGGATTTACTGTATAAATGTGATGTATACTGTTAGTGACATTTCTGGAGTATAGCTCTGTGGTCATACAGGATACCAAAGGTAGGATTTACTGTATAAATGTGATGTATACTGTTAGTGACATTTCTGGAGTACAGCTCTGTGGTCATACAGGATACCAAAGGTAGGATTTACTGTATAAATGTGATGTATACTGTTAGTGACATTTCTGGAGTACAGCTCTGTGGTCATACAGGATACCAAAGGTAGGATTTACTGTATAAATGTGATGTATACTGTTAGTGACATTTCTGGAGTATAGCTCTGTGGTCATACAGGACACCAAAGGTAGGATTTACTGTATAAATGTGATGTATACTGTTAGTGACATTTCTGGAGTATAGCTCTGTGGTCATACAGGACACCAAAGGTAGGATTTACTGTATAAATGTGATGTATACTGTTAGTGACATTTCTGGAGTACAGCTCTGTGGTCATACAGGATACCAAAGGTAGGATTTACTGTATAAATGTGATGTATACTGTTAGTGACATTTCTGGAGTATAGCTCTGTGGTCATACAGGATACCAAAGGTAGGATTTACTGTATAAATGTGATGTATACTGTTAGTGTGACATTTCTGGAGTATAGCTCTGTGGTCATACAGGATACCAAAGGTAGGATTTACTGTATAAATGTGATGTATACTGTTAGTGACATTTCTGGAGTACAGCTCTGTGGTCATACAGGATACCAAAGGTAGGATTTACTGTATAAATGTGATGTATACTGTTAGTGACATTTCTGGAGTACAGCTCTGTGGTCATACAGGATACCAAAGGTAGGATTTACTGTATAAATGTGATGTATACTGTTAGTGACATTTCTACAGGGAGTACTGTATATGATGTAACTGTATGACATTCTGAGTACGTCTGGTCATACAGGATACCAAAGGTAGGATTTACTGTATAAATGTGATGTATACTGTTAGTGACATTTCTGGAGTACAGCTCTGTGGTCATACAGGACACCAAAGGTAGGATTTACTGTATAAATGTGATGTATACTGTTAGTGACATTTCTGGAGTACAAAGGTTCTGTCAAATTTCATGTACAGGTCTATACAGGATACCAAAGGTAGGATGTTACTGTATCTCAGAAAGTAGTCAAGGGATCTTTCTCAAATTTCATGTGTAGTAATATGTAGTAAAAGCTTGAAAAGCAGAGAAAAGATCCCTCTTTCCTTTGTCAGACAAAGATCATTCTTAGGTGGGCGCCAAGATCCCTCTGGGATCTCTTGTTTAGAATTGACATAATTACATGAGTTGATAGTTAATGTTGGATTCTGTTTCAGACACAACCCGATACAGCAACGCCAAACTGTGTTTAGTTATTCTGACGTGTATAGCGGAGGTATGTCATTCCGTTTTATAATTTTCGCTGATGATTGTTGATACAATATAACTAATGGTGACTATAAAATAGAATGGCCAAAACTTGTGGACTACAACAGGAACGACATGCACAAGGCCTGGCTTGATATGTACGTAGGATAGACATGCTGCTATCTGTGTTACCTCCCTTACAAGCAACATTACTTGATTCATGGATCAAGTATACATATTGTGAATACATTGTAATTATAAAATGATTAATAATAAATAGTTTATCTTGTGTGAAAAATAAATAATTGTTGTATGGCAATTAGAATAAAACTGCTTGGTTTAAACAAATAACTTGATAAAAAATTAAAGCTGTAAATGAAGGGAAGTAACTCTGGTAGGTCAGAATGCTGTATTGGTACATGGAAATGCATTGATAACCGCAAAATATTTAAATATTTCAGCAAAGTCTTCACACAAGTTAGTAGTTTGTATTTATTTATTGCAGGATCAGTACGCAAATTCACTCATGCATGATGTCAACATGAACTTCAGAGTTAACCTTCATCGAATGGTATTTATAGCAAGTTTATTGGATTCAGGTTGTCCGTCTGTCTGTCGGTCCGTCTGTCAATCCGTCTGTATGATCAACTTCTTCTCCTAACTACCAGGGATTTCAAGCAAAGTTGTGCAATAATCAAAACACAGGGTATAAGTGCTTTATCTATATCGGAACAAAGACACCTTATCTTTTAACGTAATCTGTTCCAAAAGGTCAGAATGACCTATATTGACCCATCGTCATCCAACGTGGGCCATCTTTAAACTTTACATTTTGATCTTCTTCAGATTTACAATTTATCTTAAACTTACCTAAATTAATCCTGACATGATATTGACCAAGAATTATGATTTTTTGATCAATTCGAAATCCAACATTGCCGCTACAGTCATCATTTTGAAAACAGATTTTAAACCTCTTTTCAAGTTTTACCAATGAGATTTAGCTGAAACTTGCCTGAAATGATCTTGGTTAAGTCCAAACCAAATGACTTCTTCTCTGAAACTAAGCATTGAATAGCTTTTATATTGCATCCTTTTGGGCTGGAAATTCAAAATTATACAAATGTGGGATAGACCCACTGGGAGCACCAGGAGTCTAGTATTTTTATGGGGTGGGGATTCAAAATTATACAGAGAATAGGGCCGACACCCTGGGGATCTGAGGAGTGGGACTCAAGGGGTCAATTTCGCTATTTCCAATTGTAAGAGTTTTTGTGATAATTATATATAAGCCCTCTGGGCCTCTTGTTTACATTTTCATGACAAACAATAATTTCCTAGCTTTCAGTATATAATAAAAATGAAATAGTTCAAAATTGCTCTTTTAAAACAAAGAAATATGCGATCATAAGTGGCACAATAACTTGAACTTAGGGTAGTCAACCCAGTAAGTGCTCCATCCCTATAATTAGCGTAGTCAACCCAGTAAGTGTCCCATCCCTATAATTAGCATAGTCAACCCAGTAAGTGCCCCATCCCTATAATTAGCGTAGTCAACCCAGTAAGTGTCCCATCCCTATATAATTAGCGTAGTCAACCCAGTAAGTGTCCCATCCCTATAATTAGCATAGTAATTAGCATAGTCAACCCAGTAAGTGTCCCATCCCTATAATTAGCGTAGTCAACCCAGTAAGTGACCCATCCCTATAATTAGCGTAGTCAACCCAGTAAGTGCCCCATCCCTATAATTAGCGTAATTAGCATAGTCAACCCAGTAAGTGTCCCATCCCTATAATTAGCGTAGTCAACCCAGTAAGTGTCCCATCCCTATAATTAGCGTAGTCAACCCAGTAAGTGCCCCATCCCTATAATTAGCGTAGTCAACCCAGTAAGTGCCCCATCCTATATAGCGTCAACCCAGTAAGTGCCCCATCCCTATAATTAGCGTAGTCAACCCAGTAAGTGCCCCATCCCTATAATTAGCAGTAGTCAACCCAGTAAGTGCCCCATCCCTATAATTAGCGTAGTCAACCCAGTAAAGTTGCCCCATCCCTATAATTAGCGTAGTCAACCCAGTAAGTGCCCCATCCCTATAATTAGCGTAGTCAACCCAGTAAGTGCCCCATCCCTATAATTAGCGTAGTCAACCCAGTAAGTGTCCCATCCCTATAATTAGCAGTAGTCAACCCAGTAAGTGCCCCATCCCTATAATTAGCTGTAGTCAACCCAGTAAGTGTCCCATCCCTATAAATTAGCGTAGTCAACCCAGTAAGTGCCCCATCCCTATAATTAGCATAGTCAACCCAGTAAGTGCCCCATCCCTATAATTAGCGTAGTCAACCCAGTAAGTGCCCCATCCCTATAATTAGCATAGTCAACCCAGTAAGTGCCCCATCCCTATAATTAGCATAGTCAACCCAGTAAGTGTCCCATCCCTATAATTAGCATAGTCAACCCAGTAAGTGTCCCATCCCTATAATTAGCATAGTCAACCCAGTAAGTGTCCCATCCCTATAATTTTAGCTATAATTAGCATAGTCAACCCAGTAAGTGTCCCATCCCTATAATTAGCGTAGTCCCAACCCAGTAAGTGTAGAAAATTAGCACAGGTCCAACCCCAGTAAGGTATCCCATCCCTATAATTAGCGTAGTCAACCCAGTAAGTGCCAACCCAGTAAGTGTCCCATCCCTATAATTAGCATAGTCAACCCAGTAAGTGTCCCATCCCTATAATTAGCATAGTCAACCCAGTAAGTGCCCCATCCCTATAATTAGCGTAGTCAACCCAGTAAGTGCCCCCATCCCTATAATTAGCGTAGTCAACCCAGTAAGTGCCCCATCCCTATAATTAGCGTAGTCAACCCAGTAAGTGTCCCATCCCTATAATTAGCATAGTCAACCCAGTAAGTGTCCCATCCCTATAATTAGCGTAGTAATTTGCGTAGTATGCCATCCCTATAATTAGCATAGTCAACCCAGTAAGTGCCCCATCCCTATAATTAGCGTAGTCAACCCAGTAAGTGTCCCATCCCTATAATTAGCATAGTCAACCCAGTAAGTGTCCCATCCCTATAATTAGCATAGTCAACCCAGTAAGTGCCCCATCCCTATAATTAGCATAGTCAACCCAGTAAGTGTCCCATCCCTATAATTAGCGTAGTAATTAGCGTAGTCAACCCAGTAAGTGCCCCATCCCTATAATTAGCATAGTCAACCCAGTAAGTGCCCCATCCCTATAATTAGCGTAGCGTAGTCAACCCAGTAAGTGTCCCATCCCTATAATTAGCATAGTCAACCCAGTAAGTGTCCCATCCCTATAATTAGCGTAGTCAACCCAGTAAGTGTCCCATCCCTATAATTAGCATAGTCAACCCAGTAAGTGCCCCATCCCTATAATTAGCGTAGTCAACCCAGTAAGTGCCCATCCTATAATTAGCATAGTCAACCCAGTAAGTGCCCCATCCCTATAATTAGCATAGTCAACCCAGTAAGTGCCCATCCCTATAATTAGCGTAGTCAACCCAGTAAGTGCCCCATCCCTATAATTAGCGTAGTCAACCCAGTAAGTGCCCCATCCCTATAATTAGCATAGTCAACCCAGTAAGTGCCCCATCCCTATAATTAGCATAGTCAACCCAGTAAGTGTCCTATCCCTATAATTAGCGTAGTCAACCCAGTAAGTGTCCCATCCCTATAATTAGCATAGTCAACCCAGTAAGTGTCCCATCCCTATAATTAGCATAGTCAACCCAGTAAGTGTCCCATCCCTATAATTAGCATAGTCGTAGTCAACCCAGTAAGTGCCCCATCCCTATAATTAGCATAGTCAACCCAGTAAGTGTCCCATCCCTATAATTAGCATAGTCAACCCAGTAAGTGCCCCATCCCTATAATTAGCGTAGTCAACCCAGTAAGTGCCCCATCCCTATAATTAGCGTAGTCAACCCAGTAAGTGCCCCATCCCTATAATTTAAGTAGTCAACCCAGTAAGTGTCCCATCCCTATAATTAGCATAGTCAACCCAGTAAGTGCCCCATCCCTATAATTTAGCGTAGTGTCCATCCCATATTAGCGTAGTCAACCCAGTAAGTGCCCCATCCCTATAATTAGCATAGTCAACCCAGTAAGTGTCCCATCCCTATAATTAGCGTAGTAATTAGCGTAGTCAACCCAGTAAGTGCCCCATCCCTATAATTAGCGTAGTCAACCCAGTAAGTGTCCCATCCCTATAATTAGCAATAGTCAACCCAGTAAGTGTCCCATCCCTATAATTAGCGTAGTCAACCCAGTAAGTGCCCCATCCCTATAATTAGCATAGTCAACCCAGTAAGTGTCCCATCCCTATAATTAGCGTAGTCAACCCAGTAAGTGTGCCCCATCCCTATAATTAGCGTAGCAACCCAGTAAGTGCCCCATCCCTATAATTAGCGTAGTCAACCCAGTAAGTGTCCCATCCCTATAATTAGCATAGTCAACCCAGTAAGTGCCCCATCCCTATAATTAGCGTAGTCAACCCAGTAAGTGCCCCATCCCTATAATTAGCGTAGTCAACCCAGTAAGTGCCCCATCCCTATAATTAGCATAGTCAACCCAGTAAGTGCCCCATCCCTATAATTAGCGTAGTCAACCCAGTAAGTGCCCCATCCCTATAATTTAGCGTAGTCAACCCAGTAAGTGCCCCATCCCTATAATTAGCATAGTCAACCCAGTAAGTGCCCCATCCCTATAATTAGCGTAGTCAACCCAGTAAGTGCCCCATCCCTATAATTAGCGTAGTCAACCCAGTAAGTGCCCCATCCCTATAATTAGCGTAGTCAACCAGTAAGTGCCCCATCCCTATAATTAGCGTAGTCAACCCAGTAAGTGCCCCATCCCTATAATTAGCGTAGTCAACCCAGTAAGTGCCCCATCCCTATAATTAGCGTAGTCAACCCAGTAAGTGCCCCATCCCTATAATTAGCGTAGTCAACCCAGTAAGTGCCCCATCCCTATAATTAGCGTAGTCAACCCAGTAAGTGCCCCATCCCTATAATTAGCGTAGTCAACCCAGTAAGTGCCCCATCCCTATAATTAGCGTAGTCAAACCAGTAAGTGCCCCATCCCTATAATTAGCGTAGTCAACCCAGTAAGTGCCCCATCCCTATAATTAGCGTAGTCAACCCAGTAAGTGCCCCATCCCTATAATTAGCGTAGTCAACCCAGTAAGTGCCCCATCCCTATAATTAGCGTAGTCAACCCAGTAAGTGCCCCATCCCTATAATTAGCGTAGTCAACCCAGTAAGTGCCCCATCCCTATAATTAGCGTAGTCAACCCAGTAAGTGCCCCATCCCTATAATTAGCGTAGTCAACCCAGTAAGTGCCCCATCCCTATAATTAGCGTAGTCAACCCAGTAAGTGCCCCATCCCTATAATTAGCGTAGTCAACCCAGTAAGTGCCCCATCCCTATAATTAGCGTAGTCAACCCAGTAAGTGCCCCATCCCTATAATTAGCATAGTCAACCCAGTAAGTGCCCCATCCCTATAATTAGCATAGTCAACCCAGTAAGTGCCCCATCCCTATAATTAGCATAGTCAACCCAGTAAGTGCCCCATCCCTATAATTAGCGTAGTCAACCCAGTAAGTGCCCCATCCCTATAATTAGCGTAGTAATTAGCGTAGTCAACCCAGTAAGTGCCCCATCCCTATAATTAGCGTAGTCAACCCAGTAAGTGCCCCATCCCTATAATTAGCGTAGTCAACCCAGTAAGTGCCCCATCCCTATAATTAGCGTAGTCAACCCAGTAAGTGCCCCATCCCTATAATTAGCGTAGTCAACCCAGTAAGTGTCCCATCCCTATAATTAGCGTAGTCAACCCAGTAAGTGCCCCATCCCTATAATTAGCGTAGTCAACCCAGTAAGTGCCCCATCCCTATAATTAGCGTAGTCAACCCAGTAAGTGCCCCATCCCTATAATTAGCATAGTCAACCCAGTAAGTGCCCCATCCCTATAATTAGCATAGTCAACCCAGTAAGTGTCCCATCCCTATAATTAGCGTAGTCAACCCAGTAAGTGCCCCATCCCTATAATTAGCGTAGTCAACCCAGTAAGTGCCCCATCCCTATAATTAGCGTAGTCAACCCAGTAAGTGCCCCATCCCTATAATTAGCATAGTCAACCCAGTAAGTGCCCCATCCCTATACTTAGCCTAGTCAAACTAGTAAGTGCCCCATCCCTATAATTAGCGTAGTCAACCCAGTAAGTGCCCCATCCCTATAATTAGCGTAGTCAACCCAGTAAGTGCCCCATCCCTATAATTAGCGTAGTCAACCCAGTAAGTGCCCCATCCCTATAATTAGCGTAGTCAAACCAGTAAGTGCCCCATCCCTATAATTAGCGTAGTCAACCCAGTAAGTGTCCCATCCCTATAATTAGCGTAGTAATTAGCGTAGTCAACCCAGTAAGTGCCCCATCCCTATAATTAGCGTAGTCAACCCAGTAAGTGCCCCATCCCTATAATTAGCGTAGTCAACCCAGTAAGTGCCCCATCCCTATAATTAGCGTAGACAACCCAGTAAGTGCCCCATCCCTATAATTATTGTAGTCAAACCCAGTAAGTGCCCATCCCTATAATTAGCATAGTCAACCCAGTAAGTGCCCATCCCTATAATTAGCATAGTCAACCCAGTAAGTGTCCCATCCCTATAATTAGCGTAGTAATTAGCGTAGTCAACCCAGTAAGTGCCCCATCCCTATAATTAGCGTAGTCAACCCAGTAAGTGTCCCATCCCTATAATTAGCATAGTCAACCCAGTAAGTGCCCCATCCCTATAATTAGCGTAGTCAACCCAGTAAGTGCCCCATCCCTATAATTAGCGTAGTCAACCCAGTAAGTGCCCCATCCCTATAATTAGCGTAGCCAACCCAGTAAGCGCCCCATCCCTATACTTAGCGTAGTCAACCCAGTAAATGCCCCATCCCTATACTTAGCGTAGTCAACCCAGTAAGTGCCCCATCCCTATAAGCACTCCTCACTTTTATAGGCTTCAAGTTCATTAACTTTAAATTAAATGTAAACTGAAAATATTAAGACTGTGTTGGTTTCCTTACCGATTTCTTTTGCAAATTGATTTATGGCTTACTTTGTAGAATCATTTTATGAAAGGCTAGTCCAAATTTGTTTCTATTGAGCGCCCCTTTATTTGCTTCATTTTTTAAGCGCTCATTAGATTGAATACGATATGTTTGAATGATTGAACTTTTGTTTTGACTGACAAAATACTAAAAATCAAATAGATAATCAGGGCACACATAAAATGGTTTTGTTATCTAATTGCAATGTTGAATCACATAATGTTCTTTTATAGCCTATGAGACATCGGAAAGTGAAAGTAGCCAATAGCATCCCCTCCAGGCCTTTAGTTTGTGCAGTATTAGGTAAGTACAATCATCATTGTAATCTAGGTTCAATAATCATTATGATATAGTTTAAAGGTTTCATATAAATCTCATGAACAAATGAAAATAAATCAATGCAAAAAACCTTTCCAACTGAAATAAAATGATGATGAAATAATTTTTCTTCTCATATTCATTCTCATTTCACTCTCCATTTATGATACTTATTTTCTCCTGAAGTGTAAATTTTAAAATGCATTTGGAAGAGAAAATATATACTGTATTTTCCCTAATGAGGGCGCCGGTAAATGGCTGTGGGGGGCGCCATTATTTGAGACCATTTTTAGTTGTTTTTTTTCTGAAACAGACTATAGTCATCTTGCTTTTAGTTTCGTATTTTTCTAAAACTTACTATAACCAACTTACGTTTTGAAGTCAAGTAAGTATTGAAAATACATAATAATGAAGAAATGTATGCAACAGAAGTTTGAAACATTGGTTAAACATGTCTGTTTCACGGAAGTTTTGCATTTCATGCTAGTCTGTTTGTTTACAATGCTTACACAAAATGGTGGACGGTGTTTTCGATCGCTACTTTCGTTTTGTGGCAGATGGGAAATACTGACAAGAGCACACAATAAAATGCTTAGAAATGATAATATTTCTGTTATTTAGGAACCTATATCATAGATATACAGTAAGTATTCATAAAACCTGTATAGACACCACTAAAATGTTGTTGCCAGTCATCATCCATACACGTGTGTGGGACATTCAAATGACACGCTTTGTTTTGAACATGGCGTTCTCTCTGTTTCTATGTGTAAACACTTGGCAAAGATGTCCAAAGTTGTCCAATGCAATAAATTTAGTGTTTATACAAGCTGATCGGATATCTGGTAAGCATCAGATTGATGTGAAACTGTATTTCATTAGGGTCTGCAAAGACAAATCGTCACAATCTGGCACAAAAATTGTATGAAATTAGTTGATTTTTTCAGCAAAAAACGTGGGGGCGCCCTTATTAGAGGAGGCGCTCTTAATAGGGAGAATACGGTATATATAATTTCAGGTAAATATCATCTTCTTTTCTTCAATATAGTGTTAGTTTGTGGTGTGAATATTTTATTTCTCTCTTACAGATTTAATGGTAGAGTTTACGATGAGTCATATGATGAAAAATTTTCCAATTGAGTTGTATCTGTAAGTATTTTAAACTTTGATAAACAACAGGGATACAATTTCATATCTTCATAAAGAAAATTCAAACTTCTGACTTTTAAGCCCATCAAATCGCCATTCGTTGTGGTCTGTTCTTCCATCCGTTAACAATTGTTGTTATCGCTATTTCTCTAAAAGTACAGAAGGAGTTTTTCTCAAATTTCATTATAGGTTCCCCTAGGGCCCTAGTTGTGCATATTGCATTTTTGGACCGATCGGTCAACAAGATGACCAAAAGGCCACCATCTTGGATTTGAAGTATGAAGTTTGAAAAGCAGAGAAAGATCCCTTTTTCAATTGTCAGACATAGATCAATCTTTGGTGGGCTCCAAGATCCCGCTAGGATCTCTTATTTATTTCAAACTCAAGTTAAATCATATATCATAAAGTTTGAAAGTATGAACAGAACAATGAAGGAATGTGTGAATTCCGTTTGTCTTGATTTTCACAGTCGATGCCTAGGTATCACACAGCGAGTCTTATGTTACCAAAAGAAATGCCGAGTAAGACTCCAGTATCCCTGGAAGGAATTATGGACAGGTAAGTGTGAACCTACAGAAAGTGACATGTTGTTTAGTTACCTGTAAGTTCAGTCATCTACAGGGAAATCCAGTAATGATTGTCACCATCAATAAGATAACACTCTAATTAAACAGTAAGCTTTAGGCTGAGCATGCTCTGTTTGGTTGAATTGAGGCTGTTATCTGATCGGTTTTTATAATATGTTCTGATTAGTCGATTAAATTTTATACTTTGTTCTGATTGGTTGATTAAATTTTATACTTTGTTCTGATTTGTTGATTGATTGAATTTTATACTTTGCTCTGATTGGTTGATTGAATTTAATACTTTGTTCTGATTGGTTGATTGATTGAATTTTATACTTTGCTCTGATTGGTTGATTGAATTTAATACTTTGTTCTGATTGGTTGATTGATTGAATTTTATACTTTGCTCTGATTGGTTGATTGAATTTAATACTTTGTTCTGATTGGTTGATTGATTGAATTTAATACTTTGTTCTGATTGGTTGATTGATTGAATTTTATACTTTGTTCTGATTGGTAGGTTGATTGAATTTTATACTTTGCTCTGATTGGTTGATTGATTGAATTTTATACTTTGTTCTGATTGGTTGGTTGATTGAATTTTATACTTTGCTCTGATGGATTGGTTGATTGAATTTGATACTTTGTTCTGATTGGTTGTTTGATTGAATTTGATACTTTGTTCTGATTGGTTGATTAAATTTTATACTATGTTCTGATTGGTTGATAAGATTTCCGACTTGGTTTGTTTTTCAGCTCTAATTAATCTGCTGAAGTTTGTTCTGTCACACGAATCGCTCCTGGTGAAGAAACATACCAACATATTTCATCTAGCATCAAAGGTTTGTATCTCCCAGAGGCATCAATAAAATGGAGACAATATCAAACTCATCTTGTCAGTTAATTATAATTATTAATTATGTTAAATCATTATATCATTATGTCCAGTAACTCGCAGCTACCCAGGACAGTAGCCCAACCAGTCACTTGATATATAATTATAAAAGGTTGTTTGAAGCACTGGTTAGCAATACAAAATTAAATTTCTGAAAATCGTACTATATACGAGTATGCATTATATCCACAAAATAAGATAGTTTGTTTAAAAAAACAATCGGAATCAAGCCTTGGTCTCCAATGTGAAAATCTACAGCTCTACTGACTAAGCCAAAGAAGCATGCTTCAGCACTAAGTCACGTAGATGTGCTCCTCATGTTGGACTAAAATTATCTTCAATATTGTATTTCTAGGTTGTGAATATTTTCAACTTATTTATCACGTACGGTGACACATTTTTGCCAAACCCAACAAGTTACGACGAGCTTTACTATGAGATTGTGAGAATGCATCAGGTGTTTGACAACTTATACTCAATGGGTAAGTGTTATCAACTTATACTCAATGGGTAAGTGTTATCAACTTATACTCAATGGGTAAGTGTTATCAACTTATACTCAATGGGTAAGTGTTATCAACTTATACTCAATGGGTAAGTGTTATCAACTTATACTCAATGGGTAAGGGTTATCAATTTATACTCAATGGGTAAGTGTTATCAACTTATACTCAATGGGTAAGTGTTATCAACTTATACTCAATGGGTAAGTGTTATCAACTTATACTCAATGGGTAAGTGTTATCAACTTATACTCAATGGGTAAGTGTTATCAACTTATACTCAATGGGTAAGTGTTATCAACTTATACTCAATGGGTAAGTGTTATCAACTTATACTCAATGGGTAAGGGTTATCAACTTATACTCAATGGGTAAGGGTTATCAACTTATACTCAATGGGTAAGGGTTATCAACTTATACTCAATGGGTAAGGGTTATCAACTTATACTCAATGGGTAAGGGTTATCAACTTATACTCAATGGGTAAATGTTGACAACTTATACTCAATGGGTAAGTGTTATCAACTCATACTCAATGGGTTAGTGTTATCAACTTATACTCAATGGGTAAGGGTTATCAACTTATACTCAATGGGTAAATGTTGACAACTCATACTCAATGGGTAAGGGTTATCAACTTATACTCAATGGGTAAGTGTTATCAACTTATACTCAATGGGTAAGGGTTATCAACTATACTCAATGGGTAAGGTGTTATCAACTTATACTCAATGGGTAAGGGTTATCAACTTATACTCAATGGGTAAGGTGTTATCAACTTATACTCAATGGGTAAGGGTTATCAACTATCCAATGGGTAATGTTATCAACTCATACTCAATGGGTAAGTGTTATCAACTTATACTCAATGGGTAAGGGTTATCAACTCATACTCAATGGGTAAGGGTTACTCAACTTATACTCAATGGGTAAGGGTTAACTTATACTCAATGGGTAAATGTTGATCAACTTATACTCAATGGGTAAGGGTTATCAACTTATACTCAATGGGTAAGGGTATACTCAATGGGTAAGGTTATCAACTTATACTAAAAATGAGGTTAAGGGTAACCATCTCCCTAGTCACTTATACTCAATGGGTATACAAACCATCTCCTAAATATCAGATATGTACAAACCATCTCCTAAATATTTCAGATATGTACAATAGACTGAACAAACCATCTCCTAAATATCAGGTACAATAGACAGACAACCATCTCCTAAATATCATTGGTACAATAGACTGACAAACCATCTCCTAAATATCAGGTACAATAGACTGACAAACCATCTCCTAAATATCAGGTACAATAGACTGACAAAAACCATCTCCTAAATATCATGTACAGGTATTGATAGACAGACAAACCCATCTCCTAAATATCAGGTACAATAGACAGACAAACCATCTCCTAAATATCAGTACAATAGATCTGACAAACCATCTCCTAAATATCAGGTACAATAGATGACAAACCATCTCCTAAATACAGTTATGATGACAACAAACCATCTCCTAAATATCAGGTACAATAGACTGACAAACCATCTCCTAAATATCAGGTACAATAAAGACAGACAAACCATCTCCTAAAAATAGACTGACAAACCATCTCCTAAATATCAGGTACAATAGGACAAACCATCTCCTAAATATCAGGTACAATAGACAGACAAACCATCTCCTAAATATCAGGTACAATAGACTGACAAACCATCTCCTAAATATCAGGTACAATAGACAGACAAACCATCTCCTAAATATCAGGTACAATAGACTGACAAACCATCTCCTAAATATCAGGTACAATAGACTGACAAACCATCTCCTAAATATCAGGTACAATAGACTGACAAACCATCTCCTAAATATCAGGTACAATAGACAGACAAACCATCTCCTAAATATCAGGTACAATAGACAGACAAACCATCTCCTAAATATCAGGTACAATAGACTGACAAACCATCTCCTAAATATCAGGTACAATAGACAGACAAACCATCTCCTAAATATCAGGTACAATAGACAGACAAACCATCTCCTAAATATCAGGTACAATAGACTGACAAACCATCTCCTAAATATCAGGTACAATAGACAGACAAACCATCTCCTAAATATCAGGTACAATAGACAGACAAACCATCTCCTAAATATCAGGTACAATAGACAGACAAACCATCTATCAGGTACAATAGACAGACAAACCATCTCCTAAATATCAGGTACAATAGACTGACAAACCATCTCCTAAATATCAGGTACAATAGACTGACAAACCATCTCCTAAATATCAGGTACAATAGACAGACAAACCATCTCCTAAATATCAGGTACAATAGACAGACAAACCATCTCCTAAATATCAGGTACAATAGACAGACAAACCATCTCCTAAATATCAGGTACAATAGACTGACAAACCATCTCCTAAATATCAGGTACAATAGACAGACAAACCATCTCCTAAATATCAGGTACAATAGACTGACAAACCATCTCCTAAATATCAGGTACAATAGACAGACAAACCATCTCCTAAATATCAGGTACGATAGACAGACAAACCATCTCCTAAATATCAGGTACAATAGACAGACAAACCATCTCCTAAATATCAGGTACAATAGACTGACAAACCATCTCCTAAATATCAGGTACAAGACCAAATCTCCTAAATATCAGGTACAATAGACAGACAAACCATCTCCTAAATATCAGGTACAATAGACAGACAAACCATCTCCTAAATATCATGTACAATAGACAGACAAACCATCTCCTAAATATCAGGTACAATAGACTGACAAACCATCTCCTAAATATCAGGTATGATAGACTGACAAACCATCTCCTAAATATCAGGTACAATAGACAGACAAACCATCTCCTAAATATCAGGTACAATAGACTGACAAACCATCTCCTAAATATCAGGTACAATAGACTGACAAACCATCTCCTAAATATCAGGTACAATAGACAGACAAACCATCTCTAAAATATCAGGTACAATAGACAGACAAACCATCTCCTAAATATCAGGTACAATAGACTGACAAACCATCTCCTAAATATCAGGTACAATAGACTGACAAACCATCTCCTAAATATCAGGTACAATAGACAGACAAACCATCTCCTAAATATCAGGTACAATAGACTGACAAACCATCTCCTAAATATCAGGTACAATAGACTGACAAACCATCTCCTAAATATCAGGTACAATAGACTGACAAACCATCTCCTAAATATCAGGTACAATAGACTGACAAACCATCTCCTAAATATCAGGTACAATAGACTGACAAACCATCTCCTAAATATCAGGTATGATAGACTGACAAACCATCTCCTAAATATCAGGTACAATAGACTGACAAACCATCTCCTAAATATCAGGTACAATAGACAGACAAACCATCTCCTAAATATCAGGTACAATAGACTGACAAACCATCTCCTAAATATCAGGTATGATAGACTGACAAACCATCTCCTAAATATCAGGTACAATAGACTGACAAACCATCTCCTAAATATCAGGTACAATAGACAGACAAACCATCTCCTAAATATCAGGTACAATAGACAGACAAACCATCTCCTAAATATCAGGTACAATAGACTGACAAACCATCTCCTAAATATCAGGTACAATAGACTGACAAACCATCTCCTAAATATCAGGTACAATAGACTGACAAACCATCTCCTAAATATCATATACAATAGACAGACAAACCATCTCCTAAATATCAGGTACAATAGACTGACAAACCATCTCCTAAATATCAGGTACAATAGACTGACAAACCATCTCCTAAATATCAGGTACAATAGACTGACAAACCATCTCCTAAATATCAGGTATGATAGACTGACAAACCATCTCCTAAATATCAGGTACAATAGACAGACAAACCATCTCCTAAATATCAGGTACAATAGACTGACAAACCATCTCCTAAATATCAGGTACAATAGACTGACAAACCATCTCCTAAATATCAGGTACAATAGACTGACAAACCATCTCCTAAATATCAGGTACAATAGACAGACAAACCATCTCCTAAATATCAGGTATGATAGACTGACAAACCATCTCCTAAAATATCAGGTACAATAGACAGACAAACCATCTCCTAAATATCAGGTACAATAGACAGACAAACCATCTCCTAAATATCAGGTACAATAGACAGACAAACCATCTCCTAAATATCAGGTACAATAGACTGACAAACCATCTCCTAAATATCAGGTACAATAGACTGACAAACCATCTCCTAAATATCAGGTACAATAGACTGACAAACCATCTCCTAAATATCAGGTACAATAGACTGACAAACCATCTCCTAAATATCAGGTACAATAGACAGACAAACCATCTCCTAAATATCAGGTACAATAGACAGACAAACCATCTCCTAAATATCAGGTACAATAGACTGACAAACCATCTCCTAAATATCAGGTACAATAGACAGACAAACCATCTCCTAAATATCAGGTACAATAGACAGACAAACCATCTCCTAAATATCAGGTACAATAGACTGACAAACCATCTCCTAAATATCAGGTACAATAGACTGACAACCATCTCCTAAATATCAGGTAATAGACTGACAAACCATCTCCTAAATATCAGGTACAATAGACAGACAAACCATCTCCTAAATATCAGGTACAATAGACTGACAAACCATCTCCTAAATATCAGGTACAATAGACAGACAAACCATCTCCTAAATATCAGGTACAATAGAGAGACAAACCATCTCCTAAATATCAGGTACAATAGACTGACAAACCATCTCCTAAATATCAGGTACAATAGACAGACAAACCATCTCCTAAATATCAGGTACAATAGACTGACAAACCATCTCCTAAATATCAGGTACAATAGACTGACAAACCATCTCCTAAATATCAGGTACAATAGACTGACAAACCATCTCCTAAATATCAGGTACAATAGACTGACAAACCATCTCCTAAATATCAGGTACAATAGACAGACAAACCATCTCCTAAATATCAGGTACAATAGACTGACAAACCATCTCCTAAATATCAGGTACAATAGACTGACAAACCATCTCCTAAATATCAGGTACAATAGACAGACAAACCATCTCCTAAATATCAGGTACAATAGACAGACAAACCATCTCCTAAATATCAGGTATGATAGACTGACAAACCATCTCCTAAATATCAGGTACAATAGACTGACAAACCATCTCCTAAATATCAGGTACAATAGACAGACAAACCATCTCCTAAAATATCAGGTATGATAGACAGACAAAACCATCTCCTAAATATCAGGTACAATAGACTGACAAACCATCTCCTAAATATCAGGTACAATAGACAGACAAACCATCTCCTAAATATCAGGTACAATAGACAGACAAACCATCTCCTAAATATCAGGTACATGATAGACAGACAAACCATCTCCTAAATATCAGGTACAATAGACAGACAAACCATCTCCTAAATATCAGGTACAATAGACAGACAAACCATCTCCTAAATATCAGGTACAATAGACAGACAAACCATCTCCTAAATATCAGGTACAATAGACAGACAAACCATCTCCTAAATATCAGGTACAATAGACTGACAAACCATCCTCCTAAATATCAGGTACAATAGACTGACAAACCATCTCCTAAATATCAGGTACAATAGACAGACAAACCATCTCCTAAATATCAGGTACAATAGACTGACAAACCATCTCCTAAATATCAGGTACAATAGACAGACAAACCATCTCCTAAATATCAGGTACAATAGACAGACAAACCATCTCCTAAATATCAGGTACAATAGACAGACAAACCATCTCCTAAATATCAGGTACAATAGACAGACAAACCATCTCCTAAATATCAGGTATGATAGACAGACAAACCATCTCCTAAATATCAGATGTATAGACAGACAAACCATCTCCTAAATATCAGGTACAATAGACAGACAAACCATCTCCTAAATATCAGGTACAATAGACAGACAAACCATCTCCTAAATATCAGGTATGATAGACAGACAACCATCTCCTAAATATCAGGTATGATAGACTGACAAACCATCTCCTAAATATCAGGTACAATAGACAGACAAACCATCTCCTAAATATCAGGTACAATAGACAGACAAACCATCTCCTAAATATCAGGTAGGATAGACAGACAAACCATCTCCTAAATATCAGGTATGATAGACTGACAAACCATCTCCTAAATATCAGGTATGATAGACTGACAAACCATCTCCGAAATATCAGGTACAATAGACAGACAAACCATCTCCTAAATATCAGGTACAATAGACTGACAAACCATCTCCTAAATATCAGGTACGATAGACTGACAAACCATCTCCTAAATATCAGGTACAATAGACAGACAAACCATCTCCTAAATATCAGGTACGATAGACAGACAAACCATCTCCTAAATATCAGGTACAATAGACTGACAAACCATCTCCTAAATATCAGGTACGATAGACTGACAAACCATCTCCTAAATATCAGGTACGATAGACTGACAAACCATCTCCTAAATATCAGGTACGATAGACAGACAAACCATCTCCTAAATATCAGGTACAATAGACAGACAAACCATCTCCTAAATATCAGGTACAATAGACTGACAAACCATCTCCTAAATATCAGATATGATAGACTGACAAACCATCTCCTAAATATCAGGTATGATAGACTGACAAACCATCTCCTAAATATCAGGTATGATAGACTGACAAACCATCTCCTAAATATCAGGTATGATAGACAAACAAACCATCTCCTAAATATCAGGTATGATCAAACAGAAGTAATTATCATCAATGATATATCATATATCTTGATGGAGGTTTTAGATAATTTACAAAATTATTTCTAAGTAAGTATAAGTAATTGCACTAACCTTTATAGGTTTAATTAATTAGCACATAACAACAGTGGACAATTTATGTAATTTTCTCAAAAACTTCTGGGGGGTGAGACTAATAACTACTTCCTGTACAGTCATGTAAATTTATGTTATTTTCTCAAAAACTTCTGGGGAGTGAGACTAATAACTACTTCCTGTACAGTCATGTAAATTTATGTTATTTTCTCAAAAACTTCTGGGGAGTGAGACTAATAACTACTTCCTGTACAGTCATGTAAATTTATGTTATTTTCTCAAAAACTTCTGGGAGTGAGACTAATAACTACTTCCTGTACAGTCATGTAATTTATGTTATTTTCTCAAAAACTTCTGGGAGTGAGACTAATAACTACTTCCTGTACAGTCATGTAAATTTATGTTATTTTCTCAAAAACTTCTGGGAGTGAGACTAATAACTACTTCCTGTACAGTCATGTAAATTTATGTTATTTTCTCAAAAACTTCTGGGAGTGAGACTAATAACTACTTCCTGTACAGTCATGTAAATTTCATGAGAGCAATTTATTGTTAAGTCATTTTGTAACATTGTAGAGCCATTATCAACCATTTTACACCAAAAGTGGACGCCTGGGCGGCGGATAATCAGCTGGCTTCTCTCACAGAGGAACAAGTAAGTATTAACGACATGTAGCACCTTATGTTACTTACACATGACAAAGATTTGGAGCGATGTTTCTTTGTCATACAAACAATCTGGTGATTTTCTAACTTGAAGAATAAAAATTCATATTTTCGATGCAGCTATGAAACAGCAATTATAGCTACGCTCGGGGAGCCTGAGCACATCAAAACAATGATAACAATTCACAATGAAAATTAAATGTTGTTTTGTTAATTTCACACCCTAATTGAAGGTATGAGTTAATAAAAAAAACCTTCTGTACAATTTTCACAATGCTTGTCTTTTACAATTGCACTATCGGTGATGTTTTTCCGTGTGTTATTTGAAATACTTCATTTTCAAATTCATGAATTTTGTATTCCCAAAAATCACACCAACACCTTTTTAATTCGAGGAAGGTTCAGGGGTTGATTTAAAGACAGTGATAGCAGCCCCTGGAGTATCGTAGATGATAGGGTATATATAACGGAGGTCTAATGATGCATTGTTTTACTTGTAAACAGGTTTTGGAGGTTGTCAAGAGTAACTATGACTCATTGACACTAAAACTGCAAGATAGTCTGGATCAGTTTGAACGCTACTCAGAAAAACCAAGAGAAAACGCATTCTTCACTCAGCTGGTAAGATCTGAATAAAAACAGTATCCCAATCATGTGTAATGCTTATAAGGAAACATCTCTACATATGGCTTTAGTTTAAACCTTATTGTAAATAACTGACAAACGGATCAGACAACTTTATTTATGACAACTCATAAGCTTTTTTCAAGATATGATACAAAATATACAAGTAGGTATGCAATTTTACAAAAAGTAATATTGCTAATCTATAAACACATATGTAGTTTTTGATGAGAGAGAGGGAGGGGGAGGAGAGAGAGAGGGGGAGGGGGAGAGAGAGAGAGAGGGAGGGGGAGGAAAGAAAGAGGGAGGGGGAGAGAGAGAGAGGGAGGGGGAGGAAAGAAAGAGGGAGGAGGAGAGAGAGAGGGAGGGGGAGAAGAGAAAGAGGGAGGGGGAGAGATAGAGAGGGATGGGAGGGGGGGAGGAGAGAGGGAGGGGAGGGGGGGGGGGAGGGAGAGAGTCAATGTTGGAGAGAAACTGCAGGTTTATTTTCCTTTACTATAGCTAGTATAAGTGATACATAGTTAATGGTTTGATATATAAATGGCCACTGAATTGCTGTCAGTTTGTTTATCAATTATTTCTGACTGTCTATAGGTGCGGTCAATTGTGCTGGACGTGAGGAAAACAACGGGGAATTATCTGACATTGAAACAACACGACGTCCTACAGGACGTGGTCACCATGTCAGAGTGATGACCTTGTCTATGACCTTGTGCTATGACCTTGACATTCCAGTGCTGTCTGATTTGCATAATATGACATGAGCAGTGTTTGTTTTACATGAGGGTTTCTTATTCTCATTCCTCGATTCCTCGACGGAAATTAAAAAATCAGAAGATTGAAATCAACCAATAAGTTATTTAAAAGAGTTTAATAAGAAATAATTTCCCCATATCAAGCTCACTGGGCAAAAATTAGAATTTTGGTAAGAAATAGGGACATGTTTGAAAAAAAACCCACTTATTTGACATGTTAACATTTTGACTGAAATGGAAATATTTTGGCTTTTCAAACTTTAACTAATTCTGTTATATTGTAATTTTGGTTTATTTGCTCTGGTGAAAGTTTTTATCATTTTGAGGTAACATTATAATATGTTTTCTTATTTATATATATTTCTTTGATTTTATTAACTTTAATATTCGAGTAAGATGGGGCATTGAAATGGAATATATGGGGAATATAGGTTTACTAGTGGTGCTTGTTATAGATTGTGTTCTGATTGGACACATCCATGTGTGATTGGAACAGCTGTCTGTTAGAATATGCACAGTATATATACATAAGTGTATAAGTCTGTGACAATGTACAGTATATATACAAACATCTTCATATGTCTTTGGAGGTGTTGTCGTTTCAAGTGCAATATTTGTACTATACTATAGAGTAAGTTATTATTTGCCAAAATATATTGATAAAATAAATATAAAGTATTTGTCAGATTTAACTTAATAAAATTGATTGTATATCTATATGTAACTGTATCACAACTATGTAGCAACTATATGGTAGAGCAAAATTTCCATCAGTAATAATTCAAAGTCTTGCCGTGTCAAAAAGTGTTTTTGTCGGTCTCATAAACTTTGAAATATCGAGGTATGGACTGTTGAGGTATGGGCTGTATATGTTGGTGTTTCTAGCTCACATGGCCCAAAGGGTCATCATCTAATGCCATGGCATGGCGTTCATTGTCTGGTCTGTCCGTCAACATTTCCTTTTGATCATGTCATATAGTTCTGTACGTATTTTAACCAAATTTGGTCAGAAACATCCTTGGGGGAAGGGGATCAGATTTTGTATAAATCCTGGCTCTGACTCCCTTTGAGCAGGAGGGGCGGGGCCCAATAGGGCCGAAAGAGGAAATGGAGATGAATCCTTTAAGTCGCTATTAGTCATAGAGATCTTCACGGATTGTAACCAGATTTTGCCAGAAACATCTTTTTGGGAGGGCCAGAAACATCTTTTTGGGAGGGCCAGAAACATCTTTTTGGGAGGGCCAGAAACATCTTTTTGGGAGGGCCAGAAACATCTTTTTGGGAGGGCCAGAAACATCTTTTTGGGAGGGCCAGAAACATCTTTTTGGGAGGGCCAGAAACATCTTTTTGGGAGGGCCAGAAACATCTTTTTGGGAGGGCCAGAAACATCTTTTTGGGAGGGCCAGAAACATCTTTTTGGGAGGGCCAGAAACATCTTTTTGGGAGGGCCAGAAACATCTTTTTGGGAGGGCCAGAAACATCTTTTTGGGAGGGCCAGAAACATCTTTTTGGGAGGGCCAGAAACATCTTTTTGGGAGGGCCAGAAACATCTTTTTGGGAGGGCCAGAAACATCTTTTTGGGAGGGCCAGAAACATCTTTTTGGGAGGGCCAGAAACATCTTTTTGGGAGGGCCAGGAAACATCTTTTTGGGAGGGCCAGAAACATCTTTTTGGGAGGGCCAGAAACATCTTTTTGGGAGGGCCAGAAACATCTTTTTGGGAGGGCCAGAAACATCTTTTTGGGAGGGCCAGAAACATCTTTTTGGGAGGGCCAGAAACATCTTTTTGGGAGGGCCAGAAACATCTTTTTGGGGGGAACAGAGTTTGTATAAATCTTGGCTGTGACCCCCTAGGGCAGGAGAGGGAGGCCCAGTAGGAGAAATAGAGGTAAATTTTCTCTAATTTGCTTCTAGTCATAGAGTTCTGGATAGATTGTAGCCAAATCTGGTCATCCTAGGGAGAAGGGGAACAGTGTTTGTATAAATTTGGCATTGGGCTAGTAGAAGTTAGGCCCGTTAAAAATTAGGGTAATTGTTTAACAATTACCAGGAAATAAACTCTTAGTCTCTACTTATAACATGACTTAACATACTAGGTGAGTAATACAGACCCTCTGGGCCTTTTTAATGTACAGTTGGGTAATAGAATTCCTTTCATCTGAGATCCAATCATTCAAAGTCCCTAACATTACTTATATATAACCAGATTTATTTCATCTCCAAATGAAATCTTACTTTAAAGATGCTCCACCGCTGACAAATGGCATTTTTACACCATCAAAAACAAGAGCAGACGATTTTGTATTTTTCTTCAGTTAAAAAAGTTACTTACTTTACACCATTACCACCTTTGAAAAGTTTGAGCTTCTAATTTTACTTCAAGTTAAAAATATGAAAAATAATTAATTGCATCCCGAAAAAATTCCATGGCACTATATCTTATATAGAATGGAGTAATGATTGCGCATGACCAAAGGCAAAACAAATTATTTTATGATAGTTTTTGTGTTAATTAGGCATATATATACACGATTAAACACCAATTTTTGTTCAAAGGATGAATATCATTTATGCTCTGTCGGCGGTGGAGCATCTTTAACATGTCAAGCAATATTTCTACGAGTATCCTTGTGTCATGTTAGCTGTTCAAGTAAATAGAGGATATTACTCTTCTATTGATGAATACCAGTTATATTTCATTGAGTGAGGTGGAAACTTTGCTATTTTTCGCACGAGTTTATTTTGTTGGCTTCTATATAATTATTTGGCAGCTGCAAAATACAACATTGATTTTCGTTCTCCTAAAAAATATTTTCCTATGTGAGCCTTATAGGATTGCGTAGTTTACTAAGAAAGGATAATAACACGATTACTGAAAGCTTGATACAGTTATATCTTGTGTTAAACATCTAATATTCCTGAACTACTACTTAACTTTCATTTAACAGTACATAGAGCTTTTAATTTTTGAAATGTGAATTTGAAATGAGTTCAAATTTTTTTTTTGCTCACCTGGCCCAAAGGGCCTGTGAGCTTATGTCATGGCGCGGCGTCCGTCGTCCGTCCGTCAACATTTAATTTAAATCGCTATAGCTACTAGTCATAGAGTTCCACATGGATTGAGACCAAATTTGGCCATAAACATCCTTGGGTGAAGGGGAACAGAACTTGTATAAATTTTTGCTCTGACCCCTCAGGGGCAGGAGGGGCGGGGCCCAATAGGGGAAATAGAGGTAAATCCTATAAATCGCTACTTGTCCTAGAGTTCTGCATGGATTGTAACCAAATTTGGCCACAAACATCCTTGGGTGAAGGGGAACAGAACTTGTATAAATTTTGGCTCTGACCCCCCGGGGGCAGGAGGGGCGGGGCCCAATAGGGGAAATAGAGGTAAATCCTATAAATCGCTACTTGTCCTAGAGTTCTGCATGGATTGTAACCAAATTTGGCCACAAACATTCTTTGGTGAAGGGGAACAGAACTTGTATAAATTTTGGCTCTGACCCCCCGGGGGCAGGAGGGGCCCGGTCCAATAGGGGAAATAGAGGTAAATCATATAAATAACTACTTGTCCTAGAGTTCTGCATGGAATGTAATCAAATTTGGCCACAAACATCCTTGGGGGAAGGGGAACAGAACTTTTATAAATTTCCGCTCTGACCCCCCCGGGGCAGGAGGGGCGGGGCCCAATAGGGGAAATAGAGGTAAATCCTATAAATCGCTACTTGTCCTAGAGTTCTGCACGGATTGTAACCAAATTTATCCACAAACATCCTTGGGGGAAGGGGAACAGAACTTGTATAAATTTTGGCTCTGACCCCACGGGGGTAGGAGGGGCGGGGTCCAATAGGGGAAATAGAGGTAAATCCTATAAATCGCTACTTGTCCTAGAGTTCTGCATGGAATGTAACCAAATTTGGCCACAAACATCCTTGGGTGAAGGGGAACAGAACTTGTATAAATTTTGGCTCTGACCCCCCGGGGGTAGGAGGGGCGGGGCCCAATATGGGAAATAGAGGTAAATCCTATAAATCGCTACTTGTCCTAAAGTTCTACATGAATTGTAACCAAATTTGGCCACAAACATCCTTGGGTGAAGGGGAACAGAACTTGTATAAATTTTGGCTCTGACCTCCCCGGGGCAGGAGGGGTGGGGCCCAATATGGGAAATACAGGTAAATCCTATAAATCGCTACTTGTCCTAGAGTTCTGCATGGATTGTAACCAAATTTAGCCAAAAACATCCTTGGGGGAAGGGGAACAGAACCTTAATAAATTTCGGCTCTGACCCTCCCGGGGCAGGAGAGGCGGGGCCCAATAGGGGAAATAGAGGTAAATCCTTTAAATCGCTACTTGTCCTAGCTTTCTGCATGGATTGTAACCAAATTTGGCCACAAACATCCTTGGGGGAAGGGGAACAGAATTTGTATAAATTTTGGCTCTGACCCCATGGGGGCAGGAGGGGTGGGGCCCAATAGGAAATTTAGACGTAAATATTCAAATTCCTTCAGAAAAGAAACAATGAACCTGTATTCAGAACATTACTTGGCATTACAAACCAGATGAGTGATACAGGCCCTCTGGGCCTCTTGTTAGTTTTTAAGTTAAGGTACCATAAATACTGCTCTGTCATCACCTTCTGAATAATTGAATTAAAATAAATTAAATGCTATGTCCATAATGCAGGGCGTCTGTCTAATATGTTAGTCGGTGTTATCCTGATAATACGATATAATGTACTAGTCGACAGTCTATCTTTTGTTTGGTGTTGTAACTTCATTTTAAGGCCCTGAATATAGTTGTTCTAAGGTTATAATTGTTTGCCAAAAACATTGAATAAGTAACACAGAGGGCCTTTAATACAGAAATCATTTGAAACAAGAGATCCCTGAGGGAGCATGTCACCCACCAAAGAATGATGTATCGCAGGCAATGGCCATATCTGACCATTCCTTGTTGTCTCCCTTTCCTATGTGACATTTGCTTGTTATCTCCCTTTCCTATGTGACATTTGCTTGTTGTCTCCCTTTCCTATGTGACATTTCCTTTTTATCTCCCTTTCCTATTTGACACTGTCTCCTGTTTTTGTGATGTCCTAGATATCTCTGAGATACTCTTATATATATACCTAACTATCAGTGGGTAATGACTTGGTTATCTCCCTTGAAATCTTTTTATCGCCTGATTTACCTCCCCTGTTGTAAACCTGCATGTTTGGTTTTAAAATGATGTTATAACTTGTATAATGTATATAGAAAAGAGGAATGGTCCAGCAAATGCTGAAATAAAACTTTCAAAAAGTATTGCCGATTTGTCTTGTTTATCTGTGTCATCTGATAAGAATTACAGATAAAACATGGTCTATTAACCTACTAGGCTCTGAATAACTGTGGAAGATTCTCTGAGAATCAGAAGGAGTACAGAGAGAACATTACAAGAACAAAATACTCAGTAAAACAGATGACATTCTATCTAAAATAATGAAATTTCCTATCTTGGCAATTGACAGAGTTTTCTCTCACCCCACACTGGGATATCTGCAATTTTACTGATGTATGATTTCTCTAACTCACCCGAGGTTATAGACCAGGTACACAAGATCTTTGCACATGCTCACACAGAGTAAGAGAAAAAGAATCATTCATTTTCTTTGGGGTGAGACAGGAGATCTCAACCATTGGGATAAGATTCTTAAGCAGTCAAAGATTCAGCAGACTCATGTTTGACAACTTAAGAATCTTGCCCCAAGTGTTGGGATTCTCCTGTCTCACCCAAAAGGAGGTGAAAGATTCAATTAAATTTTTCCCTTGAAACTGCAGGATAACCCTGTCAAGTATGGGATATAATCCATTCAAGTATGGGAGATAGCCCTGTCAGGTATGGGAGATAGCCCTGTCAAGTATGGGAGATAGCCCTGTCAGGTATGGGAGATAGCCCTGTCAGGTATGGGAGATAGCCCTGTCAAGTATGGGAGATAACTCTATCAGGTATGGGAGATAGCCCTGTCAAGTATGGGAGATAGCCCTGTCAAGTATGGGAGATAACTCTATCAGGTATGGGAGATAGCCCTGTCAAGTATGGGAGATAGCCCTGTCAAGTATGGGAGATAGCCCTGTCAGGTATGGGAGATAGCCCTGTCAGGTATGGGAGATAGCCCTGTCAAGTATGGGAGATAACTCTATCAGGTATGGGAGATAGCCCTGTCAGGTATGGGAGATAGCCCTGTCAAGTATGGGAGATAGCCCTGTCAGGTATGGGAGATAGCCCTGTCAGGTATGGGAGATAGCCCTGTCAAGTATGGGAGATAACTCTATCAGGTATGGGAGATAGCCCTGTCAGGTATGGGAGATAGCCCTGTCAAGTATGGGAGATAGCCCTGTCAGGTATGGGAGATAGCCCTGTCAAGTATGGGAGATAACCCTGTCAAGTATGGGAGATAACTCTATCAGGTATGGGAGATAGCCCTGTCAGGTATGGGAGATAGCCCTGTCAAGTATGGGAGATAGCCCTGTCAGGTATGGGAGATAACCCTGTCAAGTATGGGAGATAACTCTATCAGGTATGGGAGATAGCCCTGTCAAGTATGGGAGATAACCCTGTCAAGTATGGGAGATAACTCTATCAAGTATGGGAGATAGCCCTGTCAAGTATGGGAGATAACCCTGTTAAGTATGGGAGAAAACCCTATCAGGTATGGGAGATAACCCTGTCAAGGATAGGAGATAACCCTGTCATGTATGGGAGATAACCTTGTCAGGTATGGACGATAACCCTGTCAAGTATGGGAGATAACCCTGTCAAGTATGGGAGATAACCCTGTCTGGTATGGGAGATAACCCTGTCAGGTATGGGAGATAACCCTGTCAAGTATGGGAGATAACCCTGGTAGGTATGGGAGATAACCGTGTAAATTATGGGAGATAACCCTGTTATGTATGGGAGATAACACTGTCATGTATGGGAGATAACCCTGTCAGGTATGGGAAATAACCCTGTTAGGTATGGGAAATAACCCTATCAGGTATGGGAGATAACCCTGTCAAGGATGGGAGATAACCCAATCAGCTATGTGAGATAACCTTGTCAGGTATGGGAGATAACCCTGTCAAGTATGGGAGATAACCCTATCAAGTATGGGAGATAACCCTGTCAAGTATGGGAGATAACCCTGTCAGGTATGGGAGATAACCCTGTCAGGTATGGGAGATAACCCTGTCAAGTATGGGAGATAACCCTGGTAGGTATGGGAGATAACCGTGTAAATTATGGGAGATAACCCTGTCATGTATGGGAGATAACACTGTCATGTATGGGAGATAACCCTGTCAGGTATGGGAAATAACCCTGTCAGGTATGGGAAATAACCCTATCAGGTATGGGAGATAACCCTGTCAAGGATGGGAGATAACCCAATCAGCTATGTGAGATAACCTTGTCAGGTATGGGAGATAACCCTGTCAAGTATGGGAGATAACCCTATCAAGTATGGGAGATAACCCTGTCAGGTATGGGAGATAACCCTGTCAAGTATGGGAGATAACCCTGGTAGGTATGGGAGATAACCGTGTAAATTATGGGAGATAACCCTGTCATGTATGGGAGATAACACTGTCATGTATGGGAGATAACCCTGTCAGGTATGGGAAATAACCCTGTCAGGTATGGGAGATAACCCTATCAGGTATGGGAGATAACCCTGTCAAGGATTGGGAATAACCCAATCAGCTATGTGAGATAACCTTGTCAGGTATGGGAGATAACCCTGTCAAGTATGGGAGATAACCCTATCAAGTATGGGAGATAACCCTGTCAGGTATGGGAGATAACCCTGTCAAGTATGGGAGATAACCCTGGTAGGTATGGGAGATAACCGTGTAAATTATGGGAGATAACCCTGTCATGTATGGGAGATAACACTGTCATGTATGGGAGATAACCCTGTCAGGTATGGGAAATAACCCTGTCAGGTATGGGAGATAACCCTATCAGGTATGGGAGATAACCCTGTCAAGGATTGGAGATAACCCAATCAGCTATGTGAGATAACATTGTCAGGTATGGGAGATAATCCTGTCAAGTATGGGAGATAACCCTATCAAGTATGGGAGATAACCCTGTCAGGTATGGGAGATAACCCTGTCAAGTATGGGAGATAACCCTGTCAAGTATTGGAGATAACCCTGTCAAGTATGGGAGATAACCCTGTCAGGTATGGGAGATAACACTGTAAATTATGGGAGATAACCCTGTCATGTATGGGAGATAACCCTGTCAGGTATGGGAGATAACCCTGTCAAGTATTGGAGATTAATAAAATCTATTACCTGTAAAGTGATCGAGATCGGGTTATCTTAGTCTAACGTTGGTTGGGATTATGTTACAAAATCTTAGCCCGAGACTGAGATCACCCAATCTCGATCAATTATAGGTAATAGATTTTTTTTCTCGCGCCTCTAAGATATAACAAAACCCATCTATACGAGTTCAGAGTGTCAAATTATCCCGTCTTTGGCCTCCTGGTTCAAAGCTGATTAACCATTTCATCTGCGCTTCGATTTCAGTCATTCCGCGTAAAACTATAGTTGGGTTATATCAAAGAAAAATGATGATCAATCGGTACATAGTGTTTTCATAATTAAAAACAACAACCAAACAATGCATGGTAAATGACTGAATGCACATATTTCTAATAATATTGATTATCTGAAGCGTGCGAGTTTACCGATTCGATAGTATGACGTCACATGCGCGGAATGTTACATGAATGGCGTAAAATTCCACCAAAAATCACGTTAAGGTACCAGACAGATCGGACGAGATAGAAAAATCTAGCACCGGGTATCATGTGAGATTTCCCTGTCCGAGGTGCGAGAAAACCCTATCAGGTATGGGAGATAACCCTGTCAAGTATTTTAAAATTATTTATAGAATACAGATAGTATTAAATAAAGACAAAAAAGGACAAAAACAAGAAGACAAAATATAAAACATCTTTAATGTTACTTAACAGCTTGATTCCAGCACCAAGATAATATAGCTTCATAAAAATTACAGGTAGAATAAGGTAAAAATTGATATGGCTATGTGATACTAACTGTATCTTAACATCCGAAACAAAATATAACCCATACATGATATCCTCTGTTACTCACTCAGTTCATCCATATACTATACACACTTGTGTTAGATACTCCCTTGATGATCCAATGTTGTACTGGTTTGGTGTCATGGTATTTTGGTACAATAGATTTCATCAAGACGTAACCAAACTCTGACAATTATAAATGCAGTTTTACATCTACAATAACAGCAGGATAGGGTCTTTCTATTCAGAAAATGTTTGGTTTTAGTGTGGTAATGAGTCAATTATAATAAAGTTTGATTTTAGTGTGGTAATGAGTCAATTATAATGTTTGGTTTTAGTGTGGTAATGAGCCAATTATAATAAAGTTTGGTTTTAGTGTGGTAATGAGTTCATTATAATGTTTGGTTTTAGTGTGGTAATGAGTTCATTATAATGTTTGGTTTTAGTGTGGTAATGAGTTCATTATAATGTTTGGTTTTATTGTGGTAATGAGTCCATTATAATAATGTTTGGTTTTAGTGTGGTAATGAGCCAATTATAATGTTTGGTTTTAGTGTGGTAATGAGTTCATTACTGGTGTTATTGTGGTAATAAGTCAATTATAATGTTTGGTTTTAGTGTGGTAATGAGCCAATTATAATGTTTTGTTTTAGTGTGGTAATGAGTTCATTATAATGTTTGGTTTTAGTGTGGTAATGAGTCAATTATGATGTTTGGTTTTAGTGTGGTAATGAGTCAATTATAATGTTTGGTTTTAGTGTGGTAATGAGTCAATTATAATAAAGTTTGGTTTTAGTGTGGTAATGAGCCAATTACAAGGTCTGGTTTTAGTGTGGTAATGAGCCAATTACAATGTTTGGTTTTATTGTGGTAATGAGTCCATTATAATAATGTTTGGTTTTAGTGTGGGATTGAGTCAATTATAATGTTTGGTTTTAGTGTGGTAATGAGTTCATTATAATGTTTGGTTTTAGTGTGGTAATGAGTCCATTATAATGTTTGGTTTTAGTGTGGTAATGAGTCAATTATAATGTTTGGTTTTAGTGTGGTAATGAGTCAATTATAATGTTTGGTTTAAGTGTGGTAATGAGCCAATTACAAGGTCTGGTTTAAGTGTGGTAATGAGCCAATTATAATGTTTGGTTTTAGTGTGGTAATGAGTTCATTATAATGTTTGGTTTTAGTGTGGTAATGAGTTCATTACTAGTGTTAGTGTGGTAATGAGCCAATTACAAGGTCTGGTTTTAGTGTGGTAATGAGTTCATTACTAGTGTTAGTGTGGTAATGAGCCAATTACAAGGTCTGGTTTTAGTGTGGTAATGAGTTCATTATAATGTTTGGTTTTAGTGTGGTAATGAGTTCATTATAATGTTTGGTTTTATTGTGGTAATGAGTCCATTATAATAATGTTTGGTTTTAGTGTGGTAATGAGCCAATTATTGTGTTTGGTTTTAGTGTGGTAATGAGTCAATTATAATGTTTGGTTTTAGTGTGGTAATGAGTCAATTATAATGTTTGGTTTAAGTGTGGTAATGAGTCAATTATAATGTTTGGTTTAAGTGTGGTAATGAGTCAATTATAATGTTTGGTTTAAGTGTGGTAATGAGCCAATTACAATGTTTGGTTTTATTGTGGTAATGAGTCCATTATAATAATGTTTGGTTTTAGTGTGGGATTGAGTCAATTATAATGTTTGGTTTTAGTGTGGTAATGAGTTCATTATAATGTTTGGTTTTAGTGTGGTAATGAGTCCATTATAATGTTTGGTTTTAGTGTGGTAATGAGTCAATTATAATGTTTGGTTTTAGTGTGGTAATGAGTCAATTATAATGTTTGGTTTAAGTGTGGTAATGAGCCAATTACAAGGTCTGGTTTAAGTGTGGTAATGAGCCAATTATAATGTTTGGTTTTAGTGTGGTAATGAGTTCATTATAATGTTTGGTTTTAGTGTGGTAATGAGTTCATTACTAGTGTTAGTGTGGTAATGAGCCAATTACAAGGTCTGGTTTTAGTGTGGTAATGAGTTCATTACTAGTGTTAGTGTGGTAATGAGCCAATTACAAGGTCTGGTTTTAGTGTGGTAATGAGTTCATTATAATGTTTGGTTTTAGTGTGGTAATGAGTTCATTATAATGTTTGGTTTTATTGTGGTAATGAGTCCATTATAATAATGTTTGGTTTTAGTGTGGTAATGAGCCAATTATAATGTTTGGTTTTAGTGTGGTAATGAGTCAATTATAATGTTTGGTTTTAGTGTGGTAATGAGTCAATTATAATGTTTGGTTTAAGTGTGGTAATGAGTCAATTATAATGTTTGGTTTAAGTGTGGTAATGAGCCAATTACAAGGTCTGGTTTTAGTGTGGTAATGAGTTCATTACTAGTGTTAGTGTGGTAATGAGCCAATTACAAGGTCTGGTTTTATTGTGGTAATGAGTTCATTATAATGTTTGGGTTTAGTGTGGTAATGAGTTCATTATAATGTTTGGTTTTAGTGTGGTAATGAGTTCATTACTAGTGTTAGTGTGGTAATGAGCCAATTACAAGGTCTGGTTTTAGTGTGGTAATGATTCAATTATAATGTTTGTTTTTAGTGTGGTAATGAGTTCATTATAATAAAGTTTGATTTTAGTGTGGTAATGAGTCAATTATAATGTTTGGTTTTAGTGTGGTAATGAGTTCATTACTGGAGTTAGTGTGGTAATAAGTTCATTAAAATGTTTGGTTTTAGTGTTGTAATGAGTTCATTAAAATGTTTGATTTTAGTGTGGTAATAAGTTCATTAAAATGTTTGGTTTTAGTGTTGTAATGAGTTCATTAAAATGTTTGATTTTAGTGTGGTAATAAGTTCATTAAAATGTCTGGTTTTAGTGCGGTAATGAGCCAATTACAATGTTTGGTTTTATTGTGGTAATGAGTCCATTATAATAATGTTTGGTTTTAGTGTGGGATTGAGTCAATTATAATGTTTGGTTTTAGTGTGGTAATGAGTCCATTATAATGTTTGGTTTTAGTGTGGTAATGGGTCCATTATAATGTTTGGTTTTAGTGTGGTAATGAGTCAATTATAATGTTTGGTTTTAGTGTGGTAATGAGCCAATCACAATGTCTGGTTTTAGTGTGGTAATGAGCCAATCACAATGTTTGGTTTTAGTGTGGTAATGAGTTCATTACTGGTGTTAGTGTGGTAATGAGTCAATTATAATGTTTGGTTTTAGTGTGGTAATGAGCCAATCATAATAAAGTTTGGTTTTAGTGTGGTAATGAGCCAATTATAATGTTTGGTTTTATTGTGGTAATGAGTCAATTATAATGTTTGGTTTTAGTGTGGTAATGAGCCAATCACAATGTCTGGTTTTAGTGTGGTAATGAGCCAATCACAATGTTTGGTTTTAGTGTGGTAATAAGTTCATTAAAATGTTTGGTTTTAGTGTTGTAATGAGTTCATTATAATGTTTGGTTTTAGTGTGGTAATGAGTTCATTATAATGTTTGATTTTAGTGTGGTAATGAGTTCATTAAAATGTTTGGTTTGATTGTGGTAATGAGTCAATTATAATAAAGTTTGATTTTAGTGTGGCAATGAGTTCATTACTGTTGTTAGTGTTGTAATGAGCCAATTACAATGTTTGGTTTAAGTGTGGTAATGAGCCAATTATAATGTTTGGTTTTAGTGTGGTAATGAGTCAATTATAATGTTTGGTTTTAGTGTGGTAATGAGCCAATTATCATGTTTGGTTTTAGTGTGGTAATGAACCAATTATCATGTTTGGTTTTAGTGTGGTAATGAGCCAATTATCATGTTTGGTTTTAGTGTGGTAATGAGTTCATTATAATGTCTGGTTTTAGTGTGGTAATGAGCCAATCACAATGTTTGTTTTTAGTGTGGTAATGAGTCAATTATAATGTTTTGTTTAAGTGTGGTAATGAGCCAATAAATTTTAGAACTAGTTATTTATCAGAAAGATATAAAAATATCCTTTGGTAAGGACAATGATAGTAATCCTATTCTAGAGAACGACTAAAAATTACAAGAACCATCACCTCGGCAACTCTAGAAGTGATCAACTTCACTCATACTAAATCCTCGAAGAATAGTAAACAAATATCTAATATATAAAATAATATTCCCTTGCATGCTTCCATACTTCAGTCAATACAACATAAAAATGTTTGAATTAATGGTAACATCAATTAAATATAATTCTTCTCTTAAGTTATGATGACCAGAGATCCCAGAGGAATCTTAGCGCCCACCAAAAAATGATCTATTTCTGACAATGGACAGGGGGATCTTGTCTCTGCTTTTTAAAATTCAACTATCAAAACACAAGATGGCTGCCTGTTGGCCATCTTGTTAACTGATTGGTCCCATAATACAATATGTGCAACTAGGCCCCAAGAGGAACCTACATACATGTAGGAAATTTGAGACGGTGCTTTCTGAGAAATAGTTGTAACAAGAATTGCTAAAGGACAGTAGGACGGACGACAGACCAAAGGTGATTTGAATAGGCCATCATCTAATGAAGGTGAGCTAAAATGTCCTTGTCTCTCACTTGAAATCATTCATCCTTTCCATTGCATAACTCTACTATGTGAAACAAGAGGCCCATGGGCCTAAAGCATCATCTGAGTTCTGATACAGGATGTATAAACATATATTGACCCATTGCAAGAACAAATAATATATTTATTAATGTGTTCATAATGTTATGTAGTGCCAAAATAGCACTAAAGACCTTTCAGTCTAAGAAGAGCACTTGGTTCCATCAAATCTGTGAATACAGAATAATTTTAAAATTTTAGCCATTTTGACCCCTTTTGGCTTCACTCCTCTGGCTCCAGGTCACAAGGAACAATTTAGATACATTTTTTTTTTGTATGATGTAAAATGCTATCTCAGGTTAATAATTCTAACCTAATTTGACTCATTTTCAATTGAAATTGAACAAATAATACCCAAAATATCTTTTCCCTATAAACTATAGTAAATTTGACCTCCTCCCCAAGGGAAAAGCTGAGACCCTAGGGCCATGAAATTCACAATTTTAAAAAGGGCCTCAACACCTTCTATCCATGAAGAGTCCATTTTACACCTTTTGGTCCCTCCCACAGCCCCCTGGGGGGTTGGGGCCATATAATTCACAATTTGTGATTGGCCTAATGCCTTAGAAGTTTTGTGCAAAATTTCATTGAAATTCTTGTCACCACAGCTCCAGTATACTGGGGAGGGAGAAACAAACATTACACAGCCTTAATGGGGAGGGAGAAACAAACATTACACAGCTTTAATGGGGAGGGAGAAACAAACATTACACAGCTTTAATGGGGAGGGAGAAACAAACATTAACACAGCTTTAATGGGGAGGGAGAAACAAACATTACACAGCTTTAATGGGGAGGGAGAAACAAACATTAGTACACAGCTTTAATGGGGAGGGGGAGAAACAAACATTACACAGCCTTTAATGGGGAGGGAGAAACAAACATTACACAGCTTTAATGGGGAGGGGAGAAACAGGGACATTACACAGCTTTAATGGGGAGGGAGAAACAAAACATTACACAGCTTTAATGGGGAGGGAGAAAACAAACATTACACAGCCTTAATGGGGAGGGAGAAACAAACATTACACAGCTTTAATGGGGAGGGAGAAACAAACATTACACAGCTTTAATGGGGAGGGAGAAACAAACATTACACAGCTTTAATGGGGAGGGAAAAAATACACCTAGGGAGAAACAAACATTACACAGCTTTAATGGGGAGGGAGAAACAAACATTACACAGCTTTTAATGGGGAGGGAGAAACAAACATTACACAGCTTTAATGGGGAGGGAGAAACAAACATTACACAGCTTTAATGGGGAGGGAGAAACAAACATTACACAGCTTTAATGGGAAGGGAGAAACAAACATTACACAGCTTTAATGGGGAGGGAGAAACAAACATTACACAGCTTTAATGGGGAGGGAGAAACAAACATTACACAGCTTTAATGGGGAGGGAGAAACAAACATTACACAGCTTTAATGGGGAGGGAGAAACAAACATTACACAGCTTTAATGGGGAGGGAGAAACAAACATTACACAGCTTTAATGGGGAGGGAGAAACAAACATTACACAGCTTTAAAGGGGAGGGAGAAACAAACATTACACAGCTTTAATGGGGAGGGAGAAACAAACATTACACAGCTTTAATGGGGAGGGAGAAACAAACATTACACAGCTTTAATGGGGAGGGAGAAACAAACATTACACAGCTTTAATGGGGAGGGAGAAACAAACATTACACAGCTTTAATGGGGAGGGAGAAACAAACATTACACAGCTTTAATGGGGAGGGAGAAACAAACATTACACAGCTTTAATGGGGAGGGAGAAACAAACATTACACAGCTTTAATGGGGAGGGAGAAACAAACATACACACTTTAATGGGGAGGGAGAAACAAACATTACACAGCTTTAATGGGGAGGGAGAAACAAACATTACACAGCTTTAATGGGGAGGGAGAAACAAACATTACACAGCTTTAATGGGGAGGGAGAAACAAACATTACACAGCTTTAATGGGGAGGGAGAAACAAACATTACACCTTTAATGGGGAGGGGAGAGAAACAAACATTACACAGCTTTAATGGGGAGGGAGAAACAAACATTACACAGCTTTAATGGGGAGGGAGAAACAAACATTACACAGCTTTAATGGGGAGGGAGAAACAAACATTACACAGCTTTAATGGGGAGGGAGAAACAAACATTACACAGCTTTAATGGGGAGGGAGAAACAAACATTACACAGCTTTAATGGGGAGGGAGAAACAAACATTACACAGCTTTAATGGGGAGGGAGAAACAAACATTACACAGCTTTAATGGGGAGGGAGAAACAAACATTACACAGCTTTAATGGGGAGGGAGAAACAAACATTACACAGCTTTAAAGGGGAGGGAGAAACAAACATTACACAGCTTTAATGGGGAGGGAGAAACAAACATAATACACAGCTTTAATGGGAGGGAGAAACAAACATTATCAGCTTAAGGGAGGAGAGAAACAAACATTACACACAGCTTTAATTGGGGGAGAAACAAACATTATGCAGCTTTAAAGGGAGGGAGAAACAAACATTACACAGCTTTAATGGGGAGGGAGAAACAAACATTACACAGCTTTAATGGGGAGGGAGAAACAAACATTACACAGCTTTAATATCATTGTACCAAACTAAAATATAAAATTTACATCTTTGCTATACAGAGTGTCTGGGTTTTTTGTTTACTGCACATGAAAAAGATATAGAAAATAAATAAATACAGGAAACAACTTTAATTACTTGAGAAAGAGAGATAACTTTCCAGGGAAAGAGAGACAAATTACTGGGGAAAGAGGAATAATTTATTCTGGAAAATAAAGCCAGGGAAAAAGAGATAAATTACTGTGGCAAGAGTTATAAATAACTGGGAAAGAGAGATAAAAATACTAGGGAAAGAGATAAAAAGTGAGGAAAGAGAGATAAAATACTAGGGAAAGAGATAAAAACTGGGGAAAGAGAGATAAATTACTAGGGAAAGAAAGATAAATTACTAGGGAAAGAGAGATAAATTATTAGGGAAAGAAAGATAAATTACTAGGGAAAGAGAGGTAAATTACTATATTTACATATGCCTCTATATAGTCAACGGGAGGGGAGTTGCATTCAAATTAGCGTAAACGCAACGACGTATGAATACAAACCCAAAGTAGGATCGGACTATTTTTAGTTCACGCTTCGGTAAGATTTTGCGTCATATGATAATCTAAATAAACTATAATTACTTAATTTACATTTTGCCTTTTCACAGATGACAGATTTGCTTTGAATTAATAATAAACTAAAAAACGATTTCGGTCTTCTATTTGTCTCTCAAGACTGATCCTTAGGCGGCACAGACAATAACATGCTCGTCATTAGCCTACTCGGTTGGCCTACTGTATGAAATGAAAACAAAGTTTCATCGTTATCGGATTCAAAATAATAATAAAGAGTTGTTATAAGATCCAATTAAAATGTACTTGACATCAAAACAGAATATGTGTTCAAGCATTGTAACGGTAATAAACAACAAAAAGAATCGCTGGTCAGGTCTACAACAGGGGGGTTTCCTCAGGAATGTTCAAGGAATTCCATAGTTAAGTCAGTCACACACCTTGCAAACACTTGTCTATCATCCGTACAATAAAATAAAAGTCGTGACTATGAAGAATTTAGTCTATGTCGCGTACATAGACCGATACATACATTAGAAACATTCAGCAGCTCAACAGTCATACCATTTGATCAACAGACTATTTCACAGTTACTTTCCTCGGTTGAAAATCAAATATGGCAGCTCGCTCCACTTCGTACCGCATCACTACCCTGACAACGATACCGGTAGTCGCTCCGCCTCGGTTATCTCAATTTTTATTCGAAATGGACATTATTGATACATTATCAAATTGGAAAAAAAAATATAATTTAAAAATAATTAAAGGTGTCATTGTTATATTTCAAATCAAACTGCAGCTATAACATTCAACAATCGTAGTTACCTAACTTAGCAACCATCACCGTTTTAAATTTGACGTAAAATTAGACTTATTTATGTAAATATAAAGATTGAACAGTGTTTTGATTGCGTTAAAGGTGGTATGAACGCAATGGGATACAGACATGTCACATATTCTACATGTAGCGCTACATTGAATATGTCTGTATCCCATTGCAGCGTTCATACCACCTTTAACGCAATCAAAACACTGTTCAATCTCTATGGGGAAAGAGAGATAAATTACCAGGGAAAGAAAGATAAATTACTAGGGAAAGAGATGAAATATTGGGGAAAGTGAGATAAATTACTGGCAAAGAGAGATAAATTACTAGGGAAAGAGAGATAAATTACTAGGGAAAGAGAGATAAATTACTAGGGAAAATAAAATACTGGGGAAAGTGAGATAAATTACTTGGAAAGAGAGATACAAAAAAATGTAAATTACTAGGGAAAGAGAGATAAATTACTAGGGAAAAAGAGATAAAATATTGGGGAAAGAGATAAATTATTCAGTTAAGAGAGATAAACAAGAGGCCCAGAGAGCCTGTATCGCTCACCTGGTTTGGAATGCCAAATAATGTTCTGAATACAGGTTCATTGTTTCTTTTCTGAAGGAATTGGAATATTTACCTCTAATTCCCCTATTGGGCCCTGCCACTCCTGCCCCTAGGGGGTCAGAACCAAAATTCATACAAACTCTGTTCCCCTTCTCCCAAGGATATCGATGATTGTGGCCAAATCTGGTTACAATCCATGCAGAACCCTAGGACAAGTAGCGATTTATAGGATTTACTTCAAATTCCCCTATGGGCCACCCCCTCCTGCCCCCGGGGGGTCAGAGCCAAAATTTATACAGGTACTGTTCCCCTTCTCCCAAAGATGTTTGTAGCCGAATTTGGTTACAATCTATGGAGAACTCTAGGACAAGTAGCGATTTATAGGATTTACCTCAAATTCCCCTATTGGGCCCCACCCCTCCTGCACCTGGGGGTTCAGAGCCAAAATTTATACAAGTTCTGTTCCCCTTCCCGCAAGGATGTTTGTGGCCAAATTTGGTTACAATCCATCCAGAACTTTATGACTAGTAGTGATTTAAAGGAAATGTTGACGGACGGACGATGACAGACACCGCGCCATGACATAAGCTCACCGGCCCTTCGGGCTAGGTGAGCTAATAACCGGGAAAAGAGCGATAAATTGACAGACACAGTGATTATTATAGGCTCCTGTAACATCTTTTTCAAACCTACCCACAGATGAGACAACAGGTCCAATGGCGCGAGCGAGAGCCCCTAGGGATCTAAACACTCCCAAAATAACTCCTTTCTGATCACTTCCTCCATACTCTGAAATAAGGGTCGTCAAACAAGGCACCACTGTGGCAGAGGCTGAAACAGACCAATCATAGTTAATCTTGTCAGACAGAGGCTGAAACAGACCAATCATAGTTTATCTTGTCAGACAGAGGCTGAAACAGACCAATCATAGTTTATCTTATCAGACAGAGGCTGAAACAGACCAATCATAGTTGATCTTGTCAGACAGAGGCTGAAACAGACCAATCATAGTTTATCTTGTCAGACAGAGGCTGAAACAGACCAATCATAATTGGTCTTGTCAGACAGAGGCTGAAACAGACCAATCATAGTTTATCATGTCAGACAGAGGCTGAAACAGACCAATCGTAGTTTATCATGTCAGACAGAGGCTGAAACAGACCAATCATAATTGGTCTTGTCAGACAGAGGCTGAAACAGACCAATCATAGTTTATCTTGTCAGACAGAGGCTGAAACAGACCAATCATAGTTTATCTTGTCAGACAGAGGCTGAAACAGACCAATCATAGTTGATCTTGTCAGACAGAGGCTGAAACAGACCAATCATAGTTTATCTTGTCAGACAGAGGCTGAAACAGACCAATCATAGTTTATCTTGTCAGACAGAGGCTGAAACAGACCAATCATAATTGGTCTTGTCAGACAGAGGCTGAAACAGACCAATCATAGTTTATCATGTCAGACAGAGGCTGAAACAGACCAATCGTAGTTTATCATGTCAGACAGAGGCTGAAACAGACCAATCATAATTGGTCTTGTCAGACAGAGGCTGAAACAGACCAATCATAGTTTATCATGTCAGACAGAGGCTGAAACAGACCAATCATAGTTTATCATGTCAGACAGAGGCTGAAACAGACCAATCATAGTTTATCATGTCAGACAGAGGCTGAAACAGACCAATCATAGTTTATCATGTCAGACAGACAGTTGAGAAAACTGTGGAAAAGAGTGAAAGATGAAGTGTTTGTCAATATGGAATAGCATATGATCAAAAGTTTTTCAACGGAATAAAATAAATACGCTGTTGATGATTTCTGCCTGGCGATGTCTTAATGCTACCAGCAACAAACTTATTTGAACTTTACAGTCACACAAATATATCGATAATAATTCTTGGAGATTAACTTTCGCGATTTTTAGTTGATTGCGAACTTCGCGAAAGAGAATTTACAAACGTTGGTTTACAGTGTGTCTGACACTGGATTTTCACTGCTTTTTAAACTTTAAATATCAAAATCCAAGATGGCTGCCTGTCAGCCATTTGGTTGACCGATCACATGCGAAATGCAATATGCACAACTAGGGTTTTAAGGGAATCTATCTATGATCTGACAGATATCTTCAGTACTTTCTGAGAAAAAAAAATAAGAGGGTCATTAGATCCTAAAATATATTTTTTTTAAAGATCGACTCACCAAACGCAAAAAGCATGAGAGCCAGATACATGAGGACGGCAGAGTGAGCAAACGCCATTATCACAAACGCTGGTATCAGCAGGGACATCCCCTAAAACAGAGAATTATTGGACAAATAGGACGGTATTATCACGCCAAGACACAATTCATCTACACATAATTGTCTATTATGATTTGGTTTAGAGGGCCCTATTGCCCCATAGTATTGTAGAGGGAAGGTATAGTCCCCTATAGGCCAGACAATAATGGGGTTAGTACATCACTGTCATATGTGTATGAGCCCTGTTCATTTCATAGTAACAAATACACTTCAAGGGAAACTTGGCAATGGTGTCTTTATTTCCACAGCAGGTTGTTTAACATTGTTAATTACATAAATTATTTCAAAAATCAGTTTCATGAAGATTACAAGTAGATCAATATTGGACAAGGAAAATGACATCTTTAAACAACATAAGTTTCCTTCCCCGTACGCCAGTCTGTCCACCATTTTAATGACACCTTGGTTAAAGCGCAACGTACGTTATTATGACGTCATGTAATACTGACGTCATATTACATTCACGTTAAAATATCTCGCCCCTTCAATAGTATCTGCTTCTCCAGGCACTATTACAAAGAGTAAATCATGGTGTCAAGACCACATTATCGTTAACACATATTGCACATGTGCTTTGATACAATAAACAATTGTGTACTATAGATTTTATATATTAAGGTATACTCACAATAGTGGCAATTCTCAGCTGTTTTCCAGACTGAATTCTCCGTACATAACCACCTAAACCCAGAGAGAACTATCAACATAATAATACTGAATTCTCTCTACATAACAGAGAGAACTATCAACATGATAATACTGAATTCTCTGTACATAACAGAGAGAACTATCAACATGATAATACTGAATTCTCTGTACATAACAGAGAGAACTATCAACATGATAATACTGAATTCTCTGTACATAACAGAGAGAACTATCAACAAGATAATACTGAATTCTCTGTACATAACAGAGAGAACTATCAACATGATAATACTGAATTCTCTGTACATAACAGAGAGAACTATCAACAAGATAATACTGAATTCTCTGTACTGAGAATTCTCTGTACATAACAGAGAGAACTATCAACAAGATAATACTGAATTCTCTGTACATAACAGAGAGAACTATCAACAAGATAATACTGAATTCTCTGTACATAACAGAGAGAACTATCAACATGATAATACTGAATTCTCTGTACATAACAGAGAGAACTATCAACATGATAATACTGAATTCTCTGTACATAACAGAGAGAACTATCAACATGATAATACTGAATTCTCTGTACATAACAGAGAGAACTATCAACAAGATAATACTGAATTCTCTGTACATAACAGAGAACTATCAACATGATAATACTGAATTCTCTGTACATAACAGACAGAACTATCAACATGATAATACTGAATTCTCTGTACATAACAGAGAGAACTATCAACATGATAATACTGAATTCTCTGTACATAACAGAGAGAACTATCAACATGATAATACTGAATTCTCTGTACATAACAGAGAGAACTATCAACAAGATAATACTGAATTCTCTGTACATAACAGAGAGAGCTATCAACATGATAATACTGAATTCTCTGTACATAACAGACAGAACTATCAACAAGATAATACTGAATTCTCCGTACATAACAGAGAGAACTATCAACATGATAATACTGAATTTTTCTGTACATAACAGAGAGAACTATCAACATGATAATACTGAATTCTCTGTACATAACAGAGAGAACTATCAACATGATAATACTGAATTCTCTGTACATAACAGAGAGAACTATCAACATGATAATACTGAATTCTCTGTACATAACAGAGAGAACTATCAACATGATAATACTGAATTCTCTGTACATAACAGAGAACTATCAACATGATAATACTGAATTCTCTGTACATAACAGAGAGAACTATCAACATGATAATACTGAATTCTCTGTACATAACAGAGAACTATCAACATGATAATACTGAATTCTCTGTACATAACAGACAGAACTATCAACATGATAATACTGAATTCTCTGTACATAACAGAGAGAACTATCGAAAGGATTTTACTGAAACCTTTTATGACATAAAAATACTTATTATTGAGCTTTGGATTTTTGTCTTTTTTTTTTTATTGATGATCAACTATTTTGGGGTTTAAGTGATTAATGAACATCATCAGCATGTAAGCCCGACTCACCTTGAACTAAAGCCATTACAGTTCCTATAAAGAAAAACATTTTCCCTTGTTGCATACTGAAATCAGAAAAACAGAATTCAGGTCAATATACTTTAATAGTGAATTTTTTTAGAGTGAAATAAAAGGTTTTATGGTGAAAATATATGTGGTATTTTTCATTCTTGACATTTTCACTCAATTTTGACCAATCAAAACTCAGCATTTACAGTGAAACCAAACTAAAAAAAGTTATTGAGAAGAAATTATTTGAATGAAATGACCACGGAAGAAGATGACTTTTAATGATCATCATCCTGATCCTTTGGGCCAGACAGTTGTGAGTGAGATAAGAGAGTGGTCAGACCCTTTGGTGAACTTACCTGTTGTACTGTAGACGGTTGTGAGTGAGATAAGAGAGCGGTCAGACCCTTTGGTGAACTTACCTGTTGTACTGTAGACAGTTGTGAGTGAGATAAGAGAGTGGTCAGACCCTTTGGTGAACTTACCTGTTGTACTGTAGACAGTTGTGAGTGAGATAAGAGAGTGGTCAGACCCTTTGGTGAACTTACCTGTTGTACTGTAGACAGTTGTGAGTGAGATAAGAGAGTGGTCAGACCCTTTGGTGAACTTACCTGTTGTACTGTAGACGGTTGTGAGTGAGATAAGAGAGTGGTCAGACACTTTGGTGAACTTACATGTTGTACTGTAGACAGTTTTGAGTGAGATAAGAGAGTGGTAAGACCCTTTGGTGAACTTACATGTTGTACTGTAGACAGTTGTGAGTGAGATAAGAGAGTGGTCAGACCCTTTGGTGAACTTACCTGTTGTACTGTAAACAGTTGTGAGTGAGATAAGTGAGAGGTCAGACACTTTGGTGAACTTACCTGTTGTACTGTAGATGGTTGTGAGTGAGATAAGAGAGCGGTCAGACCCTTTGGTGAACTTACCTGTTGTACTGTAGACAGTTGTGAGTGAGATAAGAGAGTGGTCAGACCCTTTGGTGAACTTACCTGTTTTAATGTAAACGGTTGTGAGTGAGATAAGAGAGCGGTCAGACACTTTGATGAACTTACCTGTTGTACTGTAGACGGTTGTGAGTGAGATAAGAGAGAGTGGTCAGACCCTTTGGTGAACTTACCTGTTGTACTGTAGACAGTTTGAGTGAGATAAGAGAGTGGTCAGACACTTTGGTGAACTTACCTGTTGTACTGTAGACAGTTGTGAGTGAGATAAGAGAGCGGTCAGACCCTTTGGTGAACTTACCTGTTGTACTGTAGACAGTTGTGAGTGAGATAAGAGAGTGGTCAGACCCTTTGGTGAACTTACCTGTTGTACTGTAGACGGTTGTGAGTGAGATAAGAGAGTGGTCAGACACTTTGGTGAACTTACCTGTTGTACTGTAGACAGTTGTGAGTGAGATAAGAGAGTGGTCAGACCCTTTGGTGAACTTACCTGTTGTACTGTAGACAGTTGTGAGTGAGATAAGAGAGTGGTCAGACCCTTTGGTGAACTTACCTGTTGTACTGTAGACAGTTGTGAGTGAGATAAGAGAGTGGTCAGACCCTTTGGTGAACTTACCTGTTGTACTGTAGACAGTTGTGAGTGAGATAAGAGAGTGGTCAGACCCTTTGGTGAACTTACCTGTTGTACTGTAGACAGTTGTGAGTGAGATAAGAGAGTGGTCAGACACTTTGGTGAACTTACCTGTTGTACTGTAGACAGTTGTGAGTGAGATAAGAGAGTGGTCAGACCCTTTGGTGAACTTACCTGTTGTACTGTAGACAGTTGTGAGTGAGATAAGAGAGTGGTCAGACCCTTTGGTGAACTTACCTGTTGTACTGTAGACAGTTGTGAGTGAGATAAGAGAGTGGTCAGACCCTTTGGTGAACTTACCTGTTGTACTGTAGACAGTTGTGAGTGAGATAAGAGAGTGGTCAGACCCTTTGGTGAACTTACCTGTTGTACTGTAGACAGTTGTGAGTGAGATAAGAGAGTGGTCAGACCCTTTGGTGAACTTACCTGTTGTACTGTAGACAGTTGTGAGTGAGATAAGAGAGTGGTCAGACCCTTTGGTGAACTTACCTGTTGTACTGTAGACGGTTGTGAGTGAGATAAGAGAGTGGTCAGACCCTTTGGTGAACTTACCTGTTGTACTGTAGACAGTTGTGAGTGAGATAAGAGAGTGGTCAGACCCTTTGGTGAACTTACCTGTTGTACTGTAGACAGTTGTGAGTGAGATAAGAGAGTGGTCAGACCCTTTGGTGAACTTACCTGTTGTACTGTAGACGGTTGTGAGTGAGATAAGAGAGTGGTCAGACCCTTTGGTGAACTTACCTGTTGTACTGTAGACAGTTGTGAGTGAGATAAGAGAGTGGTCAGACCCTTTGGTGAACTTACCTGTTGTACTGTAGACAGTTGTGAGTGAGATAAGAGAGTGGTCAGACCCTTTGGTGAACTTACCTGTTGTACTGTAGACAGTTGTGAGTGAGATAAGAGAGTAGTCAGACCCTATGGTGAACTTACCTGTTGTACTGTAGACAGTTTTGAGTGAGATAAGAGAGTGGTCAGACCCTTTGGTGAACTTGCCTGTTGTACTGTATACGGTTGTGAGTGAGATAAGAGAGTGGTCAGACACTTTGGTGAACTTACCTGTTGTACTGTAGACAGTTTTGAGTGAGATAAGAGAGTGGTCAGACCCTTTGGTGAACTTGCCTGTTGTACTGTAGACAGTTGTGAGTGAGATAAGAGAGTGGTCAGACCCTTTGGTGAACTTACCTGTTGTACTGTAGACAGTTGTGAGTGAGATAAGAGAGTGGTCAGACCCTTTGGTGAACTTACCTGTTGTACTGTAGACAGTTGTGAGTGAGATAAGAGAGTGGTCAGACCCTTTGGTGAACTTACCTGTTGTACTGTAGACAGTTGTGAGTGAGATAAGAGAGAGGTCAGACCCTTTGGTGAACTTACCTGTTGTACTGTAGACAGTTGTGAGTGAGATAAGAGAGTGGTCAGACCCTTTGGTGAACTTACCTGTTGTACTGTAGACAGTTGTGAGTGAGATAAGAGAGTGGTCAGACCCTTTGGTGAACTTACCTGTTGTACTGTAGACAGTTGTGAGTGAGATAAGAGAGTGGTCAGACCCTTTGGTGAACTTACCTGTTGTACTGTAGACAGTTGTGAGTGAGATAAGAGAGTGGTCAGACCCTTTGGTGAACTTACCTGTTGTACTGTAGACAGTTGTGAGTGAGATAAGAGAGTGGTCAGACCCTTTGGTGAACTTACCTGTTGTACTGTAGACATGTTGTGAGTGAGATAAGAGAGTGGTCAGACCCTTTGGTGAACTTACCTGTTGTACTGTAGACAGTTGTGAGTGAGATAAGAGAGTGGTCAGACCCTTTGGTGAACTTACCTGTTGTACTGTAGACAGTTGTGAGTGAGATAAGAGAGTGGTCAGACACTTTGGTGAACTTACCTGTTGTACTGTAGACGGTTGTGAGATAAGAGAGTGGTCAGACACTTTGGTGAACTTTACCTGTTGTACTGTAGACAGTTGTGAGTGAGATAAGAGAGTGGTCAGACACTTTGGTGAACTTACCTGTTGTACTGTAGACAGTTGTGAGTGAGATAAGAGAGTGGTCAGACCCTTTGGTGAACTTACCTGTTGTACTGTAGACAGTTGTGAGTGAGATAAGAGAGCGGTCAGACCCTTTGGTGAACTTACCTGTTGTACTGTAGACAGTTGTGAGTGAGATAAGAGAGCGGTCAGACCCTTTGGTGAACTTACCTGTTGTACTGTAGACAGTTGTGAGTGAGATAAGAGAGTGGTCAGACCCTTTGGTGAACTTACCTGTTGTACTGTAGACAGTTGTGAGTGAGATAAGAGAGTGGTCCAGACCCTTTGGTGAACTTACCTGTTGTACTGTAGACAGTTGTGAGTGAGATAAGAGAGTGGTCAGACCCTTTGGTGAACTTACCTGTTGTACTGTAGACAGTTGTGAGATAAGAGAGTGGTCAGACCCTTTGGTGAACTTACCTGTTGTACTGTAGACGGTTGTGAGATAAGAGAGTGGTCAGACCCTTTGGTGAACTTACCTGTTGTACTGTAGACAGTTGTGAGATAAGAGAGTGGTCAGACCCTTTGGTGAACTTACCTGTTGTACTGTAGACAGTTGTGAGTGAGATAAGAGAGTGGTCAGACCCTTTGGTGAACTTACCTGTTGTACTGTAGACAGTTGTGAGATAAGAGAGTGGTCAGACCCTTTGGTGAACTTACCTGTTGTACTGTAGACGGTTGTTGTGAGATAAGAGAGTGGTCAGACCCTTTGGTGAACTTACCTGTTGTACTGTAGACGGTTGTGAGTGAGATAAGAGAGTGGTCAGACCCTTTGGTGAACTTACCTGTTGTACTGTAGACAGTTGTGAGTGAGATAAGAGAGTGGTCAGACCCTTTGGTGAACTTACCTGTTGTACTGTAGACAGTTGTGAGTGAGATAAGAGAGTGGTCAGACCCTTTGGTGAACTTACCTGTTGTACTGTAGACAGTTGTGAGTGAGATAAGAGAGTGGTCAGACCCTTTGGTGAACTTACCTGTTGTACTGTAGACAGTTGTGAGTGAGATAAGAGAGTGGTCAGACCCTTTGGTGAACTTACCTGTTGTACTGTAGACAGTTGTGAGTGAGATAAGAGAGTGGTCAGACCCTTTGGTGAACTTACCTGTTGTACTGTAGACAGTGTTGTGAGTGAGATAAGAGAGTGGTCAGACCCTTTGGTGAACTTACCTGTTGTACTGTAGACAGTTGTGAGTGAGATAAGAGAGTGGTCAGACCCTTTGGTGAACTTACCTGTTGTACTGTAGACAGTTGTGAGTGAGATAAGAGAGTGGTCAGACCCTTTGGTGAACTTACCTGTTGTACTGTAGACAGTTGTGAGTGAGATAAGAGAGTGGTCAGACCCTTTGGTGAACTTACCTGTTGTACTGTAGACAGTTGTGAGTGAGATAAGAGAGTGGTCAGACCCTTTGGTGAACTTACCTGTTGTACTGTAGACAGTTGTGAGATAAGAGAGTGGTCAGACCCTTTGGTGAACTTACCTGTTGTACTGTAGACAGTTGTGAGTGAGATAGAGAGTGAGTGGGACGTTGTGAGTGAGATAAGAGAGTGGTCAGACCCTTTGGTGAACTTACCTGTTGTACTGTAGACAGTTGTGAGTGAGATAAGAGAGTGGTCAGACCCTTTGGTGAACTTACCTGTTGTACTGTAGACAGTTGTGAGTGAGATAAGAGAGTGGTCAGACCCTTTGGTGAACTTACCTGTTGTACTGTAGACAGTTGTGAGTGAGATAAGAGAGTGGTCAGACCCTTTGGTGAACTTACCTGTTGTACTGTAGACAGTTGTGAGTGAGATAAGAGAGTGGTCAGACCCTTTGGTGAACTTACCTGTTGTACTGTAGACAGTTGTGAGTGAGATAAGAGAGTGGTCAGACCCTTTGGTGAACTTACCTGTTGTACTGTAGACAGTTGTGAGTGAGATAAGAGAGTGGTCAGACCCTTTGGTGAACTTACCTGTTGTACTGTAGACAGTTGTGAGTGAGATAAGAGAGTGGTCAGACCCTTTGGTGAACTTACCTGTTGTACTGTAGACAGTTGTGAGTGAGATAAGAGAGTGGTCAGACCCTTTGGTGAACTTACCTGTTGTACTGTAGACAGTTGTGAGTGAGATAAGAGAGTGGTCAGACCCTTTGGTGAACTTACCTGTTGTACTGTAGACAGTTGTGAGTGAGATAAGAGAGTGGTCAGACCCTTTGGTGAACTTACCTGTTGTACTGTAGACAGTTGTGAGTGAGATAAGAGAGTGGTCAGACCCTTTGGTGAACTTACCTGTTGTACTGTAGACAGTTGTGAGTGAGATAAGAGAGTGGTCAGACCCTTTGGTGAACTTACCTGTTGTACTGTAGACAGTTGTGAGTGAGATAAGAGAGTGGTCAGACCCTTTGGTGAACTTACCTGTTGTACTGTAGACAGTTGTGAGTGAGATAAGAGAGTGGTCAGACCTTTGGTGAACTTACCTGTTGTACTGTAGACAGTTGTGAGTGAGATAAGAGAGTGGTCAGACCCTTTGGTGAACTTACCTGTTGTACTGTAGACAGTTGTGAGTGAGATAAGAGAGTGGTCAGACCCTTTGGTGAACTTACCTGTTGTACTGTAGACAGTTGTGAGTGAGATAAGAGAGTGGTCAGACCCTTTGGTGAACTTACCTGTTGTACTGTAGACAGTTGTGAGTGAGATAAGAGAGTGGTCAGACCCTTTGGTGAACTTACCTGTTGTACTGTAGACAGTTGTGAGTGAGATAAGAGAGTGGTCAGACCCTTTGGTGAACTTACCTGTTGTACTGTAGACAGTTGTGAGTGAGATAAGAGAGTGGTCAGACCCTTTGGTGAACTTACCTGTTGTACTGTAGACAGTTGTGAGTGAGATAAGAGAGAGTGGTCAGACCCTTTGGTGAACTTACCTGTTGTACTGTAGACAGTTGTGAGTGAGATAAGAGAGTGGTCAGACCCTTTGGTGAACTTACCTGTTGTACTGTAGACAGTTGTGAGTGAGATAAGAGAGTGGTCAGACCCTTTGGTGAACTTACCTGTTGTACTGTAGACAGTTGTGAGTGAGATAAGAGAGTGGTCAGACCCTTTGGTGAACTTACCTGTTGTACTGTAGACAGTTGTGAGTGAGATAAGAGAGTGGTCAGACACTTTGGTGAACTTACCTGTTGTACTGTAGACAGTTGTGAGTGAGATAAGAGAGTGGTCAGACCCTTTGGTGAACTTACCTGTTGTACTGTAGACAGTTGTGAGTGAGATAAGAGAGTGGTCAGACCCTTTGGTGAACTTACCTGTTGTACTGTAGACAGTTGTGAGTGAGATAAGAGAGTGGTCAGACACTTTGGTGAACTTACCTGTTGTACTGTAGACAGTTGTGAGTGAGATAAGAGAGTGGTCAGACACTTTGGTGAACTTACCTGTTGTACTGTAGACAGTTGTGAGTGAGATAAGAGAGTGGTCAGACCCTTTGGTGAACTTACCTGTTGTACTGTAGACAGTTGTGAGTGAGATAAGAGAGTGGTCAGACCCTTTGGTGAACTTACCTGTTGTACTGTAGACAGTTGTGAGTGAGATAAGAGAGTGGTCAGACCCTTTGGTGAACTTACCTGTTGTACTGTAGACAGTTGTGAGTGAGATAAGAGAGTGGTCAGACACTTTGGTGAACTTACCTGTTGTACTGTAGACAGTTGTGAGTGAGATAAGAGAGTGGTAAGACCCTTTGGTGAACTTACCTGTTGTACTGTAGACAGTTGTGAGTGAGATAAGAGAGTGGTCAGACACTTTGGTGAACTTACCTGTTGTACTGTAGACAGTTGTGAGTGAGATAAGAGAGTGGTCAGACCCTTTGGTGAACTTACCTGTTGTACTGTAGACAGTTGTGAGTGAGATAAGAGAGTGGTCAGACCCTTTGGTGAACTTACCTGTTGTACTGTAGACGGTTGTGAGTGAGATAAGAGAGTGGTCAGACCCTTTGGTGAACTTACCTGTTGTACTGTAGACAGTTGTGAGTGAGATAAGAGAGTGGTCAGACCCTTTGGTGAACTTACCTGTTGTACTGTAGACAGTTGTGAGTGAGATAAGAGAGTGGTCAGACCCTTTGGTGAACTTACCTGTTGTACTGTAGACAGTTGTGAGTGAGATAAGAGAGTGGTCAGACCCTTTGGTGAACTTACCTGTTGTACTGTAGACGGTTTGTGAGTGAGATAAGAGAGTGGTCAGACACTTTGGTGAACTTACCTGTTGTACTGTAGACAGTTGTGAGTGAGATAAGAGAGTGGTCAGACCCTTTGGTGAACTTACCTGTTGTACTGTAGACAGTTGTGAGTGAGATAAGAGAGTGGTCAGACCCTTTGGTGAACTTACCTGTTGTACTGTAGACAGTTGTGAGTGAGATAAGAGAGTGGTCAGACCCTTTGGTGAACTTACCTGTTGTACTGTAGACAGTTGTGAGTGAGATAAGAGAGTGGTCAGACCCTTTGGTGAACTTACCTGTTGTACTGTAGACGGTTTGTGAGTGAGATAAGAGAGTGGTCAGACCTTTGGTGAACTTACCTGTTGTACTGTAGACAGTTTTGTGAGTGAGATATAAGAGAGTGGTCAGACCCTTTGGTGAACTTACCTGTTGTACTGTAGACAGTTGTGAGTGAGATAAGAGAGTGGTCAGACCCTTTGGTGAACTTACCTGTTGTACTGTAGACAGTTGTGAGTGAGATAAGAGAGTGGTCAGACCCTTTGGTGAACTTACCTGTTGTACTGTAGACAGTTGTGAGTGAGATAAGAGAGTGGTCAGACCCTTTGGTGAACTTACCTGTTGTTGTACTGTAGACGGTTGTTGTTGTGAGTGAGATAAGAGAGTGGTCAGACACTTTGGTGAACTTACCTGTTGTACTGTAGACAGTTGTGAGTGAGATAAGAGAGTGGTCCAGACCCTTTGGTGAACTTACCTGTTGTACTGTAGACAGTTGTGAGTGAGATTAAGAGAGTGGTCAGAGACCCTTTGGTGAACTTACCTGTTGTACTGTAGACAGTTGTGAGTGAGATAAGAGAGTGGTCAGACCCTTTGGTGAACTTACCTGTTGTACTGTAGACAGTTGTGAGTGAGATAAGAGAGTGGTCAGACCCTTTGGTGAACTTACCTGTTGTACTGTAGACAGTTGTGAGTGAGATAAGAGAGTGGTCAGACCACTTTGGTGAACTTACCTGTTGTACTGTAGACAGTTGTGAGTGAGATAAGAGAGTGGTCAGACCCATTTGGTGAACTTACCTGTTGTACTGTAGACAGTTGTGAGTGAGATAAGAGGAGTCGGTCAGACCCATTGGTGAACTTACTCTGTTGAGTACTGTAGACATTGTGAGTGAGATAGAGATAGACTTGGCCTGTATACAAACATACAAGTCAGAACTAGTACCTGCTATAGACTTGGCCTGTAAACAAACATACAAGTCAGAACTAGTACCTGCTATAGACTTGGCCTGATATACAAACATACAAGTCAGAACTAGTAACTGCTATAGACATTGCCATGTATACAAACTACATAGTCAGTAACTAAGTAACCTACTATAGACATTGGCCTGTTTTTTATACAAACATACAAGATCAGAACTTAGCAACTGCTATAGACTTGGCCTGTATACAAACATACAAGTCAGAACTATGTAACTGCTATAGACTGGCTGTATAGACTTACAACCATACAAGCAGAACTAGTAACTGCTATAGACTTGGCCTGTAAACAAACATACAAGTCAGAACTAGTAACTGCTATAGACTTGGCCTGTATACAAACATACAAGTCATAACTAGTAACTGCTATAGACTTGGCCTGTATACAAACATACAAGTCAGAAACTAGTAACTGCTATAGACTTGGCCTGTATACCAGAACTACAAAACATACTATAGGAACTTGGCCAGTTAACATAACATACAAACATACAAGTCAGAACTAGTAACTGCTATAGACTTGGCCTGTATACAAACATACAAGTCAGAACTATTACTAGTACAAAACATACAAGTCAGAACTAGATACAAATTAAGACTTGGCCTGTATTTAAAACATACAAGTTCATACAAACATACAAGTCAGAACTAGTAACTGCTATAGACTTGGCCTGTATACAAACATACAAGTCAGAACTAGTAACATTCTATAGAACTTGGCCTGTATACAAACATACAAGTCAGAAACTAGTAACTGCTATAGACTTGGCCTGTATACAAACATACAAGTCAGAACTAGTAACTGCTATAGACTTGGCCTGTATACAAACATACAAGTCAGAACTAGTAACTGCTATAGACTTGGCCTAGTATACAAACATACAAGTCAGAACTAGTAACTGCTATAGACTTGGCCTGTATACAAACATACAAGTCATACAAACATACAAGTCAGAACTAGTACCTGCTATAGACTTGGCCTGTATACAAACATACAAGTCAGAACTAGTACTGCTATAGACTTGGCCTGTATACAAACATACAAGTCAGAACTAGTAACTGCTATAGACTTGGCCTGTATACAAACATACAAGTCAGAACTATACCCTGCTATAGACTTGGCCTGTATACAAACATACAAGTCAGAACTAGTAACTAGCTATAGACTTGGCCTGTATACAAACATACAAGTCAGAACTAGTAACTGCTATAGACTTGGCCTATACAAACATACAAGTCAGAACTAGTAACTGCTATAGACTTGGCCTGTATACAAACATACAAGTCAGAACTAGTACCTGCTATAGACTTGGCCTGTATACAAACATACAAGTCAGAACTAGTAACTGCTATAGACTTGGCCTGTATACAAACATACAAGTCAGAAACTAGTAACTGCTATAGACTTTGAGCATGTATACAAACATACAAGTCATACAAACATACAAGTCAGAACTAGTAACTGCTATAGACTTGGCCTGTATACAAACATACAAGTCAGAACTAGTAACTGCTATAGACTTGGCCTGTATACAAACATACAAGTCAGAACTAGTAACTGCTATAGACTTGGCCTGTATACAAACATACAAGTCAGAACTAGTAACTGCTATAGACTTGGCCTGTATACAAACATACAAGTCAGAACTAGTAACTGCTATAGACTTGGCCTGTATACAAACATACAAGTCAGAACTAGTAACTGCTATAGACTTGGCCTGTATACAAACATACAAGTCAGAACTAGTAACTGCTATAGACTTGGCCTGTATACAAACATACAAGTCAGAACTAGTAACTGCTATAGACTTGGCCTGTATACAAACATACAAGTCAGAACTAGTAACTGCTATAGACTTGGCCTGTATACAAACATACAAGTCAGAACTAGTAACTGCTATAGACTTGGCCTGTATACAAACATACAAGTCAGAACTAGTAACTGCTATAGACTTGGCCTGTATACAAACATACAAGTCAGAACTAGTAACTGCTATAGACTTGGCCTGTATACAAACATACAAGTCATACAAACATACAAGTCAGAACTAGTAACTGCTATAGACTTGGCCTGTATACAAACATACAAGTCAGAACTAGTAACTGCTATAGACTTGGCCTGTATACAAACATACAAGTCAGAACTAGTAACTGCTATAGACTTGGCCTGTATACAAACATACAAGTCAGAACTAGTAACTGCTATAGACTTGGCCTGTATACAAACATACAAGTCATACAAACATACAAGTCAGAACTAGTAACTGCTATAGACTTGGCCTGTATACAAACATACAAGTCAGAACTAGTAACTGCTATAGACTTGGCCTGTATACAAACATACAAGTCAGAACTAGTAACTGCTATAGACTTGGCCTGTATACAAACATACAAGTCAGAACTAGTACCTGCTATAGACTTGGCCTGTATACAAACATACAAGTCAGAACTAGTAACTGCTATAGACTTGGCCTGTATACAAACATACAAGTCAGAACTAGTAACTGCTATAGACTTGGCCTGTATACAAACATACAAGTCAGAACTAGTAACTGCTATAGACTTGGCCTGTATACAAACATACAAGTCAGAACTAGTAACTGCTATAGACTTGGCCTGTATACAAACATACAAGTCAGAACTAGTAACTGCTATAGACTTGGCCTGTATACAAACATACAAGTCAGAACTAGTAACTGCTATAGACTTGGCCTGTATACAAACATACAAGTCAGAACTAGTAACTGCTATAGACTTGGCCTGTATACAAACATACAAGTCATACAAACATACAAGTCAGAACTAGTAACTGCTATAGACTTGGCCTGTATACAAACATACAAGTCAGAACTAGTAACTGCTATAGACTTGGCCTGTATACAAACATACAAGTCAGAACTAGTAACTGCTATAGACTTGGCCTGTATACAAACATACAATACAGAACAGTCAGAACTAGTAACTGCTATAGACTTGGCCTGTATACAAACATACAAGTCAGAACTAGTAACTGCTATAGACTTGGCCTGTATACAAACATACAAGTCAGAACTAGTAACTGCTATAGACTTGGCCTGTATACAAACATACAAGTCAGAACTAGTAACTGCTATAGACTTGGCCTGTATACAAACATACAAGTCAGAACTAGTAACTGCTATAGACTTGGCCTGTATACAAACATACAAGTCAGAACTAGTAACTGCTATAGACTTGGCCTGTATACAAACATACAAGTCAGAACTAGTAACTGCTATAGACTTGGCCTGTATACAAACATACAAGTCAGAACTAGTAACTGCTATAGACTTGGCCTGTATACAAACATACAAGTCAGAACTAGTAACTGCTATAGACTTGGCCTTATATACAAACATACAAGTCAGAACTAGTAACTGCTATAGACTTGGCCTGTATACAAACATACAAGTCAGAACTAGTAACTGCTATAGACTTGGCCTGTATACAAACATACAAGTCAGAACTAGTAACTGCTATAGACTTGGCCTGTATACAAACATACAAGTCAGAACTAGTAACTGCTATAGACTTGGCCTGTATACAAACATACAAGTCAGAACTAGTAACTGCTATAGACTTGGCCTACAAGTCATACAAACATACAAGTCAGAACTAGTAACTGCTATAGACTTGGCCTGTATACAAACATACAAGTCAGAACTAGTAACTGCTATAGACTTGGCCTGTATACAAACATACAAGTCATACAAACATACAAGTCAGAACTAGTAACTGCTATAGACTTGGCCTGTATACAAACATACAAGTCAGAACTAGTAACTGCTATAGACTTGGCCTGTATACAAACATACAAGTCAGAACTAGTAACTGCTATAGACTTGGCCTGTATACAAACAAACAAGTCATACAAACATACAAGTCAGAACTAGTAACTGCTATAGACTTGGCCTGTATACAAACATACAAGTCAGAACTAGTAACTGCTATAGACTTGGCCTGTATACAAACATACAAGTCATACAAACATACAAGTCAGAACTAGTAACTGCTATAGACTTGGCCTGTATACAAACATACAAGTCAGAACTAGTAACTGCTATAGACTTGGCCTGTATACAAACATACAAGTCAGAACTAGTAACTGCTATAGACTTGGCCTGTATACAAACATACAAGTCAGAACTAGTAACTGCTATAGACTTGGCCTGTATACAAACATACAAGTCAGAACTAGTAACTGCTATAGACTTGGCCTGTATACAAACATACAAGTCAGAACTAGTAACTGTATACAAACATACAAGTCATACAAACATACAAGTCAGAACTAGTAACTGCTATAGACTTGGCCTGTATACAAACATACAAGTCAGAACTAGTAACTGCTATAGACTTGGCCTGTATACAAACATACAAGTCAGAACTAGTAACTGCTATAGACTTGGCCTGTATACAAACATACAAGTCAGAACTAGTAACTGCTATAGACTTGGCCTAGTACAAACATACAAGTCAGAACTAGTAACTGCTATAGACTTGGCCTGTATACAAACATACAAGTCAGAACTAGTAACTGCTATAGACTTGGCCTGTATACAAACATACAAGTCAGAACTAGTAACTGCTATAGACTTGGCCTGTATACAAACATACAAGTCAGAACTAGTAACTGCTATAGACTTGGCCTGTATACAAACATACAAGTCAGAACTAGTAACTGCTATAGACTTGGCCTGTATACAAACATACAAGTCAGAACTAGTAACTGCTATAGACTTGGCCTGTATACAAACAGTACAAGTCAGAACTAGTAACTGCTACTGCTATAGATTGGCCTGTATACAAACATACAAGTCAGAACTAGTAACTGCTATAGACTTGGCCTGTATACAAACATACAAGTCAGAACTAGTAACTACTATAGACTTGGCCTGTATACAAACATACAAGTCAGAACTAGTAACTGCTATAGACTTGGCCTGTATACAAACATACAAGTCAGAACTAGTAACTGCTATAGACTTGGCCTGTATACAAACATACAAGTCATACAAACATACAAGTCAGAACTAGTAACTGCTATAGACTTGGCCTGTATACAAACATACAAGTCAGAACTAGTAACTGCTATAGACTTGGCCTGTATACAAACATACAAGTCAGAACTAGTAACTGCTATAGACTTGGCCTGTATACAAACATACAAGTCAGAACTAGTAACTGCTATAGACTTGCCTGTATACAAACATAAAAAGTCCAGAACTATAGACTTGGGCCTGTATACAAACATACAAGTCAGAACTAGTAACTGCTATAGACTTGGCCTGTATACAAACATACAAGTCAGAACTAGTAACTGCTATAGACTTGGCCTGTATACAAACATACAAGTCAGAACTAGTAACTGCTATAGACTTGGCCTGTATACAAACATACAAGTCAGAACAAACATACAAGTCATACAAACATACAAGTCAGAAACTAGTAACTGCTATAGACTTGGCCTGTATACAAACATACAAGTCAGAACTAGTAACTGCTATAGACTTGGCCTGTATACAAACATACAAGTCAGAACTAGTAACTGCTATAGACTTGGCCTGTATACAAACATACAAGTCAGAACTAGTAACTGCTATAGACTTGGCCTGTATACAAACATACAAGTCATACAAACATACAAGTCAGAACTAGTAACTGCTATAGACTTGGCCTGTATACAAACATACAAGTCAGAACTAGTAACTGCTATAGACTTGGCCTGTATACAAACATACAAGTCATACAAACATACAAGTCAGAACTAGTAACTGCTATAGACTTGGCCTGTATACAAACATACAAGTCAGAACTAGTAACTGCTATAGACTTGGCCTGTATACAAACATACAAGTCAGAACTAGTAACTGCTATAGACTTGGCCTGTATACAAACATACAAGTCAGAACTAGTAACTGCTATAGACTTGGCCTGTCATACAAACATACAAGTCAGAACTAGTACCTGCTATAGACTTGGCCTGTATACAAACATACAAGTCAGAACTAGTAACTGCTATAGACTTGGCCTGTATACAAACATACAAGTCAGAACTAGTAACTGCTATAGACTTGGCCTGTATACAAACATACAAGTCAGAACTAGTAACTGCTATAGACTTGGCCTGTATACAAACATACAAGTCAGAACTAGTAACTGCTATAGACTTGGCCTGTATACAAACATACAAGTCAGAACTAGTAACTGCTATAGACTTGGCCTGTATACAAACATACAAGTCAGAACTAGTAACTGCTATAGACTTGGCCTGTATACAAACATACAAGTCATACAAACATACAAGTCAGAACTAGTAACTGCTATAGACTTGGCCTGTATACAAACATACAAGTCAGAACTAGTAACTGCTATAGACTTGGCCTGTATACAAACATACAAGTCATGAGAACTATAGACTTGGCCTGTAGTCAAACTAGTAACTGCTATAGACTTGGCCTGTATACAAACATACAAGTCAGAACTAGTAACTGCTATAGACTTGGCCTGTATACAAACATACAAGTCAGAACTAGTAACTGCTATAGACTTGGCCTGTATACAAACATACAAGTCAGAACTAGTAACTGCTATAGACTTGGCCTGTATACAAACATACAAGTCAGAACTAGTAACTGCTATAGACTTGGCCTGTATACGATACAAAAGTCATACAAACATACAAGTCAGAACTAGTAACTGCTATAGACTTGGCCTGTATACAAACATACAAGTCAGAACTAGTAACTGCTATAGACTTGGCCTGTATACAAATACATACAAACATACAAGTCAGAACTAGTAACTGCTATAGACTTGGCCTGTATACAAACATACAAGTCAGAACTAGTAACTGCTATAGACTTGGCCTGTATACAAACATACAAGTCAGAACTAGTAACTGCTATAGACTTGGCCTGTATACAAACATACAAGTCAGAACTAGTAACTGCTATAGACTTGGCCTGTATACAAACATACAAGTCAGAACTAGTAACTGCTATAGACTTGGCCTGTATACAAACAGTACAAGTCAGAACTAGTAACTGCTATAGACTTGGCCTGTATACAAACATACAAGTCAGAACTAGTAACTGCTATAGACTTGGCCTGTATACAAACATACAAGTCAGAACTAGTAACTGCTATAGACTTGGCCTGTATACAAACATACAAGTCAGAACTAGTAACTGCTATAGACTTGGCCTGTATACAAACATACAAGTCAGAACTAGTAACTGCTATAGACTTGGCCTGTATACAAACATACAAGTCAGAACTAACTGCTATAGACTTGGCCTGTATACAAACATACAAGTCAGAACTAGTAACTGCTATAGACTTGGCCTGTATACAAACATACAAGTCAGAACTAGTAACTGCTATAGACTTGGCCTGTATACAAACATACAAGTCAGAACTAGTAACTGCTATAGACTTGGCCTGTATACAAACATACAAGTCAGAACTAGTAACTGCTATAGACTTGGCCTGTATACAAACATACAAACATACAAGTCAGAACTAGTAACTGCTATAGACTTGGCCTGTATACAAACATACAAGTCATACAAACATACAAGTCAGAACTAGTAACTGCTATAGACTTGGCCTGTATACAAACATACAAGTCAGAACTAGTAACTGCTATAGACTTGGCCTGTATACAAACATACAAGTCAGAACTAGTAACTGCTATAGACTTGGCCTGTATACAAACATACAAGTCAGAACTAGTAACTGCTATAGACTTGGCCTGTATACAAACATAAAAGTCATACAAACATACAAGTCAGAACTAGTAACTGCTATAGACTTGGCCTGTATACAAACATACAAGTCAGAACTAGTAACTGCTATAGACTTGGCCTGTATACAAACATACAAGTCAGAACTAGTAACTGCTATAGACTTGGCCTGTATACAAACATACAAGTCAGAACTAGTAACTGCTATAGACTTGGCCTGTATACAAACATACAAGTCAGAACTAGTAACTGCTATAGACTTGGCCTGTATACAAACATACAAGTCAGAACTAGTAACTGCTATAGACTTGGCCTGTATACTGTATACAAACATACAAGTCAGAACTAGTAACTGCTATAGACTTGGCCTGCTATATACAAACATACAAAGTCAGAACTAGTAACTGCTATAGACTTGGCCTGTATACAAACATACAAGTCATACAAACATACAAGTCAGAACTAGTAACTGCTATAGACTTGGCCTGTATACAAACATACAAGTCAGAACTAGTAACTGCTATAGACTTGGCCTGTATACAAACATACAAGTCAGAACTAGTAACTGCTATAGACTTGGCCTGTATACAAACATACAAGTCAGAACTAGTAACTGCTATAGACTTGGCCTGTATACAAACATACAAGTCAGAACTAGTAACTGCTATAGACTTGGCCTGTATACAAACATACAAGTCAGAACTAGTAACTGCTATAGACTTGGCCTGTATACAAACATACAAGTCAGAACTAGTAACTGTATCTATAGACTTGGCCTGTATACAAACATACAAGTCAGAACTAGTAACTGCTATAGACTTGGCCTGTATACAAACTTGGCCTGTATACAAACATACAAGTCATACAAACATACAAGTCAGAACTAGTAACTGCTATAGACTTGGCCTGTATACAAACATACAAGTCAGAACTAGTAACTGCTATAGACTTGGCCTGTATACAAACATACAAGTCAGAACTAGTAACTGCTATAGACTTGGCCTGTATACAAACATACAAGTCAGAACTAGTAACTGCTATAGACTTGGCCTGTATACAAACATACAAGTCAGAACTAGTAACTGCTATAGACTTGGCCTGTATACAAACATACAAGTCAGAACTAGTAACTGCTATAGACTTGGCCTGTATACAAACATATACAAGTCAGAACTAGTAACTGCTATAGACTTGGCCTGTATACAAACATACAAGTCAGAACTAGTAACTGCTATAGACTTGGCCTGTATACAAACATACAAGTCAGAACTAGTAACTGCTATAGACTTGGCCTGTATACAAACATACAAGTCAGAACTAGTAACTGCTATAGACTTGGCCTGTATACAAACATACAAGTCAGAACTAGTAACTGCTATAGACTTGGCCTGTATACAAACATACAAGTCAGAACTAGTAACTGCTATAGACTTGGCCTGTATACAAACATACAAGTCAGAACTAGTAACTGCTATAGACTTGGCCTGTATACAAACATACAAGTCATCAGAACTAGTAAGTCAGAACTAGTAACTAGTGCTGCTATAGACTTGGCCTGTATACAAACATACAAGTCAGAACTAGTAACTGCTATAGACTTGGCCTGAATACAAACATACAAGTCATACAAACATACAAGTCAGAACTAGTAACTGCTATAGACTTGGCCTGTATACAAACATACAAGTCAGAACTAGTAACTGCTATAGACTTGGCCTGTATACAAACATACAAGTCATACAAACATACAAGTCAGAACTAGTAACTGCTATAGACTTGGCCTGTATACAAACATACAAGTCAGAACTAGTAACTGCTATAGACTTGGCCTGTATACAAACATACAAGTCAGAACTAGTAACTGCTATAGACTTGGCCTGTATACAAACATACAAGTCAGAACTAGTAACTGCTATAGACTTGGCCTGTATACAAACATACAAGTCAGAACTAGTAACTGCTATAGACTTGGCCTGTATACAAACATACAAGTCATACAAACATACAAGTCAGAACTAGTAACTGCTATAGACTTGGCCTGTATACAAACATACAAGTCAGAACTAGTAACTGCTATAGACTTGGCCTGTATACAAACATACAAGTCATACAAACATACTTATAGCCTGTATACAAACATACAAGTCAGAACTAGTAACTGCTATAGACTTGGCCTGTATACAAACATACAAGTCAGAACTAGTAACTGCTATAGACTTGGCCTGTATACAAACATACAAGTCATACAAACATACAAGTCAGAACTAGTAACTGCTATAGACTTGGCCTGTATACAAACATACAAGTCAGAACTAGTAACTGCTATAGACTTGGCCTGTATACAAACATACAAGTCAGAACTAGTAACTGCTATAGACTTGGCCTGTATACAAACTGTCATACAAACATACAAGTCAGAACTAGTAACTGCTATAGACTTGGCCTGTATACAAACATACAAGTCAGAACTAGTAACTGCTATAGACTTGGCCTGTATACAAACATACAAGTCAGAACTAGTAACTGCTATAGACTTGGCCTGTATACAAACATACAAGTCAGAACTAGTAACTGCTATAGACTTGGCCTGTATACAAACATACAAGTCAGAACTAGTAACTGCTATAGACTTGGCCTGTATACAAACATACAAGTCAGAACTAGTAACTGCTATAGACTTGGCCTGTATACAAACATACAAGTCATACAAACATACAGTAACTGCTATAGACTTGGCCTGTATACAAACATACAAGTCAGAACTAGTAACTGCTATAGACTTGGCCTGTATACAAACATACAAGTCATACAAACTACAAGTCAGAACTAGTAACTGCTATAGACTTGGCCTGTATACAAACATACAAGTCAGAACTAGTAACTGCTATAGACTTGGCCTGTATACAAACATACAAGTCAGAACTAGTAACTGCTATAGACTTGGCCTGTATACAAACATACAAGTCAGAACTAGTAACTGCTATAGACTTGGCCTGTATACAAACATACAAGTCAGAACTAGTAACTGCTATAGACTTGGCCTGTATACAAACATACAAGTCATACAAACATACAAGTCAGAACTAGTAACTGCTATAGACTTGGCCTGTATACAAACATACAAGTCAGAACTAGTAACTGCTATAGACTTGGCCTGTATACAAACATACAAGTCAGAACTAGTAACTGCTATAGACTTGGCCTGTATACAAACATACAAGTCATACAAACATACAAGTCAGAACTAGTAACTGCTATAGACTTGGCCTGTATACAAACATACAAGTCAGAACTAGTAACTGCTATAGACTTGGCCTGTATACAAACATACAAGTCAGAACTAGTAACTGCTATAGACTTGGCCTGTATACAAACATACAAGTCAGAACTAGTAACTGCTATAGACTTGGCCTGTATACAAACATACAAGTCAGAACTAGTAACTGCTATAGACTTGGCCTGTATACAAACATACAAGTCATACAAACATACAAGTCAGAACTAGTAACTGCTATAGACTTGGCCTGTATACAAACATACAAGTCAGAACTAGTAACTGCTATAGACTTGGCCTGTATACAAACATACAAGTCAGAACTAGTAACTGCTATAGACTTGGCCTGTATACAAACATACAAGTCAGAACTAGTAACTGCTATAGACTTGGCCTGTATACAAACGTACAAGTCATGCAAACATACAAGTCAGAACTAGTAACTGCTATAGACTTGGCCTGTATACAAACATACAAGTCAGAACTAGTAACTGCTATAGACTTGGCCTGTATACAAATACAAGTCAAACTAGTAACTGCTATAGACTTGGCCTGTATACAAACATACAAGTCAGAACTAGTAACTGCTATAGACTTGGCCTGTATACAAACATACAAGTCAGAACTAGTAACTGCTATAGACTTGGCCTGTATACAAACATACAAGTCAGAACTAGTAACTGCTATAGACTTGGCCTGTATACAAACATACAAGTCAGAACTAGTAACTACTAACAAACAGTAGTAACTGCTATAGACTTGGCCTGTATACAAACATACAAGTCAGAACTAGTAACTGCTATAGACTTGGCCTGTATACAAACATACAAGTCAGAACTAGTAACTGCTATAGACTTGGCCTGTATACAAACATACAAGTCAGAACTAGTAACTACTATAGACTTGGCCTGTATACAAACATACAAGTCAGAACTAGTAACTGCTATAGACTTGGCCTGTATACAAACATACAAGTCAGAACTAGTAACTGCTATAGACTTGGCCTGTATACAAACATACAAGTCAGAACTAGTAACTGCTATAGACTTGGCCTGTATACAAACATACAAGTCAGAACTAGTAACTGCTATAGACTTGGCCTGTATACAAACATACAAGTCAGAACTAGTAACTGCTATAGACTTGGCCTGTATACAAACATACAAGTCAGAACTAGTAACTGCTATAGACTTGGCCTGTATACAAACATACAAGTCAGAACTAGTAACTGCTATAGACTTTGGGCCTGCTATACCAAGTCATACAAACATACAAGTCAGAACTAGTAACTGCTATAGACTTGGCCTGTATACAAACATACAAGTCAGAACTAGTAACTGCTATAGACTTGGCCTGTATACAAACATACAAGTCAGAACTAGTAACTGCTATAGACTTGGCCTGTATACAAACATACAAGTCAGAACTAGTAACTGCTATAGACTTGGCCTGTATACAAACATACAAGTCAGAACTAGTAACTGCTATAGACTTGGCCTGTATACAAACATACAAGTCAGAACTAGTAACTGCTATAGACTACAAGTCAGAACTAGTAACTGCTATAGACTTGGCCTGTATACAAACATACAAGTCAGAACTAGTAACTGCTATAGACTTGGCCTGTATACAAACATACAAGTCAGAACTAGTAACTGCTATAGACTTGGCCTGTATACAAACATACAAGTCAGAACTAGTAACTGCTATAGACTTGGCCTGTATACAAACATACAAGTCAGAACTAGTACCTGCTATAGACTTGGCCTGTATACAAACATACAATACAAACATACAAGTCAGAACTAGTAACTGCTATAGACTTGGCCTGTATACAAACATACAAGTCAGAACTAGTAACTGCTATAGACTTGGCCTGTATACAAACATACAAGTCAGAACTAGTAACTGCTATAGACTTGGCCTGTATACAAACATACAAGTCAGAACTAGTAACTGCTATAGACTTGGCCTGTATACAAACATACAAGTCAGAACTAGTAACTGCTATAGACTTGGCCTGTATACAAACATACAAGTCAGAACTAGTAACTGCTATAGACTTGGCCTGTATACAAACATACAAGTCATACAAACATACAAGTCATACAAACATACAAGTCAGAACTAGTAACTGCTATAGACTTGGCCTGTATACAAACATACAAGTCATACAAACATACAAGTCAGAACTAGTAACTGCTATAGACTTGGCCTGTATACAAACATACAAGTCAGAACTAGTAACTGCTATAGACTTGGCCTGTATACAAACATACAAGTCAGAACTAGTAACTGCTATAGACTTGGCCTGTATACAAACATACAAGTCATACAAACATACAAGTCAGAACTAGTAACTGCTATAGACTTGGCCTGTATACAAACATACAAGTCAGAACTAGTAACTGCTATAGACTTGGCCTGTATACAAACATACAAGTCAGAACTAGTAACTGCTATAGACTTGGCCTGTATACAAACATACAAGTCATACAAACATACAAGTCAGAACTAGTAACTGCTATATACTTGGCCTGTATACAAACATACAAGTCAGAACTAGTAACTGCTATAGACTTGGCCTGTATACAAACATACAAGTCAGAACTAGTACCTGCTATAGACTTGGCCTGTATACAAACATACAAGTCAGAACTAGTAACTGCTATAGACTTGGCCTACAAGTCATACAAACATACAAGTCAGAACTAGTAACTGCTATAGACTTGGCCTGTATACAAACATACAAGTCAGAACTAGTAACTGCTATAGACTTGGCCTGTATACAAACATACAAGTCAGAACTAGTAACTGCTAGTAACTGTTATAGACTTGGCCTGTATACAAACATACAAGTCAGAACTAGTAACTGCTATAGACTTGGCCTGTATACAAACATACAAGTCAGAACTAGTAACTGCTATAGACTTGGCCTGTATACAAACATACAAGTCAGAACTAGTAACTGCTATAGACTTGGCCTGTATACAAACATACAAGTCAGAACTAGTAACTGCTATAGACTTGGCCTGTATACAAACATACAAGTCAGAACTAGTAACTGCTATAGACTTGGCCTGTATACAAACATACAAGTCAGAACTAGTAACTGCTATAGACTTGGCCTGTATACAAACATACAAGTCATACAAACATACAAGTCAGAACTAGTAACTGCTATAGACTTGGCCTGTATACAAACATACAAGTCAGAACTAGTACCTGCTATAGACTTGGCCTGTATACAAACATACAAGTCAGAACTAGTAACTGCTATAGACTTGGCCTGTATACAAACATACAAGTCAGAACTAGTAACTGCTATAGACTTGGCCTGTATACAAACATAAAAGTCATACAAACATACAAGTCAGAACTAGTAACTGCTATAGACTTGGCCTGTATACAAACATAAAAGTCATACAAACATACAAGTCAGAACTAGTAACTGCTATAGACTTGGCCTGTATACAAACATACAAGTCAGAACTAGTAACTGCTATAGACTAGGCCTACATACAAACATACAAGTCAGAACTAGTAACTACTTCTGATAAACCTTCACAAAAAGATGATAAGTTTGATTTCAACAAGAGTGTATCCTACTGTACATCATAATACATTGTAATGTTTTAATATCTCTTGGGGGTATTTCAGCTGCAGAACATCTTCAATTTGGGCATTTTACATCATTTGGAATTCGTTAGTCCAACAAGAATTGATTATATTTTATAAATAGTACATGGCTTGGCTTACACATTTTACACTAGCTCCAATCACATAACTATTACTAAAGAATAGAATTGATGTTAAGTGTAAGTATCTGTAGGCCTGAGGTCATTTGCTGGAGAGTCAACACCACAGTTGTTCTATCCCCTCAGCCCAAAATTTTATGTTTGAATAAATGTGATTAGTTTTACTGTACATTTTGAATTTGAGTTGTTTGTTCATAAATACCACAGAAGAATTTCATAAAACATCATACAGATATAAATCAGACTTACCCGTTTATCAACGGACAATGTTTCTTTGAAAAACAAGAACACAAATAAAACATCGGCGACAGCGAGGACGAGGGCGAAGAGAGCAGGCGGGGTGTAGAAAGCCCCGTCCTGTTGACGTGCCCACACTGAGAACCCTGCACCAATCAGAGGGCCAAACACAAAGCCAATGGAAAAAGCTACACCAATCAGAGCCTGAAACACAATGCATTTATTATGTATAGTAACTGAGATATGGTATATATGGGACAAGGAAGTAATTCCAACAGTGTGGACAAAAAAAATAGTCAAATTTTCGAGGCGCTCTGCCCCTTTATCAAGACATGCAAAACGAACACGATTACATAATAAGTAGACAAATATATAACTATACCGCACAATGGTGCGCAAATGAATGAAATATGGTATACAAACAATGGCACTTGTACTCTCTCAGATAGGGAGTTTCCTGCCAGTCCAAAGTATCTTTACTGTTTGGCACGTACTACAATATATGAGATTTGTACCCTTTCAGTTGCGCAGTGCCAATAACTTTTAATGGTCCTAGTCAGTGTCATTGTGTGGCATCAGGCTGCTCGCCACATTAAATATTGTACCTATTTCTAACACCATTCAGACATACCATTCCCTTGCCTCGCCTGTGTTGTGGCAGAATGTCAGCCACGACTGCTGTAGACAGGCTAATGTTGCCCTTACTGAGGCCACCGATGATCCGTGCAACGACGAATAAACCAAAGTTATGAGAGATCGCCCATATGGCATACGATATGGCAACACCAATCTGAAAGGAAACATAAGTTTATACTGAGGCCATTCATTCCCTTTGTGATACTAGGCAAGGACACCATGTCTGACCTCTCATCATATCAAAGATGCATTTGTTTAATTTGATCATAATTATTAAGTTAAAGATAAATTCTTTCAACTCTAAAACAATAACAAACAAAGCATACAATTTTCCTCATATACTACACTGATAATAATACAAACTAAAATAAATAACAATAGGACAATGTACCACATGTTACTCGATAACGTTTGTGCGGGACTGGTATCTCCAGTGGTGACGGAACGTAACTATTTGTAATCTTCCCGCTAAAATGGCGTTAGCGCGGGATATCATCTTATGACGTCATTCCATCACCATGAGAAACAATAGTCCCATACAAACGTTATCAGGTATCATGTGGTATGTGAATTTATCCCATTATTTTTGGGAATGTCACATCTCTTCTGATTAATTTGAAGTAGGTCATGTGATGGTCTACAAATATTTAAATTGATTTGGAGCATGTGAAACAAGAGGCCTAAGGATCTTAACAGTCAACTGACAACCTTATCAACAGTCATATAGGAAATTAATTAGATATGGTGTCATGGTGGCCATCTTGGATTTAAGAACAACCCAAAAAATAACAACATTTGTCAGGATCAAGTCAGGATCATTCCATGCAAGTTTCAGCCAAATCGCATTTGTAGAACTTGAGAAGTTAAAAAGGTGTTTTCAATATGGCAGCTGTGGTGGCTATTCTGGATTTCAGATCAACCCAAAAGATAAGAACACTTGGTCAAAACCATGTCAGATTAATTTCAAGCAAGTTTTAGCCGAATTGCACTGGAAGTACTGGAGAAGAAGTTCAAAATGTGAAAACTTTAAGCACAGGGGACAGGGAACAGAGGACAGGGGACGACGACAGATGAAACATGATGACTATAGGTAATTCTGACAAATTTGATTGGTCTTATGTGTCAAAAGGTTTGTGCACAATTTCATTGAATTTGCTTCAGTAGTTTTGTAGAACAAGAGGCCCATGGGCCTTAGTGGTCACCTAAGTTCGGATACAGAATGAAACAAAGACACAAAAACACTATCTATTGGCCCACCAGGCCCTTGAAACCAGTCAGTGATTTTATAACTGACTTTTCAATCTATGAAGAGTATCTGGTTCCATCAAATCTGTGAATTCAGAAGATTTTTTTTTCTTATTTTAGTCATTTTGACCCATTTTGGCCCCGCCCATCTACCCCTGGAGGTTGGCCAGGACCAATATGGATATGATGTTAAAATGCTATCACAGGGTAATAATTCTAACCAAGTTTGACCTATTGAAAATTAAGCAAATAATGCTCATAAATGTATTTTTCAAATATCAATTAAAATAGATTTAACCCCTAATCAGAGGAAAGTCTGAGATGCCAGGGCCATGAAATTCACAATTTTTGTAAAGGGCCTTAAAAAGACCTTCCAATCTATTAAGAGTATTTGGATCCATCAAATTTGTAAATTCAGAAGGAGACTTTAGAAATTTTAGCCATTTTGACAAATTTTGGGCCCACCCTCTGGCCCCTGGGGGTCGGCCAGGACCAATATTGATATGATGTTAAAATACTATCTCAGGCTAATAATTCTAACAAAGTTTGACTCATTTCCTATTACACATGACCAAATAATGCTCAAAAATATGTTTTCCCTATATAAACTATAGTAAACTTGAGAAGAAGATTTTTGAAGTTTTAGTCTATTTGACCCCTTTTGGCCCAACCTCTCAGGCCCCTGGGGGTCAGTCGTGGAAAAATTGTTAATAGGATTCAATGGCCTTCCCATACTGATAATTCTGACAATATTTTACTTATTTCCTATCACAAATGACCAAATAATGCTCAAAAATGTCTTTTCCTTGTATAAACTATAGTAAACTTGACCCCCTCCCCAGGGGGGAACGTGAGACCCCAGGGTCATATAATTCACAATTTTTGTAAAGGACCTCAAGACCTTTTAATCTATGAAGAGTATTTGATACTACCATTTCTGGAATTTCAGAAGAAGATTTTTGAAGTTTTAGCCTATTTGACCCCTTTTGGCCCCACCCCTCAGGCCCCTGGGGGTCAGTCGTGGAAAAATTGTTAATAGGATTCAATGGCCTTCTCATACTGATAATTCTGACAACATTTGACTTATTTCCTATTACAAATGACCAAATAATGCTCAAAAATGTCTTTTCCCTGTATAAACTATAGTAAACTTGACCCCCTCCCCAGGGGGGAACGTGAGACCCCAGGGTCATATATTCACAATTTTTATAAAAGGACCTCAAGAACTTTTAATCTATGAAGAGTATTTGATTCTACCATTTCTGGAATTTCAGAAGAAGATTTTTGAAGTTTTAGCCTACATTTTTTTTTATTTGACACCTTTTGACCCCACCCCTCAGGCCCCTGGGGGTCAGTGGTGGAAAAATTGTTAATATGATTCAATGGCCTTCTCATACTGATAATTCTGACAACATTTGACTTATTTCCTATTACAAATGACCAAATAATACTCAAAAATGTGTTTTCCCTATATAAACTATGGCAAACTTAGGGGGGAACGTGAAACCCCAGGGTCATATAATTCACAATTTTTGTAAAGGACCTCAAGACCTTTTAATCTATGAAGAGTATTTGATTCTACCATTTCTGGAATTTCAGAAGAAGATTTTTGAAGTTTACACCTATTTGACCTCTTTTGGCCCCACCCCTCAGGCCCCTGGGGGGCTGGGAGCATATAATTCACAATTTTAGTTCACCTTTGGCTATGGAAGGTTTCTGCAAAATTTCAACAAATTTGGTTCAGTAGTTTTGGAGAAGAAGTCGAAAAAGTAAATTGTTTATCGCCATACGATGGACGACGCACGACGGACGACGCCCGACGCACGACACACGACGCATGACGCACGACGACGGACAAAAGGTGATTAGAATAGGTCACCTGAGACCTCCTCTTGGGTGATCTAAAAAAATAATAAAACAACTATCTCAGTCAATACCTTGATTTATCGACCCAAGAAAAACCCACTGACCTTAGGCTATGTCCTCTGTTAATATCATTTTCTTGGGTCGATAAATCCAGATAATTTTATAATTGATACACATGGTTACCATTGACATGATGAGAAGAGGGCGACGCCCATAAACATCTGACGCTGCCCCGACAACAGGAGATGCAAGAAACTGCAGCAAGGAAAACAGGGATCCAATCAAACCTGAAACCCAAGAAGTTAAAGATAAGACTTATTAACCTGAAACTAGAATGGTCATCCAGGAGGTCAACTTATACTCCATTTGTAATAAAAAGACATCGTTCTAAACAAGAGACATCCCAGAGGAATCTTGGCACCCACCAAAGAATGGTCTATGTCTGAAATGGAAAGAGGGATCATTTATCTACTTTTTAAGCTTTAAATACTAAAATCCATGATGGATACTTGTTGGCCATCTTGTTGACTGATTTGTCCCAAAATGCAATATGCACAACTAAGGCCCAAGGGGAACCTACATATAAAATTTTAGATAGATCCCTCAAGTAATTTCTGAGAAATAGTGGGAACAAGAATTGTAAATGGATGGAAAGACAGACAGAAGAAAGGATAGATGGAAGATGAATCCTGGACGAAAGGCAATTTGAATAGCTCACCATCTGATGATGTTGGACTAAAAAGGTGGAGGTATATTATTATAAACATCTATATTGTATAAGGACTATTGCCATTAGGTATCATTGAAATTCTTGCAGTAGTTTGGAAGGATTAGCTGTTTTATCATTTTGTAACACAGGGGCGTAACTTGGATGTAGCTGGATGTATCTTTTTGTGATAATGATTATGCACATCTACACTTATCAGGATTATAGTAACCAAGTTTCGTTGAAATCCTTTCAGTAGTTTAGGAGTAGTAGATGGTTAGACAGATGGATAGATGGACCAGCTGAATACATGGGGAGTTCCACCTTCCTAAACCAAGCTGATTAAGCTATTGAAATTATGTAAGAACTTTCATGAACTTTGTCGCTGTGAAGTATTGTAAACATATTTATTTGAGCTCAGTCAAATTTTAACGAAAAAGCGAAAATCTGGAAAGATCTATTTATTAGGCCAAAAAAAAATAATATCTCTGTTTAGGGTTACCCAACCAACCCTAATTTTTTACCCTTGACCATAATATTTTTTCCACTTATCTACAAAAAAACCAAGAGTCAGGAATTTGATCTCAGACTCCGGTTCCGGCCATTATTTTAGAGTGAAAGACACTAAAAAAAAAAAATTATCCCACTTACCAACTCTATGTTTTTTTGCCAATGTAACCCTATAAACAGACATATTTTTTTGGGCCTTGATATAAATATTAATTTGTGCCATTCAGTGGTTCAATACCTTTTTACAAAATTTAGTGCTGTATATGCATAGTGTCAAAGACAGTGTGAGCAGCACTAAAATAAAAGTACCCCTAAAATAAGTTTGTTTACAGTACATGTCTATTACCTCCAAAAAGCACAGAGTTCCATCTCGGCGTGTCTGGAGCTCCGACTAATTCCCGAAATCCATTTACAGACCTCATTAATGACTGGTAAAAGCCATCCTGTAAAATACATCAAAGTACTGAAAGTACTGAGTTTTAACACTCTCTACTTAGTATTACCATCCTGTAAATACATCAAAGCACTGAAAGTACTGAGATTTACCAATCTCCACTTTGTGCTACCATCCTGTAAAATACATAAGCTGTGATACATTTTGTGCTACCATCCTGTAAGATACATTAGCTGTAATACACTTTGTGCTACCATCCTGTCAGATACATTAGCTGAAATGCGCTTTGTGCTACAATCCTGTAAGATACATTGACTGTAATACACTTAGTGCTACCATCCTGTAAAATACATTAACAATAATACACTTTGTGCTACCATCCTGTAAAATACATCAGCTGTAATACACTTAGTGCTACCATCCTGTAAAATACATTAGCTGTAATACACTTTGTGCTACCATCCTGTAAGATACATTAGCTGTAATACACTTTGTGCTATCATCCTGTAAAATACATTAGCTGTAATACACTTAGTGCTACTATCCTGTAAAATATATTAGCTGTAATGCACTTAGTGCTACCATCCTGTAAAATACATTAGCTGTAATACGCTTAGTGCTACCATCCTGTAAGATACATTAGCTGTAATACACTTTGTGCTACCATCCTGTAAGATACATTAGCTGTAATACACTTAGTGCTACTATCCTGTAAAATTAGCTGTAATACTATCCACTTAGTACTTATATATTCAGGTTAAATGCCAAAGTGAGTTACTTTATGATACTGTATGACATATAGCTATGATACATACCTCTTTATTGCTTCCATAGAAGTCTAGTAATGAAGGCAAAATTGGGAGAATGACTGTGAAAGCCAACAAGTCGATGACAAGAGATACAAACAGGATTGTCAGAATTCGGTTCTCATCCTTGACCTTTTCCTTGTTTTCATCCCCTTCCTGCCCATCTCTACCATTTGGGGAAGACATTGATCCAAATCTTTATCACAGTCTCAGCCTTTTCAATTCAAAACATAAAATGAAAATTTGAAACCTTATTGCCTTATTAAAACAAGAGGCCCAAAGGGCCTTAACGGTCATCTGACTACCTTGACAATAGTAAAATAAATTACCGGGTATATATGGTGTCACTTTGTCAGGATCATTTTCAATTTCTTTCAAATTTTTTTTATTTCAAACAAGAGGCCCAAGGGCCTTAACATATAGGAAATTAATAAGATATAGTGTCATGGTAGTCATCTTCGATTTGGGATCAACCAGAGATGTAACAACACTTTGTCAAGATTATATCAGGATCATTTCAGGGAAGTTTCAGCTAAATCGCACTGAAAGAACTTGAGAAGAAGTTCAAAATGTGTTTTCAAGATGGTGGCTGTGGTGGCCATTTTGGATTACAGATCAACCCGAAAATCAACAACACTTGGTTGGGACCATGTCAGGATCATTTCATGCAAGTTTCAGCTAAATTGCACTGGTAGAACTTGAGAAAAGTTCAAAATATGTTTTCAAGATGGCAGCTAAAAACAAAAACTTAAGATTAACCATGTTTTTATGTATAATCAAAGTGCCAAGGCCACTCATAGATGCTGTGAATGAAGGACTCAAACAAAGGAATAAAGAAATTGTTTATTCATTTAAATATTGAATTTAGTAAACTAAGTGTGCAGTGTTGAATTTCGGAGTTTAACAAAATATATTAACGGTATACTGTATTTATTTTATGATATTTAAAGATGCTCCACTGCCGACAGAGCATAAATGATATTCATCATTTGAACAATAATTGGTGTTTAATCATGTAAATATATGTCTAATTAACACAAACAAGAGGCCCAGAGGGCCTGTATCGCTCACCTGGTTTGTAATGCCAAGTAATGTTCTGAATACAGGTTCATTGTTTCTTTTCTGAAGGAATTTGAATATTTACCTCTTATTTCCATATTTGGCCCCGCCCCTCCTGCCCCCGGGGGGGTCAGAGCCAAAATTTATACAAGTTCTGTTCCCCTTCCCCCAAGGATATTTGAGGCCAAATTTGGTTACAATCCATGCAGAACTCTAGGACAAGTAGCGTTTTATATGATTTACCTCTATTTCCCCTATTGGGCCCCGCACCTCCTGCCCCGGGGTGTCAGAGCCAAAATTTATACAAGTTCTGTTCCCCTTCCCCCAAGGATGTATGTGGCCAAATTTGGTTACAATCCATGCAGAACTCTCGGACAAGTAGTGATTTATAGGATTTACCTCTATTTCCCCTATTGGGCTCTGCCCCTCCTGCCCCCGCAGGGTCAGAGCCAAAATTTATACAAGTTCTGTTCCCCTTCCCCCAAGGATGTTTGTAGCCAATTTTGGTTACAATCCATGCAGAACTCTAGGACAAGTAGCGATTTATAGGATTTACCTCTATTTCCCCTAATGGGCCCCGCCCCTTCTGCCCCCCGGGGGGTCAGAGCCAAAATTTATACAAGTTCTGTTCCCCTTCACCTAAGGATGTTTGTGGCCAAATTTGGTCACAATACATGCGGAACTCTATGACTAGTAGATTTAATTTAATGTAAATTTAGTAAATTAATAATATTTCATGTTTTTAACTTGAAGTAAAATTAGAAGCTCAAACTTTTCAATGATGGTAATGATGTAAAGTAAGTAACTTTTGTAACTGAAGAAAAATACTAAATCGTCTGCTCCTGTTTTTGATAGAGAAAAATTACCATTTGTCAGCGGTGGAGCATCTTTAAAGTTTTTCAAGAACAATAAGTCGAATAACTTATATTCCTGAAATAACTGTAATAAATTTTGTATCTAAATTTTTTCTGAAATAATGATTTCAACACCGATGAAACCGTTCAGAATCTGAGTATCATTTTTCAGAGTTCTTTATTTATTACTAAATTATCAATTTCATCAATGTCTCTTCAAAGACAAAAAAAAATAACAAGTTAACATATCCGTATATCCGTATCTTAATATCCACTTAACATTGAAGAATATTTTCGGAAAAATATAACATTAGAAATATTACCATTTCCGGAAATGTTTTGGTTTCCTTTTTAGAAAACTAACATGGGTTGCTTTGACGACTTTTGACTAATAAATCATAGCCAGATACTTTTGCAAAATAAAAGGTACATTATTTCATTACGTATATCACTCAGATTTACTTTAAATTCACAAAAACGCTAGCCGTTAACATCAAGAAAACTTCATATAATGTATCAAACTTTAGCAAGTCTTCATAAGCCTAACAGTAACTGGTTGGCAAGATATCATCGTGCAGAAAATTAATATCATGAGTTTTGCTTTGCTGACTTTTGACTTATGATAAAACATGGCCATAAACGTTTGTCAAGTAAAGGGTGCATTATTTGGTTACTTATAACTGTCAAATTTCTTTTGAATTCATAAGAACGTTATTATCAAGAAAACTTCCTGCAATACATCGGACTTTAGCAAGTCTTCATAAGGCTACTGTACATTACACGGCAATATAAGTTCATTTGTCACTTTCAGTTGCTCGAACATATACAGATCTATATTATCATTATATTTTGTAAGTTTATGTTGATAAATTTTGTACTTTTCCCTTTAAATATACCGCAGTTGTCGATAAACAAAAAAAAGAACTCCCAGTGACATATCAAGGGAGGAAACATGTACTCAAAACTATTAACTTTTACTGCGCAGTAATATCGTCAGATATAGTTCGTCAATACAACCAACACAAAAAACTTCCAGCGTTATAAGAACTTTCTTTTACAGTTACCTTCCTAACATTTGATTACAATAATCGATCAGTAGCATGAATTACGTAAAATTTAAATAAACATACACAATCCGAAATCCACCGAATGTCTGCCACGGAGAAAGACTGCGAAGAAGGCGTTGTTCCTGATTTTCGGTAGACTGCAGATCTCGGAGTAAAACAAATATCATAGAGTCCCAACTGAAAACTTAAAACACTCCATCCATGGTGTATATGTATGTAAAAATTCAATGTCTGTGGTTTTGAATATTGGGGTTTTATTTTTTCATACCATCAAGTATTACATACAAGAGGCCCAGAGGGCCTGTATCGCTCATCTGGTTTGTAATGCATAGGAATGTTCTGAATATAAGTTCATTGTTTCTTTTCCGAATTCCCCTATTGGGGCCCACTCTTTCTGCTCCAGGGGGTCAAAGCCCAAATTTATACAAATTCTGTTAACCCCAAGGATGTTTCTAGGCCAAATTTGGTCACAATCCATGCAGAACTATATGACTATTAGCGATTTACAGGATTTACCTCTATTTCCCCTATTGGGCCCCGCCCCTCCTGCCCCCGGGGGGGGTCAGAGCCAAAATTTATACAATTTTCTGTTCTCCTTCCCCCAAGGATGTTTCTGGCCAAATTTGGTTACAATCCATGCAGAACTCTAGGATAAGTAGCGATTTATAGGATTTACATCTATTTCCCCTATTGGGCCCCACCCCTCTTGCCCCGGGGGATCAGAGCCAAAATTTATACAAGTTCTGTTCCCCTTCCCCCAAGGATGTTTGTGGCCAAATTTGGTTACAATCCATGCAGAACTCTAGGACAAGTAGGGATTTATAGGATTTACCTCTATTTCCCCTATTGGGCCCCGCCCCTCCTACCCCCAGGGGGTCAGAGCCAATATACAAGTTCTGTTCCCCTTCCCCAAAGGATGTTTGTGGCCAAATTTGGTTACAATCCATGCAGAACTCTAGGATAAGTAGCGTTTTATAGGATTTACCTTTATTTTCCCTATTGGGCCCCATCCCTCCTGCCCCCGGGGGGTCAGAGCCAAACTTTATACAAGTTCTATTCCCCTTCTCCCAAGGATGTTTGTGGCCAAATTTGGTTACAATCCATGCAGAACTCTAGGACAAGTAGCGTTTTATAGGATTTACCTTTATTTTCCCTATTGGGCCCCACCCCTCCTGCCCCCGGGGGGGTCAGAGCCAAAATTTATACAAGTTCTGTTCCCCTTCCCCCAAGGATGTCTGTGGCCAAATTTGGTTACAATCCATGCAGAACTCTGACTAGTAGCAATTTAAAGGAAATGTTGACGGACGGACGGACGACGGACGCCGCACCATGACATAAGCTCACCGGCCCTTCGGGCCAGGTGAGCTAAAAATGAACTTTTAATTTTCATCGCAGAGTGGTTTCATTGTTTTGATGTGCACAGGCTAAGAATGCTGTTTCACAGCATCAAAAAAAATCTATAGCAGCTCCTAGTCCAAAAACAACTTACTAATGGGCAGGATTACCCATAAGTCATACAACTAACTGAAAGGCAGGATTACCCATGTGTCATACAACTAACTGAAAGGCAAGATTACCCATGTGTCATACAACTTACTGAAGGGCAGGATTACCCATGTGTCATACAACTTACTGAAAGGCAGGATTACCCATGTGTCATACAACTAACTGAAAGGCAGGATTACCCATGTGTCATACAACTAACTGAAAGGCAAGATTACCCATGTGTCATACAACTTACTGAAGGGCAGGATTACCCATGTGTCATACAACTAACTGAAGGGCAGGATTACCCATGTGTCATACAACTTACTGAAAGGCAGGATTACCCATGTGTCATACAACTTACTGAAGGGCAGGATTACCCATGTGTCATACAACTTACTGAAGGGCAGGATTACCCATGTGTCATACAACTTACTGAAGGGCAGGATTACCCATGTATCATACAACTTACTGAAAGGCAGGATTACCCATGTGTCATACAACTTACTGAAGGGCAGGATTACCCATGTGTCATACAACTTACTGAAGGGCAGGATTACCCATGTGTCATACAACTGACTGAAGGGCAGGATTACCCATGTATCATACAACTTACTGAAAGGCAGGATTACCCATGTGTCATACAACTTACTGAAGGGCAGGATTATCCATATGGAGATTATCTTTAGATTAAGGAGGACTAATACTTTCGTATTACCTTGTTTGACTAGATAAAGCCCCCATCCCTATAAACACCCCTCCCCCTTTTTTAAAACTTCAATTTCACTTACCTCAAATTAAAAGCCCACTACCTTCCTGAAACAAAAATTAAAAGTTTTATAAAAGCAATAATAACATACAAATATATATATTTATAGCATTAGATGAGGTTGCGGCAACTTAAAGCTGAAGTAAATAAGTGGTGTGAATAGTCCATTGATTAGAGTTAGCCGTCACAAGTTATAGAAATCCTACCTTGTTCAATCTCCCGTGAATAATCTTACAAGCACATGTTACCACGGCAACTGCTATAGACTGTTTCTACATGCTCAAACACAACTTTGATCTGATTTATTCGACGGTTCTGGGAGAGACCTTTTTTACTGAACGTAAATGTTAATGCAGGTAAAATGCTATGGTAGGATTTTAATAGATACAATTAAATGTTTATATGTACATATGTGTACTGATGTTAAAAGTTCAAATGGAATATTAAAAGAAAAAAAATATTATCAATTTATAAGTGGTCTGTCAATATACATCAGTCAACATAATATTCATATTACTTAAAGCATTGTCAGCTTAAATGGGAAAATCAAGAAACACTTTAACCTTTTAATGTTTTTATCACATTAAATGATTATCATAAATATATGTTGAAGTATGCAATCTAACAGTGATGGGGCAATGACACCACCCTGATTAACATCTTTGAAAATGTGAAAATAAAAAAACCTTAATGACTTTATTCATAATTTCTTTAGACTCTATTTAAACTAGTGATATTTTTTATGCCTATAAACCATGTTTTAGGTATAATTAAATATAAGTAAGTTGATAAAATGTGTGTGTATCAGGACTTACACTAGGTATTATTATTGAATCGTAGATTATTGTGTTGCTTGTAAATTTTGGCAATTTTTTTCCCCAGGGTCTGGTCCACATTTCTGCCTAAGAAGTGATATATAGGCATACAAAATATAACTAGCTTAAACAGGGTCTAAAACAGCTACAATTAATGAACTAACACCTTGTACCCCACAAGTGATTCAGGTAAACATCTTAAAAGCTTAACAATATTAATGATAAAATCTGATGCTTTTCTTAAAATTTAATTGCATATTAAGTTAACATAATAACATTAACTAGACAGCAATATGGTAAGGTTTATTTAAACAAATTCTAATTCATTCATTATCTCCTATGGTAAGGTTTATCTAAACAGATTCTAATTCCTTCATTATCTCCTGATCAATGTCAATAACAAAGTTCAACTTCTGTGAAATCATTTATTTTTGTGCTATTTCCGTGGATTGTAACTTACACATTAGTGTTGACAAGTCACCTGTACTAGCTTGGATCACTCCAGCGGAACTGTTAAACACAGTTACAATCACGACCCAATTTTTCCAGGTGTAGACATGGATTATGTTGTCAATGTTGTAATGACATAGTCCAACAAATTGTCAACACTATTTTTGTTTGAACTGTTACAGTGCTTCTCCCTTGAACAGGCTATATATATCCTGGAACATTTTAATAACACAGCATGCATGTTGTTAGAACAGCTATAGTCTGTATCATAAAGGTAACTTTACCTGTGTGAGATCTACCTGGATTTTTTACCTGACAATATCATCATGAGATGTCAGTATCAAAATGGAATGGAAACGAATAATTCTTCATTAATTATTTACATGTATATAAAAAATACACAGGTAACAGATATATCTATATATGTATTTCCATGATAATATAGGAAATGACACAAATTCTTTTGTAATCTCTTGTAAGATGCCCATATAATAAATATTTTTCCTTAATTATCATTTTATTATATAAGGAAATTAGCGATAGTATCCAGGGATATGCAATACATTCAATTTTGTTTCTTTATTATTTTTCAGAATTATTACAGTAACTTTATTGGTAATCTCAGGGAAGGGTTAACTCTCATAGTGACCATATGATATCAGGTCACAGGGAAGGGTTGACCCCCATGGTGACCATATGATATCAGGTCTCAGGGAAAGGTTGACCCCCGTAGTGACCATATGATAGCTGGTCTCAGGGAAGAGTTTACCCCCATGGTGACCATATGATAGCTGGTCTCAGAGAAAGGGTTGACCCCCATGGTGACTATATGATAACTGGTCTCAGGTAAGGGTTGACCCCCCATGGTGACCATTTGATAGCTGGTCTCAGGGAAGGGTTGACACCCATAGTGACCATATGATAGCTGGTCTCAGGGAAAGGTTGACCCCCATGGTAACCATATGATAGCTGGTGTAAGGGAAGGGTTGACCCCCATGGTGACCATATGATAGCAGGTCTCAGGGAAGGGTTGATCCCATGGCAACCATATTATAGCAGGTCTCAGGGAAGGGTTGCCCCCATGTTGACCATATGATAGCTGGTCTCAGGGAAGGGTTGACACCCATAGTGACCATATGATAGCTGGTCTCAGGGAAGGGTTGACCCCTATGGTAACCATATGATAGCTGGTCTCAGGGAAGGGTTGACCCCCATGGTGACCATATGATAGCAGGTCTCAGGGAAGGGTTGATCCCATGGCAACCATATTATAGCAGGTCTAAGGGAATGGGTTGACACCCATAGTGACCATATGATAGCTGGTCTCAGGGAAGGGTTGACCCCTATGGTAACCATATGATAACTGGTCTCAGGTAAGGGTTGACCCCCCATGGTGACCATATGATAGCTGGTCTCAGGGAAGGGTTGACCCCCATGGTGACCATATGATAGCTGGTCTCAGGGAAGGGTTGCCCCCATGTTGACCATATGATAGCTGGTCTAAGGGAAGGGTTGACACCCATAGTGACCATATGATAGCTGGTCTCAGGGAAGGGTTGACCCCCATGGTGACCATATGATAGCTGGTCTCAGGGAAGGGTTGACACCCATAGTGACCATATGATAGCTGGTCTCAGGGAAGGGTTGACCCCCCCCATGGTTGCCCCCATGTTGACCATATGATAGCTGGTCTAAGGGAAGGGTTGACACCCATAGTGACCATATGATAGCTGGTCTCAGGGAAGGGTTGACCCCCATGGTAACCATATGATAGCTGGTCTCAGGGAAGGGTTGACCCCCATGGTGACCATATGATAGCTGGTCTCAGGGAAGGGTTGACCCCCCATGGTGACCATATGATAGCTGGTCTAAGGGAAGGGTTGACACCCATAGTGACCATATGATAGCTGGTCTCAGGGAAGGGTTGACCCCCATGGTAACCATATGATAGCTGGTGTCAGGGAAGGGTTGACCCCCATGGTGACCATATGATAGCAGGTCTCAGGGAAGGGTTGATCCCATGGCAACCATATTATAGCAGGTCTCAGGGAAGGGTTGACCCCATGGTGACCATATGATAACTGGTCTCAGGTAAGGGTTGACCCCCAATGGTGACCATTTGATAGCTGGTCTCAGGGAAGGGTTGCCCCCATGTTGACCATATGATAGCTGGTCTAAGGGAAGGGTTGACACCCATAGTGACCATATGATAGCTGGTATCAGGGAAGGGTTGATCCCACGACAACCATATTATAGCAGGTCTCAGGGAAGGGTTGACCCCCATGGTAACCATATGATAGCTGGTCTCAGGGAAGGGTTGACCCCCATGGTGACCATATGATAGCAGGTCTCAGGGAAGGGTTGATCCCATGGCAACCATATTATAGCAGGTCTCAGGGAAGGGTTGACCCCCATGGTAACCATATGATATCAGGTCTCAGGGAAAGGGTTGACCCCCATGGTGACCATATGATAGCAGGTCTCAGGGAAGGGTTGATCCCATGGCAACCATATTATAGCAGGTCTCAGCAAAGGGTTGACCCTCATGGTGACCATAAAATAGCTGGTCTCAGGAAAGGGTTGACCCCCATGGTGACCATATGATAGCTGGTCTCAGGGAAGGGTTGACCCCCATGGTGACCATATGATAGCTGGTCTCAGGAAAGGGTTGACCCCCATGGTGACCATATAATAGCTGGTCTCAGGGAAGGGTTGACCCCCATGGTGACCATATAATAGCTGGTCTCAGGGAAGGATTGACCCCCATGGTGACCATATAATAGCTGGTCTCAGGGAAGGGTTGACTCCCCATGGTGACCATATGATAGCTGGTCTCAGGGAAAGGTTGACCCCCATAGTGACCATATGATAGCTGGTCTAAGGGAAGGGTTGACACCCATAGTGACCATATGATAGCTGGTCAAAGGGAAGGGTTGACCCCCATGGTGATCATATGATGGCTGGTCTAAGGGAAGGGTTGACCCCCCATGGTGACCATATGATAGCAGGTCTCAGGTAAGGATTGACCCCCATGGTGACCATATGATAGCTGGTCTCAGGGAAGGGTTGACCCCCATGGTAACCATATGATAGCTGGTCTCAGGGAAGGGTTGACCCCCATGGTGACGATATAATAGCTGGTCTCAGGGAAGGGTTGACCCCCATGGTAACCATATGATAGCAGGTCTCAGGGAAAGGGTTGACCCCCACGGTAACCATATGATAACTGGTCTCAGGTAAGGGTTGACCCCCCATGGTGACCATTTGATAGCTGGTCTCAGGGAAGGGTTGACCCCCCCATGGTAACCATATGATAGCTGGTCTCAGGGAAAGGTTGACCCCCATGGTAACCATATAATAGCTGGTCTCAGGGAAGGGTTGACCCCCCCCCATGGTAACCATATGATAGCTGGTCTCAGGGAAGGGTTGACCCCCATGTTAACCATATGATAGCAGGTCTCAGGGAAAGGGTTGACCCCCATGGTGACCATATGATAAATGGTCTCAGGTAAAGGTTGACCACCCATGGTGACCATTTGATAGCTGGTCTCAGGGAAGGGTTGACCCCCATGGTGACCATATGATAGCTGGTCTCAGGGAAAGGGTTGACCCCCATGGTGACCATATGATAACTGGTCTCAGGTAAGGGTTGACCCCCCATGGTGACCATTTGATAGCTGGTCTCAGGGAAAGGGTTGACCCCCATGGTGACCATATGATAACTGGTATCAGGGAAGGGTTGACCCCCATGGTGACCATATGATAGCTGGTCTCAGGGAAGGGTTGACACCCATAGTGACCATATGATAGCTGGTCTCAGGGAAGGGTTGACCCCCCATGGTAACCATATGATAGCTGGTCTCAGGGAAGGGTTGACCCCCATGGTAACCATATAATAGGTGGTCTCAGGGAAGGGTTGACCCCCATGGTAACCATATGATAGCTGGCCTCAGAGAAGGGTTGACCCCCTCAGGTGAACCATATCAGGGAAGGGTTGACCCCCATGGTAACCATATGATAGCAGGTCTCAGGGAAGGGTTGACCCCCATGGTAACCATATGATAGCTGGTCTCAGGGAAGGGTTGACCCCCATGGTAACCATATGATAGCTGGTATCAGGTAAGGGTTGACCCCCATGGTAACCATATGATAACTGGTCTCAGGGAAGGGTTGACCGCCATGGTAACCATATGATAGCTGGTATCAGGTAAGGGTTGACCCCTATGGTAACCATATGATAGCTGGTGTCAGGGAAGGGTTGACCCCCATGGTAATCATATGATAGCTGGTATCAGGTAAGGGTTGACCCCCCCTGGTAACCATATGATAGCTGGTCTCAGGGAAGGGTTGACCCCCATGGTAACCATATGATAGCTGGTATCAGGTAAGGGTTGACCCCCCATGGTGACCATATGATAACTGGTATCAGGTAAGGGTTAACCCCCATGGTAACCATATGATAACTGGTATCAGGTAAGGGTTAACCCCCATGGTAACCATATGATAACTGGTCTCAGGGAAGGGTTGACCCCCATGGTGACCATATGATAGCTGGTCTCAGGGAAGGGTTGACCCCCATGGTAACCATATGATAACTGGTATCAGGGAAGGGTTGACCCCCATGGTGACCATATGATAGCTGGTCTCAGGGAAGGGTTGACCCCCATGGTAACCATATGATAGCTGGTCTCAGGGAAAGGGTTGAACCCCCACGGTAACCATATGATAACTGGTCTCAGGTAAGGGTTGACCCCCCATGGTGACCATTTGATAGCTGGTCTCAGGGAAGGGTTGACCCCCCCATGGTAACCATATGATAGCTGGTCTCAGGGAAAGGTTGACCCCCATGGTAACCATATAATAGCTGGTCTCAGGGAAGGGTTGACCCCCCCCCATGGTAACCATATGATAGCTGGTCTCAGGGAAGGGTTGACCCCCATGGTAACCATATGATAGCTGGTCTCAGGGAAGGGTTGACCCCCATGGTGACCATATGATAGCTGGTCTCAGGGAAAGGGTTGACCCCCATGGTGACCATATGATAGCTGGTCTCAGGGAAAGGGTTGACCCCCATGGTGACCATATGATAGCTGGTCTCAGGGAAGGGTTGACCCCCATGGTGACCATATGATAGCTGGTCTCAGGAAAGGGTTGACCCCCATGGTGACCATATGATAGCTGGTCTCAGGGAAAGGGTTGACCCCCATGGTGACCATATGATAACTGGTCTCAGGGAAGGGTTGACCCCCATGGTGACCATATGATAGCTGGTCTCAGGGAAGGGTTGACCCCCATGGTGACCATATGATAGCTGGTCTCAGGGAAGGGTTGACCCCCCATGGTGACCATATGATAGCTGGTCTCAGGGAAGGGTTGACCCCCATGGTGACCATATGATAGCTGGTCTCAGGGAAGGGTTGACCCCCATGGTAACCATATGATAGCTGGTCTCAGGGAAGGGTTGACCCCCATGGTAACCATATGATAGCTGGTCTCAGGGAAGGGTTGACCCCCATGGTAACCATATGATAGCTGGTCTCAGGGAAGGGTTGACCCCCATGGTAACCATATGATAGCTGGTCTCAGGAAGGGTTGACCCCCATGGTAACCATATGATAGCTGGTCTCAGGGAAGGGTTGACCCCCATGGTAACCATATGATAGCTGGTATCAGGGAAGGGTTGACCCCCATGGTGACCATATGATAGTTGGTCTCAGGGAAGGGTTGACCCCCATGGTAACCATATGATAGCTGGTCTCAGGGAAGGGTTGACCCCCATGGTAACCATATGATAGCTGGTCTCAGGGAAAGGGTTGACCCCCATGGTGACCATATAATAGCTGGTCTCAGGGAAGGGTTGACCCCCATGGTAACCATATGATAGCTGGTCTCAGGGAAGGGTTGACACCCCCATGGGACCATATGATAACTGGTTCAGGGAAGGGTTGACCCCAGTACCAATGATAACTGGTCTCAGGGAAGGGTTGACCCCCATGGTGACCATATGATAACTGGTATCAGGTAAGGGTTGACCCCCATGGTAACCATATGATAACTGGTCTCAGGGAAGGGTTAACCCCATGGTAACCATATGATAACTGGTATCAGGTAAGGGTTGACCCCCATGGTAACCATATGATAACTGGTCTCAGGGAAGGGTTGACCCCCATGGTAACCATATGATAACTGGTCTCAGGGAAGGGTTGACCCCCATGGTAACCATATATAGCTGGTCTCAGGGAAGGGTTGACCCCCATGGTGACCATATGATAGCTGGTCTCAGGGAAGGGTTGACCCCCATGGTGACCATATGATAGCTGGTCTCAGGGAAGGGTTGTACCCCATGGTACCATATATGATACTGGTCTCAGGGAAGGGTTGACCCCCATGGTGACCATATGATAGCTGGTCTCAGGGAAGGGTTGACCCCCATGGTGACCATATGATAGCTGGTCTCAGGGAAGGGTTGACCCCCATGGTAACCATATGATAGCTGGTCTCAGGGAAGGGTTGACCCCCAGGTGGACCATATGATAACTGGTCTCAGGTAAGGGTTGACCCCCCATGGTGACCATATGATAGCTGGTCTCAGGGAAAGGGTTGACCCCCATGGTAACCATATGATAGCTGGTCTCAGGGAAGGGTTGACCCCCATGGTGACCATATGATAGCTGGTCTCAGGGAAGGGTTGACCCCCATGGTGACCATATGATAGCTGGTCTCAGGGAAGGGTTGACCCCCCCATGGTGACCATATGATAGCTGGTCTCAGGGAAGGGTTGACCCCCCATGGTAACCATATGATAGCTGGTCTCAGGGAAGGGTTGACCCCCCATGGTAACCATATGATAGCTGGTCTCAGGGAAGGGTTGACCCCCATGGTGACCATATGATAGCTGGTCTCAGGGAAGGGTTGACCCCCCATGGTAACCATATGATAGCTGGTCTCAGGGAAGGGTTGACCCCCATGGTAACCATATGATAGCTGGTCTCAGGGAAGGGTTGACCCCCATGGTGACCATATGATAGCTGGTCTCAGGGAAAGGGTTGACCCCCATGGTGACCATATGATAACTGGTCTCAGGTAAGGGTTGACCCCCATGGTGACCATATGATAACTGGTCTCAGGGAAGGGTTGACCCCCATGGTGACCATATGATAGCTGGTCTCAGGGAAGGGTTGACCCCCATGGTAACCATATGATAGCAGGTCTCAGGGAAGGGTTGACCCCCATGGTGACCATATGATAGCTGGTCTCAGGGAAGGGTTGACCCCCCATGGTAACCATATGATAGCTGGTCTCAGGGAAGGGTTGACCCCCATGGTGACCATATGATAGCTGGTCTCAGGGAAGGGTTGACCCCCATGGTGACCATATGATAGCTGGTCTCAGGGAAGGGTTAACCCCCATGGTAACCATATGATAGCAGGTCTCAGGGAAGGGTTGACCCCATGGTAACCATATGATAACTGGTATCAGGTAAGGGTTGGCCCCCATAGTAACCATATGATAGCTGGTATCAGGTAAGGGTTGACCCCCATGGTAACCATATGATAACTGGTCTCAGGGAAGGGTTGACCCCCATGGTAACCATATGATAGCTGGTATCAGGTAAGGGTTGACCCCCATGGTAACCATATGATAGCTGGTGTCAGGGAAGGGTTGACCCCCATGGTAACCATATGATAGCTGGTCTCAGGGAAGGGTTGACCCCCATGGTAATCATATGATAGCTGGTATCAGGTAAGGGTTGACCCCCCTTGGTGACCATATGATAACTGGTATCAGATAAGGGTTGACACCCATGGTAACCATATGATAGCTGGTCTCAGCGAAGGGTTTGCCCCCCCCTGGTGACCATATGATAACTGGTATCAGGTAAGGGTTAACCCCCATGGTAACCATATGATAACTGGTATCAGGTAAGGGTTAACCCCCATGGTAACCATATGATAGCTGGTCTCAGGGAAGGGTTGACCCCCCATGGTGACCATATGATAGCTGGTCTCAGGGAAGGGTTGACCCCCATGGTGACCATATGATAGCTGGTCTCAGGTAAGGGTTGACCCCCATGGTGACCATATGATAGCTGGTCTCAGGGAAGGGTTAACCCCCATGGTAACCATATGATAGCAGGTCTCAGGGAAGGGTTGACCCCATGGTAACCATATGATAGCTGGTCTCAGGGAAGGGTTGACCCCCATGGTGACCATATGATAGCTGGTATCAGGTAAGGGTTGACCCCCATGGTGACCATATGATAGCTGGTCTCAGGGAAGGGTTAACCCCCATGGTAACCATATGATAGCAGGTCTCAGGGAAGGGTTGACCCCATGGTAACCATATGATAACTGGTATCAGGTAAGGGTTGGCCCCCATGGTAACCATATGATAGCTGGTATCAGGTAAGGGTTGACCCCCATGGTAACCATATGATAACTGGTCTCAGGGAAGGGTTGACCCCCATGGTAACCATATGATAGCTGGTATCAGGTAAGGGTTGACCCCCATGGTAACCATATGATAGCTGGTCTCAGGGAAGGGTTGACCCCCATGGTAACCATATGATAGCTGGTATCAGGTAAGGGTTGACCCCCCATGGTGACCATATGATAACTGGTATCAGATAAGGGTTGACACCCATGGTAACCATATGATAGCTGGTCTCAGGGAAGGGTTGACCCCCCCATGGTGACCATATGATAACTGGTATCAGGTAAGGGTTAACCCCCATGGTAACCATATGATAACTGGTATCAGGTAAGGGTTAACCCCCATGGTAACCATATGATAACTGGTCTCAGGGAAGGGTTGACCCCCATGGTGACCATATGATAGCAGGTCTCAGGGAAGGGTTGACCCCCCCATGGTAACCATATGAAAGCAGGTCTCAGGGAAGGGTTGACCCCCCATGGTAACCATATGATAGCTGGTCTCAGGGAAGGGTTGACCCCCATGGTAACCATATGATAGCTGGTCTCAGGGAAGGGTTGACCCCCATGGTAACCATATGATAGCAGGTCTCAGGGAAGGGTTGACCCCCATGGTAACCATATGATAGCAGGTCTCAGGGAAGGGTTGACCCCCATGGTGACCATATGATAGCTGGTCTCAGGGAAGGGTTGACCCCCCATGTTGACCATATGATAGCTGGTCTCAGGGAAGGGTTGACCCCCCATGGTGACCATATGATAGCAGGTCTCAGGGAAGGGTTGACCCCCATGGTAACCATATGATAGCAGGTCTCAGGGAAAGGGTTGACCCCCATGGTAACCATATGATAGCAGGTCTCAGGGAAGGGTTGACCCCCATGGTGACCATATGATAGCTGGTCTCAGGGAAGGGTTGACCCCCAATGTTGACCATATGATAGCTGGTCTCAGGGAAGGGTTGACCCCCCATGGTGACCATATGATAGCAGGTCTCAGGGAAAGATTGACCCCAATGGTAACCATATGATAGCAGGTCTCAGGGAAAGGGTTGAACCCCATGGTGACCATATGATAGCTGGTGTCAGGGAAGGTTTGACCCCCATGGTGACCATATGATAGCTGGTCTCAGGTAAGGGTTGACCCCCATGTTGACCATATGATAGCTGGTCTCAGGGAAGGGTTGACCCCCTATGGTGACCATATGATAGCAGGTCTCAGGGAAGGGTTGACCCCCATGGTAACCATATGATAGCAGGTCTCAGGGAAAGGGTTGACCCCCATGGTGACCATATGATAGCTGGTCTCAGGGAAGGATTGACCCCCATGTTGACTATATGTTTAAAGAGACAGTGACGACTCCTCACTTATAAATCCTTAGAACGACCGGCAGGGTATGAATTCCACCCCGTTGGCGCTAGTGTTGCAAGCCCCGATGTGATCCACATGCACACTTTGAGACTGATAAAAATATATTTTTCGGGTATTATCCTTATGTAACTGTATTGTTCTGACAACTATGATCAATATTCAATTCACAAACCTTTCGATTATAATATTTCATCAAATATTAGTGGTAAAATCCAAGGCAAACACAACACATGTATAATTCTGTTCAAATACGCCGCCATGTTTGATTTACTGGAAACCGTGACGAAATGAAACACTCAACAGGTAAAATATGTTTGAAAGTTTTAAAAAACCAACAAACTAAGAATAAATATGGTGAAACTGAACAAATGTAAGTATTATTAAGAATTAAGCAAAAAGAATTTTTAAAGTTCATGTTAAAAACTTTGTAACATTTATTTCTTTCGTAGTGAAAATTTGTAGGTCATTCCATATATGGTACTAGGAGCCATATTTGGAGCGCGAGAATTTCTAACGAGAAGCATCATGGCGGCCAAGTGAGCCGTGTCGGAGATGTGAGCCATTCAAAAGTGCTTCAAAACATAATTTAGACATGGAGGTGGGTAAATAAATAATCATTTTATGTTAATAATGTTAAATATTGTTGAATTTAATTAAAAAATTAAATGACACACATGAAATGCAACATTTTCTCCGCTGGATGTTTTGCAACACTACGGGCAATGGGACGGAAACGTAGCTCTGACGACGACCATCTGTCAGAAATCTTCCGTCCGTTGTTCAGAGCTACGTCATCGCAGCTAATAAATCCTTGCCCCTGAAGTATCAAGAATGACCCCTTTCTTAAAACTTGGTAGAAATGTTTATTCTGATTACCGAACAACATATCTTGTGTTGTCAAACTTGTCACTATTTTTCAGTGTATTTAACCTGCTGTCGTTTCTTGTCACTTGTTGTCGTATTCTAATCATGTGTGGCCCACAGGGACTTGTAACATAGGTTGTGAGAAAGTCTGCTTTGTGTACATGTGTACTGGACAGGCAAAACGACATCGGTGATATCTGACTGCATTTTCCACGTTCATAGTGAAATAAAGGTATGTTAATATATTATTTCGTGTTTGAAGTTGTGTTTTCCATGCCGAAAAATTTATTTAAGAATATATTGGTATTAAATATGTACATATTTATCAATGTTTGATGAAATACAGGCGACTTTTGTAGAGGCAGTTGTACCTCTTCCAAGCGAGCCGTTGGTTCCCTTGTCCTTTTATATAGTATATACATGTACAGAAACATATATACATAGAGATTGGAAACTCCTTCTTTGTCTTTGTTGGCAGGCAGAGGGACCTCCGGTTTATAGGCATTTTGCCTTGGCTAACTACTTTTTAGTGTGTTCTATTAAACATGATATTTTTGCATCAACACAAAGTTTAAAATTATATCATGGGTTGATGTGATCAGTTTTCCTGATTAATGTTATTTAATATGATTTTTGAAAGCGTGAAAATAAGCAATTTTACCTGGTTTTTCGAAAATCAGGCATTCAAAACCGGAAGTGCATTTTGTTTTATTAATAAATAAGGTAAAATATTATTTTTTCTGCCCAAAATCGTACTCAAACCATCTGAAAATTACCGTACTTTTACAGCATACCAAAGTTATTCTTTTATATTCCCCTATTTAAGAGTTTATCTAAAAAAACCTAAGCACATACAGAGGTACATCTGCTGATCGTAAAATTGGAGGAGTTGCCAATCTCTATGTATATATGTTTCTGGTATATAGTACACATGTATACACAGCAGACTTTCTCACGCCTACGTTACAAGTCCCTGTGGTGTGGCCCCACCTGGGCGTACATGTACCGGAGTATTTGATGCAACTTACCAAAATACTTTAACGTTTCTTGAGTTGAGCTTCAGTGTGTTGATATTTTAGATAAGATTGACATAAAATTTCATTTTCATACAGTAAAATGTAGCGTTAACAATATTGTAACGAGAGGAGCAAAACGTGTTCTACTTTCTGTTTTGACGCTTCCGGGTTACATTCGGGACCTTTCGTAGTTTTACTCATAAAGAAGACAAAGGTTCAAAGGTATACTGAAAGTATTTTTTTTAATCATAAAATGGCGAATTATATTGATATAAACAGCACATGTAATTCGATTGTGTGTATTAGTGTGGTTTATATTATATTAACACTGACTTACTTTGTGTACATGTCTACCTAACTTTTGTCAACGAAGCAAGAAGACATGCGCATAGATAATATATTCGATTTCCGGTAAGAATCACTGCGCGTGCGTTCCTTTTGCAGTTCGACTCCGCCATTTGTAAAAAAAACATGTCTCGCTATTCAAGACCTCCAAACACATCTCTCTATGTCCGAAATGTTCCCGATAACACAAGGTGGGTTTTATTAGGCTTTTAGAAGAGAAGAGATTTATTAATTTCGACCAAAGGTATAAGTGATCCGACCCAACGGATATCCCAATCAAACTCGAGACCATAGACCCTTTTGCAAAGGAGTCGGGTAGCATTATATTAGCAACGAAATGTGTACACTAGCTATTGTTCTACAGCCCGACTAGGCCTAGTGCCAATTGTAACAACCGTACAGTTTGACTAGTGGCTCCCCACCCAATTAAAATTGCTAATTGTGCTAAATTTATAAGAACGGTAGTCTATATCAATACATTTTGAGAGCATACATGTACTTCAGTAATGTAGGCTATCCGAAGATTTGGGGTTGACTAGTCGACTACTGGCAGGCGACCATTTTTCGCGTTTCGTTATACATTCTCGCCATCGTATCTGTATCTGCACAATTAAGACGAAAATTTAGTCACTAAAGTCATCTTCTGATAGAAGACACTACCATGCTGATTTCCACATAGGCATTGAATGTATTTTTCTAATTTTCATAGCGGCTATGAATAGCAGAAGCTATCTACATATCCCTTGGAGCTCCTCGGAAGATAGCTTCTGCTATTCATAACTGCTATGCAAATTAGAAAAATACATTCAATCCATATATTTACATTAGAATAATTTATGAAAATAAAAATTATAGAAAGGTTTTTATATATTATTAAAATTATGACACCCATATACGACAAGAAACGCGATTAAAGGAACAGCTGGATGACAACATCGTTCCACAACGCACGTTTTCAAGCTTTCGCCTTCCGGTCGACCTTTTTTGCAAATGACAAATAAGTACATATTTTCAGACCCCATTACTTCCCCAACCCGACACATAACCAGGTACTTGTAACAAGCCCTACTTCATAGAACAAAACAACCAAACTTGCATGGTTTATCTATGTTATCAAAGTCTATTGTAATTATGCTTATCAACGAGTTCAATGTTTATGTGTTCTATCAAGGATTTCAGAATAGTAGTTTTTAGTATTCTACTATTCTAGTACTGATGTATGCTTTATAATTTATATGTGTACAGAACTGAAGAATTGCGCTCCCTGTTTGGTAAATATGGTCCCTTAAAAGATGTATATGTTCCTGTGGATTATTTCACCCGTCGACCACGAGGTTTTGCATATATCCAATATCCTTTCTTGTCTGACTCAAATTAAACCATTGATTTTCTTAAATTAAATATACTGCGTATTTTTCTACAAATAGAGAATTGACACACTAGTTTCAAAGAAAATTAAGCCTGCAATTTGCTTTAATATTGTATGCACTTTGTTGCAATAATATTCAGATATATGCACAGGATACTTTTTGTTGGATAAGTCTCTGTCAACGGTTTACTTTAATTGAACCTATTAATTTGATAATTTTATATTAGACATATGCTTTATATATAATTCTTTTCTTCTTTTCTGTCAGACTGCAAAGTCAAGTTGCGAAGTATAAGGTTGCTACTTACATCGCAAATTATACAAGTACAACTACACAAGCAAAGTTTACGCGTAAAGATCAAGAGTTCAAGACAGAGCTCAAGGTTAAAGAATTTACAAGCAAAGTTAAAGATATCAAGTGAAGCCGCTCAAGGTGTTATGTCAGGACAAGGCAAGGCAAAAAGACACAAGGCTCAAGGTTAAAGCACAGTAAAGGTCAAGCTTTTAAAGAAAGCATAAAGCTCGCGTAAAGGTCCAAGGTAAAGATAACAAGTCAAGCATCATCTTCGTTATCGAGTATTTGGCTTAAAAGATCTCAAGCAAAGGGAGGCTACTCCGCACACAGCATGGACCAAAGGGTTATTTGGTACAATCAAGGCATGATCTGTTTATAAAAGCTCTGGTCTTCGAAAATGTACTGGTTCAAGTGAAGAACAAGATTAAAGAAGCCACGCTATTACATGTATCTGCCGACAAAATGTTAAATCTGGTATACCGGGGTATGTACATTTATCTGATAGAGCACTTACTATATAATAATAGGTTTTTGTTGAACATGATTTCAAGAACTGGTAACTGATTCAATCAATTGGATATGCTTTTACTGTAATTCATTGATATATAGCAGTATAATAAGTTGTGAAGATTTGAATACTGTTTTTGATGAAAGATTTTCAGATTGAATTTACTTTTGAAAATAAGGCAGAAAATCCTTAACCAGATTACATTTGAAGATCCCCGAGATGCTGATGATGCATTGTACCACCTAGACCGAACAAGGTTCTATGGAAGGGAACTAGAGATTGAGTTTGCAAGAGGAGACAGAAAATGTAAGTTGATAAGAGTAAGTCAGAAGCCAAGCTAAATCAAACCATCTGCAGCCAGATATTGTTGTCTCCTTATCATTTTAGCTGATCTCGTAGCTCGAAGGGCCAGTATAATCATGGAGCAGGGTACCGTTTCACAAAGCTTCGTAACTTACAAATTTTCGTAACTTTTGCGTAAGTCATATTTACGAAATACAAAGCATTTCACAAAACTTCATAACTTACAAACGTTCGTAAGTTACGTAAAAAATCTTGCGTAACTTTACGCCAACTCTACCCTGTCGTAACTTCTACGCATTTTCATGCCGGTGTTGGAAAACTTGCCATATCTCCTTCATTTGTGGATCTATCGCAATACTATTTACACGCTGTAAAACTAAAGATAAAAACGGAAAACTTTTGTCCTAAGAAAAAATTCATTTGGCAAGGTCCACTTTACTTTCTCTTTTAGTGAGTTAAAAAATCGTGCCAACTTAGTCTAATTCCGAGCATTTTTAAATTGTTGACGTCGGGCGGTGTAATCGCCGGAGCGGAAATTAGACATTGAGTTTCGAAATATTAATAAGTAGCGAGAAATAATGCTTGTATGTCACAGGTTTAGTAGTTGATTATTTCTATTTTATGTATGACCAATTATATAGAAAGAAATACACTCTAAAAGTGATTTTCTTGTAGAATAAATACGTGCAATAGTAGTGTTTCCCACAGGAAAAAAAAGGGCATGGTGCTGGGTTTTGAAAAGGGCACCTTGACCGCGATAAATAACCATCAGAGAGGGGCACAAAAGTTATATCGACAACTTCCAATACCTGGGGAAATCTTTAAAACTGTCTTGTTGTTTATTTAATTCTGGTTTAACTTAATATCATTTAAATGCTTTAAACTCTCTGAGTTGCTAAGTAATATCAGGACATCTATTTAATTATTCTGAGTGAAAAAAATGATTTTGAAAATTGTAATCTGCAGATCATATGATCATGACTATAATTGATTCACAAGAAAGATCTAAATTTCATTTATATTAATTAAAAGAACGGGAAAATTCAAAATGTATTCCTTTATTTCAATCCAATTACCTTTATTTTAATATATATCTTTATTTAAATATTAAAAATACTGTATTGATTTGAATAAGATAACATGTTTCATAATAATGGACAATTAATTAAAATAATGTTCTAAATTTATAAGCACTAAATTAAGAAAATACAGATAAGTGTTAGAGTAGTTTGCAAAATATTTCAATTTAATCTGATAGAGAAAAAAGTTGATTTCTTTTTAATTTGATTTATTTTAATTACTTTGCTATTAATAATTTTATTATTATTAAGATATCTTTTCTAAAAATAAATTCACACCGAAATTCTAAAAACATAATACCGTTTTCATTTTTAAAAACGTGAATATTAGTAAAATCCTGAAATTCAATACCTCCGGATCTACTATTACAATACACCCAAAATGGCGGCCATTACGATTGCAAATCTTGTGACATCCATCTGATATAGATAGGCCTATTAAACATTAAAAACATGAGTAAATCATTTACAGTTGTAAGCAGTATTTGTTTTTGAAGTAATGCTCACTAGCTGTAGTCATAAAACTTATTGAAAGGCCAGCTGATTGTTTTCTAGGCTGCCGATCGGCTGCTTGACTTCAGCTTACGTAATACACAGACCTGAAAGTGACACCACAAGCCAAGGTGGAAATAGCCCAAGGCTGCTAATTAGGGCCACTGGGGTGTTGGTCAGGGGGTCAGGGAGTGGTCACACTTCTTTTGTTTACTTAATTATCAAGCCATTACCTGGTATTTGGTAGTTTAGTAGAAGTGTACTGGGGACAAACAGGGCACGGCGTTAGGTCATAGGGGCATGGCGTCAGGTAAAAAGGGCACGGCGCGGCGCCATGCTAATCGGGGCTGTGGGAAACACTAAATAGATACCCTGTGCACTGCACATAAAACTTAAACAAATTCTAATATAAGATAACCAAAAATAGCAATTTACTATATATACCATAAAAGCCGAGAAAACAAAAATAGCAATTTAGTATATATACCATAAAAGCCGAGAAAACACTGATCAAAATAATTCATTTTATAATTCATTACGTACGTAAATAAGTTGTCTATTGATTCCACAAATCAGCAAATCATTTCAACGGAATTTTAACTTTGACGTCATCGGTACAAAATAAGAACCTGTGTGATGGAGATGGACAAAGATTTTAGCGAATACTTACAAGGGATATTAATTGCTTATAGAATAATGAATTTTAAAACATTTTTGTACATTTGAAAAACAAATATATCATGCTGACGGTCCAGCGATATCTATTTATATTAGTAGGCCCAACCGGGATGCATGGATGATCACTTTCGATTTACAACACGTACAGACCATGTGCAGATGCATGCGGTATATTTTAGCTATACAAAGTAAACTTGTTACCAAAATATGCGTGACCCACATTCTGATGTTATTTTAACAATATGTACTAAAAACTTAGTTGTTAAATATGAATATGTACTGCATGCCAGTCCAACATACATATGCATGTAGGCCATATGTATGTTGGGTAAGTACATCTGAATTTCTTCAAACACTACTGTACTGTACAAAAATTATGATATAAGAATGAAATTCAGCGATACATGTTATGTATATGTAAAAAAAAAAAAAAAAAGTCACGGCAAAGTGTGGTGTCCTCTCTCCCCCCCCCCCATGAGCTAGCTTGTACAATTCACATTGATACAGGAATGATCCCTTTTTTGTTTCTGTGTGTCATTATTGTTCTATAGAGATATTCAGGGCAAATTTTATACCCTGTTTAACCCCATTACTCTCTCCCAAGTGAATTATGATTAGGTATCAAACCTCTCTAACGATTTCCTGGTATTCTGAGAACGAAGTTACATTGTACTTACCTTTATATTGCAAGTGTAATTTGCATAAAGTTGGATCATTACACTTGTGAAGAAAACCCATTTCATTTCTCGACAATTTAATTGACACTCTAGTAAATTATTACTACGGTACATGTAGCTAATACTTGCCATTTCATTGCGGTATGATAGACAATAATCACGCTAACGTTTAATTCAAATAGTCTTGTCTATGCATTTTGACATATCTTATAATGAAGTCAAAATAAAATAGTGGGTACATAAAAATTTGTCATTAGTGCCTTTGATTTTGTATTTCATTTCAGGTAAAAGAAATGAGTTCTCATAGATTTTGTATGAAAGAACATAAAAATGATGTGGGTGTATGGTAGTCTATGGTAGCTACATATGTACGCGCCTGATCCAGCGCCTCTTCCTTGAATGCGTGAAGGGGGCAAATAAAGATTATAGACAAGTCTCATTGAAATCTCAAAATCCACTAAAAGAGGTTTCAGTTCTCAAAAATCCCCCCCCCCCAAAAAAAAAAAAAAAAAAATTGCAAAAAAGCCAACAAGCCAACATTCTTCGTACCAAGGATTTATAAGTGAGATATACGTCTTTGTACATATACCTAAGAGCACACACACTCCGTAAAGCCATTTGCTGTCACCAATAGGTTTACAAACCTTCTTAAGAATGACATTAAATACATTGTGCATCATTCCCTCATTCTATCATTCTATGGACAGAGGTATCGGTCAATCAGAAATATATATATTTCTTTCATACCTACACGTGTAATACTGGCTGGTCTAGGGCAATACACTCATGTCGCCTGAGGCTGTATTGCATGGCTACCCATGCAATAAAGCCTCGTGACGTCACGGCGTCAACAAAATCTCTATTTCCTCGGCAAAATTTTAACATTTTTTTCACAAAATTGACTGGTTTTACTATAACAGATGCAAGCAACGGAATTTGTGTTGAAAATATCACGTAATTTTTCATGTATGGAAATTGACTTCCAGTCGTGGATCTCTTCGAATTTATTTCAAAATGGCTGGATATTATAGTTGTAAAATTGCAGTAAAAGGTCTTGGTATGAAAGAAAAATACTCTTTCATAAGTGGATATGAAGGATAGGGATATTCTACCCTCGGGATCACAAAATGTTGCAAAACCCTCGGCAAGCCTCGGGTTTTACTACATTTTGTGACCCTCAGGTAGAATATCCCTATCCTTCATATCCACATATGAAAGAGTCTTATAATATTATGCCACAAGATGAAAACATGCAGTTCAAGTTTATTTTAATTTAAATGCACATTTCAAGAAAGATTATATATTTTTGATAACATATTTCTCAACACTTGATTTTAAACACTATTTTTTCAATAATTGGCACAAATCATTCCTACATTTGCAAAGAATTTAACATATCTTATTTTAGATTCACCAGAAATTCATGTCAGTAGGAATGAGGATTCCTACATCTTTTCGTAAGTTACGCAAAAAAGTTACGAACACCTTTGTGAAACGCACTTACAAATTTCGTAAGTTTTGCGTAACTTTTTCGTAAATATTTACGAACGTTCGTAAGTTACGAAGCTTTGTGAAACGATACCCAGGTCTGGCCATCATCAAATTTTTGATTTCTGAAAACGAGCTGACAAATTAAAATTTTTCATATAAGTTAAAGGAAATTTAGATATTAAGTCTGTTTTTGAGAAATCATTGTTTGAGTTTCAATGTTTGCACATATAAATAAGATCATTCTATTGTAAATATAATTTTGGCCTGAACCTAAGAAAAATAAGGCGAATGCTTACAGCTGGTATAAAGATGATCTATTGTTGGTAGCTCCCAATCAGATGAAAACTAAGGAGAGGTCGAGCAGGAGAGGTGGTTCACCCTATCACAGTTACCGTGACGATTACGACCGTGGCCGCAGGAGGAGAAGTCGCAGTCCAAGGTGTGTACATGTGTAAATTGTAAAGGTAACATGCCTTATCTTTTTGTCAGAAATTTTAAGAAGATGAGCCAATCTTAAGATATACTTTGTTGAATCAAATTGGATTTTGTTCTTTCCTTTTAAAGGATGACTTTCTTTTTACAGATATCATTCTAGGTCCCGTTCCAGAAGCCCATATTACTCAAGCCGGTAAGTTGTCATCTTTCTGATGATCGTTTGGACTCATTTTGAAAAGAGATGTTTTGATTATTTTCTTAAAGAAGAGCTGTCAAAATGAAAGTGCATTCTCAAGAGCTCTACCTGGGGATGTCTGTATTTGGTCGTTAGACTCATTGGCTGTATTCAGCTTGTGATGTCATTTGTTTCAGATTCCGTTCTAGATCCCGTTCCAGAAGTCCATATTATTCTAGCCGGTAAGTTGTATTTGAGAGCAAATTCAACTTTTTGTGCCAGAGCAATGTTCATGAAGACATCAGTAAAAAGGTGGAAACATCCAATTCTTTTGCCAGAGCAATGTTCATGAAGACATCAGTAAAAAGGTGGAAACATCCAATTCTTTTGATTTTTAGCTGCTGATTTATCCTTGCGGTCGTGAAGGTCTGTAAGTCTTTTGGTGCACAAATATTTTGTTTTCATTATTTTGGTATCGTATATTTATTTTCATGCCCAACACAACATTTTATTGTCAATCATACCTATTATGATATGTGAATAATTTTGTATAGCCTGTATAGATTAGGTAGTTAAAATGTAACTTGTTTCTGATCAGAATTAGAAATGTGCTATCGGATGTTTTCACTTCCCAGTATGTAGTTAGCATGGAATCCAACTTTGCTGTGCAGTTAAAGTTGAAATTTATTTTTTATTTAAGTGGCCTTGGCACTTTGATTTTCCTGACCTGCCTCCAGTTTTACTATGAGATAATCCAGGACTGGATATTATGTCAGTGATAGTAACCACTGGAGTATTGAGGATGAGTGGGAGCAAGAACATGCATGAAGTGTTTGATTGTTTATAAACAAGTTTGTTGATTGTTCAGAGAATCTTTTATGGCATAATATGATCTTCAGCAGAATTAAAAGCTAGGAGACAAATAGATATTCAAATCTTTTGTATACATGTATTGAGTTCATTTAAGGTAAGTTTGATCACACACTAAAATAAACTACATGTTGACAGATTTTGTAGTCAAATGCATTGAGAGAGAAAAATTAGCAGAGCTGAAACAGTCAATTTGTTCTACCATCTTCATATCCAGACTTCACTTCTTCAGTCTTCATACTTTTACACTTGTGCAAAATGAATTGGTACAGGAGTTGTCAAATTTATACAGGAGTTGTCAAATTTATACAGGAGTTGTCAAATTTATACAGGAGTTGTCAAATTTATACAGGAGATGTCAATGGAGTAGAGGACTGATGTATTTATTAACTGTGACTTTATCGGCCTTATCTCAAGTTTACCTTCAATATAGAGACTGATAACCTTTTTTATTCAACAGAAATAAAAAGACCACACACCAAATCAACAATTACATACTGTAAACTCACCAACACACACACACACACCAAATTAAGCCAACTTTCACTTTCTCTGTATCCAAGTAATAACTAATTGTAATTTATAGATGTGCAACTAACTATGATTACTGAGATGATTTTTGTGTTGCCTGCAACACAAGGGTGACACTTAGGTATCACTATGTTGGCGTCAGTGTCCGGGAAACGGTCTCCTTGCAATAACTTAATTATATATTGACCGATTTCAACCAAATTTGTATACTGCTTTATATCAATGGGATCACAGATGAGTTTGATAATTGTTAAAAATCCGCCAATATTTGCAAGAGTTACGAGACTTTAAAATTGTCAAAACAGATAAATCCATGGTTTCCGCTCGATAACTTTAATAGGAATTATTTTCTGATTTCAACCAAATTTGGAATATTGCTCTATATCAATGAGATCTTAATTAGATGGGTTTGATACTGGTCAAAATCCGTCAATGTTTGCAAGAGTTACAGGACTGCAAAATTGTCAAAACATAGTTTCTGCTCGATAACTTCAGTATTTATTGTCTGATTTCAAAAAAGTTTGGTGTGTTGCTTTATATCAATGAGATCTTAGATCAGTTTGATACTGGTCTAAATCTATTAATTTTTGCAACATAACGGGACTTGATAACTTCACCTAATTATTGATAACATTTTCAACTGTAAATAACTATTTTTTGTGATGCTGTGCAGGCGACATATCCACTTCCGTGGAATTCTTGTATTTATGTACAGAAGAGAAACTTCAGGAGGACAAAAGACAACAGTCACTGGAAGGATAAAGTATTTAGTGAGATTTTACTGATGTTTTTTATTCTGTTTACAGACGTAGATCAAGGTCTAGAAGCCCCTACAACAATGACAGGAGGTAAGTAAATGTGCTACTATCTTTATATTTTAAGCTCACTTGAGCTTATGTATTGTTGAAAAAATATCACTCACAGTTTCAAAATACAGTGGATCTTGGTTGATACGAACTCGGACAACCCGGCTTAATACGAAGTACTTTGCCGGTCCCAGCCGAATTTCCTCTTTATCTTTGTTTAAAGAACTCTGATAATTCGAATTTGGAAAACTCGAAGAACTCGGATAATATGAAGTAAATTTTGGGTCCGAATAACAAAAATCATACATAAAATGTTCTTATAACTCGAAATGAGATTTTTTGGACAACGTGTTCGCCGAAAATGCAGATTTTTTTTCTCCATAAATCTGCTGTAGAACATTTCAAAATATATATCTCGTTTTATTGTTATAATTTTGCAACTATAATCGGCGATTTTGACATCTCTCTTGTTCACATCATTTTACGACATGGAACTAGTCTATATATACCAAGTAAAGAGATCGTCAGTAGACATGAGAACTCGCTTAATTCGAACACTCGGATATTGGAAGTTTTATCTCAGTCCCTTCGAGTTCGTATAAACCGAGTTCCACTGTAATGAGTGTGCACCAAGAGCAGAAAGCTCTGTGTAACCAAATGACGCAGGTGACTTGATGATCTCTGTAATGTGAATTTAACATCATAGATCTCCTAGTACTTTATAGTTGGCAGTATTGTAATGTAAATGTAAGATTACTAATGTAAACATTTGTAGATCTCGGAGGACTTGATGTAATGTGAATGTAAGATTACTAATGTAAACATTTGTAGATCTCGGAGTACTTGATGTAATGTGAATGTAAGATTACTAATGTAAACATTTGTAGATCTCGGAGTACTTGATGTAATGTGAATGTAAGATTACTAATGTAAACATTTGTAGATCTCGGAGTACTTGATGTAATGTAAATGTAAGATTACTAATGTAAACATTTGTAGATCTCGGAGTACTTGATGTAATGTGAATGTAAGATTACTAATGTAAACATTTGTAGATCTCGGAGTACTTGATGTAATGTAAATGTAAGATTACTAATGTAAACACTTGTAGATCTCGGAGTACTTGATGTAATGTGAATGTAAGATTACTAATGTAAACATTTGTAGATCTCGGAGTACTTGATGTAATGTGAATGTAAGATTACTAATGTAAACATTTGTAGATCTCGGAGTACTTGATGTAATGTGAATGTAAGATTACTAATGTAAACACTTGTAGATCTTGGAGTACTTGATGTAATGTAAATGTAAGATTACTAATGTAAACACTTGTAGATCTCGGAGGACTTGATGTAATGTGAATGTAAGATTACTAATGTAAACATTTGTAGATCTCGGAGTACTTGATGTAATGTGAATGTAAGATTACTAATGTAAACATTTGTAGATCTCGGAGGACTTGATGTAATGTGAATGTAAGATTACTAATGTAAACATTTGTAGATCTCGGAGTACTTGATGTAATGTGAATGTAAGATTACTAATGTAAACATTTGTAGATCTCGGAGTACTTGATGTAATGTGAATGTAAGATTACTAATGTAAACATTTGTAGATCTCGGAGTACTTGATGTAATGTGAATGTAAGATTACTAATGTAAACATTTGTAGATCTCGGAGGACTTGATGTAATGTGAATGTAAGATTACTAATGTAAACATTTGTAGATCTCGGAGTACTTGATGTAATGTGAATGTAAGATTACTAATGTAAACATTTGTAGATCTGGAGTACTTGATGTAATGTGAATGTAAGATTACTAATGTAAACATTTGTAGATCTCGGAGGACTTGATGTAATGTGAATGTAAGATTACTAATGTAAACATTTGTAGATCTCGGAGGACTTGATGTAATGTGAATGTAAGATTACTAATGTAAACATTTGTAGATCTCGGAGGACTTGATGTAATGTGAATGTAAGATTACTAATGTAAAAACTTGTAGATCTCGGAGGACTTGATGTAATGTGAATGTAAGATTACTAATGTAAACATTTGTAGATCTCGGAGTACTTGATGTAATGTGAATGTAAGATTACTAATGTAAACACTTGTAGATCTCGGAGTACTTGATGTAATGTGAATGTAAGATTACTAATGTAAACACTTTGTAGATCTTGGAGTACTTGATGTAATGTAAATGTAAGATTACTAATGTAAACATTTGTAGATCTCGGAGTACTTGATGTAATGTGAATGTAAGATTACTAATGTAAACACTTGTAGATCTCGGAGTACTTGATGTAATGTGAATGTAAGATTACTAATGTAAACACTTGTAGATCTTGGAGTACTTGATGTAATGTAAATGTAAGATTACTAATGTAAACACTTGTAGATCTCGGAGTACTTGATGTAATGTGAATGTAAGATTACTAATGTAAACATTTGTAGATCTCGGAGTACTTGATGTAATGTGAATGTAAGATTACTAATGTAAACATTTGTAGATCTCGGAGTACTTGATGTAATGTGAATGTAAGATTACTAATGTAAACATTTGTAGATCTCGGAGTACTTGATGTAATGTGAATGTAAGATTACTAATGTAAACATTTGTAGATCTTGGAGTACTTGATGTAATGTGAATGTAAGATTACTAATGTAAACATTTGTAGATCTCGGAGTACTTGATGTAATGTGAATGTAAGATTACTAATGTAAACACTTGTAGATCTCTGAGTACTTCATAGGTGGTAATATTTTAATGTGTTGTTATCAATTGTAGGAGGTCCCGTAGCAGGAGCAGGGGAGGTCGAGACAGGTAGTATTATTATTTCATCATTGGTAGTAAAACAATCCACTCACTGTGTAATGGTTGTAAATATTCAATGTCTTTGATTAAGTGATGCCCAGTGCACAATTAATGAATTGAGTGGAGTCTGTCTTAGGTAATCGGAGTATGGCACGTCACCTGATCTCTTTTTAGCCCACCATCATCAGATGGTGGGCTATTCAAATCGCCCTGCGTCTGTGGTCTGTCGTCCGTCCATTAACAATGCTTGTTATCACTATTTCTTAAAAACTGCTGCAGGGATTTTGTTCAAACTTCACATGGAGGGTCCCCTTGGTCCATATTTGTGCCATACAGATTTTGAGGCTGATCGAGGCTGTTAATAGTTAAAGATTGTTATGGCTATTTCTGAGATAGTAATGAAGGGATCTGTCTCAAAATTCATTTGTAGGTTCCCCTAGGGCCTTAGTTGTACATATTGTGATTTGGGACCGATCGGTCAACAAAATTACTGCCAGGCAGCCATCTTGGATTTTTATATTCAAAGTTTGTTATCGCTATTTCTCAGAAAGTATTGAATGGATCTTTCTCAAATTTCACATGTAGGTTCTCCTAGGGCCCTAGTTGTGCATATTGTGATTTGGGACCGATTGATCAACAAGATGGCCGCCAAGGAGTCATCTTGGATTTTGATAGTTGAAGTTTGTTACTGCTATTTCTCAAAAGGTACTGAAGCGATCTGTCTCAAATTTTATATGTAGTATGTTTGAAAAAGTTTAAAAAGTAGAGAAAAGATCCATCTTTCCTTTGTCAGATATAGATCATTCTTTGGTAGGCGCCAAGATCCCTCTGGGATCTCTTGTTAATAAGTCTAGCACTATAGAAAGGACCAGAGTTCCACTATGGATATAACAAGGAGACACAAATATACTGCAGTCTCACAAAACATAACACACAACACATTGTCTACATGAGAGGTCTCACAAAACATAACACACAACATATTGCCTACATGGGAGGTCTCACAAAACATAACACACAACATATTGTCTACATGGGAGGTCTCACAAAACATAACACACAACATATTGCCTACATGGGAGGTCTCACAAAACATAACACACAACATATTGCAGACATGGGAGGTCTCACTAAACATAACACACAACATATTGTCTATATGGAAGGTCTCATTAAACATAACACACAACATATTATCTATATGGAAGGTCTCACTAAACATAACACACAACATATTATCTACATGGGAGGTCTCACAAAACATAACACACAACATATTGCCTACATGGGAGGTCTCACAAAACATAACACACAACATATTGTCTACATGGGAGGTCTCACAAAACATAACACACAACATATTGTCTACATGGGAGGTCTCACAAAACATAACACACAACATATTGTCTACATGGGAGGTCTCACTAAACATAACACACAACATATTGCCTACATGGGAGGTCTCACAAAACATAACACACAACATATTGCCTACATGGGAGGTCTCACAAAACATAACACACAACATATTGCCTACATGAGAGGTCGCACAAAACATAACACACAACATATTGCCTACATGGGAGGTCTCACAAAACATAACACACAACATATTGGCTACATGGGAGGTCTCACTAAACATAACACACAACATATTGCCTACATGGGAGGTCTCACAAAACATAACACACAACATATTGCTTACATGGGAGGTCTCACAAAACATAACACACGACATATTGCCTACATGAGAGGTCGCACTAAACATAACACACAACATATTGCCTACATGGGAGGTCTCACAAAACATAACACACAACATATTGCTTACATGGAAGGTCTCACAAAACATAACACACAACATATTGCCTACATGGGAGGTCTCACTAAACATAACACACAACATATTATCTTCATGGGAGGTCTCACAAAACATAACACACAACATATTGCCTACATGGGAGGTCTCACTAAACATAACACACAACATATTGTCTACATGGGAGGTCTCACAAAACATAACACACAACATATTGCCTACATGGGAGGTCTCACAAAACATAACACACAACATATTGCTGACATGGGAGGTCTCACTAAACATAACACACAACATATTATCTACATGGGAGGTCTCACAAAACATAACACACAACATATTGTCTACATGGGAGGTCTCACAAAACATAACACACAACATATTGTCTACATGGGAGGTCTCACTAAACATAACACACAACATATTGTCTATATGGAAGGTCTCACTAAACATAACACACAACATATTATCTATATGGAAGGTCTCACTAAACATAACACACAACATATTATCTACATGGGAAGTCTCACAAAACATAACACACAACATATTGTCTACATGGGAGGTCTCACAAAACATAACACACAACATATTGTCTACATGGGAGGTGCTCCTTTAAACCTAACCACAATCATTGTGAGCTAGTTGGGACCTATTGTTTTGATACTTGTTTTCACAATTTCTTCTTGTTTTGATAGAAAGTCCTACAGTCGCTCGAGGAGTAGGTCAAGGTCATATGATAGACAAAGAAGCTCTTCACAAAAAAGGTGAGTTGTCCGTGTTCATTTAGGCCAATTAATTGATTACAGTCAAACCTGTCTATGTGTTGCCCTGGATGTTAAATCACCCTGTCTAATGTGTCACAGTCCTCAAATGTACCAGTATCATTTTGTCTTTCTAAAACTAAATAATTCAACATGATATAGATAGAATCAATTGATTTTGATGAGAAATGTGCTTATTTTTGTAAAATTTGGTCTAAGCTTGTTTTGGAAAAGTGGCCTGAGAACCAAGTAATTTATTTGTATGTCATTACAAGTGTATTTCTATTAATACTGAGACTAAACAAATATCTAGATATCACAGAAAATGGTTTGATTGTAAATAATGATGTTTTACAGATCAAGGTCCTACAGCAGATCAGCGTCACCCGTAGCCAATAGAGACGGATCTCCACGCAAGAGTCGCAGTCGTTCACCAGATAGAGAGTGACCAATGACATTTATTGTGGTATGAAGACAGTTCTAACAAAAACGATCAATCATGACAAGAGAGCGAGTAGAACAAACGTGATACACAAAATAAAGTTGTGGCTATATATGTGTGTGGCGACTTCAGTGTCGACCTTCAGAACAATACATACAGACTACTACATGGCGGTACAAGTTTTAAAGTTTTTAGAATTTCGGAACAAACAGTGGGATGTTGACTGCTTAGTTTAACATTCTTCTGAAGATTCCATGATGGATTGTAGCAGTTTTAAAAGAATGAGGAATACAGTGTTTTATTTATGTAAGGACATGTTGTAAATAGACGTAACAGCTCACCCATATGTCATCCATCATTTGTAACACCAGCTTGTTGGAGGATCATTTTATCAATAAAACACATCTCACATCAATTTTATTTCTTGTTTTAAAGCGTTTAAAGGGACAATTCAGTGAGGCTAATTTTGTTACATAACCATGAAGCAAAATATGACACAATTGGATTGTTCTACATTCCTTATGAAATATTGACAAATTCCACGACATTGTCAAGTGTTTTGATTGATGCCGTTGAAATTCCAAGTCATTGATCAATATGATTAAGCAGGTACCAATATATACCCGAGCCAAAGTCATGTACCTTAAAAAAATGCAATACACAACCACTGAGGTGTTGATGAACCCCCATATTCTTGACACCCATGATAACTTTTATGTCATTGCGCGGCGTCCGTCCGTCGTCCGTCCGTCAACATTTCCTTTAACTCGCTACTTGTCATAGAGTTCTGCATGGACTGTAACCAAATTTGGCCACAAACATCCTTGGGGGAAGGGGAACAGAACTTGTATAAATTTTGGCTCTGACCCTCCAGGGGCAGGACGGGCGGGGCCCAATAGAGGAAATAGAGGTAAATCCTATAAATCGCTACTTGTCCTAGAGTTCTGCATGAATTGTAACCAAATTTGGCCAGAAACATCCTTGGGGAAAGGGGAACAGAACATTGGATCTGACCCCCCCGGGGGCAGGAGGGGGCTGCCCCCATTAGGGGTAATAGAGGTAAATCCTATAAGTCGCTACTTGTCCTAGAGTTCTGCATGGATTGTAACCAAATTTGGCCACAAACATCCTTGGGGGAAGGAGAATAGAAATTGTATAAATTTTTGCTCTGACCCCCCAAGGGAAGGAGGGGCGGGGCCCAATAGGGGAAAAAGAGGTAAATCCTATAAAACGCTACTTGTCCTAGACTTCTGCATGGATTGTAACCAAATTTGGCCACAAACATCCTTGGGGGAAGGAGAACAGAAATTGCATAAATTTTTGCTCTGACCCCCCAAGGGAAGGAGGGGCGGGGCCCAATAGGGGAAAAAGAGGTAAATCCTATAAGTCGCTACTTTAGGACAAGTAACATCCTATAAACCGCTACTAGTCATATAGTTCTACTTGGATTTTAACCAAATTTGGCCCAGAAACATCCTTGAGGTTAACAGAATTTGTATAAACTTTGGCTTTGACCACCTGGAGCAGAAAGAGTGGGGCCCAATAGGGGAATTAGAGGTAAATATTCAAATTCCTTCAGAAAAGAAACAATGAACCTGTATTCAGAACATTACTAGGCATTACAAACCAGGTGAGCGATACAGGCCCTTTGGGCCTCTTGGTTAGGTCACTTGACCATAGGTCATGATGATCTTTAAGCATTTAATTCTCAATATATTTTGGGATTATGAAATCATAGACTAAAAAAGAAAAAAAATGAAGACATTCTTCATAGATGCAAAGCACCTCTGAAGAAGAATGTCTTTTTTTTTTGTCCGATTTTAAAGAAACCCAAATGATATGGAGAATAATATTTATAATTTAGATAACTCAAGTTCCACATAAATTTCCTTAATTTTAAATTTGTTTAGGTCTATGGAAAAAATAACCTCAAAGATCTAACCAATAGAAAATGAGTGCAGCATCAGAAGTTAAATTATATTGTGATAGTTTTATTGGCATTGGCAAGATCTCGCACAAGTTAAAAAAATCTTTCGGAGTCATTGCTGTATGCAATAATAATTATTATTAGAACTTGTGGACAATATCTCGGATGAGTTTGAAAATTGGACTAATTTGACAATAACTTGCGGAGTTATTGCCCTTTGTAACAATATTTCTTATGAGACCATGTGGACACAATAACTAAGTAAATATTTACTGAGTATTAATAAACTTTTCCAAATAGAAAAGGTTCGACGATGGGTTGCTCAACTTGTCACCAACTGTCATAGGAACACCTCAAGTCTTTAATCCATGATAAACAGTCTTAAGTCGTGGAGCCTAGAAGCCCGTCGCCGTGACGCCCGCCTCACTATGATGTATAAAATAAGCAACAGCTTGGTATCTATAGACTCCTCTGACCTCATTCCGTCCATGTCAATGTTGTATCAGTCACTAGCTATCATACCAAACCTGATCTTGTAAAACCACTGTACGTAAGGAAAGCTTCTTCCCAAAAACAATACCACAGTGGAACTCTGTACTACCAGATATAGCAACAAAACCAACACTCTTTCCCTTCCAATCCTCTATCTGCACTATGGAGTATTTGTTATATCATGTATCAGCCTATACACACTAAATCCTGCATAAGTCTTCATCTTACATGGAGTAGGCAAATCTCTGGTAGAAGTCTGTATACATGTATGCCATAAGCAAGATTAACAATAAATTCAAAATCAGAATTACCGGACAGTAATTTATGGAGTTATTGCCCTTTGCAATGATAAACGTTATTGGACCTTTTGAAAACTTGAGTAGATATTTTTATACAGAGTTTAATGAAACTTTTTAGGTAGTCTAATATCTACATTATAATATTTACATTTTCATTGCAGTCCCACTATGTAATCTTACCAAGCGCAGTTGACAGTCATATAGACAATGAACTTCAAGCGCCTACTATGACCTTATTAGGTCATCTGACCAGGATGACCTATATTCGTCATGTTTCGTCCGTCGTCGTCCGCCGTGCGCCGTGCGTTAACTTTTCACATTTTGAACTTCTACCAGTTCTACCAGTGCGATTTGGCTGAAACTTGCATGAAATGACCCTGACATGGTCCCGACAAAGTGTTGTTATTTTTCGGGTCGATCCGAAATCCAAGATGGCCGCCACAGCCGCCATCTTTAAAAACACATTTTGAACTTCTTCTCAAGTTCTACCAGTGCGATTTGGCTGAAACTTGCAAGAAATGATCCTGACATGGTCCCGACAAAGTGTTGTTATTTTTCGGGGCGATCCGAAATCCAAGATGGCCGCCAAAGCCGCCATCTTGAAAACATATTTTGAACTTCTTCTCAAGTTCTACCGGTGCGATTTGGCTGAAACTTGCATGAAATGATCCTGATATGGTCCCGACAAAGTGTTATTATTTTTCAGGTCGATCGAAATCCAGGATGACCACCACAGCCGCCATCTTGAAAACACATTTTGAACTTCTTTTCAAGTTCTACCGGTGCGATTTGGCTGAAACTTGCATGAAATGATCCTGACATGGTCCTGACAAAGTGTTGTTATTTTTCGGGTCGATCCGAAATCCAAGATGGTCGCCAAAGCCGCCATCTTCAAAACACATTTTGAACTTTTTCTCAAGTTCTACTGGTGCGATTAGACTGAAACATGCATGAAATGATCCTGACATGGTCCCGACAAAGTGTTGTTATTTTTCGGGTTGATCCGAAATCCAAGATGGCTGCCAAAGCAGCCTTCTTGAAAACACATTTGGAACTTCTTCTCAAGTTCTACCTGTGCGATTTGGCTGAAACTTGCATGAAATGATCCTGAGATGGTCCCGACAAAGTGTTATTATTTTTCAGGTCGATTGAAATCCAGGATGACCACCACAGCTGCCATCTTGAAAACATATTTTGAACTTCTTCTCAAGTTCTACCTGTGCGATTTGGCTGAAACTTGCATGAAATGATCCTGATATGGTCCCGACAAAGTGTTATTATTTTTCAGGTCGATCGAAATCTAGGATGACCACCACAGCCGCCATCTTGAAAACATATTTTGAACTTCTTTTCAAGTTCTACCGGTGCGATTTGGCTGAAACTTGCATGAAATGATCCTGACATGGTCCTGACAAAGTGTTGTTATTTTTCGGGTCGATCCAAATTCCAAGATGGTCGCCAAAGCCGCCATCTTCAAAACACATTTTGAACTTTTTCTCAAGTTCTACTGGTGCGATTAGACTGAAACATGCATGAAATGATCCTGACATGGTCCCGACAAAGTGTTGTTATTTTTCGGGTCAATCCGAAATCCAAGATGGCTGCCAAAGCAGCCTTCTTGAAAACACATTTGGATCTTCTCAAGTTCTACCTGTGCGATTTGGCTGAAACTTGCATGAAATGATCCCGAGATGGTCCCGACAAAGTGTTATTATTTTTCAGGTCGATTGAAATCCAGGATGACCACCACAGCTGCCATCTTGAAAACATATTTTGAACTTCTTCTCAAGTTCTACCTGTGCGATTTGGCTGAAACTTGCATGAAATGATCCTGATATGGTCCCGACAAAGTGTTATTATTTTTCAGGTCGATCGAAATCCAGGATGACCACCACAGCCGCCATCTTGAAAACATATTTTGAACTTCTTCTCAAGTTCTACCTGTGCGATTTGGCTGAAACTTTGCATGAAATGATCCTGACATGGTCCCGACAAAGTGTTGTTATTTTTCGGGTCGATCCGAAATCCAAGATGGCCGCCATCTTGAAAACACATTTTGAACTTCTTCTCAAGTTTTACCGGTTCGATTTGGCTGAAACTTGTATGAAATGATCCTGGCATGGTCCTGACAAAGTGTTTTATTCTTTGGTTCGATTCGAAATCCAAGATGGTCGCCACAGCCGCCATCTTGAAAACACATTTTGAACTTTTTTCAAGTTCTACCGGTGCAATTTGGCTGAAACTTGCATGAAATGATCCTGACATGGTCCCGACAAAGTCTTGTTATTGTGCGGATCGATCCGAAATCCAAGATGGCCACCACAGCCGCCATCTTGAAAACACATTTTGAACTTCTTCTCAAGTTATACCTGTGCGATTTGTCTGAAACTTGCATGAAATGATCCTGACATGGTCACGACAAAGTGTTGTTACATCTCTGGTTGATCCCAAATCGAAGATGGCTACCATGACACTATATCTGATTAATTTCCTACGTGTTAGGGCCCTTTGGCCTCTTGTTTGAAATAAAATTTGTTGAAAAAAATTGAAAATGATCCCGACATGGTCCTGACAAAGTGACACCATATAAAATTAATTTTACTATTGCCAAGGTAGTCAGATGACCGTTAAGGCCCTTTGGGCCTCTTGTTATTATTGTGACATCACAATTATCATGCCAGCAATCACAGATGATGGCTGTTCAAATGGCTGTTCCATCCATGACGATAACGAATGATTATTTCATTATAGATGCAAAATTCCTTGGGATTTCTTTGTAAAATTGAAACCAAATGTAAATATAAGCATTGAACATCTTTCAGTTGGCATTCATAGCCTAAATGAATGCCAACTGAACGGAGGCAAATTCAACATGAAGCGCTTTGCCTCTGTCCAGTTGGCATTCATAATAGCCAAGAATGCCAACTGAATGACGTTAAATGCTTAATTATACTGATCATCTTTATCTAGCTGGAGTTTATGTCAATAGAAGTGAGTGTGAAAAAGAGAAGTTTAATAGGCAGAAGAGATTGCTGATTTGAAGACTGGAGTTGAGGGATTTGAAATAATTTGTGGCTGTAGGGAATTCCAATGTGTTATGATTCTAGGAAAAAATGAATATTTATGTGGTTGTATTCTATATATGATGGAGTCGGATCTGTATACAGATGTGCATGTCTTGTGTTGCGTACTGGAGGAACAAGTAGATCTTTCTCTATTAAATGTTTATTTTATTGTGTGTTATTTTATGAAGACATGGTTAGTCGCATGTCTTTCCTGTGTTGTTCTAGAGAGCGCCAGATTTTGTATCATGTCACCAACACTGGAGGTGTTTCTGTGTTTGTTGGTGACAAATCTTGTTGCTCTTCTTTATACCATTTCAATTTTACTGATGTCCGATTTAATATTTGGGTTCCAGCACTGAGCAGGCATACTCTAGTGAGGGTCTAACGAGGGTCTTATAGAATTACATTTTCACCGGAAGTACATGCAAGTGAGATAGAGGATTCCTACTTCCTTTCATAAGCTAGCAAGAAAGTTATGAACACCTTTCTGAAAGCGCTTACGAATTTCGTAAGTTTTGCATAACGTTTTCGTAAACATTTACGAACGTTCGTAAGTTCCGAAGCTTTGTGAAATGGTATCCTGTTCTTTAATAGAGGTAGAGCCGATCTTAAGATTTCTATAGTACGGAGAAGGCCCAGGGTGGAGTTCGCTTTTCCACAGATGTTTGATATATGGGGTTCCCTTTTCAGATTTGATTGGATTGTAATGCCTAGGCTTTGTCTACATGCTCTTGAAAGAGTCTTAACATCAATATTTTTTTACATTAACCTACAGAGTTATTGCCCTTTGTAATGATGTTTTACAATGTCAATACTATCAGTAACCTACAGAGTTATTGCCCTTTGTAATGATGTTTTACAATGTCAATACTATCAGTAACCTACAGAGTCATTGCCCTTTGTAATGATGTTTTCACTGATGCTGATTGAGACTGTAAGCCTCAACACCCTAACATCTATAACGTCTTGGAAGAGTTTGAAAAAAATTGATGAAACAACTGGACAACATCTTTGTATCATAGATCAAGATCAATGGGCCTCTTGTCAAGATTCAAAACCAAATAGAATTACTGAAAGATCTCTCTAGAAAGATATATATATATATGGTAATATTTTTACGTGTGGATGATACGAGATGAAAAAGAATGAAGTCTTTTTCTCTTTTATAATATATTCTTTTATTTACATATTAATATAGACATACATCTCTGGTACACCACATGGGCTTGTATTACCCAGAATTAAAATGTCAGCATATATAACTTTAATACAGACATGATTTTACCGCAATTTTCATCTTGGAATCCAAAAATATTGAGGTGATTACCTTGAATAATTTAAATGGTAATCATTTTTGGAGATATTTTCTCTTTGTTGTAACATTATGCCTGTTAATGTGAAATCAGGCTTAATTGAGTACTTATTATAGTATCTGGAAAAAAAGATGTTTGTTAACAAAATATCTGAGAATGAAATGAAGTTTCTAATAGGTTAAAAATCTTCCTTATTGATACCAAAATTAAATCATTTTTGAAACAAATTAAAATAGAGTAAATTCAAGTTTTCACAAAGCCGATCTTGATTACAGGACATATGTATTTTTTTTAATCGACATGGAACTAGCCAACTTTTCTGAGTTTGATAAACTTTGAGAGACCATAGAGAAGTAACTAAGATGTAATTACAGCAGTGTGATGATTGATAAGCTGTACTCATGTCCATGAATGGCTACTGACCCTACAAACCAATATGTAGTGGCAGAGTGGTTAAGATGTCTTGACATATAACCACAAGCCCTTCACCTCTGGGATGCGGGTTCGAATCCAATGTTGGGCAGTTGCCAGGTACTGACCGCTGGTCGGTGGTTTTTCTCCGGGTACTCCGGCTTTCCTCCACCAACAAACCTGGCATGTCCTTACATGACCCTGGCTGTTAATAGGACGTTAAACTAATAAAACAAAACATAATATTTTAGAAGCTTGTCAGGAGATTTTTCAAGCCTTCATGAAATGCGATGTCATGAAATTCGACTTTGTGAAATATGGAGTTTACTGTATAAGTATATATAACCAAATATTTTTTTTTTATTATTTCAATGAGCAATTAACTACTTATGTATATATAACAATTTGAATTCCGAAGTCCATTATGTATATATAACAATTTGAATTCCGAAGTCCATTATTCACTGTAAGCGAATTTTACAGTAGTGTATAAAATATGACACAGCATATTGTGTTTATATCAACTGATGCTTGCTATTACTCATTAGTTTGATTTTACTACAAGAATTTCCCATTGCTACTATAATGCTCATGTTTTGTCATAGATTTCTTTTCATAAATGTTAATATCAACAGAAATGAATCCAGGTTCTGACACCAAACAAAATTTCAATCATAACCACTACTGTAAAACCAATTGTGCTTTAGAACTAATCTGACTAATTAGACTGAAAGGTGATTTATGGAGAGACATCACATAAATGTATTTATTTCCGATACACTTCAACCAGATCTATATCATAAACCAATGAGAATCCTTCCATGAATATCTTACATCTCACAATATATTAAATGGATTGAAACAAGAGGCCCAGATGGCCTGTATCGCTCACCAGAGTTAATTTCTAAACTGTTCCCCTTCCATGAAGGATGTTTCTGGCCAAATTTGATTACAATTATGACCATAAGTGAATAAAGGAAATGTTGACGGACAAATAAATGGACGTCGCACTATGGCAAAAGCTCACAGGCCATTTGTGCCAGGTGAGCCTAAAATAAGCTCACAGGCCTTTCGTGCCAGGTGAGCTTAAAATAAATAACAAACCAAAACAATTGAGCTCAGGAACAACCTTAACAACAAGTCATGACTTATCACAAGTAATATCATTAAAGCCGGTACGTACCACTATGTTACATTTTAAAATAAACAATAAAGACCTGCAACCTTTATTGGGTCAAGTATTTATTTTGTTCATGAGAGAACTTTCTCTATTAGACAAAAAAAAATTATATTTTTTTAAAATGTCTGTTTAGGGTTACCCGACCGACCCTAAATTTTTTAACCCACCCCCACCCCCCCTGACCCTGTATTTCCCCCAACTTTTCTACAAAAAATAAAAAAAATAATAACAATTAAAAGTTGGGATTTCGCTCTCAGACTCCGGTTCCAGCCATTATTTTAGAGTGAAAGACACTAAAAAACACTCGCTCACCTGCAATCTGGTAATCATGCATGGTTCATACTTAACAAATAGAGTAAATAAGAATTGTTATCATCCCTGAGCACATTAGAGGCCCCTTTGCCTCTTAGTTTTTAAAAAGAAGTCGTCTAAAAATTTAAGCCTATTTGACCCCTGTGACATTGAATCAAGGTCAAGGTCATTCATTTGAACAAGCTTGGTAGCCCTTCATCCCAGCATGTCACAGGCCCAATATCAGGTCCCTAGATTGTTTGGTTATCAAGAAGTCGTTTTAGGATTTAAGCCTATTTGACCCCTGTGACCTTGAGTCAAGGTCAAGGTCATTCACTTGAACAAACTTGGTAGCCCTTTAGTCCATCATATCACATGCCAAATATCAAGTCTCTTGGCCTCTTGGTTATTTAGTATTAAGCAAAAGTTGTTTAAAGATTTTCACCTATTTGACCCGTGTGACCTTGAATGAAGGTCAAGGTCATTTATATGAACAAACTTGGTAGTCGTCTATTCCAGCATGCCACATGCCCAATATCAGGTCTCTAGCCCTCTTGGTTATTAAGGAGAAGTCGTCTAAAGATTTTAGCCTATTTGAAGCCTGTGACCTTGAATGAAGGTCAAGTTCATTCATTTGAACAAACATGGTAGCCCTTGATCCCAGCATGTCACAGGCCCAATATCAGGTCCCTAGGCCTCTTGGTTATTAAGAAGAAGTCTTAAAAAGATATTTCAGCCTATTTGACCCCTGTGACCTTGAATGAAGGTCAAGGTCATTCATTTGAACAAACTTCGTATCCCTTCACCCCAGCATGTCACAGGCCCAATTTCAGGTCTCTAGGACTCTTGGTTATTTAGAAGAAGTCTGTTAAAAATTTCACTTATTTGACCCCATGTGACCTTGAATGAAGGTCAAGGTCATTCATTTGAACAGCCCAACTTGGTAGCCCTTCATCCCAGCATGCTATAAGTCAAATTTCAGGACTCTAGGTCTCCAAGTTTTGGAGAAGAAGTTGTTTAAATAGAAAAGTTGATGCCAGACGGACGGACGCTGCACCATAGCATAAGCTCACCTTCGGGCAGGTGAGCTGAAAACCACAACAAAAATTCAGAACTACCGACCCTATTTCTTTTGCCTATGTAACCCTAAACAGACATATTTTTTTTGGCTGTGATTCCCTTTGCCCGATATGTACTACACCAATACATAACTATATCAGGTAAAGCAGACATATAACGTGTAATCTGATTGGCTGGTTACATCTAAAAATAGCATGGGCCAAGGCAAACTTATTTACCTTCTGTATTACCCATGCAGAACATTTTTTTTTGGCCATCCTTTTCCCGATATGTACTTCAGAAATGATTTTGATTTAAATTTATTTTTGCCTTTTATTCCGGATTATTACAATGTGTAATACACTAGTTTTATACCGTTTTTACCTCTTTAAGAAAATTTTTGAAATCAGGCAAAAGGGTGAAACCACAGTAATATGGCCCTCCTTTTTATTAATATACGTAATCTTGTGATGTGCTGTCTCATGAAAGCAGGATATACAAATTACCATTTCAAGGAATGTATTTAGACTTTGGATATACATACTACACAGTGTACTGGTCCAGTGTTCAATGCATAATAGCTAGATTCTTTTCTAAATATTGGTCCAAATTTTGATGATAATCAAAGTTAGGTCATGGATGTGCACAAAAAAAACATTTCACCTTAACTATCAGTGTATAAGTCTATCCATATAACTATCATAAATATGATTAGTGCTTTTATTTGTCAAGATGTTTCTCTGATTAAATATATCCTGAAAGTTCAAATATGGCATTAGAAATGGAATATACAGGAAGTAACAATCAACGCCAGAACAAAAAGTCAACTTCCTAGCAGGCGGGCAAAAAATAACCCCGTCAATCATTGAAATTTCAAATTAAAAATGATACTGCATTGTATTATTATCTTGGATAATATTCTACATTGTTAAATAAAACAAAAGGCCCATGGGCCTTAACATTCACCTGATGAAAATTGAGCAAATAATCTTCATAATATGTAATCATATAAAACTGCAGTAGTAAATTTGCTTCAGCAGTTTTGAAGAAGTCGAAAATGTAAATTGTTTACGGACACATGATGCACAACGGACCAAAGGCGATCAGAAAAAGTCACTGGAGACTTCGTCTCAGGTGACCTAAAAATGTAGTTTTTAAAACCCAAATAACTTAAGTAAGTTAACAGATACCTTTAATACAGTGTAACATACAAAGATTTGAGATACACATACATAGGAATTAAAGTAAAAATGAATATCAAGATTCAATCTTTCCTGTTTGATGATTTGTTGAAGAGCAAATAAAAATGAAAATGAAAAATAACCAAAAATACAAAGTGATTTAACATTAATACACAAGTATTGTGTTTATATATGCTATCAACGAACTATGTACTTAAAAACAGATTAAAACAAAACCTGGAACTACAAGTACACGTTACATATCTTTACCAACATTATTTTGTTTGACAGTTTTTTTTACATTAAAGATGCAAATTTAAATAAACATTTTTCTTGGGTTTCCTGTAAGTCAACTGAATTTTGCAATTTTTATGTCTTTTTTCACTGCAATTTAATTTTGTACTAATATACCTATAATCAGAACAATTTTGTGGCTATTAATTTTTTTTTTTTTTTGCATTTATGAAAATATTTTCAACTTGTACCACCCTAAAACAGCTGTTGTCACTTGGAGAAGTAGTAACTATCTATTCTAAACATACTAGTGGGTTTTTTTACCTGCTTTCCAGTGTAATGCTTGATCAACATGTATTACAAGGAATGTATTTGGATATACCACACAGTCCTAAAATACACAAAATTTAGTTGTGTGTGAAAATCATTTGGTTTACAGTAAAACCCCATGTTGTAGTATGGCGTGGGGGATCCTTCACATCCGTCAAATTTTCTGAGCTTATTTTTAAAGATTAAATTATCCCATAACTAGCCAGTCCAGTCATGTCATACCACCATGACTTATGACGTTACATGTAGTTTGAACGTTATAATCTATATACGACATTCCATGATTGTCTTGGTAAACGGAAAACGTCACATCCAAGCCGGATTTTCTACTGTTTTATAAAGAGACAAAATCTAACGTTTTACTTATATTTCTATTATCAAAATTAAAGTTATGTGATAAATAGAATCTTACACTTGTGACTCGTCAAAAAATCTGATATGCCACTTGCCTAAAGGCTCGTGGCATATCAAATTATTGGACTCGTTTGATAAATTCTAAACACCTGTATCTAGTATATCCCCGATACAATTGGCATGGTAGTTTTGCAGCTGTGGTTTCGTTGGTAACTATGGAAACCAATATCGGGTCTGTAAATTGACATAATTAGGGGCCAAAAAGGGCCCAAACCAAGTATCAAGCCATTATTGCTATGGTTTGATGTACAATAATGTCACAATAAAATGAACTAATTTCCCCCTTATTTCAAAATAAATAACCTAGTAGTGCATACAAACACTGACAGCCCACACAGCTATGATAGAAACATCATTGGAACCCACTTACTGCTCTAACCAGTTACTCCATTATTAATTATATTGTTAAACAATAATTTTAATGTAACGATTAATTTTAATGAAATGTGTCATTATTTTTTCATGGAATAAAGGCTGTCAAATTATGTAACTGACCAGTATACCATTAATACAAATCCAAATGTTCCATGCAGTATTAAAATCAACAAGAGATCCCAGTTGGTTACAGGAAAGAGGGACCTTTTCTCTGCTTTGGCCTTCTTTCCCTCAATTGTCAAAATCTAAGATGGATATGTCCTATCAGTCCAAAAATGTAACCACAAAGCATTATGGGGAACTTTTAGAGAGATCCCTTCAATATTATTGGAGAAATAGTGCTTACTAACTTCAGTTGTCAAAATCAAAGATGGCTGTCAGTTGGCCATCTTGAATTTGGATCGGTCTCTAAACACAATATATATATATGCATACAAAGGAACCAAAGAAAAACTATAAACTGAGTCTGAGAGAAATCCTTTCAATACTTTCTGAGAAATGTTGATAAAAAACATCAACTGTCAAAAATCAAAGAAAGCTGCCTGCCTTCAAAGATGTTCTTTCATTTTTTCTGTCATCTTATTCTATCAAATAAAAATGTTATGTTTAGGATGGTCCCAGGTTGTATATGATCTGTTGTGAGGATTTTGATATCTAGGACACTGATAATTCATCAGACACTGTAAATGGTGTGACTTGGAACATGAAACAGCGGTTACAGACTCTGACTGGGTTCACTTGTCCATAGTGAGGCAGGGGTACAGTGTTGGCGGAACATCTACTGCAGAATATCTGTAACGATCAACATCACATATATAACAAGTGGATAGAAATGTTACTGTTAAGCACAATACTATATAATAGTTGTGTTTATATATTGAAAAAGAGTCCCAAAGAACCTGAATCGCTGGTGAATTAAAACAAGATCCCAGGTGAGCTTATAAATGACACTTTCCTAAATTTTATACATCTCCACTGTTCCAACAATGGAAACAAGCTTATAAATGGCATTTTCCTCACGTTTATACCTCTCCACTGTTCCAACAATGGAAACAAGCTTATAAATGGCACTTTCCTCAACTTTATACCTCTCCACTGTTCCAACAATGGAAACAGGCTTATAAATGACACTTTCCTCAACTTTATACCTCTCCACTGTTCCAACAATGGAAACAGGCTTATAAATGACACTTTCCTCAACTTTATACCTCTCCACTGTTCCAACAATGGAAACAAGCTTATAAATGACACTTTCCTCAATTTTATACCTCTCCACTGTTCCAACAATGGAAACAAGCTTATAAATGACACTTTCCTCAATTTTATACCTCTCCACTGTTCCAACAATGGAAACAAGCTTATAAATGACACTTTCCTCAATTTTATACCTCTCCACTGTTCCAACAATGGAAACAGGCTTATAAATGACACTTTCCTCAACTTTATACCTCTCCACTGTTCCAACAATGGAAACAGGCTTATAAATGACACTTTCCTCAACTTCATACCTCTCCACTGTTCCAACAATGGAAACAGGCTTATAAATGACACTTTCCTCAATTTTATACCTCTCCACTGTTCCAACAATGGAAACAGGCTTATAAATGACACTTTCCTCAACTTTATACCTCTCCACTGTTCCAACAATGGAAACAGGCTTATAAATGACACTTTCCTCAACTTCATACCTCTCCACTGTTCCAACAATGGAAACAGGCTTATAAATGACACTTTCCTCAATTTTATACCTCTCCACTGTTTTCCAACAATGGAAACAGGCTTATAAATGACACTTTCCTCAACTTTATACCTCTCCACTGTTCCAACAATGGAAACAGGCTTATAAATGACACTTTCCTCAACTTCATACCTCTCCACTGTTCCAACAATGGAAACAGGCTTATAAATGACACTTTCCTCAACTTCATACCTTTCCACTGTTCCAACAATGGAAACAAGCTTATAAATGACACTTTCCTCAACTTCATACCTCTCCACTGTTCCAACAATGGAAACAAGCTTATAAATGACACTTTCCTCAACTTCATACCTCTCCACTGTTCCAACAATGGAAACAAGCTTATAAATGACACTTTCCTCAACTTTATACCTCTCCACTGTTCCAACAATGGAAAGGAAGACATTAATCTACAGTCACATTGTAGAATTAATCTCATTTTACGATTTTTTGCATTCTAAAAAAACTATTATTGAACTCTTGTGTTGAATTGAGTTCTTATTAGTCTAACATTCCCCAGACTCATGCCGCTCTATTAGACTTGTGCCGGTTGGCAAAAATTGGTAAAGCTTTTCAAATGCTGATAGAAGCACACTTACAAATAATGACGATTACAAATTTGGAAAAGCTTTGTCAACCACACTTTGACAACAATAAATATATTTTCAGTTGTGGAAACTGAAAATCACCATTCTTCAGAATGAAGATGTATCACAGTCGTCCCTGTTTGGTTTTTTTTTTTCCCCAGTTTTCAACATACTCCCTACCAGTTGCAAAATTCAGACACAAACCGGACCAAACTCTCATTTCGCTGGTCTTGTTCAGAGGCGAAAGTCTGGGGAATGCGAGATTAAGTTCAAATTCTTTAACCATTCAATATTCCCCCCCCACCTCCCCCCCCCCCCATTTAACCATTCAATATTCCCCCCCACCTCCCCCCCCCCCCATCAGTACATACCTTTCCACAGTTACGACAGTGATGACGGCGACGGACAAATGTGAAAGGAGTCTTACATGAAGTACAGACAGTAGTATGGTCGTCTGGAACCCAGTTAGGGGGATCTGTTCATAACAACAAATACATTTTACATGAAGTACAGACAGTGGTATGGTCGTCTGGAACCCAGTTTGGGGGATCTGTTCACAACAATAAATAAACTAATTTACCCCATTCTCTCATATTAATACATTCACATACTTTTTTTGTGTGAAAAAAAAAACATTCAAAAATATCCCCCTTATAAGTTAATAAGTATTGCTGCACAGATCATTTCAGTGATGGAAGTACCCTCATGTAATTTTCTTCATCTTATTTTCAGCAGAAGTTATGACCTAAACAAAAAAATCTATTAAGGTTGCAATAATTTGACCTTTACATCTGCAAAACATGATTAAGGTATTGTTAAGGATTATTCTCAATATCTTTTGAGTTTATGAAGTAATAGACACAACACGGAAGGACATTCTTCATAGACGCTAAGCATGTTCTTCAGTAAAAACAACTGATGGTAGTTCATTGCCCATCAACTTTAGGCTATACATATCATTTGTAGTTCATTGCCCATCAACTTTAGGCTATACATATCATTTGTAGTTCATTCAGTAAAACCAACTGATTTGTAGTTCATTGCCCATCAACTTTAGGCTATACATATCATTTGTAGTTCATTGCCCATCAACTTTAGGCTATACATATCATTTGTAGTTCATTGCCCATCAACTTTAGGCTATACATATCATTTGTAGTTCATTGCCCATCAACTTTAGGCTATATATATCATTTGTAGTTCATTGCCCATCAACTTAAGGCTATATATGTATCTTTTGTAGTTCATTGCCCATCAACTTTAGGCTATATATATCATTTGTAGTTCATTGCCCATCAACTTTAGGCTATATATATCATTTGTAGTTCATTGCCCATCAACTTTAGGCTATATATATCATTTGTAGTTCATTGCCCATCAACTTTAGGCTATATATATCATTTGTAGTTCAGTTCATTGCCCATCAACTTAAGGCTATATATGTATCTTTTGTAGTTCATTGCCCATCAACTTTAGGCTATATATGTATCTTCTTTTGTAGTTCATTGCCCATCAACTTTAGGCTATATATATCATTTGTAGTTCATTGCCCATCAACTTAAGGCTATATATATCATTTGTAGTTCATTGCCCATCAACTTAAGGCTATATATATCATTTGTAGTTCATTGCCCATCAACTTTAGGCTATATATATATATCTTTTGTAGTTCATTGCCCATCAACTTCAGGCTATATATATATCTTTTGTAGTTCATTGCCCATCAACTTAAGGCTATATGTATCTTTACATTTTAATCACCATATCATCAAGAACTAATACAATATGCCTAACGGTATTCAATTTGAAGAGGATATTTGATCTTTGACCTTACCTCTGACCCTACGGCGATGTCGGTGGGTATGACCTCTGTGATGGGGTTCCCTAGGGGGATTTTGGACTCCTGTGTGTATGATCCGGGGACTTGTGGACTTGCCTTGACGTTCCTCCAATACAGGCGGCTCAGAAGAGTTCATTGCAAAAACACATTTGAGAATGTGGCGAAGATCTCCAGCGTAGTTAGTCTGTAACTGGTCCGCCACACCTGTATAATACAGTCCATCATCTATATACAAGAAAGGCTCAGACGGGGAATTACAAGTACAACAACAAGTATGTACTAATAGGGATCAGGCCCTGATTTCTCAAAACAAACTAAAGTCATAAATTTTCATATCAGTTACATAAGGAGAAAAACCTGAAGTTTTAACTTAACTCTGTACTTTTGTTTCAAGAAATCAGGGCTAGATATACCCCTACCACCCCACAGTCCTATTATTGTGTATAGTATCCATCTACTTTACGCTATACACACACATTTAACTGAAGAGTGGACGACCAATATCCCCCCCTCCAACCCCCTGCACATATCTAGTTATGACTCCATTAATATAGGGTATATTGCAGAACTCAACTCCCTTTTATGTCATGGTTCTGTGCACCAAAATTAATCTGTCAAATAGTTTAGGAAGTGTTTGCCAGTACCGTAAGGGAACCTTCTACTTACCCGCTATACACAAATAACCTGTGGATAAGGTCTCTACTACTGCTGTACCGTGAGGGAACCTTCTACTTACCCGCTATACACACAAATAACCTGTGGATAAGGTCTCTACTACTGCTGTACTGTGAGGGAACCTTCTACTTACCCGCTATACACACAAATAACCTGTGGATAAGGTCTCTACTACTGCTGTACTGTGAGGGAACCTTCTACTTACCCGCTATACACACAAATAACCTGTGGATAAGGTCTCTACTACTGCTGTACTATGAGGGAACCTTCTACTTACCCGCTATACACACAAATAACCTGTGGATAAGGTCTCTACTACTGCTGTACTGTGAGGGAACCTTCTACTTACCCGCTATACACACAAATAACCTGTGGATAAGGTCTCTACTACTGCTGTACCGTGAGGGAACCTTCTACTTACCTGCTATACACACAAATAACCTGTGGATAAGGTCTCTACTACTGCTGTACTGTGAGGGAACCTTCTACTTACCTGCTATACACACAAATAACCTGTGGATAAGGTCTCTACTACTGCTGTACTGTGAGGGAACCTTCTACTTACCCGCTATACACACAAATAACCTGTGGATAAGGTCTCTACTACTGCTGTACTGTGAGGGAACCTTCTACTTACCCGCTATACACACAAATAACCTGTGGATAAGGTCTCTACTACTGCTGTACTGTGAGGGAACCTTCTACTTACCCGCTATACACACAAATAACCTGTGGATAAGGTCTCTACTACTGCTGTACCGTGAGGGAACCTTCTACTTACCCGCTATACACACAAATAACCTGTGGATAAGGTCTCTCTACTACTGCTGTACCGTGAGGGAACCTTCTACTTACCCGCTATACACACAAATAACCTGTGGATAAGGTCTCTACTACTGCTGTACCGTGAGGGAACCTTCTACTTACCCGCTATACACACAAATAACCTGTGGATAAGGTCTCTACTACTGCTGTACCGTGAGGGAACCTTCTACTTACCCGCTATACACACAAATAACCTGTGGATAAGGTCTCTACTACTGCTGTACTATGAGGGAACCTTCTACTTACCTGCTATACACACAAATAACCTGTGGATAAGGTCTCTACTACTGCTGTACTATGAGGGAACCTTCTACTTACCCGCTATACACACAAATAACCTGTGGATAAGGTCTCTACTACTGCTGTACTGTGAGGGAACCTTCTACTTACCCGCTATACACACAAATAACCTGTGGATAAGGTCTCTACTACTGCTGTACTGAGAGGGAACCTTCTACTTACCCGCTATACACACAAATAACCTGTGGATAAGGTCTCTACTACTGCTGTACTGTGAGGGAACCTTCTACTTACCCGCTATACACACAAATAACCTGTGGATAAGGTCTCTACTACTGCTGTACTATGAGGGAACCTTCTACTTACCCGCTATACACACAAATAACCTGTGGATAAGGTCTCTACTACTGCTGTACCGTGAGGGAACCTTCTACTTACCCGCTATACACACAAATAACCTGTGGATAAGGTCTCTACTACTGCTGTACTGTGAGGGAACCTTCTACTTACCCGCTATACACACAAATAACCTGTGGATAAGGTCTCTACTACTCTGCTGTACTATGAGGGAACCTTCTACTTACCCGCTATACACACAAATAACCTGTGGATAAGGTCTCTACTACTGCTGTACCGTGAGGGAACCTTCTACTTACCCGCTATACACACAAATAACCTGTGGATAAGGTCTCTACTACTGCTGTACTATGAGGGAACCTTCTACTTACCCGCTATACACACAAATAACCTGTGGATAAGGTCTCTACTACTGCTGTACCGTGAGAGAACCTTCTACTTACCCGCTATACACACAAATAACCTGTGGATAAGGTCTCTACTACTGCTGTACTGTGAGGGAACCTTCTACTTACCCGCTATACACACAAATAACCTGTGGATAAGGTCTCTACTACTGCTGTACGTGAGGGAACCTTCTACTTACCCGCTATACACACAAATAACCTGTGGATAAGGTCTCTACTACTGCTGTACCGTGTGAGGGAACCTTCTACTTACCCGCTATACACACAAATAACCTGTGGATAAGGTCTCTACTACTGCTGTACCGTGAGGGAACCTTCTACTTACCCGCTATACACACAAATAACCTGTGGATAAGGTCTCTACTACTGCTGTACTGTGAGGGAACCTTCTACTTACCAACTATACACACAAATAACCTGTGGATAAGGTCTCTACTACTGCTGTACCGTGAGGGAACCTTCTACTTACCCGCTATACACACAAATAACCTGTGGATAAGGTCTCTACTACTGCTGTACCGTGAGGGAACCTTCTACTTACCCGCTATACACACAAATAACCTGTGGATAAGGTCTCTACTACTGCTGTACTGTGAGGGAACCTTCTACTTACCCGCTATACACACACAAATAACCTGTGGATAAGGTCTCTACTACTGCTGTACCGTGAGAGGGAACCTTCTACTTACCCGCTATACACACAAATAACCTGTGGATAAGGTCTCTACTACTGCTGTACCGTGAGGGAACCTTCTACTTACCCGCTATACACACAAA